>NC_091283.1:579097829-579757204 GCF_032444005.1 Ranitomeya imitator
AAAAGGTTAGTACAAGGACGCAGATACCAAACATTTATATATTTTTATTTATTTTTTTAATTTAACTGGCGGAAATAAATTTCAAAATTTGTGTTGCCATTTTCTGAGACCCATAACATTTCCATTTTTTGTGATTTGTAGCCAGGTGAGGGCTTATTTTTTGCGCCCTGAGCTAACATTTTTAGTGATACTATTTGGGGCTTATACAATGTGTTGATTACTGATCGGATTGTTTTAATATGTAGATAGATTGGGCGTTTGTCAACACAGCAATACTAAATATGTGTATTTTTTGTTTGTTTTTCCAATGAGACTTGAACTTTTTTTTTTTAAATTTTTTTACTGACTTCAATAGTCCGCTTAGGAGACTTGAAGCTGCGATGGCCTGATTGCCTGTGCTACATATAGGAGGGCTTCAGCACTGCTATGAACAGCACAACTCACAATCTTCTATGGATGCTTGACTAGGGGCCGGCGTTCACAGGAGATTTACGATAACAGGCACAGAGATCTTTCACCTGTGCTAACTAACCCCTAGGGGTTGATGGCAGCAGACATAAAACAGCTGACATCAACCCCATGACTATTACTTTACTTGCGACTGCACCAGGGCAAGTGGGAAGGGCGGAGGCTAAGTGCCAGAATTGGGGCATCTAATGGACGCACCACTGTTGAGGCAGCTGAGTGATGATGTTCTTAGTCTGGGAGAGGGACAATATCCATGGCCCGATCTCAGACTATTAATATCAGCCGGCAGCTGTCTGTTTAGCCTTTGCTGGTTAGTAATTTTTTGGGGGTCCCCCTACAATAACCAGTAACTGCTGTGAGATATTAATAGGCTGGGAACCTTTATGGCTATTGGTCCCTTCTCAGAATATCAACACCAGGTCCCAGCTGTCGGCTTTCCCTCAGCTGGTTAGGAAAACTACGGTGGACCCCACACCATTTTATTTTAAAATGTATTAATTTAATAAGCGTGATACACAGTGGATGCTGACTAAAGGTATCATCAGTGTCACCACCGTAGATTGTTTTTTTCTGAATGTTTAAAGGGTTGCCCCAATTCTTTTATACTGATTTCTTGTGGCTAGGTCATCAGTAGTAGATCTTTGGGGGTTCAACACACATCACCCCCACTAATCAGCTGCTCACGGTGCCGGACGGATGTTAGCAGTTGCCGAGCTTAAAGCACCATTCCAGTGTTTGGTTTTTTTCAGTGCTGGAGTGGCCCTTTAAATGTAAGTCTACTGCCCCCCGTCATATGCTCTCCCTCTCCCTGGCCAGAGGTCAGAAGCTACATCTCAAGCTCTCAATGCAAGTCTGAGAGCCAGAATGAGGCTCTCAGACTTGTAATCAAAAGTGACATCCGCTCCGCACCATGAAACACTGGAGCTGCCGGCAGGTCACTTTTCGATGGAGACTGATGATGGAAAAACGATGAATGTAGTGGCAGGTGAGTATGAGACAGGGGAATTACATTTAAAGCACCACTCCAGCCGTGCAATAAAAAACGCTGGAGTGTTGCATTAACAGGACAGCTCCAACAACTGTTTAGGGCCCACTTGCTACTACTGTATATCTGCCCCTTATTCAAGTGAATCTGCAGTACCTGGCAGGGGCTGCTACACAACTGGTGTAGCTGGGCAGCTTTTCAATTATGGCAGTGATGGTACGTAAGCAGCTGTCTACATGTACACTGTGTAAGAGCCATTACCAGATACTGCAGCTCACCTACTACTTGCTTCAATAAGAACTCGGCTGCAGTACCCAGGCATGGCTACAATGTGCAAAGCTGTTGCATCTACATACACTGCTTACATTTACATTTGGCCTCTGCCAGCACCATGAACAGCTGATCGGTATCAGACCCCTACAGATCTTTACAGATTTTGACGACCTATGCTTATAGATCATAAATACAAATGTAGTGGAGCAACCCTTTAATGTCTCATCCAACAGGCTTACAGCTTTGAAGTGGCTATCCGCGACACGTTATTGCAGAGCCATGTCACCACTACATACCTCTTACACATATGCTGAGAGCCACTTCGATATTCATGCTGATAGGCTGGGAGAACCAACTGGTGACGTTTAAAGCGACTTTCTTCCATACGTGTCAGGGCAGGTGTTGGAGGATCCCTCCACTCTGGGATAAACACAATGAAGGACAGGGGCTGATCTGAACTCTCCAGAAGGTTCTGAAAAGAAGAGGCTGATCACCCAGAGAACAACCACGTCACCGAATAACAGGCAGAGACACTGCTTTTCTTGTACCTCAAAATGTGTGACCATGGCATCCATCAGTTCCTCACTGAATGGAGGGTTGGCCTCGAATGAACCACTTACTGGAAAGAAACTGAGACATGGCCTAGGGGGGAAAAAAAACAAAAAAATAGTAAAACTCAGAGGCAGGATATTATTTATTTACAGCATCCAATATGATAGACACTCAAGTCTATGAGGACCTTGCTCCTCCACAATATGCAAATTGTCTTGTCAGTCACATAGCTTTACGTCTTGTGACCCATATTCTAAATGATCAGAGAGGATGCCAGCACCGTATTCACACCCACTAGACACAAGGTGGGATTTGTCTCCGCAAATACGTTTGTCACACTGAGTATAATGCATAATTGATGAAGTAGCTAAAAATGATACATCCTGCAGTGGTAGATCTGAAGACTCACCCCCTGGAGCCAAAGTATCCATCTGTGTCGGGGAATGCTGAGCAGTATTGCTTGAAATAACAGTTCAAGGGAGAAGCAAAGCACTCAGAAGTAACACCAAAAATCTTGTGCAAAGTTTGAAACACGTGGACTGGGAGCGCCCCCTGCAGCCCTGAGCCTTCATACTGTGCCGTTCCAAACATCACCTGTATGAAAGACAGATTTACACCATTATTCTTTCATTTCACTTTAAAAAACAGAACCTAATGCACTGAAATCTAATTACACTAAAATTCCTGTGCCTTTACCCCACAGACACGGCTTACTGTGTGATTGGATGTTTTCTTGTCAATGTGATGACTTCCTATATCAGACAGCATGAAGGAATGGAACCAGGGACAAAGGGACAATAGCAATCACTGCTTTCTGATATATGAGGGGTGAAACGTGATTGGCAGTGATGCTCCTATCCATTTCTAATAAGACTAGAGTAACAGTACCAAAATCAAAAGGTTACCCTAACAGAGGAAACAAGGGGACTGCTAAATAACATGTAGGAACCATGTTCACATACCAAGGATTCTTTCTAAAGCTTAACCTGAACAATCTTGTAAATGTGGATATTGCCACAGATTAAACATTTCAATGCAATGGCAGAAAGCCACAGAATTTTCACAGCTAATCTGCAAAGAACAGTGACCTAAGAGTCCTGTATCGGTGACTTAGGAAGATGGCAATGTTCTCTTCATGAACGGAGTATTACATACGCGCCTTCCCTCCAGTCTACAACATTGATGATCCATTACATGAGAAGAAACCAAGGCACAGAAGAGGCCTGAGTGCTTACAAGCCTTCAATCTTGTGAAAATTAGTTATGTTCCTCACAAACCTGTAAGCAACTTACTGCCATTGGGGGCAAATGGTACAATGATACTTATTAGCTGGATGAAACTAGAGTGAAAACTCCTAAAACCTTGTGTTACGCAATAATGTTGTGACTTTCAAACCACTTTACGCCAAAAGTTTTGCATAATCGACTTAATGAATTGGGGCCAAAGTTTACTAAAGTTATTTATATAAAAAAAATTCTTCAAAAAGCCGTATAGTACTGCTGCAATCATAACATCACACAGAAAAAAAAACATGTTATTTAAACCGGAGTGTGGGAAAATTACCATAAAAATCAATGGACATACATATAAAAGTTCCTGAAAATTGTGTCTTAAAGAAGTACACCTTGATGTAATCCATTATGGTCAATGTGGCATACCATCATTTTTGGTTTCCTGCACCTAAGCGTTAACACAAAACCAAAAATATTTTGCCAAAAGTAAACCTGGAATTTGTAATCTAATTCATGCACCAGAACATAGCCCATCAGCATTAATGATCTACGTACCTGATACCTTCGCAAAAGACACCACACACGAGACAAGAACTTTTCTGATCCTGGATCATCTGTGCAACTGAGACGATAAAGTTGGAACTGCAAAAACAGTAAATTTTAGATTGGGCTATGATCATAAGGACATACAAAACAAAGCCTAGGATTTTATTCAGAGTGTCGGCTCACCAATTTGCTGAAGTAGCTCTGGTTGATCCGGACAGACTCCCCTTTGTAACGCACACAAACCAAGCTGCCATCTTGTTGAACATCTACTCCTGCCTGGATAGGCAATGCTGGCGTTGTCAGCCGTACTGGGTGGCAGAACACTCTTTTATCTGGAGATGGAACAACTGCGGCTGGTTCTGTAAAACATTTTTTATTATTTCAGAGTGACAAATTCTGAAAAGGTTAAAATTACTATAGGAAAGTCCACAAACAGTATAAACCCATTTAGTGTCAAATTTAGGGAGAAACTCTGCCTCTGTTATACATCCCTTACCTAGTAACTGGTGACATGGGACAGGACTTGCTACAGTTGTAACATATCTGAGGAACACATTGTCATCAAGCTACATAACACCACAATTATTAGTAATGGAAACAAAAAGAGGATTCATCGGGTCACCAATTTCTATAAATGTTCAATATAATTTCCGAGAAAGGTTGAAAGCTTTGCTGCCATAGCTGGGCTAGAGTGGGTACAGAGGAGGCAACTAAGATTAAGGGAATGAGTGGACTGCAGTTACAAGACAGGTTCAAACTTGGGGTTATTCAGTTTTGGAAAACGAAGGCTTAGAGGCGCTCTTATTACAATGTACAAGCATATGAATGAACAGTACTGAGATCTTTGTAATGACCTTTTTACACATAGGCCTGCAATGGTGATGTTCTTTATGTCTAGATAAAAAAGGGCTAAATCATCATCACAGGCAATGACTCGTTACTGTACGAGTAGTAAGATGATGGAACTCTCTGCCACATAATGCTGTAATGGTTAATAATTTACTTGACAAGTACAAGAAAAGCCTGGATGTCTTTCTTGTAAAATGTAATATTACAGGTTATGGGTACTATGTTGTGTGATGCGACGTTGTTTCAGAGAACTAGTCCGATTGCTGGATGTAGAGTGGGGAAGGAAATTTTCCAATTATATGGAAGTTATCGCTGCCTTATGCCGTTTTCTCTGGATCAACATGTTTGGCTACTGGTTAAACCTGATAAACGCTTGTCAATCCTAACAACTACAACTTCTATATACACCCGAGAACTTACAGCACCCACATGAAATAGGAAGTTCTCCAATCAGAGTGATGGTGCTTTAAGCTATTGAATTCAGTGTCCATCTATATCAGAATTTCATTTCTAGGTCCAAAATGATGTATGGAGTCATTTCACAATTTATCATTTAGAGAGGTAGCAGTTCAATTTTTCAGCTTCCTTTTTCACGCAGCCATATAATTAGAGGCTATTTACTCCTCCACACCTAACATTTATATTATTGTTTCAATACATCTAAAATTGATCACATTCATGCAGAAGATTAGTAAGAAGGACCAGATTGAAAGGATTATGACTGCATGATCAGATTACGGTATACATTGTTTGTAGTTTGTAAACACTGGTCTACATTAACCCCTTAGTGACCGAGCCAAATTTTTGAAATCTGACCAGTGTCACTTTATGTGGTAATAACTCTGCAACGCTTCAACAAATCCCAGTGATTTTGAGATTGTTTTTTTCGTGACACATTATACTTTATGATAGTGGTAAATTTAGTTCAACATTTTTTGTGTTTATTTATAAAAAATATTAAAAATTTGAGAAAAATGTTAAAAAACTAGCAATTTTCTAAATTTGAATGATTATCCCTTTAATCCAGATAGTCATACAACAGCAAACCATTAATAAATAACATTTCCCACATGTCTGCTTTACATCAGCACCATTTGTAAAATGTTATTTTATTTTGTTAGCATTTTAGGAGGTTTAAAAATGTAGCAGCAATTTTTCATTTTTTCAAAGAAATTTACCACATTTATTTTTTTAGGGACTTATCCATGTTTGAAGTGACTTTAGGGGTCCCATATATTGGGAAACCCCCAAACGTGATACCATTTTAGAAACAGCACCCCTAAACATATTGAAAACTGCTGTCAGGTAGTTTATTAACCCTTCAGGTGCTTTACAGGAATTAATGCAAAGTGGTATGACAGAAATGAAAATGTGTATTTTTACCACCTAAATGTTGCTAACTTCTAAACAGATTACTACAGCCGTCAGACCCTAAGGCCACTATTTGGTCATGAATTGCCATGGCAAACATCAGGACAACAAAATCATGATCTGAGGGCACCAATTGTGACAACGAAGAAGCCCCCACAATCTGTTAACCATTTATAATGATGTAGTCACTATTGACAGCAGCATCTAAGGGGTTAAACAGATTTAGAAGGTGCAAATACTGATCGTGGCTGATACAGCAAGTTGTCAGCTATAGTGCACAACCAACAGATGCTGGATTGTCATCTGTATGGGGAGGCTATTCTCTTATGTCTCAGGTCAGTTAAAAGACGTATTGGCGGTCATTAAGGGGTTAAAGCTCTAAATAGAAAACTAATACTTTCAAAAAGACTGCCAATGTCCTCCATTTTTCATTTAACCTCATAATGACCAAGCACTCAGAATTTAAGCTCTTGCAATGTAGTAAGAACAGGTCAGGAAGACTCTGAGGTTTATTAGCACTCTCGTCTCTCTTGCCAGTGATATCGCACTCTATGAGCCCACTGTACAGTAGGTATAGAAGCATCCACACTGCAAACCTACAGTGGGGCAAAAAAGTATTTAGTCAGTCAGCAATAGTGCAAGTTCCACCACTTAAAAAGATGAGAGGCGTCTGTAATTTACATCATAGGTAGACCTCAACTATGGGAGACAAACTGAGAAAAAAAAATCCAGAAAATCACATTGTCTGTTTTTTTAACAATTTATTTGCATATTATGGTGGAAAATAAGTATTTGGTCAGAAACAATCAATCAAGATTTCTGGCTCTCACAGACCTGTAACAACTTCTTTAAGAGTCTCCTCTTTCCTCCACTCATTACCTGTAGTAATGGCACCTGTTTAAACTTGTTATCAGTATAAAAAGACACCTGTGCACACCCTCAAACAGTCTGACTCCAAACTCCACTATGGTGAAGACCAAAGAGCTGTCAAAGGACACCAGAAACAAAATTGTAGCCCTGCACCAGGCTGGGAAGACTGAATCTGCAATAGCCAACCAGCTTGGAGTGAAGAAATCAACAGTGGGAGCAATAATTAGAAAATGGAAGACATACAAGACCACTCATAATCTCCCTCGATCTGGGGCTCCACGCAAAATCCCACCCCGTGGGGTCAGAATGATCACAAGAACGGTGAGCAAAAATCCCAGAACCACGCGGGGGGACCTAGTGAATGAACTGCAGAGAGCTGGGACCAATGTAACAAGGCCTACCATAAGTAACACACTACACCACCATGGACTCAGATCCTGCAGTGCCAGACGTGTCCCACTGCTTAAGCCAGTACATGTCCGGGCCCGTCTGAAGTTTGCTAGAGAGCATTTGGATGATCCAGAGGAGTTTTGGGGAGAATGTCCTATGGTCTGATGAAACCAAACTGGAACTGTTTGGTAGAAACACAACTTGTTGTGTTTGGAGGAAAAAGAATACTGAGTTTTATCCATCAAACACCATACCTACTGTAAAGCATGGTGGTGGAAACATCATGCTTTGGGGCTGTTTCTCTGCAAAGGGGCCAGGACGACTGATCCGGGTACATGAAAGAATGAATGGGGCCATGTATCGTGAGATTTTGAGTGCAAACCTCCTTCCATCAGCAAGGGCATTGAAGATGAAACGTGGCTGGGTCTTTCAACATGACAATGATCCAAAGCACACCGCCAGGGCAACGAAGGAGTGACTTCGTAAGAAGCATTTCAAGGTCCTGGAGTGGCCTAGCCAGTCTCCAGATCTCAACCCTATAGAAAACCTTTGGAGGGAGTTGAAAGTCCGTGTTGCCAAGCGAAAAGCCAAAAACATCACTGCTCTAGAGGAGATCTGCATGGAGGAATGGGCCAACATACCAACAACAGTGTGTGGCAACCTTGTGAAGACTTACAGAAAACGTTTGCCTCTGTCATTGCCAACAAAGGATATATTACAAAGTATTGAGATGAAATTTTGTTTCTGACCAAATACTTATTTTCCACCATAATATGCAAATAAAATGTTAAAAAAACAGACAATGTGATTTTCTGGATTTTTTTTTTCTCAGTTTGTCTCCCATAGTTGAGGTCTACCTATGATGTAAATTACAGACGCCGCTCATCTTTTTAAGTGGTGGAACTTGCACTATTGCTGACTGACTAAATACTTTTTTGCCCCACTGTAGCTCAAATTCTAACTTCTGTCACTGTTGTGGGCTGTGTCTTCCTCCTATAGATGCCCCAGTTACAGTAGAAAAAATGCACTTAGATTTATTTGGGGCATTATATATTTGGGACAAATAAAAATGTAATAATAAAATAGCCAGAGCTCATTCACCCTCCAAAAAACCCAAAGACAATTATAGTCATATTAAATGCATTTTATTAAATAGTAATAGAAAAAAAATTACAAATTAGGTAGCCACGTGAGCGAAAGAACTTGAGGAATTCAGATTATGTTTAAATGTATACAGATTAAAAAAAATTATAATACACAAGAAAAAACAATATTAAAAATGTTCTATACTTGCACCATAAAACAAAATTCAATAAATGACAGGATCATTTATATGTACATCAAAAAGCAACTAAAAATACAATTTCTCCCATATAAAACAAATCAAAAACAAATAAATTGATTAGGGCCCATTCGAACCATGAAAAAATAAAAGTAGTGGACTGCTACCTGCCAAGGGTTAAAAGACAATGAGCACTAAGCAATGCTAATTATTCTTGGTTGGGTTGATTATTTGCACGCCGCGATTATCATTACAATCCTTTACAGGTCCTTCTCGAAAAATTAGCATATAGTGTTAAATTTCATTATTTACCATAATGTAATGATTACAATTAAACTTTCATATATTATAGATTCATTATCCACCAACTGAAATTTGTCAGGTCTTTTATTGTTTTAATACTGATGATTTTGGCATACAACTCCTGATAACCCAAAAAACCTGTCTCAATAAATTAGCATATCAAGAAAAGGTTCTCTAAACGACCTATTACCCTAATCTTCTGAATCAACTAATTAACTCTAAACACATGCAAAAGATACCTGAGGCTTTTATAAACTCCCTGCCTGGTTCATTACGCAAAACCCCCATCATGGGTAAGACTAGCGACCTGACAGATGTCAAGAAGGCCATCATTGACACCCTCAAGCAAGAGGGTAAGACCCAGAAAGAAATTTCTCAACAAATAGGCTGTTCCCAGAGTGCTGTATCAAGGCACCTCAATGGTAAGTCTGTTGGAAGGAAACAATGTGGCAGAAAACGCTGTACAACGAGAAGAGGAGACCGGACCCTGAGGAAGATTGTGGAGAAGGACCGATTCCAGACCTTGGGGAACCTGAGGAAGCAGTGGACTGAGTCTGGTGTGGAAACATCCAGAGCCACCGTGCACAGGCGTGTGCAGGAAATGGGCTACAGGTGCCGCATTCCCCAGGTAAAGCCACTTTTGAGCTACAAAGAAGCAGCACTGGACTGTTGCTAAGTGGTCCCAAGTACTTTTTTCTGATGAAAGCAAATTTTGCATGTCATTCGGAAATCAAGGTGCCAGAGTCTGGAGGAAGACTGGGGAGAAGGAAATGCCAAAATGCCTGAAGTCCAGTGTCAAGTACCCACAGTCAGTGATGGTGTGGGGTGCCATGTCAGCTGCTGGTGTTGGTCCACTGTGTTTCATCAAGGGCAGGGTCAATGCAGCTAGCTATCAGGAGATTTTGGAGCACTTCATGCTTCCATCGGCTGAAATGCTTTATGGAGATGAAGATTTCATTTTTCAGCACGACCTGGCACCTGCTCACAGTGCCAAAACCACTGGTAAATGGTTTACTGACCATGGTATTACTGTGCTCAATTGGCCTGCCAACTCTCCTGACCTGAACCCCATAGAGAATCTGTGGGATATTGTGAAGAGAAAGTTGAGAGACGCAAGACCCAACACTCTGGATGAGCTTAAGGCCGCTATTGAAGCATCCTGGGCCTCCATAACATCTCAGCAGTGTCACAGGCTGATTGCCTCCATGCCACGCCGCATTGAAGCAGTCATTTCTGCCAAAGGATTCCCGACCAAGTATTGAGTGCATAACTGAACATTATTATTTGTTGGTTTTTTTGTTTGTTATTAAAAAACACTTTTATTTGATTGGATGGGTGAAATATGCTAATTTATTGAGACAGGTTTTTTGGGTTATCAGGAGTTGTATGCCAAAATCATCAGTATTAAAACAATAAAAGACCTGACAAATTTCAGTTGGTGGATAATGAATCTATAATATATGAAAGTTTAATTGTAATCATTACATTATGGGAAATAATGAAATTTAACACTATATGCTAATTTTTTGAGAAGGACCTGTATACACTTGTAACTCTTTAGGCAACTCTTCGGCGGAGGGATCAACCATGTGAGTGCTGGCCATTTCAAGTTAGTTACTTTGAGAAGTGTGGCACCCAGGTTTGGGGGGGAAAAAAGACCCTAAAACACTGGATCAGAGACAGAACAAAGCAAAAAGCGGGCACCAGCATACAGGGCTGTGGAGCCGAACTCCATGTTGGTAGAGTTGGAGCCTGTATAAAATGGACAGACTCCTAAAATATATAATAAATTGGGTACAGTAGTACAATGCAGGATCTGCTGAATATTGTTTCAAGACAATTTGGGAAAGTTCTGAAATGTCCTATAAATGTCTGTTCTGTTCCTTATCTGAGGATCTGGACTTTTAGTTGAGATGAATCTGTGCTGCACTTTGTGTACATGCTCAGAACTGAAGCTCCTCCTCTACAGGTCAGAGGAAAAAGGCACTGGGAAGGAATGCCTGCACTCATCTCAGAACTGCTAAAGAGAACAGGAAATCAGAATTAAGGCAAGTAAATAGCTCGATTATTGCATCATAATAGTGATGAAAAGCCTGATGTCATTTTCGAGGTTGAGAGTTGGAGTCAGGGAAATTGAGGAGTCAGGATTGGGAGGTTTGGTTTACAGACTCCACTGCCCTGCCAGAAACATTATATCCCATCACATGGTAAATTTTGTCTTTGTACCAGAGGGTTACTGTAATGAATATAATATAATAAAATGAGCAGGTACAAATCCACTGCTGTACAGGAAGTTCTCCATCATTTACCACCAAACATATAATTTTACTGACAATTTAGAATTACACTTGTTTTTTACTAATGTATATATTTGTGTCACCACATACTATAAATACTTATCACTGGCTGTATCAGAAATATAAGATTCTAATAATACATACATGTCTATGCACAGTGCTCAGCATAAATTAGTGCACCCCATTTGAAAAGTAAGATTTTAATCAATATCTCATTGAACACAAGAAGAATTCAAAATTTTGATAAGCCTGAGCTTCATAGAACATTTTTTTAAACTCATAACATGAAAGTAAGGTAACCACTTTACGATCTATGGTAAGTGACAGGTTACCTCCCCCTCTTTGGTGCAGGCTCCGGAGCTGAGCTCGCACCTTTTTCGGCAAATGACAGCTGATCTGATCAGTTGACATGTGCCCCTAAAGCCGTGGGTGGAACCACCCGTGGATTGCACGTCATTAGCTCCGCTCATCTTACTGCCTGTGACATGACCGCAGGGTGCCATGACAACCAGGCGCCTGCAGGAGACCCATGTCGTTGTCATAGCAGATGAGGACATTTGATATATATATATATATATATATATATATATATATATTTCAAATCAACCCCTTTTGCCCTCCCCAAGATAAAATAAATATACATATTTGGTATCACCATATTCAGCCAATGAGCGGTGTGGGATTCAAATCCCTCGCCAGCTGAGCGTTGCCGCGCGCCCCTGACCTCAGCCAATGAGAAACACGTGATGGTGTCTCCGCAGCTTCTTTACATACATCTGCATATTTCCCATAAGGGATGGGGGCAGTGTTCTGGAATCAATGCGTTGAGAAACACGTGATGGTGTCTCCGCGGTGTTGGATGTTTTGGTCTCCCCGAGGCCAATCATCTGTGCCTTTATACCCTTTTACTAGGCACTGCTCCTAATAGCCAGATTCCTACTCCACACTGATGAGGAGCAAAAACCCCGAAACAGCTGTCTGTGGATGGATACCATGCTTGGCATAGGTGGCTTTCCTTCATAGGATGCTGCCCTTCCCGTGGTTGTTCCTTCCCGGGGAAAGGCCTGGCTATTCACTGCTTGCGTCGAGAAACACGTGATGGTGTCTCCGCAGCTTCTTTACATACATCTGCATATTTCCCATAAGGGATGGGGGCAGTGTTCTGGAATCACTGCGTTGAGAAACACGTGATGGTGTCTCCGCGGTGTTGGATGTTTTGGTCTCCCCGAGGCCAATCATCTGTGCCTTTATACCCTTTTACTAGGCACTGCTCCTAATAGCCAGATTCCTACTCCACACTGATGAGGGGCAAAAACCCCGAAACAGCTGTCTGTGGATGGATACCATGCTTGGCATAGGTGGCTTTCCTTCATAGGATGCTGCCCTTCCCGTGGTTGTTCCTTCCCGGGGAAAGGCCTGGCTATACACTGCTTGCGTCGAGAAACACGTGATGGTGTCTCCGCAGCTTCTTTACAAACTCAGCCAATGAGCGGCGCGGGATTCAAATCCCCTGCCAAAGCCGCATGGCTCCGCTCATAGGCTGAGCCGCCCGCCAGCTGAGGTTTGGCGGGGGATTCAAATTCTGAACGGCAGCGGTCATTGGCTTAATCGGCGGGCGGCTCAGCCAAAGAGCGGTGCCGCGCGGCGTGGGATTCAAATCCCCTGCCAAAGCCGCGCGGCAACGCTCATTGGCTGGGAAGCCCCTGGCCACGTGGCTTTGGCGGGGGATTCAAATCCCAGTCGGCACTGCTTGCGGTACCGCATGGATTTGGAGGGGGATTTGAATCCCGCGCCGCTCATCGGCTGAGCTGCCCCCGGCTGAGACAATGAGTGGCGCGGAATTTGAATCACCCGCCAAAGCCCCGCGGCACCGCTCATTGGCTGAGCCAATCAGCAGTGCCGCGCGGGATTCAAATCCCCCCAAGGAGCGCGGCACCGCTCATTGGCTGAGCCAATGAGCAGTGCCGCGTGGGATTCAAATCCCTCCGCCAAGGTGCGCGGCACCGCTCATTGGCTGAGCGGTGCCATGTGGCTTTGGTGGATTTGAATCCCGCGCCACTCATTGACTCAGCCGCCTGCAGCTCAGCCAATGAGCGGTGTCGCGCGGCTTAGGCGGGGGATTTCAATCCCGCGCAGCACCACTCATTGGCTGAGGTATGTTGGAAAGAGCAAATGGTGTGATATGTCCACTGCTCCTGTTAGCACCACTAAGGATACAGATATTTATTTCACCGCACTTCCGATGCAATAGCATCGGGCCTATTTCTAGTCAAAATATAAAATGAATTAATCTGATAGGTAAACGGTGTAACGAGAAAAAAATAAAACTGAAAGAATTAAGTTTTTTTGGTCGTCGCAACATTGCAATAAAATGCAACAACGGGCAATCAAAACATTGTATCTATCGCAACAAAAATGTCAGCTTGGCGCACAAAAAAATAAGCCCTCACCCAGCCCAAGATCCCGAAAAAGAGGGATTTTTGGTACTTACCGTAAAATCTCTTTCTTGGAGCCTTCATTGGGGGACACAGGTTACCATGGGTGTATGCTGCTGTCGCTAGGAGGCTGACACTATGCAAATAAGGAAAAAATAGCTCCTCGGCAGTATACACCTTCCGACAGGCACAAGCCAACTCAGTAGGTGCTAAAGCAGTAGTAGGAGCAAATATGAACAAACTCAACCTATGTACCAACCCCAAACAACGGCACATTGGCCAACACGGTACAACATTAAGGGAGGGTGCTGTGTCTCCCAATGAAAGCTCCAAGAAAGATTTTACAGTAAGTACCAAAAATCCCTCTTTCTTTCTCGCTTCATTGGAGGACACAGGTTATCATGGGATGTCCAAAAGCAGTCCCAAGGGTAAGAAAGGTATGCAGAGAGAAGAGAACTTAGGTCGGCCGGTGGGAAACTGCCGCCTGCAGTATCTTCTTACCCAGGCCTGCGTCAGCAGAGGCATGAGTATGCACCTTGTAAAAAGTCACGAAAGTGTGAAGGGACGACCAGGTTGCGGCCTTGCAAACCCGAAGCCTGGTGACGAACGACCCAGGAAGAGGTAGAGTGAGCCCTCACCCCCGGAGGAAGCTGTTTGTCCTGAAAGCGGTATGCCTCCAGAACCGCTGAACGAATCCAAATAGCGATTGTGGATTTAGAAGAGGGGAGCCCCTTTCGACGACCTTCAGAGACAACAAACAGAATTGGACAGACGAAAAGAAGCAGTCCTAGAAAGATAAGACTCAGATAGCCCGGACCAAATCCAGCTTGTGGAGAGATCTTTCCAAGGGATGAACTACGGAAGGGCAGAAGGAAGGAAAGACGATGTCCTCAATGTGAAAGGCTGAAACTACCTTTGGCAGAAAGGAAGGAACAGGCCGGAGGACCACCTTGATCCTGGTGCAGAATCAGGAAACGAGAACGGCAGGACAATGCTGCCAACTCGGAGACTTTTTTAATAGAGGTGATGGCGACCAGGAAGGCCACTTTCCATGAAAGGAGGGAGAAAAATGTCCTGAATTGGCTCAAAAGGCGCATGCTGGAGGGCGCCCAGGACAAGGTTGAGATCCCATGGATCAACCGGAGAATGGTAATGGGGCGTTATGTGAGCAATGCCCTGAAGGAAGGTCTTCACCTGGGGAAGGGAAGCCAGATCCCTTTGGAAGAGAATGGACAGAGCGGACACCTGACCCTTTAAGGTACTTAGGGAAAGGTCAGAGTCGACACCCGCTTGTAGAAAACCAAGGACTGAGGGAAGGGAAAATGTCCTAGGAAACAAACTGTTGTCTTCACACCATCGGAAGAAGGCTTTCCAGTACCTATGATAGATGTGTGAAGATGCCGGTTTTCTTGCCTTAATCATTGTCTGTATGACGCTGGGAGAAAAACCTGCGTCCCTTAGGACCCCAGCCTCATCGGCCATGCCATTAAATTCAGAGACCGAGAATTCAGGTGGAAGAGGGGCCCTTGTGATAGAAGATCTGGATGGTCTGGAAGCCTCCAAGGGACGTCCGATAGCATGTTCAGTAGATCCGCATACCAGGCACTCCGAGGCCAATCTGGAGCTACTAACAGAATGAGGACCCCCTCTGCCTTAAACATTTTTAGGATCCTTGGGATCAAGGGAAGAGGTGAAAATAGATAAGGCATCTGAAACTGGGACCACGAGATCACAAGTGCGTCGCAACTGACGGCCATCGGGTCCCAGGACCTGGCAATGTACTGGGGAACCTTGTGGTTCGTTCGAGCAGCCATTAGGTCGACATCTGGAACGCCCCACCTCTGACAAATTTGGTTGAAGATGGAGGGGTGGAGAGACCATTCGCCTGAAAGGAGCCCTTAACGACTCAGAAAATATGGCGGTAACATGGCTTTATGCCCAACGCAGAATCTTTGCCACCTCTATCATGACCTGCTTGCTGCGAGTACCGCCTTGGTGGTTTATGTAGGCCACGGCTATGGCGTTGTCCGACTGAATGCGGACCGGTTTGTCCGCGAGGAGGGACTGCCAGCGGAGGTGGGCAAGAAGAATTGCCCTGATCTCCAAGAGATTGATTGGGAGGAGGGCTTCCTGAACATTCCATCTACAGTTTGCTGTGAGATGAAGGAAGACCGCTCCCCAAACCTGAAGACTAGCGTCGGTGGTGATGATCTGCCATTGGAGAGGGAGAAATGACCTCCCGCGCAGGACAGAGGCGGATAGCATCCACCAAGTGAGAGAATGCCTCACATTGAGGGGTAGACGAACTGGATGATCCAGGGAAAGTGAGCTCCCGTCCCAAGTAGACAGGAGGGCAAGCTGGAGAGGGCGGGTGTGGAACTGGGCATAAGGTACTGCTTCCATGGAGGCGATCATCTTCCCCAGTACTCTCATGCAGAGCCGCAGGGGAAAAGGGACAGGGCGCTTTAGGGCTTTAAATCCCTGCCGGAGAAATAAGAACTTCTCCTTTGGGAGAAAGACTTTGGCTTGGATGGTGTCAAATTCCATGCCCAGGAACACGAGACGCTGAGTTGGAATTAGGGTCGACTTCTCTTTGTTGATCATCCAACCGAGACGGATCAGCATGTCCAGAGTGATCTGGAGGCTCTGGTCGCAGTCTCAGCTAGACGGGCCCTTCACCAGGAGATCATCGAGATAAGGGATTATGAGAATCCCTTTAGATCGAAGGATAGCCATGACCATCGCCATGACTTTCATGAAGACCCTGAAAGCGGATGCCAGGCCGAACGGGAGTGCTGTGAACTGGTAATGGCGCTCCTGGATAGCAAAACGAAGGAACCTCTGATGCTGTACACAAACAGGAATGTGTAGGTACGCATCCTAAATGTCCACAGAGCAAAGATATTCCCCAAGTTCCATGGAGGCGATCACAGAGCACAAGAACTCCATTTTGAAGTGGCGAATCCGAAGGTGGCGATTCAACTGCTTGAGATCCAAGATCGGGCGAAGTGAACCGTCTTTTTTCGGGACTACGAACAGGTTTGAATAAAAACCTGAAAACCGTGCGTGGTAAGGAACTGGGACGATCACCCCTGAGCCGAGGAGGGTAGAGACGGCCTGGAGAAGCCCTGGGGTATGAGAAGACTGTTTTGGTGGACGAGAGAGGAAGAAACCTCTTCCTGGGAGAGAAGAAAATTCTATCTTGTAGCCTGATGTAACGATCGCCCCAAGCGTTGTCGACCACTGATAACCAAGCCTCCCTGAAAAGAAGAAGCCTGCCTCCCCACCCTGAAAAGATTTCCAGGTGGGGGTGACCCGTCATTTAGAAAAAAATCTGTGACTGCGGGATCCAGAGGGCTTAGAGGAGCGACTCTTGGGCCTTCAGCGACGGGTAGGCTTAAAGGAAGGTTTCTTTCCCCTTGAGCGGAAGAACGGTCCTGCTGGGAGGAACCGCCTGAGGAAGCAAAGGCCGAAAGGGAAGAAAAGGCTGGGGTCCCTTTCTATTGAAGGGACGTCTTTTTCTTCATTGGGGCAGAGGTGCTTTTACCTCCGGTGGCATCCGAGATGATCTGGTCCAGCTTTGTCCCAAAGAGTCTGGAGCCCTGGAACGGTAGGCCAGTGAGAGATTTTTTAGATGCCGGATTTGCGTTCCAAGCCTTTAACCAAAGGACACGACAAACAGCAATGATGTTGCCATTTGCTCTTGCAGAGCAAGCAGCCGCCACCAAGGAGGCATTCAAGAGATATTTACCCGCGTGGGCAATCTGGTCTGCTAAATCTGCTAGCTCCTCTGTAGGAGCCGCTGCCACAATGCCCATGTGAAGTATATTGGCCCAGGCAGATACGGCTTTCGACCTAAGAGGAGGCGAAAATAGGGCAGAGAGACGCGCCAGACGTCTCAAAGGTCGATTTGGTTAAATCCTCAATTTGTCTGTCAATAGCATCTTTGAGAGATGCCGCATCAGGAATGGACAGAACAGTCTGCGAAGATAAGCGTGATACCGGCAGATCCACCTTAGGGGATTCGGACTATTTGCTGACAAGGTCTGAACCAAATGGGTATAGAATGTCCAGTCGTTTTCTTCCCGGAAAATGTTTTCCGGGATGTTCCCAGTGTCTAGAGGTAGTATTCTCAAACGCTTTGTGATTGGGAAAAACTCTGGAGGGACGTTTCACCCGTTTGAATGAAACAGGGTCGTCCTGAGTAGCCGCATCTTCCTCTTTAATCTCAAGGGTTTGAATAATAGCCGAAATAAGGCTATCTACCATGTCCTGCGTCCCAGAAGTCTGATCCGCATCAGAGTCAGATTCCGACTGAGAAACTACATCCAACTGGACGCCTTGGGAATGGACAGAGAGGGGTATTCTGGATGTCGTAGCGGGGTTCGGAGAACTGGATGAGGAGCTAGACAGAGTCCGCTTCCTAGATCTTTTCCCTGATCTGTTCCTGTGACGATCATGGTCAGGAGCGTGCAAATCACCGTGAGAGGCGTTCGTGGCACTGGTGGCGGCAGATAGATGCAGCATGCGTTCCAGGACCTGTACCAGGGACTGTGATACTTTAGTCAGGTCAGACTGACTGGGACATGGCAACAGCCAACTCCGGAGGGGGGGTGCTCTCATTCTGGGTGTTAGGGGTCTCCTGAGGGGCAGACATGGTGGAAGGACTGCAGGACAGACAGAAGGGTGACGGCTGGCCTGAAGCCCACTTTCTCTTACAGCAGGCAAAAGTGTAGTGAGTCACCGTAGGATTGTAGCCGGAGGCCCCTGAGGGGTTGGGCGTAGGTAGAGTCTGTGTGACAACTGCAGTAGGAAGCTAGGAAGGCGATACTGCTGAGGGGAGTGAAGCCGAAGTAAAGGCGATACTGCTGAGGGGAGTGAAGCCGAAGTAAAGTGGCCAGGGATGAAAGTGTGCAGAGCCTACCAGGCACCCAGCGATGATGCAGCGGCAGTGAAGGTAGCCGTGTCCCCCACCGGGTCACTGAGGAAGCTGTAGGAGCAGCGCAGGTGGCTGTGTCTCCCTCCGGATAAGTGGAAACGCTGCAGGAGCTCGGCTACCAAGACGGACGCTGTGCTCCCTGTGGCCATGTGACACGCTGAAGCGAGCGGTGAGCGGGGTTATTGTCCTGAGGAGACAAGCCTCCCTGTGATTGGCCTGTTGGTCCAGTCACGCTGCTTGTGAATCCGGCTCCTCTTCATAGCTGAGGATCGCTCGGGAGTGAGGGTCCTGGGAGAGAAGATCCCCCTTCCCGCGCCGTCTCTGGATGGCATCAACCCCTTACGAGAAGGGGGGAGGTGACCATTGGTGACCACAGTCTTTCTCTCAGCCCGCTCCGTGGAGAGGGGTGATGAGGGGAAAAGGCGAGGACTGACCACCAAGAGTCACCCTGAAAACACCCATAAGAGTGACAGGGGACAGAGCCCTGCCAGCTGATCCAAGAGTGAGAAATGTGGGTAATACCACACTGCTCTCTCGGCTGCGTAAACGTGGGAAAAACAGGGTGAGAAGCTGCACCCTGTTACCCGAAGAAATTAATCTGAAGGAGAAAGGGAAAATGATTAATAAACACACAAAAACCCTGTAAAAGAAAATAATGCAGATCTTTTGGTTAGACCCAGGTCCGCCTCCTCCAGACACTAAGCAAAAACTGAGTTGGCTTGTGCCTGTCGGAAGGGTGTATACTGCTGAGGAGGAGCTATTTTTTCCTTATTTGCATAGTGTCAGCCTCCTAGCGACAGCAGCATACACCCATGGTAACCTGTGTCCCCCAATGAAGCGAGAAAGAAATAGAGACGCTATGGATTTTGGAATATCGAGAGAGGTTGGTTTTTTTATTACAAACTTAGGATTTTTTTTATAACTTAAATAAAAAAGAACCTAAATGGATTTCTTCCCGTTTCCCAGTATACTCTATGGTAAAATCAAGGTGTCGCTCAAAAGTACAACTCGTTCGGCAAAAAAGCCCTCATACGGACATATTTATGTAAAAATGAAAAAGTAATGACTCTGGTAAAAAAAAAGGTGAGCAAAAAACGAAAACGCAAAAACCTAACCTTGACTCCCGGAGCTTAATTTGGGTCCGCTGCACCTTGGTTAGTGCAATTGTTGGAGGCCTTGAACAGGTAAGCATCTTTGCCTGTATACTGGTGTTTTTTTGTTTAGAATAGTGGAGGTTTTTCCTCTTATGGTGTTTTTTTTAGATTAGGACTGCCAATATGTAAGGACCCTTGACGTGGGTTGGCAGCTTAAATATTGTGGCCATAATATCGACCAATACCTTGCATACATTGTTATGTTTTTGGTGCACTGTATATTTTTCCGGGGTGCGGCTGGGCCCTAGATGGCTCTGTACACTGTGGCCTCTGTTCACACAGGATGCATTATGGTGAGCCCGCTACATGGCATCATTAATAGGCTTTGAGCCATATACTTTGCATTCCTGTGTGAACACGCCACTTACAGACTATTTGTTTGCACAGGTGCACCAAGTGGCCAATTCCTCATTGTAGGGTGGCTGCATTATCGGTACTATTGCACCTGTGTATTTGCCATCTTAATTTGGGTCCGCTGCACCTTGGTTAGTGCAATTATTGGAGGCCTTGAACAGGTAAGCATCTTTGCCTGTATACTGGTGTTTTCTTTTTTTGGTTTTGCATTTTCCTTTTCGCTCCCCTTAATCCCAGAGCCATAACTTTTTTATTTTTCCGTCAATATGGCCATGTGAGGGCATTTGTTTTTTGCGGGATGAGTTATACTTTTGAACAACACCATTGATTTTAGCATGTCGTGTAAAAAAAACAGGATTTTTGGTTGCTTACCGTAAAATCTGTTTCTTGAAGCCTCCATTGGGGGACACAGGAACCATGGGTGTATGCTGCTGCCACTAGGAGGCTGACACTATGCAAATAAAAAAGTTAGCTCCTCCTCTGCAGTGTACACCCCACCGACTGGCATTATACTCTTCAGTTAGTGAGAAAGCAGTAGGAGATAATGAAACAAGGTTGAAAAACCATAAACACAAACTTGAGAACTGTAACTCGAGAACAGACATAGAACAGATAACAACAGAAAACATTGGGAGGGTGCTGTGTCCCCCAATGGAGGCTTCAAGAAACAGATTTTACGGTAAGCAACCAAAAATCCTGTTTTCTTTATCGCCTCTCATTGGGGGACACAGGAACCATGGGACGTCCCAAAGCAGTCCCAAGGGCGGGAAAAACAGACTTCCATCAGGTCAGAGGACTCACCACTGCCGCCTGCAGGATCCTTCTGCCTAGGCTGGCGTCCGCCGATGCATAGGTATGGACCTTGTAAAATTTGGCGAACGTGTGGATGGAAGACCAAGTTGCCGCTTTGCAAAGCTGTAGGGCGGAAGCCCTGTGGTGCACCGCCCAGGAGGCGCCGACTGCCCGGGTAGAGTGAGCCTTAATCCCAGGAGGGGGCACTCTGTTCTTGACCCGGTAAGCCTCCAAAATTGCCATTCTGATCCATCGAGCAATAGTCGCTTTAGAAGCCGGCTGGCCTCTGCGCGTGCCATCAGGAATGACGAAAAAAGAATCCGTCTTCCGGAAAGAGGATGTTCTATCCAGATAAATCCTCACTGCCCTGACGAGGTCTAGCTTGTTCAACGATCGCTCCAGAGGATGAGTCGGTGCTGGACAAAAGGAAGGTAGAACGATGTCCTCGTTGAGGTGGAAGGTGGAAACCACCTTAGGAAGAAAAGAAGGTCGGGGTCGGAAGACCACCTTGTCCTGGTGAATGACCAAAAACGGAGGGCGGCAAGACAGTGCCGCCAGCTCGGAAACGCGGCGAATGGACGTGATGGCCACAAGAAAAGCCACCTTCCAAGATAAAACTGATAGAGGAATCTCCCTAAGAGGTTCAAAGGGAGAAACCTTTAAAACGTCCAGTACCAGGTTTAGGTCCCATGCCTCCACAGGGGCCCTGTACGGCGGGACGGCGTGGGCTACCCCCTGAAAGAAGGTCTTAACCTGTGGCCGAGAGGCCAAGGTCTTCTGAAAGAGGATGGAAAGCGCCGAGACCTGACCCTTCAGGGAACTAAGAGCCAGGCCCGAATCCAGCCCTGCCTGAAGGAAGGCCAAAAGAGAAGGCAGGGAAAAAACCATAGGCGGAACGCGGTTGGACTCGCACCAACGGAAGTAGGCCTTCCAGGTGCGGTAGTAGATCCTGGAAGAAGAAGGCTTCCGAGCCTGAATCATGGTGTGAATCACCCGGTCCGAAAGGCCGGACGCTCTTAGAACCGCGGTCTCAACAGCCACGCCGTTAAACTGAGCGACCGAGAATTCGGGTGGCAGATCGGACCCTGGGACAGCAGATCGGGCCTGTCTGGAAGGCGCCAGGGAGCGTCCGCGAGAAGGTTGACGAGCTCCGCGAACCAAGCTCTCCTGGGCCAATCCGGGGCGATCAGAATGACCGGCACCCCTTCCGCTTTGATCTTCTTCAAAAGTTTGGGAAGTAATGGAAGGGGTGGGAACAGGTAGGGTAGCTCGAACTGTGACCAAAGAATGGCCAGAGCATCGACGCCCACTGCGAGAGGATCGCGGGACCTGGAGACGAACTGCGGAACCTTCCTGTTGATTCGAGACGCCGTGAGATCCACATCCGGAGTTCCCCATCGAAGACAAATCTGATGGAAGACCTCCGGATGCAAGGACCATTCCCCTGCCGCGAGACCCTCGCGGCTGAGGAAGTCGGCGGCCCAGTTTTCCACGCCGGGGATATGTACCGCGGATATCACCGGAACCATTGCCTCTGCCCAAAGGAGGATCTTGGATACCTCGGCAAGGGCCAAGGAGCTCCGAGTCCCCCCCTGATGGTTGACATATGCCACAGCCGTGGCGTTGTCCGTCTGGACCCGGACTGGAAGGCCCCTGAGGATCCTTTCCCAATGGCGGAGGGACAGAAAGATGGCCCGAATTTCGAGGACGTTGATCGGCAGAGAAGACTCCTGCGGCGACCAACGGCCCTGAACCGTCAGGTGGCGAAAAACCGCACCCCAGCCGATCAGGCTGGCGTCCGTTGTCACCACCTGCCAGTGAACCGGAAGGAAGGACCTGCCCTGGGAGATGAGAGGTGACGTCAGCCACCAGTTGAGAGACCGCTTGACCCGAAAGGAGAGTCTGATCGGCCGATCCAGGGAGAAGACCGACCTGTCCCACTGAGACAGAATGGCTTGCTGAAGGGGTCGAGAATGGAATTGTGCGAAGGGAATCGCTTCCAAGGTAGCTACCATCCTCCCCAGAACCTTCATGGCCGATCGAAGGGAGGGAGGCCGAGGACCCTGGAGCAAGCTTATGTCCCGACAAAGGGTGGATCTCTTGTCCTTGGGAAGGAAGACTCTGGACTGATGAGTGTCGAAAAGCATGCCCAGAAAGATGATGCGCTGAGAAGGAATAAGGCAGGACTTTTTCCGGTTGACCAGCCACCCGAAACGGGATAACGTGTCGAGAACAATGGACAGGCTTTCGTGGGCCTGAGCAAAGGACGGAGCCTTGATGAGGATGTCGTCGAGGTATGGAAACAGAACCAAGCCTCTGACTCTTAAGATGGCCATCAGCGCCGCCATGATTTTCGTGAACACCCTTGGCGCGGTTGCGAGGCCGAACGGCAGGGCGACGAACTGAAAATGATCTTGTTGCACTGCGAAGCGCAGGAAACGGTGATGTCCGGGAAATATCGGAACATGTAGGTAGGCGTCCTGGATATCTATAGAGCATAGAAATTCCTGAGCCTCCATGGAAGCAATTACTGAACGAAGGGATTCCATCCTGAAGTGTCTCAGGTGAACCCTCCTGTTCAGCAATTTGAGGTCCAGAATGGGACGAACCTTGCCGTCTTTTTTCGGTACCACAAAGAGGTTCGAGTAGAAGCCTGTGTACCGTTCTTTTTCTGGGACGGGAACGATTACCCCGGATTTGAGCAGAGAAGCGATGGCTGCGAAGAAGCCCGGAACCAGAGCGGGATCTTTTGGAGGACGGGATTGGAAGAAACGATCCCTGGGTCGGGAGGCGAACTCTATTTTGTATCCCGAGGATACAACTTCCCTGACCCATGCATCCTCTACTGCGGAAATCCAGACGTCCCTGAAACGGAGAAGACGGCCCCCCAACTTGGGAGTTGGGCTGGAGTCTTGCCAAGAGTCATGCGGAGGTGGATCTTCCAGTCCTGGGCCTGGACGATCTACCCTGGGAAAAGCGAGGACGCCAGGACGGAGTGGGCCTGAAGGACACCGCCTTCCTCTCTTGACGTGCCTGTGGCCTCTGTTGCTGCTGGGAAAAGGAGTTCGACGCAGCGAAACGCCGAAAAGGCCGAAAGGAGCGAAACTGCCGTCTAGGAGGAGGGCGACGAGGTTTAGCCTGGGGGAGAAGAGAACTTGTACCCCCGGTGGCGTCCTTAATGATTTGGTCCAGCTGGGAACCAAAGAGACGAGAGCCCTGGAAGGGCAGACTAGTGAGAGACTTTTTGGAGGACAAGTCCGCCTGCCAGGCCTTGAGCCAAACGGTCCGGCGGATGGCAACGGCATTGCTGGAAGCCTGAGCCGCACACGACGCGACATCCAGGGAGGCGGAAACCAGGTATTCACCAGCGTGGGAAATCTGGTTGGCAAGTTCCGCCAATTGCGCGGGAGGTGCCCCGTCAAGGATACCTCGCCGTAGATCCTTGGCCCATTTTGAGATGGATTTTGAAGCCCAGGTGGAAGCAAAGGCTGGGCATAGCGCTGCTGAAGCCGCTTCAAAGGCAGATTTCGCGAAGGATTCTATAACTCTGTCGTTAGAATCCTTCAGAGATGCTCCGCCGGACAGTGGAAGCACCGTGTTGGTGGACAGCCTGGACACAAGGGGATCCACCGAGGGAGAGACCGTCCAATTGGCGGTAAGTTCTGGTGAAAACGGATATAACACCCCCAAGCGTTTTCCCCTCTGAAAACGTCTGGTTGGATTCTCTCTCTCTCTGGCCAGGATTTCCTCGAATTCAGGATGAGGAGCGAAAAATTTTGAAGGTGGTTTGGCCCGTCTAAACGAAACCGCCTGATCTGCGGGTTCCGTAGCGGGATCCTGAATGCCACAGGTTTGGTTTATAGCCCGAATGAGGTTCTGGACCGTCTCACTCATGGTGGCGATCTGGTTAGGATCCAGCTCCGAAATATCCTCTGAGGGCGCATCAGATAATGCCTCGCCTGACTCAGGGGAGGAGGATCGGTGGGACACCAACCGCGGGGGAGGGCCGTGCGGCGAGATGGAACGCGAAGAGGACTCAGACCGATGTTCCTGTCTGGACCTTTTGTAGCTTAGCAAGGAGGTCTCGGGCGGCGGTTCCTGCGACCCGCTGGCCACGGCAGGGGTCTGCAGGGGTAACCGATCCAGCGCGGACACCAGGGTTTGAGATACCCGTGTTAAATCGGCCACCGATTGGGACAGAGAGGCGGCCCAGCCTGGGATGGGGGGATCACTCTCGGGCGGAACAGCCGGAGGATCCTGGGCGGTGGGAACAATTGGGTTGCTGCAGGACTGACACAGCGGGGAGGACTGACCTGAGGGAAGTTTGCTGTTACAGGACGAACATGCAAAGTACGTTACTAAGGTAGAAGATGAAGAAGTAGGGGGACGAGAGCGGCCCCCTTTAGAAGACATTTTGAGAGATCCCTGAAGATGCCAGTGGGTTAGGGGACAGTGGGGCAGAGAAGGGTGTCAGTCTGCAGTGCAGCTACTCACGGACCCGGTCCTGGAAGATGTCCCACTTGTCCTCGGCGGAGGACTTCCCTGAGGTGCTGATTCTGCGATGCTGAGCCACAGAAGATGCGAGTGAAGGAGCGTGGCGCGCTGTGTGAGGCACTGCGAGGGCTGCTGCTGCTGCTGAGAGAAGCGGTGCACACCGGCCGAGAGATCCACGAGGAAGGGGGTGGAGCCAGACGCAGAGGCGCCGGTGGGCAGGGCGCAGAATGTCGGGCGGGAAAAAACCCGCCTGCAGGGGCGGAAATGGAGAGGCCGACAAACCGGAAGTAGGCCCCGGCCGAAGCCGGGGCCTAAATTAGGCACCGGCGGCCGAGAAAAGAAGCCGCGGCGCCGAAATAGCGCGCCGGAACGATGCGGCGAGAGGAAGGCTGAGCCGCAGGCGCCGCGGCCAGCTAGGCTGCGCCGCTGAAGGGCGCCGCAGAAAAACACCCTCCTGCGGCGCCAGAGCGATGCGCCGCAGGGGAAAGCGGCACGAGCGCCTGCAGAGCTGCGCCGCAGAAGGGGCCGCAGATAACAACCCCCTGCGGCGCCAGAACAATGCGCCGCAGCGAGAAGCGGCGCGACCGCCTGCAGGGCTGCTGAGGATGTGTCCCCTCCGGTCTAGGGATCCGGCCACAGGGGATAAGAGCGCGGTGGCCTAAAAGGGGCCCCGTGAGACAGAAGGCCCCTGTCAGAAAGGGAGGAGAAAGAATACCGGCCGTCACTGGAAGATACAGTCAATGACCGGGTAAGAAAACGACAGGGAGCCTCTAACAAGAACCCCCCTAACAAAGATCTGGGATGGGAAGGGAGAATACTCACCTAAAAACATCCCACGCCGGTACTAACCTTAAAAGGGGGTGAGACGTCCAGGGGCTAATGGACGTCCTCGTCTCCACCGACCGACAGGCTCTGGTGGGCGAGTGGGTGGGGGACGGAACCAGAACCGGACTTCTGAGCACGCTTCTGTGCTAGGATCTTGGTCCTGGAAAGGGATCTATGAGGATACGGGGTGGCAGTACACGCCGTACTCATAGTCCGTTTTGTGGGACTACAGGTGTGACTGCTCACCCTGTATCCCTCCGGGAAACCTGTAAAGGAAACGACGCACATTGAGGTAGATAAGGGTCTAATGAAAGACCCGTGTCCACCTCCTACTGACACTAAGCTAAACTGAAGAGTATAATGCCAGTCGGTGGGGTGTACACTGCAGAGGAGGAGCTAACTTTTTTATTTGCATAGTGTCAGCCTCCTAGTGGCAGCAGCATACACCCATGGTTCCTGTGTCCCCCAATGAGAGGCGATAAAGAAAAACAGAACAAAAAATTCCAAGTGCGGTGAAATTGCAAAACAGTTTTTTTTTTTTTGCTTTTTTTACGAGGTTCACTAAATGCTAAAACTGACCTGCCATTATGATTCTCCAGGTCATTGGGAGTTCATAGACACCAAACATGTCTAGGTTCTTTTTTTTCCTAAGTGGTGAAAAAAATTCCAAACTTTGTTAATAAAAAAATAATTTTTTTTTTACTATTTTCCGATACCCATAGCATCTCCATTTTTTGTGATCTCGGGTTGGGTGAGGGCTTATTTTTTGCATGCAGAGCTGACGTTTTTAATGAAACCTTATTTTTGGTGCAGATATGATATTTTCATCGTCTGTTATTGCATTTTAATGCAATGTCACGGCGACCAAAAAACCATGATTCTGGCGTTTTTACTTTTTTTTTCTCGCTACGCCATTTAGCGATCAGGTTAATCCTTTTGTTTTATAGATAGATCTGGCGATTCTGAATGCGGCGATTCCAAATATGTGTAGGATTGATTTTTTTTTTTTAAATTGTTTTATTTTGAATGGGGCGAAAAGAGGGGTGATTTGAACTATTATATATTTAGTATTTTTTTAAATATTTTTAAAACTTTTTTTTATTACTTTTGGCATGCTTCAATAGTCTCCAAGGGAGACTAAAAGCTTAGAAGCTACCACAACCCATTCGGCTCTGCTACATAGAGGCGATGATCAGATCGCCTCTATATAGCAGAATTACTCACTTGCTATGAGCGCCGACTGGGTGGCACTCACAGCAACTTGGCACTGACAACCATAGTGGTCTCCAAAAGACCTCCAGTTGTCATGGCAACACACCGGTGACCCACGATCCTGTGACGCGGGTCACTGGTGGGCGGATTTCCGGCACGATTGCCGGAAAGCGCTTGTTAAATGCAGCTGTCAGCGTTTGACAGCGGCATTTAACGGGTTAATAGCCCAGAATGGCACGGGTGGAATCGCGATTCACCCGCGCTATTCTGGGCACATGTCAGGTGTTCAAAATTGCTGACATGTGCAGGGTAAGAGGGAGGGAGTCTGACACTGGCGTACGCCTGATGTTGGAAAGAGGTTAATAATGTAACAGCATTCATGCAGCCCCACATAAGGACACCACATAAGGACACGGGATAGTATGTCATAGTCGATCACCGCCGGGTGTCAGCTGACTATTACAGCTGACATCCGGGCACTATGTGCCAGCAGCGGTCATGGACCGCACGGACCGCTCCCGGCACATTAACCCCCAGCACACTGCGATCAAAGATGATCGCAGCGTTCCAGCGGCACAGGAAAGCATCGCGCAGAAAGGGGGCTCCCTGCGTGCTTCCCTGAGACCCTCAGAGCAACACGATGTGATAAGTGTTGCTACAAGGGTCTCCTACCTTCTCCTCCCTGCAGGCCCCAAATCCAAAATGGCCACGGGGGGGCCTTCCGGGTCCTGCAGGGAGGTGGCTTTCAAGCGCCTGCTCAGAGCAGGCGCTGGGAAACCTCCCTGCAGTGCCTGTCAGATCGCTGATCTGACACAGTGCACTGCAGTGTCAGATCAGCGATCTGTCACTATACAGTGATGTCCCTCCCGGGGCAATGTAAAAAAATTACATGTGTAAAAGAAAAAAAAAAAATTACATGTGTAAAGGAAAAAAAAATATATATATTGTTCCAATAAATACATTTATCTAAATAAAAACAAAAACAAATAAAAGTACACATATTTAGTATCGCTGCGTCCATAACGACCCGACCTATAAAACTGTCCCACTAGTTAACCCCTTCAGTGAACACCGTAAAAAAAAAAAAAAAAAATGTGGCAAAAAACAACGCTTTATTATCATACGGCCGAACAAAAAGAGGAATAACACGTGATCAAAAAGACGGATATAAATAACCATGGTACCGCTGAAAACGTCATCTTGTCCCACAAAAAAACGAGCCGCCATACAGCATCATCAGCAAAAAAATAAAAGTTATAGTCCTCAGAAAAAGCGATGCAAAAATAAATATTTTTTATATAAAATAGTTTTTAACGTATAAAAGCGCCAAAACATAAAAAAATGATATAAATGAGGTATTGCTGTAATCATACGGACCCCAAGAATAAAACTGCTTTATCAATTCTACCAAACGTGGAACGGTATAAACGCCCCCCACCCCCCAAAAGAAATTCATGAATAGCTGGTTTTTGGTCATTCTGTCTCACAAAAATAGGAATAAAAAGCGATCAAAAAATGTCACGTGCCCGAAAATGGTACCAATAAAAACGTCAACTCGTCCCGCAAAAAACAAGACCTCACATTACTCTGTGGACCAAAATATGGAAAAATTCTAGCTCTCAAAATGTAGAGACGCAAAAATTATTTTTTGCAATAAAAAGCATCTTTTAGTGTGTGAAGGTTGCCAATCATAAAAATCCGCTAAAAAACGCTATAGAAGTAAATCAAATCCCCCTTCATCACCCCCTTAGTTAGGGAAAAATAATAAACTTTTTAAAAATGTATTTATTTCCATTTTCCCATTAGGGTTAGGGCTAAAGTTATGGTTAGGGTTGGGGCTAAAGTTAGGCTTGGGGTTGGGGCTAAAGTTAGGTTAGGGGCTAAAGTTAGGGTTTGGATTGCATTTACGGCTGGAATTAGGGTTGGGATTAGGGTTAGGGGTGTGGTTAGGGTTATGGTTGGGAATAGGGTTAGGGGTGTGTTGGAGTTAGGCATGTGGTTAGGGTTGGGATTAGGGTTAGGGGTGTGTTGGGGTTAGGGGTGTGGTTGGGGTTGGGATTAAGGTTAGGGTTGGGATTAAGGTTAGGGGTGTGTTGGGGTTAGTGTTTCAGTTAGAAATCGGGGGTTTCCACTGTTTAGGCACATCAGGGGCTCACCAAACGTGACATGGCGTCCGATCTCAATTCCAGCGAGTTCTGCGTTGAAAAAGTAAAACAGTGCTCCTTCCCTTCCGAGCTCTGCCATGCGCCCAAACAGTGGTTTACCCACACATATGGGGTATCGGCGTACTCAGGAGAAATTGGACCCCAAAAGTTGTACAATTTGTCCGGTTACCCTTGGTAAAATAAAACAAATTGGAGCTGAAGTAATTTTTTTGTGAAAAAGTTAAATGTTTTTTTTTTTTAACCCCTTAGTGACAGAGCCAATTTGGTACTTAATGACCGAGCCAAATTTTACAATTCTGACCACTGTCCCTTTATGAGGTTATAACTCTGGAACGCTTTAACGGATCCCGCTGATTCTGAGATTGTTTTTTCGTGACATATTGTACTTCATGTTAGTGGTAATATTTCTTCGATATTACTTGCGATTATTTATGAAAAAAACGGAAATATGGCGAAAATTTTTAAAATTTTGCAATTTTCAAATTTTGTATTTTTATGCCCTTAAATCACAGAGATATGTCACGAAAAATAGTTAATAAATAACATTTCCCACATGTCTACTTTACATCAGCACAATTTTGGAAACAATTTTTTTTTTTGTTAGGGAGTTATAAGGGTTAAAAGTTGACCAGCAATTTCTCATTTTTACAACACCATTTTTTTTTAGGGACCACATCACATTTGAAGTCATTTTAAGGGGTCTATATGATAGAAAATAACGAAGTGTGACACCATTCTAAAAACTACACCGCTCAAGGTTCTCAAAACCACATTCAAGAAGTTTATTAACCCTTTACGTGCTTCACAGGAACTGAAACAATGTGGAAGGAAAAAATGAACATTTAACTTTTTCTTGCAAACATTTTAATTCAGAACCATTTTTTTTATTTTCACATGTGTAAAAACAGAAATGTAACCATAAATTTTGTTATGCAATTTCTCCTGAATACGCCAATACCCCATATGTGGGGGTAAACCACTTTTTGGGCGCACCGCAGAGCTTGGAAGTGAAGGAGCGCCGTTTGACTTTTTCAATGCAGAATTGGCTGGAATTGAGATCGGATGCCATGTCACATGTAGAGAGCCCCTGATGTGCCTAAACAGTGGAAACCCCACACAAGTGACACCATTTTGGAAACTAGACCCCTTAAGGAACTTATCTAGATGTGTGGTGAGCACATTGAACCCCTAAGTGCTTCACGGAAGTTTATAACGTAGAGCCGTGAAAATAAAAAATCGCTTTTGTTTACACAAAAATGATCTTTTCGCCCACAAATTCTTATTTTCCCAAGGGTAACAGGAGAAATTAGACCACAAAAGTTGTTGTGCGATTTCTCCTGAATACGTCGATACCCCATATGTGAGGGTAAACCACTTTTTGGGCGCACCGCAGAACTTGGAAATGAAGGAGCGCCGTTTGACTTTTTCAATGCAGAATTGGCTGGAATTGAGATCGGACACCATGTCACATTTAGAGAGCCCCTGATGTGCCTAAACAGTGGAAACCCCCCACAAGTGACACCATTTTGGAAACTAGACCCCTCAAGGAACTTATCTAGATGTGTGGTGAGCACTTTGAACCCCCATGTGCTTCACAGAAGTTTATAATGTAGAGCCGTGAAAAAAAAAAAAAAAAATCGCATTTTTTCTACAAAAATTATCTTTTTGCCCCCAAATTTTTATTTTCACAAGGGTAACAGGAGAAATTAGACCATAAAAGTTGTTGTGCGATTTCTCCTGAGTACGTCGATACCCAATATGTGGGGGTAAACCACTGTTTGGGCGCACCGCAGAGCTTGGAAGAGAAGGAGTGCCGTTTTACTTTTTCAATGTAGAATTGTCTGGAATTGAGATCGGACGCCATGTCGAGTTTGGAGAGCCCCTGATGTGCCTAAACAGTAGAAATCCCCCACAAGTGACCCGATTTTGGAAACTAGACCCCCAATGGAACTTATCTAGATGTGTGGTGAGAACTTTGAATGCCCAAGTGCTTCGCAGAAGTTTAGAATGCAGAGTCGTGAAAATAAAAAAATATTTTTTTTTCCACAAAAAAGATAATGAAGCCCCAAAGTTTTTATTTTCACAAGGGTAACAGGAGAAATTGGACCACTAACCTTGTTCTTCAATTTATCCTGAGTACGCTGATGCGCCATATGTGGGGGCAAACCACTGTTTGGGCGCACGGCAGAGCTCGGAAGGGAAGGAGCGCCGTTTTGGAATGCAGACTTAGATAGAATGGCCTGTGGGCGTTATGTTGCGTTTGCAGAGCCCCTGATGTGCCTTAACAGTAGTAACCCCCACAAGTGACCCCGTTTTGGAAACTAGACCCCCCAAGGAACTTATCTAGATGTGTGGTGAGAACTTTGAATGCCCAAGTGCTTCACAGAAGTTTATAATGCAGAGTCATAAAAATAAAAAATATTTTTTTTTTCCACAAAAAAAGATTTTGTAGCCCCCAAGTTTTTATTTTCACAAGGGTAACAGGAGAAATTGGACCCCAGAAGTTGTTGTCCAATTTATCCCGAGTAAGCTGATGCCCCATATGTGGGGGTAAACCACTGTTTGGGCGCACGGCAGAGCTCAGAAGGGAGGGAGCACCATTTGACTTTTTGAGCGCAAAATTGGCTGTCGTATTTGGAGACCCCCTGATGTACCTAAACAGTGGAAACCCCCCAATTCTAGCTCCAACCCTAACCCCAACACACCCCCTAACCCTAATCCCAACCTGATCCATAATCCTAATCACTAACCCTAACAATAATCACAACCCTTACCCCAAAACAACCCTAATGTCAACCCTAACCATAACCCTAATCAAAACCCTAAATCCTACACACCCCTAATCTTAATCTCAACCCTAACCTCAAATGGCTACGAGGTACACATAAAATTGGCCATTTTTGTGCGCTAAAAGCTCTCATTTTTCATATTTCTAGTGCAGTAATGCAGTTCAAATTTCGTTTTTTCAAGTTTGCATGTTTTGGCGACTCTGGGTTCAGCACCTGTTCACACTCAGTCTATGTTTGGATGTGCAGGTCAGGTTTTTGAAATGTATTCTCTAGCCTTCTGATCGTGCACTCCCCGCCTCCTAGCTTCAGGTGTTTTAATTATAGTAGGTCCAATACCCCTCCACAGAGAGAGAGAATTTGAGTCCAAGAAGAGGTTTGTACATGTACCCATTCAGATGGAGACGTTTATTCTCAGTGAGGTAGGTCAAACGTAGGACCTCGTATAAGAGAGATGCCTTAACGTGGCTACGAGGTACACATAAAATTGGCCATTTTTGTGCGCTAAAAGCTCTCATTTTTCATATTTCTAGTGCAGTAATGCAGTTCAAATTTCGTTTTTTCAAGTTTGCATGTTTTGGCGCTGCAGTGTGCTGCCCTATTTATTTAACTCAAACCTAACCCTAATCCCAATACACCCCCAATCACAACCCTAACCTTAACCCTAATCCCAAACCTAACCCTAATCCCAAGCGTAACCCTAATGAGAACCCTAACCCTAATACCAACCCTAATCCAAACCCTAAGGCTACTTTCACACTTGCGTCGTTTGGCATCCGTCGCAATCCGTCGTTTTGGACAAGAAACGGATCCTGCAAATGTGCCCGCAGGATGCGTTTTTTGCCCATAGACTTGTATTGCCGACGGATCGTGACAGATGGCCACACGTCGCGTCAGTCGTGCACTGGATCAGTGTTTTGGCGTACCGTCAGCACAAAAAAAGTTCAATGCAACGTTTTTTTGTATGTCGCATCCGCCATTTCTGACCGCGCATGCGTGGCCGTAACTCCGCCCCCTCCTCCCCAGGACATAGATTGGGCAGCGGATGCGTTGAAAAACTACATCCGCTGCCCACGTTGTGCACAATTTTCACAACGTGCGTCGGTATGTCGGGCCGATGCATTGCGACGGCCCCGTACCGACGTTAGTGTGAAAGAAGCCCAACCCTAAATTTAGTGCCAACCCTAACCCTAAATTTAGCCCCAACCCTAACCCTAAATTTAGCCCCAACCCTAAATTTAGCCCTAATCCTAACCCTAAATTTAGCCCTAACCCTAGCCCTAACCCTAGCTTAGCCCTAACCCTAATTTTATCCCCAACTGCTCTTCTCCTGCCGGCCGGTAGATGGAGACAGATGGCGGGCGCACTGCGCATGCGCCCGCCATTTTCTTTTGCCCAGAAGATGCCGGCGGCCAGGAGGAGCAGCAGGAGGACCCAGGGACACCGGTAAGTATGATAGGGTCCCCGAATCCCCCTATTTCTCTGTCCTCTGATGTGCGATCACATCAGAGGACAGAGAATTACACTTTGCTTTTTTTTTTTTTTGCGGTCGCCGGTAAACAGTTAATTACCGGCGATCGCAAAACAGGGGTCGGTAAAATCGACCCCGATCATGCTCTTTGGGGTCTCGGCTACCCCCGGCAGCCGAGACCCCAAAGATTCTCCCGGGGCCGGCCGGCGGGCGCACTGCGCATGCGCCCGCCATTTTGAAGATGGTGGCGCCCACCAAGAGCACCGGGGGAGATAGGTGAGTATCGGGGGGCTATCTGGGACCCCCTTTCTCTGTCCTCTGATGTGCGATCACATCGGAGGACAGAGAAATTAAAAAGAGATCGCGGTTTTTTGTTTTTTTTTGTGATCGCCGGTAAACGGTTAATTACCGGCGATCGCAAATGCAGGGTCGGTAAAAAAAAACCCCGAATCATGTTCTCTGGGGTCTCGGCTACCCCCGGCAGTCGAGACCCCGGAGAAAATCCGACTCTGGGGGGCGCTATTCACTTTTTCCACAGCGCCGTTAACGGCGCTGTGGTTTAAGTACCCTTAGCGGCCGCCGTTAAAAGGCGTATCGGCGGTCGCTAAGGGGTTAAACATTCCAAAAATTCCTGTGAAACACCTGAAGGGTTAATAAACTTCTTGAGTGTGGTTTTCAGCAACTTGAGGGGTGCAGTTTTTAGAATGGTGTCACACTTGGTTATTTTCTATCATATAGACCCCTCAAAGTGACTTCAAATGTGATGTGGTCCCTAAGGGTATGTGCACCCGTAGAATGGTCCACTGCAAATTTTTCCTCAGCAGATTTGATAAATCCGCAGGGCAAAAACACTGCGTTGACATGCTGTGGAATGTAAACCGCTGCATTTCCGCGCGTTTTTTTCCGCAGCATGGGCACAGCGTTTTCGGTCTCCCATAGGTTTACATTGTACTGTAAACTCATGGGAAACTGCCGTGGACCCGCAGCAAAATCTGCATCGTGTGCACAGAGCCTAAAAAAAAATGGTGCTGTACAAATGAGAAATCGCTGGTCAACTTTTAACCCTTATAACTCCCTAACAAAAAAAATATTGGTTCCAAAATTTAGCTGATGTAAAGTAGACATGTGGGGATTTGGTGCTTTGTTGGGGCTTAAAATAAATAGGAATAAGTCAACTCTGTTTATGGTGGATGATGCAGGGGGTGAGTTGGGAGATTCTATGGAAGGGAGTAGACTTAAAGTAGCAGATCAATTCAAATATTTGGGGATACTAATCTTTCAACCGATCACGAATTACTTACATATGAATCTTACACCGGTGCTGGGAACTCTTAAGGCAAAGGTAGGAGCTTGGTCTAAGTTGCATTTATCTGTTGTAGGCCGAATTAATCTCATTAAGATGATTCTGATGCCTAAAATGCTGTATGTTCTCCATAACTCATCTATCTGGATACCACGTGTAAAATTCAAATTGATTAACTCTTTATTTAGAGGTCTGGTGTGGGGGAGGCAACACCCACGAAATAGATTGGAGACGCTTCAATGCCCTAAGGATGCGGGAGGCTTGGCTTTACCTAACCCTGAAATATATTTCTTGGCGGCTCAGTGTCAGCATTTAAAGGGCTGGGAACATGAGTCGTCTACCAATATAGCACAACTTTTGATAGAAAGGGTGGTGAAGAGAAGTCCGGCGGTACAATGTCTGGAAGATGGATCCCTAGGGATACTGGGGAAGAAATACCCAACATTATTTCTGATATATAAAGTATGGGGGAGAGTTAAACAAATTCGCGGGGTTGCTTGTCTGACCAGGTTTTCTCCGCTGTGGTTTAATAATAATAGTTTTTGGCGATGGGACAAATACAAGAATGGCAAGCCAGGGGGATCCGGTATGCCTGTCAGATTTTAGAGCGACGGGAGTTGAAATCCTTTTCCCAGCTACAGTCGGAATATAGGGGGTTCCAATATGCACAAGTACGGCATGCGTTTGTGGCCCAGAATGAGGGGGATTGTTTCCAAATTCAAAACGACTTAGTATTAGACTACATCTGTGGAGTGGGGACAACGAGGGTGCTATTTCATCTTTATATAAGGATCTGCTTCACACTCATTTATTAGAATATCTGATTGGTGCGAGGGCTAAATGGGAAAGAGATGGGTCGTTTAGAGGATGAAACGTGGGAGACTGTATTAGAATGGATACCGAAACTATCACTGAATGAGCCGTATAGGCTCTCCCAGCTTTATATTGTACACAGAGTGTACAGATCCCCAGATGTCCTGTATAGAGCTGGGCTGAGATCTGACTCGGAATGCCCTAGATGTAGGAATGATAGTGCTGGAATGTTTAACATGTTATGGTCGTGTCCGAGATTGACTGCTTTTTGGTTGGTGGTTGTAAGCCGAATAGAAGGGGCATACAGATGTGCAATTCCAAGAGAACCTTTGGTGTGCGTGCTGGGGTACGTAGAAGAGATAATTGTGGATAACAAGGTGAAAATAGCAATCGCTAGACTACTATACATGGCTCAAAAGGTCATAGCCAAAAATTGGATCAAGGAGGAACCTCTCTCGAGGGGACAATATCTTAAATATGTGAAGCAGGTCATTACCCTGGAAAAGGGTGTATATCAGAAAAGAGGGAAAATGGGGCTGTTTGATAAATTGTGGATGCCCTGGCTGGATCTAGGCTAGGGGAGGCTAAGAGAAGTTAGGCCAGAGGAGGGTTCGCCTATATATTTTTGTATATGGATAACGTATATAATACTACAGGATACGTTAAGATGAAGGCGTGAGCTGTCTAAAAGGGAAGGAGGGGGGCGGGTTGGGTAAGGGAGGGTTAAGAGTGGGGAAAATGGAAATGTACACCTTAATGTGAAATGTTTTATTGTACTCTTATATTTAATAAACATTTGAGTTAAAAAAAAGTAGACATGTGGGAAATGTTACTTATTAAGTACTTTGTGTGACATATCTCTGTGATTTAAGGGCATGAAAATTCAAAGTTGGAAAATTGCGAAATTTTCAAAATTTTCGCCAAATTCCCATTTTTTCACAAACATACGCAAGTAATATCAAAGAAATTTTACCACTATCATGAAGTACAATATGTCACGAGAAACAGTCAGAATCAACGGGATCCGTTGAAGCGTTCCAGAGTTATAACCTCATAAAGGGACAGCGGTCAGAATTGTAAAAATTGGCCCGGTCATTAACGTGCAAACCACCCTTGGGGGTTAAGGGGTTAAGTCCCTTTAGTCCATTACAATAATGCCAAATATGTGGCCGCTTACTGTGGTTTAGGCACAGTGGGACTCATGAGGAGGGAGGCATTTGGATTTGGGAGCACAGAATTCACTGGACTTTATTTTAGAGGGCGGGAGCCCCTATATTTCCAGTGGCATATGATATGACAGACCTGAATGGAGGTCTGTTTTGCGAGGGATAAATTAAGGTTTGCATTGGTAACATTTTGGGGTACATAACATTTTTTGATCACTTTCAGTATATGGCTCTGATCACATTCTTGTGTTCTACACTGAGCATCTTGCTCCCGAAATACCCAAAAATGCCATTCAACCGAAACCCCCAATGGAACCACCCACTAAAATGAGGAAGATGGAGACCCTTCATCCCCCGTTTGGAGTCTGCTCCAGTAGTATCCATCTGCTGTTGTTGTCCACACTTGTGCGCTAAAAAAAGCCTAAAATAATGGGACACTGCCGGAACCCAGACCAGTCCAAAGTGACTTCATCTGCCTCATAAGTGAGTTGTTCCTTTGGGGTTTTTGGCTGAATCATGGTTTTTGGGAATTTACATGGAAACCCCAATGTAAGCGCTCAGCAAAGACCGCAAGATATATGTGACTCGAGCCTTATTCCAATTTTTGGGAGGTAGAATGAACAAAGACAGCAGTAAGAGAATAGCTTTTATTTTAATTTTTGCGCGGTTTACCATGCGGTATAAGTGATAAGGCGGATTTATTCTTTAGGTCGCTGCAATTACAGCGATCAAAGATTTAGATTTTTTTTTTTTAAGGTTTTGCTACTCACACAGCAAAAATGTTTTTAATAAAATTATTTTTTTTTCCATCGCCATATTCTGAGAGCTGTAACGATTATTTTTTGGCGAACGGAGCTGTTTGAAGGCTTATTTTTTGCAGGACGAGTTGCAGATATTTTGGGGCACATAATATATTTTTAATCGCTTTTTATTCAGATTTTTCAAACAGAACAAAAACTCAACAGCAATTCAGTTATTCTTTTAATTTTTTGCCTTTTTTATGTTTTGCCATTTTTATACATTATAAACAATATTTAAAAAAAATGTATTTGTTTTTGGATCTTCATATTCTGAGAGCTGTAACTTTTTTATTTTTTTTGCCGAATGAGCCATTTTGGTGCCTACTTATTGTGGAACGGTTTGGCGTTTTCATTTATACCATTTTTTTTTTTTTTTTACATACAACTTTTTAAAATTGCTCTTTACTCACTTGTTTGGGGTGAAAAAGCGCCAGCTTTGGGGTGTTTTATTTTTATTTATTTTAACGGCGTTCGCCATACTGAATTAATAGGGAGAGTTTTATAGAGACGGTCATCCCGGATGTGGCGATAACCAATTATGTGCATGTTTTTTGGTTTATTTTTGTGTTGAGTGGCAAAACGGCTTCTCATGATTTGTGTGCAATTTTGAATTTTGTGTTGTTTCTTTTCCTTCATATTTTATTTTACTATTTTTCACTGTGGGACATGTATAATTTGTATTCTTATCGCTGGTCTCATACATCACAGTACTCATGTACTGCAGGGCATGTCAGCGGTCAGTGAGCTTATAGTTGGATCTCAAGGCCATCTTACCCTGGGGTCATCGCTTAACCTCAGGGTACCATGGCAACCATCGGAACAGCAGGGTCCTATGGTTAATAAAGGGGTGTTGAGATCGGTTGCAAAACTGTCCGGGGCTGATACCGCAGGGTGTCAGCTGTCATGTACAGCTGACACCCACAGGAATTTCCACCGCTGGGCGTCGCTATACTCTTATTCCTAAGCGTCGTTAAAAGGCGTATCGTCGGTCGTTAAGGGGTTAACCTTACTTTCATGTTATCTGTTAAAAAAAAATGTTCTAGGAAACTCAGTTTTGTCAAAATTTTGAAAATTGTTCTTCTGTTCAGTGAGATATTGATACAAAATTACAATATTTTTCAAAAGGAGGGTACTGCACTCTTATGCTGATCACTGTAAGGGATTACCGTATTTATAACTCAGCCTAAAAAGACATTGAATAATGTACCCTCTTCTATAGTGTCCCAAACTCACGGAATAATCCCAGTAACCACAGGATTTAAGAGTCAGAGAATACACTTAATCACCTTTATACACAAAGTATTTTTTTTTCAGAGGAAGGTTTGCTTTACACTATAATGATCATTTTCTACATTGTACGCTTAATCTGTCCATGCTGACTGCTGTATGTAGGCCAAAGATTCCTCTAGTGTAGAGCATGGTAAACCTAAATGGGATGTATGGATGTCAGATGCAGAGGCACACTGGCAGAGCACTTTACTGACAGCACCTAATGTAGCCTAATGGAGATTTATGGGATGGGAACAGGTGCATAAGTCACCAGTGGGAGCATTTACACTCCACCGATTATTAAAAAAGCTAAAATTGTAGTTCCTGAGTCTGCTGAGCAACTCTGTCTTATCCTGAGTACATGTGACAGATGCAGCCAGTGTTACGTAAAAGGATTATGGTATTTGATAGCATCTTATCTGCAATTTGTCACTACATGTTCAGAGTGACCTCTTTGTGCTTTCCTACTTTGATTCACGGGTCTGTTCTTGCTGACATCAATTTGTCTGTTCTATGAACATGTGGTGGTGATTCCTATATGACCATATTGGTCTCCCACTCCAAGGATTATTAACACCTTAAAGTAGGAAGGGGAAAGGTTTTATTGCAATTTTGTGCTTGTGTAACACCCTGTAAACCTGATAAAAATGATGTACTTGGCCTAAAAGAAGGTCACATCTAACATGCCCATCAGTAACTAAATACATACTGATTAAGAATATTGTAAAGCTAGATTACATTCCCCTGGGAATGTTGGAAGGAATCTTATATACGTAGATCATAAAGTTATCTAATAGCTTTTGTCCCTAGGATGAATATCAGTGATTGGCATAAAGAGAAATTGCTCGTAGCACACAGATCCCCCATCACATAGCGAAAGATCTTGAGTTTCTATGACAATGGCCCAAAAGCTAAATGTTCCATCATGTCCGGTTGTAAGGTTGGGGTAACATTCATCTCAATTTCTTTCCACCAAGCTTAGTGGGTGTCTTAATATCAGAGCTGCACAATGCATCAGCTAAGCATGAATACAGAAACTGTAAAAAAATAATCATATTGAACTATTATTATCAATGCCCATTGAAATCAGTTTTCGTGATACAAGGGGCATAATTTTACGTGATTTTCATATACCGTATATACTCGAGTATAAGCCGACCCGAGTATAAGCCGACCCCCCTAATTTTGCCACAAAAAAACTAGGAAAACTTAATGACTCGAGCATAAGCCTAGGGTGGGAAATGCAGCAACTACTGGTAAATTTCAAAAATAAAAATAGATACCAATAAAAGTACGATTAACCCCTTTCCGACCTTTGACGCCACGTAGGCGTCTTGAAAGTCTGTGCCAATCCGACCTGTGACGCCTATGTGGCGTCATGGAGGGATCGCGTCCCTGCAGATCGGGTGAAAGGGTTAACTCCAATTTCACCCGATCTGCAGGGACAGGGGGAGTTGTACTTCAGCCCAGGGGGGGGCAATATCATCGGCCATGGCTGGAGACCCTGATCTGCTCCCCCACCCCCCACCCTCCGATCTGTGGTCCGCTCCCCTCCCCCGTCCTCCCGTCCGCTCCCCCCGTGCTCCCATTACCCCCCCTCCCCTCATACTTACCGTGCCTCCCGGTGTCCGTCCGTCTTCTCCATGGGCGCCGCCATCTTCCAAAACGGCAGACGCATGCGCAGTGCGCCCGCCGAATCTGCCGGCCGGCAGATTCGTTCCATGTCCATTTTGATCACTGTGATAAAACCTATCACAGTGATCAAAATAAAAAAATAGTAAATGACCCCCCCCCTTTGTCACCCCCAAAAGATGGGGACAATAATAAAATAAAGAAAACATTTTTTTCCACTAGTGTTAGAACTAGGGTTAGGGATGTGCACACGTATTCTGCTCCTCTGCAGATTATTCCGCAGCGGATTTGATAAATCCGCAGTGCAAAACCGCTGCGGATTTATCACGGATTTACAACTGCGGCTTTCTATTGGAGCAGTTGTAAAACCGCTGTGGAATCCGCAGAAAGAAGTGATATGCTGCGGAATGTAAACCACTGCATTTCCACACAGTTTTTTCCGCAGCATGTGCACAGCGTTTTTTGTTTCCCATAGGTTTACATTGAACTGTAAACTTATGGGAAACTGCTGCGGACCCGCAGCTGCGGAAACGCTGCGGATCCGCAGCGTTTGCACATAGCCTAATTCTAAGGGTATGTGCAAACGCTATGTGCACACGGTGCGGATTTGGCTGCGGATCCGCAGCGGATTGGCCGCTGCGAATCTGCAGCGGATTGGCCGCTGCGGATTCGTAGCAGTTTTCCATCAGGTTTACAGTACCATGTAAACCTATGGAAAACCAAATCCACTGTGCCCATGGTGCGGAAAATACCGCCGGAAACGCTGCGTTGTATTTTCCGCAGCATATGAATTCTTTGTGCGGATTCCGCAGTGTTTTACACCTGTTCCTCAATAGGAATCCGCAGGTGAAATCCGAGCAAAAAACACTGGAAATCCGTAGGTAAAAGGCAGTGCCTTTTATGTGCGGATTTTTCAAAAATGGTGCGGAAAAATCTCACACAAATCCGCAATGTGAGCACATAGCCTTAGGGTTGGAATTAGAGTTAGGGTTGGAAATAGGGTTAAGATTAGGCTTGTGGTTAGGGTTATGGTTAGGAGTGTGTTGGGGTTAGGGTTGTGGTTAGGGTTATGGCTAGAGTTGAGATTAGGGTCAGGGGTGTGTTAGGGTTTGTGTTGAAGTTAGAATTGAGGGGTTTCCACTGTTTAGGCACTTCAGGGGTCTCCAAACGCAACATGGTGCCACCATTGATTCCAGCCAATCTTGCATTCAAAAAGTCAAATGGTGCTCCCTCCCTTCTGAGCCCCGACGTGCGCCCAAACAGTGGTTTACCCCCACATATGGGGTACCAGCATACTCGGGACAAACTGGGCAACAACTATTGGGGTCCAATTTCTCCTGTTACCCTTGTGAAAATAAAAAATTGCTTGCTAAAACATCATTTTTGAGGAAAGAAAAATGATTTTTTATTTTCACGGCTCTGCGTTGTAAACTTCTGTGAAGCACTTGGGGGTTCAAAGTGCTTACCACATATCTAGATAAGTTCCTTGGGGGGGTCTAGTTTCCAAAATGGGGTCACTTGTGGGGGGTTTCTACTGTTCAGGCACATCAGGGGCTCTGCAAACATAACATGATGTCCGCAGACCATTCCATCAAAGTCTGCATTCCAAAACGTCACTACTTCCCTTCCGAGCCCCGACGTGTGCCCAAACAGTGGTCCCCCCGCCCACATATGGGGTATCAGTGTACTCAGGACAAATTGGACAACTTTTGGGGTCCAATTTCTCCTGTTACTCTTGTGAAAATAAAAAATTGCGGGACAAAAATTAATTTTTGAGGAAAGAAAAAGGATTTTTTTATTTTCACGGCTCTGCGTTATAAACTTCTGTGAAGCACTTGGGGGTTTAAAGTGGTCACCGCACATCTAGATTAGTTCCATGGGAGGTCTAGTTTCCAAAATGGGGTCACATGTGGGGGAGCTCCAATGTTTAGGCACACAGGGGCTCTCCAAACGCGACATGGTGTCTGCTAACGATTGGAGCTAATTTTTCATTCAAAAAGTCAAATGGCGCTCCTTCCCTTCCGAGCCCTGCGGTGTGCCCAAACAGTGGTTTACCCCTACATGTGAGGTATCACTGTACTCAGGAATAATTGCCCAATAAATTTTAGGATACATTTTATCCTGTTGCCCATGTGGAAATGAACAAATTGAGGCTAAAAGAATTTTTTTTGTGAAAAAAAAAGTACTTTTTCATTTTTACGGATCAATTTGTGAAGCACCTGGTGGTTCAAAGTGCTCACTATGCATCTAGATAAGTTCCCCGGGGAGTCTAGTTTCCAAAATGGGGTCACGTGTGTGTGTGTGTGCGTGCGTGCGTGCGTGCGTGTGTGTGGTCCAATGTTTAGGCACACAGGGGCTCTCCAAACGCGACATGGTGTCCGCTAAGGATTGGAGCTAATTTTTTTATTCAAAAGTCAAATGGCGCTCCTTCCCTTCCGATCCTTGCCGTGTGCACAACAGTGGTTTGTGACCACATATGAGGTATCGGTGTACTCAGGAGAAATTGCCCAACACATTTTAGGATCCATTTTATCCTGTTGCCCATGTGGAAATGAACAAATTGAGGCTAAAATAAATTTTTTGTGAAAAAAAGTACTTTTTCATTTTTACGGATCAATTTTTGAAGCACCTGGGGGTTTAAAGTGCTCACTATGCATCTAGATAAGTTCCTTGGGGGGTCTAGTTTCCAAAATGGGGTCACTTGTGGGGGAGCTCCAATGTTTAGGCACACAGGGGGTCTCCAAACGCGACATGGTGTCCGCTAAAGATTGGAGCCAATTTTTCATTGAAAAAGTCAAATGGCGCTCCTTCCGTTCCGAACCCACATATGGGGTATCGGCGTACTCAGGACAAATTGTACAATAACTTTTGGGGTCCAGTTTCTCTATTTACCCTTGCAAAAATAAAAATATTGTTGCTAAAAGATCATTTTTGTGACTAAAAAGTTAAATGTTCATTTTTTCCTTCCATGTTGCTTCTGCTGCTGTGAAGCACCTGAAGGGATAATAAACTTCTTGAATGTGGTTATGAGTACCTTGAGGGGTGCAGGTTTTAGAATGGTGTCACTTTTGGGTATTTTCAGCCACATAGACCCCTCAAACTGACATCAAATGTGAGGTGGTCCCTAAAACAAATGGTTTTGTAAATTTTGCTGTAAAAATGAGAAATCGCTGGTCAAATTTTAACCCTTATAACTTCCTAGCAAAAACAAATTTTGTTTCCAAAATTGTGTTGATGTAAAGTAGACATGTGGGTAATGTTATTTATTAACTATTTTGTGTCACATAACTCTCTCGTTTAACAGAATAAAAACTCAAAATGTGAAAATTGCGAAATTTTCAAAATTTTAGCCAAATTTCCATTTTTTTTCACAAATAAACGCAAAAATTATCGACCTAAATTTACTACTAACGTGAAGCCCAATATGTCACGAAAAAACAATCTCAGAATCACTAGGATCCGTTGAAGCGTTCCTGAGTTATTACCTCATAAAGGGACACTGGTCAGAATTGCAAAAAACGGCCAGGTCATTAAGGTCAAAATAGGCTGGGTCATGAAGGGGTTAATTGAGACATCAGTAGGTTAAGTGTTTTTGAATATCCATATTGAATCAGGAGTCCCATATAATGCTCCATACAGTTCATGATGGGCCCCATAAGATGCTCCATATTAAAATATGCCCCACATAATGCTGCACAAATGTTGATTATGACCCCATAAGATGCTCCATACAGATAATTGCCCCATATAATGCTGTACATGGCCCCATAAGATGCTCCATACAGATATTTGCCTTATATAATGCTGCACATGGCCCCATATGATGCTCCATACAGATATTTGCCCCGTATAATGCTCCACAAATGTTGATTATGACCCCATAAGATGCTCCGTACAGATATTTGCCCCCATATAATGCTGCACATGGCCACATAAGATGTCCCATACAGATATTTGCCCCCATATCATGCTGCACATGGCCACATAAGATGCTCCATACAGATATTTGCCCCATATGCTGTTGCTGCGATTAAAAAAAAAAAAAAAAAAATTACATACTCACCTCTCAGGCACCCCGGCACTTGCTATACTCACCTTTCCCGTTCCACCGCTGACCGCCGCTGTCTTCCCATCCTTTGCGCCGACGTTCAGGAAGAGGGCGGCGCGCACTAATCACGTCACCGCGCCCTCTGACCTGAGCGTCACTGTGGAAGACACAGTGGCGCCGACGGTGGAACGAGGAGCAGGTGAGTATCGCGCACTGCCCCCGTCATACTTACCTGCTCCTGGCGCCGTTGCTGCACGTCTTTTCCCCGGCGCCGCATTTTCTTCCTGTAGTGAGCGGTCACCGTTACCGCTCATTACAGTAATGAATATGCGGCTCCACCCCTATGGGAGGTGGAGCTGCATAATCATTACTGTAATGAGCGGTACCATGTGACCGCTCACTACAGGAAGCTGCAGCGCTGGAAGAAACAGGGACGTGCAGGGACCGCGCCAGGAGTAGGTGAATATAATTAGATAGCCCCCGCTCCCCCTCCCCTGCCGACCCCTGGGTATGACTCGAGTATAAGCCGATAGGGGGACTTTCAGCCCAAAAAAGTGGGCTGAAAATCTCGGCTTATACTCGAGTACATACGGTACATTTTTTATGCGGATATTGGAATAAATGTGGAGGAAAAAGAAGCAAATATGTTTATTTTTTCAATTTTTTTTTCTTTACGATCACAAAGGACCGGCTAAAATACATATTGAATTGTGTTCACTTTTCCGCAGTATTTATTTTTATATATCAGACATTTGATTTTTTTTTTTTTAAACGGGTGCAAGGCTAGAAACAGCTATATTTATTTTGTTTTATTTCTTTTTATATCTTTTTTTCCATTTATTTCACCCATATATTTCACATGACTTAATAGACCACTGGGGATAATTTCAAAATTTAAAGGCATTTTCCTACTGAAGTAAATAATGGAAAAATAAAGAAAAGTTCCAGTGATTTAATTTGTTTGAACACTAAACAGTTTCAAACTAGTGCACTGTAGGAACTACAGATGAACCCCACTGTAGGAACTACAGATGAACCCCACTGTAGGAACTACAGATGAACCCCACTGTAGGAACTACAGATGAACCCCACCGTAGGAACTACAGATGAACCCCACCGTAGGAACTACAGATGAACCCCATCGTAGGAACTACAGATGAACCCCACCGTAGGAACTACAGATGAACCCCACTGTAGGAACTACAGATGAACCCCAATGTAGGAACTACAGATGAACCCCACTGTAGGAACTACAGATGAACCCCACTGTAGGAACTACAGATGAACCCCACTGTAGGAACTACAGATGAACCCCACTGTAGGAACTACAGATGAACCCCAATGTAGGAACTACAGATGAACCCCACTGTAGGAACTACAGATGGACCCCACTGTAGGAACTACAGATGGACCTCACTGTAGGAACTACAGATGAACCCCATTTATTTGACCAGTGTCTGGTTGGGATTAGATCTATGCTTAGACAAATCTGAAGGGCTTTCATACTGTTATTCTATAAATCGAAGGGGGGCTGGGTAGTGGAACCTCCACTACTCACACAAATGCAGTTCTAATTGTAATGTGTTCAGCTAGTCACCTGGGATATTTGCATCACGAAGCAGTGCCAAATGCTTCTCACGGATTCTTTTTACGTAATCTAGGGAGAAGTGGTAAATCTTGCTACAGATGCCTTCTACTGAATCACGTGCAACTGCTGCCATGTGAGGACCACATTGTTTCCGCAAGTGCTCCAAACGATCCTAGACAAGAGAGAGAACATTTACTCTTCTATCAGTACAGCAGAAACGCAATATTAAAAAACAAAAGTAACGGTAAAGAATATTAGACCTCATGAAAAATGCATGCAAGTGAAGTAACTTTGGAAACAGAGCTGAATTCTGGAGTTGAACCAGTGAGCGATAGTTGGGCAAGTATGTTAAAATGAACTGGAATTTGCACTTGCATCTACAGTCGTGTTCAAAAATCGAGACCGACACAAATTTTGTTTTTCACACAGTTTTCTGCTTCAGCAATTTTAGATGTTTTATCCAGATGTTTCTATGGTTACTGAAATACAATTATTAGTATTTTAAAGGTTTTTTTTTTTTTTTTTTTTACAGTTTTTTTGACACATCAGGTTTTTGCAAAGCCTCAATATTTACAGTGTTGGCCCTTCTTTTTCAAGATTTATGCCCTTCACCCAGGAATACTGGATATCAGCTTTTGGGCCAAATCCTAACTTGTGACAACCTATTCTTCCCTAACCAATGCTTGGAGTTTATCACAATTTCCAGCTTTTTAAGGCTAGACCAAAGGATCTTAATGGAATTGAGAGCTAGGGTGTTTTTTTGCCATGTACCCAAAATTGTAATGTTTTGTTCACTGAGCCACTTAGTTATCACTTTTTTTGTTGTATGAAATGGTGCTCTATTATGCCAGAAAAGCATTGTTTATCACCAAATTGCTTCTGGATCGTTAAAATAGGGATTTTTGTGTACTCACCGTAAAATCCTTTTCTCCGAGCCATTCATTGGGGGACACAGACCGTGGGTGTATGCTGCTGCCAATAGGAGGCTGACACTAAGTGATACAAAAAAAGTTAGCTCCTCCCCTGCAGTATACACCTTCCTGCTGGCTCTCAGCTAACCAGTTCGGTGCAAAAGCAGTAGGAGATCAATAATATATGAGCGTATAGCATGTCATATTATATATGAGAGTATAGCATGTCAGATTATAAAAAACAATCATAAGCTAATAACAGGGTGGGAGCTGTGTCCCCCAATGAATGGCTCGGAGAAAAGGATTTTACGGTGAGTACACAAAAATCCCTATTTCTCCTTCGCCTCATTGGGGGACACAGACCATGGGACGTCCCAAAGCAGTCCCTGGGTGGGGACAACAACAGATCAGGCCCTGTGTAACCGCTACTTACAAGTGCGCCACCGCGGCCTCCAGAGTCCGCCTGCCCAGACTCACATCTGTGGAAGTGTGGGAATTATAGTGCTTCAAGAATGCATGCGGACTGGACGAATCCGCAAGCTTGCAGGCGTGCCTTGCTGACGCCTGGTGCCTAAAACCCTTGATAGAGACAGGGGAGATAGGCTGACATCTAGCACGGAAGGACTCCTGGATGGTGAAAAGAATTCACCATGTTATCATGGTCGATGAAACGGCTAAACCCTTCCTGAAAATGTCAGGAAGCCTTCCTCTACCGTCAGGAAGCCCAAATAAAACGTCCAACCTTCAGAAGGACGCCGTCCTCAAGACGTACCTACTCAGAGCACTCACTTCGTCCGGAATATGGGGGATCTTATTCCATTTTGTGGACTGGAGCCAAAAGAGATGAGGGAAGAACTATGCCCTCATAACAGTGGTAATACAGTACCACCTTGGTAACAAGGGATGGAGATGGCCTGAGGACAACCTTGCCTCGAAGGAAATAAGGGAAAAAAGTCTGAAAGAGCAGAGAAGCTAGCTCCGAAGACTCGTCAGAGTGAGAATATCGCAGAGGAAAACGGGACGACTTTCCCTGATAGTAAAGTCTGCCCGGATGAAAAAGGAGCCTACTGTAAGGCTCCTAGGAATAATAAGGTCCCAATGATCTAACGGTATGCGATAGGGAAGAACTACGTGTGAAAAACTCCCTGTGAGAAAGTCCCTACTTGCAGTTGTGCTGCGATAAGGCGAGAAGATACTAGCTCCGCAAACAAAAAACGGACGTGGTCAGTGCGGATCTCTGAGGATCACTGGGGCTCCTTTCTGCTTCCGAAAGGCTTTCGGAAGCAGTGGAAGGAGAGTTATGGAAACTGGTACCACGGCAGAACCAGAGCATGGAGAGCGATGGCTCTTGGATCTCGAGGCCGAACCACGAACTCGAGTACATTGGCCTTCAGTCTGGATGTCATCCCACCTACAACTGGAGAGCTCCAATAAGGACAGATCTGATGGAAGACTTCGGGGTGAAGTTCCCACTGACTTGAGGCGGAACCCTGACGGCTGAATTTGTTTGCCGTTCAGAGTTCTACTTCTGGGATATATACTGCCGAGATCACCGAATAATAGACTTCGGCCCATCAGAGAAAGTGAGGTACCTCGGTCATGGCGCCTGACCGTGGGTACCTGCTAGATGACTGACGTAAGGCACCGCCGTGGCATTATCCAATTGAATTCGGATAGGGAGACCCGCCAGAAGGCAGTGGACCTGCTGTAAGACTACCGTTCGGATCTCCAGAACAATGATGGGGAGAAGAAGACTGGCATTGGAAGTTACTAATAACCATTGAACCGGGAGAAAGGCCCTGGATGAAGAAGGAGCTCAGAGACTATTGTCTGAAAGTCTATTTGACTTGCTGAAAACGTGCGGAGCGAAGGAAACCGTTTCCATTGTCGTCACCATTTTTGCTCAGAACTCTCTTAGCAAATCGAATGAAATGAGGGGGTGAGTAATCAAGTCCTCAGAACTCTCCTTGCGCAAGCTCCCTGTTGAAGGGCCTTGACCTTGTCTCGAGGAAGAATTACCATCCTTCTAGAAGTGTGCAGGATCATCCTCAAAAAGGATATCTGCTGGGCTGGAAATGAGGAGAACTTGTCTAAGTGTAGCTGCCAGCCCAGGAGAGAAGGTATGGCAAGAGATATAGACGACTCAGCGTAGTCCTGGAAGGGCGGCTAGACAGACCAAACAGGGCAGGACGAGCACGCCTCTAGAGTGCAAGAGAAACATGACATCCGCCATGACCCGAGCGAACACTCTGGGTGCGGAAGCAAGGCCGAAGGACAAGGTTGTGACTTGAAAATGCTGTTGACGAATTGAAAGGCGAAGGAATTTTTGCAGAGGGCAAGCAACCCGAATGTCGATGGATGCCAGAAACTGCACCTTTTTCTGTTGAAGTAATGGCTGAGCGGAGGGACTCCATCCAAAGAAGGAGGACCATGTCAAAGGTTGTTAGAAGTTTGAGGTCCAGGGTCGATCTTACCTTTCGTTCCCCTGTTTGGAACCAAGATCCCTTAGATCTAGACTGTGCTGGACAATCCTTATACAATCCTTTGTCCGTCTCCCGCTCAAAAGATTTGATTGGCCAGTTGTTGCTGGTGTGAATCAAGGTAGTTAAGGTCTCCAGCCAGGAGACCATTGCTCTAGTAATCCATGCGGCCGCTAGGGAGGATAGAGCGCTGGACCCGAAACCGCAAGACGGAACGAACCAGATTTGCTATCTGACAGTCCGTGGTATTTTTAATTGATGACCCATCAGGTAGGGATACTGGTAGGTATACCACAGGAGATTCTACCCGGTTAAACTGCCCCATGGCAGAATGTGCGGCTGTATCCAGCAGGTCATAGTCTCTTGCCATCTCCTCTTTTCACGGTGCAGAGATAAAAATTAGGAACCCTCGATCCATCAACCTCTTAACAGGGAAGTGGAGAGGAATTGTCCGCCCTCTTGCATCATCCACTAAATAGTGGTGATGCAGAGGGGGGAGCTCGTACGCCAAAAAGGGTGCCTCTATGTCCACAGAGTTCAGGTCTCCAGGTGGACAGGACAGGTTGTCTGGCGTTAGGCCTGGATGCAGAAGAGGAAACATGGAGACGACACTCCGTGTGCTCGTCTGTTGATGGTGTGGGGAGATCGGTGCCCTTCAAAGCAGGGGTCCCCAACTCCAGTCCCCAAGGCCCACCAACAGGCCATGCCCCCAGGACCTTCCCCGCACCGCACAGGCGATGCAATTACCACCTGGGCAAGACCAAGGAAATCCCGAAAACACGACATGCCGGCGCGCCCCGAGGACCGGAGCCGGGGACCCCCGCTCTCCAAAGGACCCGTCGCCCTTAAAAAACAGGCCAGGCATGGCATCCCACGTAGAGGCTTCTGTCCAATGAATCGCTTATCCGAATTGAATGGCAAATGCTCTTGAGGGAGTTTGGTCTCTGAAGCTCTGGCAAGCTCAGGCAATATCCAATCCATATTCAGAGCCTTGTTGTCATCAAATCATTGGTGAGGGAGCAGAAAACGAAAAACTTCCGTTTTCTAGATGCCTGTATGTTTCTAGATGCCTGCACATTTCTAGAATACTTGCGGCCCCTGCTAGCCGACGGCTCCCATGTAGGATAGGGACCATGTATATTGGTCCTGCGAGCACTCCAAACACAGAGGGTACACAGAGGGATTCAATCTCTTGGTCCGAGAACCATGGATTGGTCAGTGAAGAATTCCACTGAGGGGAACTAGAGGATAAAGCTGGGGTCGGCGGCGGAGGGCTCCTCGGACTGATCAAGCGCCTTTAAGACCAGGGAATACTGGTCATGCACCATTAAGACCAGGAAAAATACTGGTCATACGCCTTTAAGACCAGGGGATACTGGTCATGCGCCTTTAAGACCAGGGAATACTGGTCATGCGCCTTTAAGACCAGGGAATACTGGTCATGCGCCTTTAAGACCAGGGAATACTGGTCATGCACCTTTAAGACCAGAGAATACTGGTCATGCACCTTTAAGACCAGAGAATACTTGTCATGCACCTTTAAGACTGGGAATCCTGGCCATATGCCTTTAAGACCAGGAAATACTGGTCATGTGCCTTTAAGACCAGGTACTTCCTTACCCGGGTACTGATGTAGAGTCGATGTGCCCCTTTAATGCAAAAATACTGTCACACCAGTGTGAGCTGGCCGGGTGGACCAAGATGGCCACCGGGAGCTGCAGAGTTGATAAAATCTCGCAGAGAGTGAGAAGCGCCAATTTGGGGGGCGGAGCCACAGACACGATGTTGAATGGGCCTAAGCCGGGGCCTAAATTTCTGTAGCCGGCGGAAGTCACCAGTAGGTCGTTCCAGGCAAGACTTCCAGTATGCGGCCTACAAATCGGCCGAAGCCGGGGGGCTAAATTTTTGCAGCCATGCAGAGCGTTACCTCAGAGAGGTGGGCCACAGGGAAGTGGCTGAGGCTGCCTGTCAGCATGTGAATATCCCACTGAAGATGAATCCACTCACCATTGATGCGCGTCCCGGCATGGAGCCGCCGCGGATGTGGGTTTCAGCGCTGTTCTGTGCAGCGTGGACGGTGCAGGGATAAGCCTCAATCCATCATCCGTTTGTTAGGGAGGTGGAGAGGAACCGTGCGCCTCCTTGCGTCATCCGCTTTCACAGAGGTGGGACAGTGGGGGCTGCTCGGACGCCATAGAGAGGGGCCTCTGTACATCCACGGAGTTCAGTCCGGGTGGACAGGGCCAGTTGTCCGGCATTAGGCCTGGCTCCAGGAGAGGATACATGGAGGCGACACTCCATGTGGTCGCCTGCTGCTGGTGTGGGGAGATCGGGACCATGAAAGGAACCGTCGCCCCTGAATTGAGCTCAGGCATGGCTTCCCACGTCGCAGGAGAGGGTACGGGGAGGTATACTCGCCGTGCTTGCCTGTTGATGGTTCGGGGGAGATCAGAACCTTGAAAGGAACCGTCGCCCCCTTCACTCCGTTAATTAAAAAATAAAAATTTAGAGAAAAGTAAACAATAAAATAAAAACGTTGGGGTCTGAAACAGACCCATGTGCCTCCTACAGACACTAAGCAAGAACTGGTTAGCTGAGAGCCAGCAGGAAGGTGTATACTGTAGGGGAGGAGATCACTTTTTTTGTATCACTTAGTGTCAGCCTCCTATTGGCAGCAGCATACACCCACGGTCTGTGTCCCCCAATGAGGCGAAGGAGAAAGAAGTTGCTCTTGGAGGATGTTTAGATCCCGTTTTTTAATTCTTAGCAGTGTTCTTGTAAGTGAACCCACTGCCTTGTATGAAAAGCAACCCCACACATGAGTGGCCTCAGGATGCATTACTGTTGGCATGACACAGGAATCATGGTAGCGCTCACCTTTCCTTCTCTGGATAATCCTTTTTCTTAATGTCTCAGTCTGAAAAGGGCTTCCTCAGGGAAAATAACTTTACCCCAATCCTCCGCTGACCAATCTCTGTACTTCCTGCAGAATGTCAGACTGTCCTTGATGTTTTTCTTGGAAATAAGTGGCTTGATTGCAAACTCTGCACCAATCCCATAGCTTAATTCTCTTTAGGAGACAGTGCTGACATTTGCTGGACTTTCTTAAATGTCCTGAAGCCTTCTTCACAGAAAATGAACCTTTTGCTTTGAAGTCTTTGATGATTCGATAAATGGTTGATTTATGGGCAATCTTACAAGTGGCAATCTCCTTGCCTGTAAAGCAATTTTGATGCAAAGTAATGATGATGACTGCACTTATTTCATTGGCGGTAAACATGGTTAAGTTAAGAAAACAATGATTTCAAGCTCTAATCCGCTTTTAAAGCAACCAATCTCCTCTTATAACTCATCAGCATGACAGAGTGATATCAGCTGCCTTGTTCTCGATAACACTTTCTTCTGAACAAATGAGAAGATCACTGAAATGATGTATCAGGTCAATTTGTGGCAGGACTGAAAATCAGTGGAAATATTGTTTTTTTTTTTTAAGTTAAATTTCATGCCAAGGTATGATTTTGCAATTCATCTGATCATTCAAAATAACAATCAATATAATGCAATTTGCTACTATAATTACTGAAGCAGCAAACTTCGAGAAAAACAAAATTTGTCTCAAGTATCAACATTTTGAGTCGCAGAGTTGAATGGTATTAACCATCTCTTCACATTTCATAACATTTTTTAGTCACCACTGACCATGTAATCCTCCTTAGTCGCCAGGTGGTCCCTTCTCAGCCAGCTGAACGTGTCCTCCACATTCCATTTTACTACCTTTCTAATGTCTGGAGAGGCCCTCCTATAGGAGAAACATACATACTGAGTAACATGTCTGTAATCATTATATGATGCAGACTGAAGTATTTTTTTTTTTTTTTAAAGTACAGTAAGTGTAGATAAAATAAATAAAACTAAAACCGGTAATACTTCTTAAATTTCAATCAGTGCTTCCCAAACTCCATTCCTCGCAGCCTCCAACAGATGATGTTTTCAGGATTCCCTGAGTATTGCACAGCTGAGAGAACCTATGGCAATTTCTGATTCCTGGATAATAAATCCATCACCTGTGCAATACTAACAAATCCTGATATCAAGGTCCGTTAGAGGTCTGGTGAACTGGATTGAAATGCTACCTGCGGCTAGAATATTAGTTAAAACATAGATCTTAGCATCATATGAAAGCCGAAAATCTTCAGTACCAGTACAATTCATATTCTGGGTGCAATATTTGGTGCACAATACTTCTGTGAAGCCGGATTGCAAGATGCATGTTAAACCAAGTTCAGATGGACTTTTGCTGAATCATCAAAAATCACATCTGAATTCTACATCCTTTCCAGTACGTGTGGCATCAGTTTTTTCACTAATACCACACATACTAATTATAACCCATGGAGCTGCTCACATGTCAGTGTATTTACACGGACCGTGTGTCCGTGCACACCACATGGAGACACTTTTTTTTTTACAGCACATATGAAAGGGGCCAATACAAGTCAATGGGTCCGTGAAAAACACATACAGCACACGGATGGCATCAGGGTGCCGTTTGTGATAAAGATTCCAAAATATAAGAGAAGCTTTGTAATTTCTTTTTTTTTTTTCTTCATCCATACTGGAAATACGCTGATGACACACAGTAAAAAAAAAGGACAAGGGTGACACATGTACAGGTTTTTCACATACGTGTTTATATGGATGTGTGGAGGGGACTTAAGATTGGGGAAAATTGCAAGCGACATGAGGAAAAGAATACACAGCCTGTAACGGTTAATTCTCCCATGTAAATCCTCCAGCATCCACAGGGGAGATGGCACGGGGACTTTTCTGTATGTTATCACCCTTCTTACTTATGTTTTTTTTTATGTCTATCATATATATGGAGAAGTTTGTTTTTTTTTTATTAGTAAGAGCGAGAATGTGGATTTATCACCGGTGAACTGACTGCAATACAGATTTTTGGTCTGTTAACCCCTTAAGAATACAACTAAATTTCATTTTTGTCTTATTTCTTCATTACTCTTCTTCAAAGAGCCATAGCGTCTTTTTTATTTTATTTTGAAGTTGACATAGTCTTACGACGGCTTTCTTTGTTGCAGGACGAGTTGTAGTTTGGGATGATACCATTCACTTTACCATATAGTGTATGCATAAATGTGAAAAAAATAACAAATGAGGTGAAAAAAAGTATACAATTCCACCATTATTTCTTTTTTTGTGCACAGTTTGTGGTAAAAATGACCTGACATCATGTATAGCTTATTTTTACTATTTTAGTAGCTTACAAAAAATATTGTGAACTTTGTATAAAAAAACAAAAAATAATTTGGTGTTAGAGTCGCCATTATCCTGAGACCCATAACTTTTTATTACTTTTCCACTAACGGACGTATGCAAGAGCTTGTTTATTGCGTAGCTGTAGCTTTTACATTTATATATAACAATTTGATAACTGTTTCTTGGATTTTTTTTATGTGAGTAGCAACAAACAAAAACACATTCATTTTGGAGTTTCAATTTTTTTATGGATTAAAACAATTTTATATTTTTTATAGATTGGACTTTCACACCAAATGTGTTTTTTTAAATTTCCTTTTATTTAACTTGAGAAAAGGGATGTGATTTAATTTTGTTTTTTCTTATTTTTTATTGCACGCATAGGGGACATAAAGCTCTTGCAGCTAGTATTTCTCCATTAACCGCTTGGAGACCGCCCATTGTACATAAACGGCGCTTGATGGGTTTTGTGCAGTGCCGATGTTTATGAGCGGTCAGTGGTCTCACAGCGCTCAGGGTCCTGCAAGAACTGTGATTCCTGTGCAGAGCGATAGCTCGTGACAGGTGACATCATCGGGACCTGATTAGATCAGGTCACAGTGATGTTAACCCTTTGCTATCTTCTAGCTGCGGCGATCATGGCATTTAGAAGAGAGCAGAGGGAGACCACTGATGTACTCACCTCTGTGACGCCCCACGTGATGAGATCTGATCACATCGCAGGGGATCCTGCATTGTCCTGGCAGCCGGAGGTCATGTGATGACTTCCGGGTCTGCCAGTTACAGTGGCTTGCAGCTGAGTCTAACAAGTATCTGCCTGTGTAATGGTACCGTCACACTAAACGATATCGCTAGCGATTCGTGACGTTGCAGAGTCCTGGCTAGCGATATCGTTCAGTTTGACACACAGCAGCGATCAGAATCCTGCTGTGATGTTGTTGGTCGCTGCAGAAAGTCCAGCACTTTATTTCGTCACTGGACTTCCTGCTGACATCGCTGAATCGGGGCTGCGCTTAGTAACCCGATGTTTACCCTGGATACCATCCTAAAAGTAAAAAAACAAACACTACATACTTACCTTCCGCTGTCTGTCCCTCGGCGCTCTGCTTCTCTGCCCTGTGTAAGCACAGCGGCCGGAAAGCAGAGCGGTGACGTCACCGCTGTGCTTTCCGGCCGCTGTGCTTACACAGGACAGAGAAGCAGAGCGCCGAGGGACAGACACCGGAATGTAAGTATGTACTGTTTGTTTTTTTTTTTACTTTTACGCTGGTAACCAGGGTAAACATCGGGTTACTAAGCGCGGCCCTGCGCTTAGTAACCCGATGTTTACCCTGGTACCGGCATAGTTGGTCGCTGGAGAGCGGTCTGTGTGACAGCTCTCCAGCGACCAAACAGCGACGCTGCAGCGATCCGGATCGTTGTCGGTATCGCTGCAGCGTCGATTAGTGTGACGGTACCTTAACACTTACAGAGATTACGTAAAAAAAATAAATAAAAAAAAAAAAAGGTACCATAAATGTTTTAAAGCTATTTAAAAAAAAATAATCACAAAATGAATTTAAAAAAAAAATGAAAAAATATTAAACCAATAAATACATAGATCTATGTAAAAACTAAAAAAAAAGTACACATATTTGGCATTGCTGCGTCCAGAACAAGCCGACCTATTAAACTGTCACACTTGTTAACTCCTTCAGTGCACAGCGTATAAAAGAAAAAAAGGGAACAAAAACCTTTACTTTTTCATCTTGCCACCAAACAAAAAGTAGAATAAAACGCGATCAAAAAGAAACAGAAATAAAAATGATAGCAATGAAAACGTCATCTTGTCCTGCAAAAAACAAGGTGCCATACAGCTCCAACAGTGGAAAAAATGAAAATGCTATAGCTCTCAGAATAAAGTGATGCAAAAATAATGATTTTTGAGGGAACCTGTCATCCCCCAGGGCCTATTAAGGTAAAAGAGCCACCTTCTGCGGCACTAAGGCTGCATTCTGTGAAGGTGGCTGTTATGTTTTTGATCCCTAGCAAGGCTGAAATAATCACTTTTATAAATTTCGTGCTATACCTGTATTGCGTCAGGGAGGTATGATTTCTCCATGACTCAGGCACCTCGCAGCCGTCCATCATCATCCGGGCGCCGCCTCCTGTCTTGTGCCGTCACCCGCGCCTGCGCTCTGCAATTATTTCTCAGGCATGCGTCATGCGCGCTGCCCTGGAACTTACATCAAGTGATGCAAGTAGATCGCGCCTGCGCTCAGCACCAGAATCCCAGCCCCACAGTGTGAATACATCATAACACACTGTGGGGTGGGATCTGGGGCCTGCACTACACTCAGGCACTATCTCCGTACATCAGTTCATGTAAGTTCCAGGGCAGCGCGCAAGGCGTATGCCCGAAAAATGATTGCACTGGCCAAAGGGGGATGATGGACGGATGTGAGGCACTTGAGTCAGGGGGAGAAAACGTACCCCCTGGATTCAATACAGGTATGGCGCCAAATTTATAAAAGTCATTATTTCTGCGGTAATAGGGATAAAAAACAGAACATCATAACAGCCACCTTCACAGAATGCAGCCTTAGTGCTGCAGAAGGTGGCTCTTTTACCTTAATAGGCCCTGGGGGGGGGCCGGTTCCCTTTAAGTTATAGGTCTCAGAATAAAGTGATGCAAAAAATATTTTTTTCTATAAAATAGATTTAACTGTGAAAAATCAGCAAAACATAAACAATATAAATGTGGTATCGCTGTAATAGTACTGACCCAAAGAATAAAGCTGCCTTAGAAATTTTACCACATACGGAACAGCAGTAAAAAAACAATTCCTGAATTGCTGGTATTTGATCATTCTGTATCCCAAAAATCAGAATAGAAAGCGATCAAAAAATGTAATGTGCCCGACAACGATACCAATAAAAACGTCAACTTATCGTGCAAAAAATAAGCAACGACTTGCCTCTGCCGGCCGAAATGTGGAAAAATTTTAGCTCTAAAAATATGGTGATGCGCAATAAAAAACAGCTGTTAGGCTGTGTGCACACGATGCAGATTTGGTGCAGAAAAATCTGCTGCAGTTCTGCACTAAATCTGCATCTCCTGGCAGAATCTGCAGGTGCGTTTTTTGATGCGTTTTTTGAGCACAAATCTGCACAAAAAACGCATAAAAAACGCACCCGCAGATTTCTATTATGGAGGGGTGCAGAAACACTGCAGAACTGCACAAAAGAAGTGACATGCACTTCTTTGAAATCTGCAGCGTTTCTGCGCAGATTTTTCTGCACCATGTGCACAGCTTTTTTTTTTCACATTGATTTACATTGTACTGTGATCACAGTGCAGTTCTGCAGCGTTTCTGCTGCAGAAAAATCTGCTGCAGTTCTGCACTAAATCTGCATCGTGTGCACATACCCTAAGTGTGTGACAGCTGCCAAACATAAAAACCCCATGAGCACTTACACCAGAGTTTCCGTGTAAATTTCTGAAACACCTGATTAATACAGAACCCGAGGAGAAAAATTCCTTATAATGAGGCAAATGGAGGCATTGTAGATGTCGTCTGGCTGTGACCCGGCAGTGTCAGTCTTTTTAGGCTACTTTCACACATCAGGTTTTTTGTTTCAGGCACAATCCGGATAATATACGAAAGAAAAAGAACACAAAAAAACTAACTAATGCCCAAATGATAAATATAAGTAAATTTATTTTGGAATAAGTACACCAAATGGTAGGGGGGAAGGAAACCAAAAAAAAGGCACAATACCAAGAAGACGGGGCGATAAACAATCCTACTGTAATAATGGACACAGTACAATTATGTTTATATATAGCCCTGCAGCACTGAAAAAATATGTACACAAAAAAAAAGAAATAAATTGCACAAAAGACAAAGAAGCAAGTTATAATATATCATGCATGGCCGTGCACCTTTAAAAATGGCCTGGGATACTAAATAGGCTAAGGTGAATTATAAAGGAATAACAAATGCCATAAAAGAATATATATATATATATATATATATATATATATATATATATATATATATATATATATATATATATATATATATGTGTGTGATTTTACACTGGCATAAAGTGCAACTAGTGCTTAACAGGTGCAGCCAAGATATAAATATATATGAATATAAAGTGCTGGTGTGCGGCCACCGATAATTGTGTTTCGGCGTAAGCCTTCGTCAGGGGGTGGCGTCATCCAGCAGAGGAGAGGTATAAATAGGGGGAGCACTCCAATGAACGGAGGGCGTGGAGCGACGCGCACTGTTGTTAGAACTCACCATGGCAACCCCCGCCGCCAGCCCATGTGGTCCCCTGATGAAGGCTTACGCCGAAACGCGCGTCAGGGAGCGGCACATCCAAGAGACGGCCGCACCACAGGTAATACCTGCTCCCGGCCCATTACTATTTTCTCATAGAGATTATTATAATTATATGTTAATTCTAGTGGCCTGTGCTTACACAGCAGGTACCGGTCTCTATCTATGTTATCAACACAATTATCGGTGGCCGATATATATATATATATATTTTTTTTTATGGCATTTGTTATTCCTTTATAATGCACCTTAGCGTATTTAGTATCCCAGGCCATTTTTAAAGGTGCACGGCCATGCATGATATATTATAACTTGCTTCTTTGTCTTTTGTGCAATTTATTTCTTTTTTTGTGTACATATTTTTTCAGTGCTGCAGGGCTATATATAAACATAATTGTACTATGTGTCCATTATTACAGTAGGATTGTTTATCGCCCCGTCTTCTTGGTATTGTGCCTTTTTTTTGGTTTCCTTCCCCCCTACCATTTGGTGTACTTATTCCAAAATAAATTTACTTATATTTATCATTTGGGCATTAGTTCGGTTTTTTGTGTTCTTTTTCTTTCGTATATGTTTCCTTCCGATTTGTCCTTTATTTTGTCCATCATGGGATATATATAATATCATACTGAGAGTATTAGGAATTTTCGTATGCCTTGCCTTGAGTTTTTCTTTTACAATCCGGATAATGTTTGAAAAAAACGGATCCATTGCAAATAGTAAAAAAAAAAATGATGCAATCCTTTAAAAACCCTTTAAAAACAGGGTGGCACATGTTAAGGAGCTGAAACTCCTAAACCCTTCATCCAATTTTAATGTGGATACCCTCAAATGAAAGCTGAAAGTCTGAACTTCAACTGCATCTGAATTGTTTTGTTTAAAATTCATTGTGGTAATGTCGATAACCAAAATTAGAAAAATGTCTCTGTCCAAATATATATGAGGAAGCGGCGCTTTCTAGCCGCGAAACGCGCGTCGGGGCGTTTTCTCTTGTCCGGTGGGACCCCCTCCTGTGCCCTCCATTGGTAAGCCTACCCTTCAGCTCTGTCTTGCCATTATTACCTACATAGCTTGTTACTTGGTCACCCTGTTATATTAGCTGAGGGATATTTGGGTTTACTCATCATGTGATGAGATGTGGGGGGTTTTCTCTTGTTTTCCCTCTGGTATTCATTGAGTATCTGTATGGGGGTTACGGGGGGGTGGTCCCCTTTCCTGTGCTTGTTTGGGCACACCTCCTATTGGACTGTATTACTGTTTTTTAGCTATTTTTTGTACCAATAAAGACATTTGTTTATTATAAAATATTCTTACTTCATGCTCCTTTTGTTCTCCGATTTATACATATGGACTTAACTGTATGTATGCATGTATGTATGTATGTATGTATGTATGTATGTATGTATGTATGTATGTATGTATAGATAGATAGATAGATATATACACACATATATATATATATATATATATCTATATCGTAACTGCTAAATAAAACTCACAGAAAACTAAAGATGGTCAAACCAGCCAATCTAGTAGTCAGGATCTGACACCAGTTTGACATTTGTAAACTACAGAGATATCTGCTATAAGCTATGGTGGGGATCTTCCTTTTGAGTGTTGCAGCGGGCTTATGATTGGTCAGCATCATAGGAAAAGAAGTACATGCCCCCAGTGAAAACTGTTTAATAACACCCACTTGAACTTAATAGTTAACTCATTATGTGCCAAATACGTTGATTGCCAGTATCTCCGCAACAGAGGCGAAATTAAAAACAGGATTTTTGGTTGCTTACCGTAAAATCTGTTTCTCGGAGCCTTCATTGGGGGACACAGGAACCATGGGTGTATGCTGCTGCCACTAGGAGGCTGACACTATGCAAATAAAAAGTTAGCTCCTCCTCTGCAGTGTACACCCTACCGACAGGAAGTAGGATATTCAGTTAGTGAGAAAGCAGTAGGAGAAGCAACGTGTAAAAGAGAAAGAATAATAATATAATAATAATAAACTTTATCTACATAGCGCCAACAAATTCCACGGCGCTCCATAGATTAACAGTTTCAAACACTCAGTGTTCAAAGAACTCAAACGTAAACAGTAAACAGAGCTGTTCAACTTGGGAGGGTGCGGTGTCCCCCAATGAAGGCTCCGAGAAACAGATTTTACGGTAAGCAACCAAAAATCCTGTTTTCTCTATCGCCTTTCATTGGGGGACACAGGAACCATGGGACGTCCCAAAGCAGTCCCTGGGGTGGGAAAAACAGACTTCCATCAGGTCCGAGGACTCACCACTGCTGCCTGCAGGATCCTTCTGCCCAGGCTGGAGTTCGCCGTAGTTCGGCGAAACGTGTGGATGGAAGACCAGGTTGCCGCTTTACAAAGCCGTCGGCAAAAGCCCCGTGACGTACCGCACTGGAAGCGCCGACTGCCCGGGTAGAGTGAGCCTTTATCTCAGGAGGGGGCACTCTTGTTCTTGACCCGGTAAGCTTCCAAAATTGCCGTTCTGATAGAGCGAACAATAGTCGCCTTGGAAGCCGGCAGGCCTCTACGCACGCCATCAGGGATGGCGAAAAGAGAATCCATCTTTCGGAAAGCGGCTGTGCTAGCTAGGGAGATCCTCACTGCCCTGACGAGGCCCAGCCTGTTCAACGATCACTCCAGAGGATGAGTCGGAGCTGGACAAAAGGAAAGGTATAACGATGTCCTCGTTGAGTTGGAAAGATGAAAACCACCTCGAGAAAGGAAGGAAGGCAGAGGCCTGGGACCACCTTGTCCTGGATTAAAATTAAGAAAGGAGGTCGGCAAGAAATGGCCACCAACTCAAAAACGCGGCGGATCGAAGAGATGGACCTGAGAAAAACCACCTTCCAAGATAGAACTGACAGGGAAAACTCCCTGAGAGGCTATAAGGGGGGAACCCCTAAGCACAGCCAACCCAACCTTTAAATCCCATGAATCCACAGAGGCCCTGTACGGAGGGACAGCGTGGACTACTTGGAGGGAGGTCTTAACCTGTGGCTGAGAAGAAAGTCTTCTTAAAGGGAAGAAGAGCGCAGGAACCTGGCCCTATAGGGAACTGAGAGCGAAGCCCGAATCCAGTCCTGCCTGAAGGAAAACCAAATGGAAGGCAGGGAAAAATGACATAGGTGAAAAGTGGTTGGACTCGCATCAACGAAAGTAAGCCTTCCAGGTACGATAGTAGATCCTGGAAGAAGACGAAGGCTTCCCAGCGTGGATTATAGAGTGACTCATCTGGGCCGAAAGGCCGGACGCTCTTAGAACTGTGGAGTCCACAGCCACGCCGTTAAACTGAGCGACCGATAATTCGGGTGGCAGATCGGACCCTGAGACAGCAGATCGGGTCCGCCTGGAAGACACCAGGGGTGTCCGCGAGAAGATTGGCGATGTCTGCAAACTGAGACCTCCTGGGCCAATCCGGGACGATCAGAATGACCGGCACCCATCTCAACAGCTTGGAAAGCAAGGGAAGGCGTGGGAACCGATAGGGGAGCCCGAACTGCGACCGGGGAATGGCCAGAGTGACAACACCACTGTGAGAGGATCACGGGACCCTGGGCCGACCCGAGGGACCTCCTGTTCAATCGGGACGCCATGAGGTCCACCTCTGGAGTCCCCCATCGAAGAGCAATCCGATAGGAAACCTCCTGCAGCACCATTCCCGTGCCGCGAGGCCCTCGCGGCCGAGGAAGTCGGCGGCCTAAATGTCCACGCCGGGGACATGCACTGTGGAGCTCACCAGGACCGTTGCGCCTCTGTTCAAAGGAGGATCCTGGAATCTCGGCCGAGGCCAGCGAACGCCGAGTCCACCCCTGGTGGTAGACATATGCCACTGCTGTGTCATTGTCTGTCTGGATTCGAATTGGCAGGCTGCTGAGAATCCTTACCCAATGAAGGAAAGACAGAGAGATGATCCGGAACTCGAGGACATTGATCGGCAAAGAGGGCTCCTGCGCCGACCAACAACCCTGAAAGAACAGGAGACAAAGCCCCGCGCCTCCGCCGAGCGGACTGGCGTCCGTCGTCACCACCTGCCAGGGAACTGGAAGGAAGGATATGCTGTGAAGGATCTGCTCTGGGATAAGAGAAGTGACCTCGGCCATCAGTTGAGGAACCATTTGACCCGGGAGAAAGCCGGATCGGACGATGCAGGGAGAAGACAGACCTGCCCCCTGTGATAGAATAGCCTGCTGAAGAAGTCTCGAATGAAACGGGCGAAGGGAAAATTGCTTCCGATGTTGCAACCAAGCTCCTTAGGGCCTTTAAGGCCCATCGGAAAAAAGGGGAGCTGAGAACCCTGGAGCGAGCGAACTTCCTGACAAAGGAGGGATATCCTGTCTTCGGGAAGGAAGACTCTGGTCCGACAAGTGTCGAAGAACATGCCCGGAGATACGAGGCGCTGAACAAGACGGAACTTCTTCCTGTTGACGAGCCACCCGCAACGGTTAGAATGTTGGGAAAGATGGATAGACTTTCGGGAGCCTGAAACCGAAATTCCTGAGCCTCCATGGAAGTGATTACTGAACGAGGGAATATCATCCTGAAGTGTCTCCGACGAAAATTCCTGTTCAGCAAATTGAGATCCGGACTGGAACGAACCTTGTTGTCCTCTGTCAGTACAGAAAGATTCGAAGAGAAGCCTGTGAACCGTTGAACCGTTCCTGTTCTGGGACGGGAACGATTACCCCGGATTTAAGGAGGGAAACAATGGCTGTAAAGAAAACGATCCCAGGACCGTGAAATGAAGATTTTGTATCTAGAGGATACAAGTGCCCTGGCCCATGCGTCCTCTACTGAGGAGACCCAGACGTCCCTGAGGAACAGGAGACGGTTGCCCAGCCTGAGAAACGGGCTGGGGTCTAGTCGTGGGTCGTGCCTAGGTAGAACTTCCAGTCCTGGACCTGGAGAATCCACCTTAGGAGTAGCGGGCACGCCAGGAAAGAGTGAGTCGAAGAATACCTTCTCTTAACGTGCCTGTGGCCTCTGCTGTTGCGAAGAGGAATCTAATGCCGCGAAACTACGAAAAAGGTCTAAAAGACCGAAGTAGCCGCCTAAGGGGAAGTAGGCGAGGTCTGGAGAAGGGGACTGGTGCCGCCAGTGGCGTCCTTAATAATTTGGTCCAGCTTGGAACCGAAAGGACGTGAACCTTGAAAAGGCAGGCTCGTAAGGGACTTCTTCGATGACTCTTGAGCCAAACAGTGCGACGGCTGGCAACAACATTACTGGGCGCCTGTGCGGCAGAAGACGCGACGTCCAGGGAACAAATTATTCCCCGGCGCGAGTAATCTGGGAGGCAAGTTCCGCCAGCCGGGCTGATGGAGCTCCAGCTTGAATGCCCCAACGGAGTTGTTTAGCCCCTCGGATACAGACTTCGAAACCCAAGTGGAAGCCAAAGCCGGGCATTGGGATGATGCGGCAGTTTTGAAAGCCGACTTCACGAAGGATTCCATGATCCCATCGATGGAATCTTTCAGAGCCGCCCACCGGACAGCGTAAGGACTGTGGTGGTGGCAAGTCTAGCAGCCGACGGATACACCGGGGGAGAGGTCGTTCTCTAACGCCTCTCATTCCGGTTGGCAATGAGATCCGGAGGAAAGAGATATGAGACTCCAAGACGCTTGTCTCTTTGAGAACGTCTGGTCGAATTCGCTCTTTCTCTGGACAGAGGCTCCTTGAATTCAGGATGAGGAGCAAATACCTTGGGAGGTAGTTTAGACCGTCTAAACGAAACCGCCTGATCTGCGGGTTTCGTAGAGGAATCTTTGATGCCACAGGTCTGATTGGTCGCTCCAATGAGGCTTTGAACCATATCCCTCATGTTAGCGATTTGGTTCGAATCCGGCCCCAAATAATCCTCCGAAGGCGCATCAGAGAAAGCCTCGCCTGACTCAGGGGAGGAGGATCGGGAGGACGCCGACCGCAGAGGAGGACCGAGTGGCGAGATGGAGCGAGAAGAGGACTCAGACTGGCATTCCTGTCTGGACCTTTGCAGCTAGCCTTGGAGGGCTCAGACGGAGCTTCCTGCGACCCGGTGGCTACTGCGGGGGTCTGCAGGGGTAACCGATCCAGCACGGACACCAGGGTTTGAGACACCCGTGTTAAATTGGCCACCGATTGAGACAGAGAGGAGGCCCAGCCTGGGATGGGGTATCACTCTCGGGCGGATCGGCCGGGGGATCCTGGGCGGTGGGAACAATCGGGTTGCTGAAGGACTGACATAGCGGAGACCAGAAGGTTAGGGGACAGAAGGGCGGAGGAGAGTGTCAGACTGCAGAGCAGAGCTACTCACGGCAGGTGATGCGCTTCAGTGGTCCTTAAAGGCAGGGGTGCAGGCAGAAGGAGCAGACCTCTGGAACTCTCCTGTCCGGGACCAGCTGTGGGGCTGAGGCGACCGCAATTGAGGAGGACGCCGGTATTCACGTACTTTCGGGGGGAATAAGGCGTTCCTGGATCGAGAATATGGAGGTGGTGGGCAGGGTTAATTGCCTGGCCAGGAGCACCAAGATGGTGCCGGGGGGCGGAGCTTGTTGAGACAGACGGGCGGGAAAAAGCCCGCCCGAGAACTCAGGAAGTGGGCGGAGTCACGGCCGAGAGTAGGCCCCGGGAGAAGCCGGGACCTAAATTAGAAGCTGGTGGGCGCCGGAGAGGGCCACAGGACCGGAAAACGGTGCGGCCGCCGGAGAACGCTGTGCGGCCGCCGGAGAACGCTGTGCGGCCGCCTGAGAACGCTGTGCGGCCACCAGAGAACGCTGTGCGGCCACCGGAGAACGCTGTGCGGCCGCCGGAGAACGCTGTGCGGCCGCCGGAGAACACTGTGCGGCCGCCGGAGAACACTGTGCGCCGCCGGAGAAAAACGGCACGGCTGCCTGTAGGGGCTGCGCTGCATGGGACAAGGGTACGGCCGCAGACAAGGCAGTGCCGCTGCCTGTAAAGGTGCGGCCGCCAAGCATGGAGAAGCGGCGCAGCTGCAGCGCAAACCGCCACGTCAGGGGGAAAGTGCAGCCGCAGAAAAAGCAGCGCGGTTGCCTACAGGGCGCCGCACAGAGCAAAAATGTGCCGCAGTGTGGAAAACTTTCCAATAAAGAGACGTCCAACGATCGCCCAGGGAATCAGGGACCCCCCATGACTGTCTTTGAAGAGAGACCGAAGGTTAGGGGGATTGGTGGGAAGGGAATACTCACCTAAACATCCCACGCCGTCCGTTACTAACCTTGTGAAGATATCAGACGTCCGTGGAGCTGGACGTCCTCGTCTCCTCCAACCGACAGGCTCTGGTGGGCGAGTGGGTGGGGGACGGATGCAGGACCGGACTTCTAAGCACGCTTGTGTGCTAGGATCTTGATCCTGGAGAGGGATCTATGAGGATACGGGGTGGCAGTACACGCCGTACTCTTAGTCCGCATTGTGGGAGTACAGGTGTGACTGTTCACCCTGTATCCCTCCGGAAAACCTGAAAGAAAACGACGTACATTGAGGTAGATATGGGTCTAATAAAAGACCCGTGTCCACCTCCTACTGACACTAATCTAAACTGAATATCCTACTTCCTGTCGGTAGGGTGTACACTGCAGAGGAGGAGCTAACTTTTTATTTGCATAGTGTCAGCCTCCTAGTGGCAGCAGCATACACCCATGATTCCTGTGTTCCCCAATGAAAGGCGATAGAGAAAAATATATTGTATTCCAATCTGCAGCCACTATGTGTCCAGTTCAACATGTACATATTTATGAGAGGTCTTCTTTAAGACTAGAATATGAATGCCAGTCTTAGCAAGTTCCTCCCTCTATATGCACTGCATCTCGTGTTGCACAAAAAAACCAACAACTTTGAATTAGAATTTGACCACGGCAATTCTGACCAAGAAAAAGAGCACATATAAACAGCATGAGATCACTGTGTCTTAAACAAACATTAGTGCTACTGCCCCTGAACTTTGTCTTAAGGTCTCACCTGGATTCGATAAGACGCTTGGCAGCTTCTGCATATTTAAATAACAATCGTTTTGCTTCCTCTCGATGTTTGATGCGTGATAACCTATAAATGAATGAGATATAAAAACAAATCCTCAAGGAAAGAGAAACAAAAAAAAGTAAAATGCAAAAACAAGTCTGCTGCATATATAACAAACATCACTACAATGAAAAGCGGCTATTAACAATAAAAGGGAACTGGACAGTAAATTCTCCAGCGACCAACGATCCCGAAGTCCCCGGGAAACCAGGGTAAATATTGGGTTACTAAGCGCAGGGCCGCGCTTAGTAACCCGATGTTTACCCTGGTTACCGTTGTAAAAAAAAAAAAAAAAAACACTACATACTTACATTCCCGGTGTCTGGTCACGTCCCTCGCCGTCAGCTTCCCGCACTGACTGAGCGCCGGCAGTAAAGTACAGCGGTGACGTCACCGCTGTGCTGTACTTTACGGCTGGCCGGCGCTCAACAGTCAGTGCGGGAAGCTGAAGGCGAGGGACATGACCAGACACCGGGAATGTAAGTATGTAGTGTTTTTTTTTCTTTTTACATTTACAACGGTAACCAGGGTAAACATCGGGTTACTAAGCGCGGCCCTGCGCTTAGTAACCCGATATTTGCCCTGGTTACCAGTGAAGACATTGCTGGATCGGCGTCACACACGCCGATTCAGCGATGTCAGCGGGAGATCCAGCGACAAAATAAAGTGCTGGACTTCCCCAGCGACCAACGATCTCCAAGCAGGGGTCTGATCGTTGGTCGCTGTCACACATAACGATTTCGTTAACGATATCGTTGCTACGTCACAAAAAGCAACGATATCATTTATGATATCGTTATGTGTGACGGTACCTTTAGACTCACATGGAGAGAGACCAGTCAGCCTACAAGAGTTGGGCATAAAGAAGCTGCCTGCTTTACAAAGGATGTTTTGTGTGAAACGCCACAGCATTTCAGAGTAAAACACAGATAATACAGGCATTGTATAACTCTATTGTTAGGCTCCCTTTATATCTGCCTGTAAACAAAAGGTAAGATTATTACCTAATTGGAACATCATTCATAATCTCCCTGAACATGGATGGAGACACTGTTGGATCACAGTCACTTGGAAGGAGTGGGTCTGGTCCACGGTCTATGACCTTCCTCTCCAACAGCCAACGGTTAAATGACTCTCGGGGTGGGTCAATGCCTTAAAACAAGAGAACTTGTATTATTAAATACATATATTGACATTGGCTTGCAATATAACTGTACTATAACTGCCAGTTCTTTGAAATAATTTCCTATTAAACAGACCTCATCTTTTTGTTACAAAACGCAAATATAGCATGGATATGGTGATTGTGCCAGAAGCACAAAAGAAACACACTGTCAATCTTTTTCTTTTCTTTTTAGCAACACAAAGTTAAAACTGCGAACACAAATGTGGAAAATTTGCCTGCAAATGGGCGTATCACTCCAATGTGTGAGCCAACTGTACAGCACGGTTGGGATCTCATGTGCGATTGCAGGCTTCTGTTGTACAGAGTGTACATGCTGGTCTCCAGGGAAACACTGTTCACATGCCGTAATGTACATAGGGAGTCACAGATTTTACTGTACATGGCTCAGTACTGCAGAGAAATACTGTGAAAGATTCCAGGGCTGTGGAGTCGGAGTTAGTTTTGGTTGGAGTCGGAAGAAATGTATCGACTCCAGCTTTTAAAAAAAAAAATGTATTAATATTTCCTAATTGAATTTTATAAATGTTACTCAAATATATATGTTCTATCAAACTATGAACAACAGTGATAAGCAGTTCTGCTGGAGATAGAGACATTTCTTAAGGTACCGTCACACATAACGATATTGTTAACGATATTGCTTTTTGTGACGTAGCAACAATATCGTTAACGAAATCGTTATGCGTGACAGCGACCAACGATCAGGCCCCTGCTGGGAGATCGTTGGTCGCTGGGGAAAGTCCAGGACTTTATTTCGTCGCTGGATCACCCGCTGACATCGCTGAATCGGCGTGTGACGCCGATTCTGCGATGTCTTCACTGGTAACCAGGGTAAACATCGGGTTACTAAGAGCAGGGCCGCGCTTAGTAACCCGATGTTTACCCTGGTTACCATTGTAAAAGTAAAAAAAAAACAAAACACTACATACTTACATTCCTGTCACGTTCCTCAGCGTCAGCTTCCCTGCATCCCCCAGTGTCAGCGCTGGCCGGCCGTAAAGCAAAGCACAGCGGTGATGTCACCACTCTGCTTTCCGGCCAGCGCGCTTACACACTGCAGGGAAGCTGACGCTGGGGGACGCGACAGGAATGTAAGTATGTAATGTTTTTTTTTTTTTACTTTTACAATGGTAACCAGGGTAAACATCGGGTTACTAAGCGCGGCCCTGCGCTTAGTAACCCGATGTTTACCCTGGTTACCCGGGGACTTCGGGATCGTTGGTCGCTGGAGAGCTGTCTGCGCTTAGTAACCCGATGTTTACCCAGGGACTTCGGGATCGTTGGTCGCTGGAGAGCGGTCTGTGTGACAGCTCTCCAGCGACCAAACAGCGACGCTGCAGCGATCGGCATCGTTGTCTAGATCGCTGCAGCGTCGCTTAATGTGACGGTACCTTTACTTCTTGTGTGTCACTGTTCTCCACTGCCCTTATCTAATCTTATACTTGGTTAACCTCATGCTGCCCCAACCCCCTACTTACAATGTATGAAACTGAAAGTGAAAATGTGTTGCAAATTCTTAGTAGTAAAGCTCCTCCTTTTGACTAGATGTTTGGTGTGCGTCTTCCAAGCATCTCACAGCTGCTACTCAGAAGAGGAAGACTATAAGAAGTATTATCCTTTCAACAAACTTTTCATCAATTAACTGTGAGTACATGAGGAATAACAGTATTACTGACCACTATATCAGTTGTACGACCTGGCAATACTTTTTACAATTGTTTTTAGGAAAAACAGTCATTTGGATTGTGAATGCAGAATTAAAAACCTGAGAATGTCAAAGAAGCGTCACATTAAATCAGCTGTATTTGAACATTTCACCATCACTCAAGATAGAAAACATTATGTCTGTCAGTGTATGACAAATGAGCCAAACAAAAACAAATGCTGTGAAGCCAAGATCAGTGCATATTCGGGCAAAGATAAAAATGCTCCTACCAGAGCTTCTAATCTAAAGAGCCATTTACAGCGCTTTCATCCAGAAGTACTGAAAGCAGTGGATGAGAAAAACTGCATCCTAACCAATGAACCAGTGCCCAGCTCTTCCAGCCAAACAAAGGAGCAGAGAACTTTGCAGCCATCAGTTGCAAGATATTTTGTCAGTGACAAAGTTCCTGTGACAATGACAGTAGATACATTTAAAAAACAAGAGACAATAGTATATGTACTAGCGGCGCTTGTGAGATAGATGGAGGTAGCTGCGGGTACTGCTCCTCACCACACAGAGGAGAAGGAAAGGAACTATAGACAAAGAAACTGTCCATGTTAGGTTGTGCACTGTCCGGGGTGTCAGTTCACTAGCCCTCCCCCTTATTTGTTTTATAGCTCTATATGAGCGACTTGCCATCCAGGTACTCATTAGTCCCGTATAGCTTACACTTTCTTGCTTGCGTTCTATTCTAATCTTAGTGGCCTACTATCTGCGATTTTATCTGTGATTTTATCCATGTATTTATTTTGACATCGTTACTGTTCTCCCACTCTAGTCCCTGCACACTAGCTATCCCAGTCTCGTCATACACGCCCCAGACGGACTTACTACTTTTTCTTCACCCACAAGGTAATTACCCACCGTGTATGTGTACTATAGTATCCTATTAGGCTAAGCGCAGGTACAAATACTGTAATATACAGTTTCTTTGTCTACATTTAAAAAACAGGTCATAGAGCTTGTTGTAAAGGATAGTGTGCCTATTTCATTATTTTCACGACCAGCTTTTATGTGTCTGAATGGGGAAATGGCCCGCAAGCTTGGTGTTTCTCTGGAGAGAAAGAGTATTAGAAAATTAGTAATCGAAGAAGCTTTTAAACAAAAGGAAGAACTTAAAAAAACTCTCAAGGGACGCTTTCTGTTTCTTAACATGGATGCCTGCACACGTCACAGAGTGAACTATTTTGCCATCAATGTCCGATTTGTTTGTGCCAAAAATGAAATAGTTACCAAGACATCAGCAGTAAAAGACACCAAAGCTCATCACACCAGTGAGTTTCTCCAGGTCTTGGTGGAAAAGGTTCTGCAAGACTATGAACTTAAAAAAGAGCAAGTTCTTTAAGTTTCAAAACCATTTAAGGTTCTTGAGCAGATTAGTAAAAAAAATTGATTTGATTAAAAAGGGGGTCCTGCTCATTCTGGGCGATTTCAATATTGTCCCAGCTGGGCACTTAGATTCCTCTGCCAAAAACAGACACAAAGCCCCTACACTTAACAAATGGCTGTCTGACAATGAGGTTTTTGATGTCTTCAGGTGCCTTAATTCGTCCTCAATTGAATACACTCATTTCTCTGCTGTCCACCAGTCGGCCTCGAGAATTGACCTAATCTTAACTGATGTCTTCTCTATTTCCAGATTCAGCAATGCGGCCATTCTCCCCAGGACAGTTTCGGACCACTCCCCAGTCACATGTGAGATTGTTTCTATTGCAGGGACCAGGAGCCAGTTTCAATGGAAATGTAAATCTTCAATTTTGTCCAATCCAATCCACCAAAACAAAATTAAATCTGACATAAAAAATTTCTTTACTGACAACAACATTGACAACATCAATCCCTTCTCTCTGTGGAATGCCCATAAGGCAGTCCTTAGAGGGACCCTTATGCAAATTTCCTCCAGAGACAAAAAAATAAATGAAGCCAAAATCAAGGAAATCCAGAACCTAATAAAAATGAAAGGATTCTCAACTAAAAAAATCTCCCCCATCCACCAAAATTCAGTCAGAACTGATAGAATTAAGACAGGCACTTAAAGCAGAGATTCTTTCCCATTATGACAATGTCATCAAATCTGATAGATTCAAAAATTACGCCTTTCTCAACAAACCGTTGAGCTTTATGATGAATAAACTAAAAAGAAAGAGTCAGCAATAGAATAGATAAAATTTTATCCTCAAAAAATAAATTCCTTTCACTCCCACAAAAAATAGTGAAAGAATTTGGCAAATTTTATTCCTCCCTATACAATATTAAAAAAAATGAAACTTCGTCAGCACAGACTAGAATAGATTCTGAGGCCTTCTTCGCCTCTCTTAATCTCCCTAAACTATCACAAGAAGACCTTTTATCCCTTATGGCACCAATCTCACAAGAAGAGATTCTAAACACTATCACAAATTTGAAACCAAATAAAGCCCCTGACCCCGACGGTTTTACAAACGACTATTTCAAAACCTTTGGCGAAATACTAACCCCCCACCTCTCTAGCATATTTAACAAGGCATTTATAGAAGGTTCATTCCCCAAGGAAATGTTGGAGGCAACAATTGTTGTTATCCCCAAGCCAAAAGGAGACCTAAGTAATATAGCAAACTATAGGCCAATCTCCTTAATTAATACCGATATCAAGATTTACTCCAAAATTCTTGCAAATAGACTTAACAACATCCTTCCGAGAGTAATTAATAGGGACCAAATAGGGTTTGTCAGGTCCAGACAGGCCACCGATGGCACAAGAAAACTCATCAGTATAATTAAAAAAATAAATTCAGGGAGAGTCCCATCGGTATTAATATCACTCGACGCAGAAAAGGCTTTTGATCGCCTCAACTAGGAATACCTCAAGCTGGTTTTGGAGAAATTCGGTTTCAACCCCCAGTGTCTGTCAGGAATTCTAGCTCTATACTCAAACCCATCCGCAAAGATTTACGCCAACAATCACCTGTCCCCTTCATTCACTATCTCAAATGGCACGAGACAAGGGTGCCCGCTATCTCCCCTCTTGTTTGCTCTGGCCATGGAGCCACTGGCTCAAATGATTAGGGATGATGAAAAAATATCAGGCATTGAATTTTCAAACGTTACCTGCAAAATAGGTCTATTCGCAGACGATGTCATCCTTTCTCTTTCAAACCCAGTAAAATCCATCTCTAGATTAACCCCTTCATGACCGGGGGATTTTTCGTTTTTCCGTGTTCGTTTTTCGCTCCCCTCCTTCCCAGAGCCATAACTTTTTTATTTTTCCGTCAATTTGGCCATGTGAGGGCTTATTTTTTGCGGGACGCGACGAGTTGTACTTTTGAACAACATCATTGGTTTTAGCATGTCGTGTACTAGAAAACGGGAAAAAAATTCCAAGTGCGGTGAAATTGCAAAAAAAGTGCAATCCCACATTGGTTTTTTGTTTGGCTTTTTTGCTAGGTTCACTAAATGCTAAAAATGACCTGCCATTATGATTCTCCAGGTCATTACAAGTTCATAGACACCAAACATGACTAGGTTATTTTTTATCTAAGTGGTGAAAAAAAATTCCAAACTTTGCTAAAAAAAAAAAAAAAAAAAAAAAAAATTGCGCCATTTTCCGATACTCGTAGCGTCTCCATTTTTCATCATCTGGGGTCGGTTGAGGGCTTATTTTTTGCGTGCCGAGATGACGTTTTTAATGATAGCATTTCGGTGCAGATACGTTCTTTTGATCGCCCGTTATTGCATTTTAATGCAATGTCGCGGCGACCAAAAAAACGTAATTCTGGCGTTTCGAGTTTTTTTCCCGCTACGCTGTTTAGCGATCAGGTTAATACTTTTTTTTATTTGATAGATTGGGCGATTCTGAGCGCGGCGATACCAAATATGCGTAGATTTGATTTTTTTTTATTGATTTATTTTGATTGGGGCGAAAGGGGGGTGATTTAAACTTTTGTTTTTTTTATTTTTTTCACATTTTTTTAAACTTTTTTTTTTTAACTTTTGCCATGCTTCAATAGCCTCCATGAGAGGCTAGAAGCAGGCATAGCACGATCGGCTCTGCTACATAGCAGCGATCTGCTGATCGCTGCTATGTAGCAGAATTGCACAGGGTGGCGCTCACAGCGACGGGCAATCAGTAACCATAGAGGTCTCAAGGACCTCTATGGTTACAATATACAAGCATCGCCGACCCCCGATCATGTGACGGGGGTCGGCGATGACGTCATTTCCGGCCGCCCGGCCGGAAGCGGTAGTTAAATGCCGCTGTCTGCGTTTGACAGCAGCATTTAACTAGTTAACAGGTGCGGGCAGATCGCGATTCTGCCCGCGCCTATTACGGGCACATGTCAGCTGTTCAAAACAGCTGACATGTCCCGGCTTTGGTGCGGGCTCACCGCGGAGCCCTGCATCAAAGCAGGGGAGCCGGCATCGGACGGTATAGTACGTCCGATGCCGGTAAGGGGTTAAATGAAATCCTCGATTCATTTTCAAAAATTTCTTATTTTAAGATCAACGTGAAAAAATCCCAAATTATGCCATTTAACCTAAACAGATTCGAAATCAAAGAAATCAAAAAACAATCTTCTTGGGAATGGGCGGAAAAGAGCTTTTCATATCTGGGAATAATCATCACTAGGAGGCTGGACTCACTGGTTCCTGTCAATCTGGAGGCAATCATCAACAAATTATCAATAGAATTCAACTTCCACGGTGGAAAGGAACTGTCCTGGTGGGGTAGGGTCCTTGTTGTTAAAACATTTATACTCCCCAAAATAGCCTTCATATTAAGGTCACTTCCTATCTTAGTCCCTCAAAACCATCTCAATTCAATACAACAAAGTTTCTATCGTTTTATCTGGGGGGATAAAAAAGCAAGAGTTGCTAGTAAAACTCTTCTCAAAAATAAATCTAGAGGAGGCCTCAGCATCCCTAACATTACGGCATACTATAATGCTACTCTTATAAGGCAATCGGTCCACTGGTGGTCGGAGGGGGAGTTACCTATTTGGGTGGACCTGGAGACATCGTTGAACTCAGACAGATCACCAAAAGATATCATCCTCGATAAAATCATGAACATAAAAAGATTTCAATTCATAACACACCCAGTTCTCTCTGCAACATGTTCGGCCTGGGATAGATTTTCAAAACCTAAAAGAGGCCCCCAAAGAATCCTCGCCTTAGCCAATATGCCAATTAAACTTATAGCATCACTTTTCAACCAATCAATTAGCTCCATTTGGGTTGACTCAGGAATTAAATTCCTCAAAGACATTCACGACGGGGAGCACTTTGTTTCCTTTTCCTCATTAAAAACCAAATTTAAAGTCCCTTCAAATTCCTTCACAGAATTCCAAATTATCAAGGAGTTTACACATTCATTTCTGGAGAGGAAGCCATACTTTTCCACTGCAGCAATAAATTTGCTCTCCAACATAGGGCATCCTATTTTTTGGAGCCACAAATATATTTATGATTGCTTCAACAACGACACTGACATGGAAAAAAACCCCTCTATGATTAGATGGGAGAAAGATCTCCACATAAATTTTCAAGTGGAGGAGTGGGAAGAGGCAATCTCCAACACATATGAAGCAACAATCTCCATGCCTCTAAAAGAATCGTTCTTCAAAACCATGACCAGATGGTACTTCACACCAGATAGAATCCACCACATTGACGCAAAACAATCTCCAAATTGCTGGAGGAATTGCGGTCATGTGGGTCATTTGCTTCATGTGTTCTGGAGTTGCCCAAAAATCACTCCCCTATGGAAAAAGGTTGGAGACTTGGTTTCTAAGATTATTGGAAAAGATCTCGTACTCTCTCCCCAACTGACTCTTCTTTCATTAGAGATCTCTAAGATCCAATCTAGTCTCAGGCCGTTAGTCATCCACCTTTTCCTTGTCACTAAAAATTTGATGGCCTCTAAATGGAAATCAGAAGAAGTTCCAACTCTACAAAATATCATAGATACTCTTATGCTCCATAGGTCCTACGAGGGCAAGTGTGCTAGAGTCACTGGCAATCTGAGGAGTTTCGACAGGAAATGGGCACGTTGGAATGAAATATTCCCTTAAACCCCGCACATATTTCATAATTTAGTACTTTATCGCATATCTTGTTTAGGTACTACGATCCTTTTCATGTATCCTTTTCATGTTCCGAATTATTTATTTGTTGTTACGGGTCATACTAAATCTACCCATACAGAGCAGGTGCTATTTTCTTACTGAGCGCCAGATTACTACATTTTGTTTATTAATATAAGCATATTGCCTAAAATGTTACCGCAAATATGTGAATTTATACATGTATGTAAACCTGCTCTTTTCCCCTACCGTTAGGGGTTTGTTTTCTTTCCTTATTTTATCCCCTCCCCTCCTTTTTTTTTCTTCCCAGTTAAAGGTAAAAGTCTAATAAAAATTATTGGAACAAAAAAAAAAGAGCAAGTTCTTTCTGTCGTAACTGACAATGCTTCAAATATGATAAGTACTATTAAGCTAATGAATGAGAGTAATGATGGTGACCAGCAGCTAGAAGAACATTCTGGGTCCACAGACACAGAAATGTTTGAAATAGAGGAACACAGTATTGTAACTGAGCAGCAAACCGAAGTTGCTTCAGATGAACAGCAACATGATAGTTTAAGATGATCTTGTTGAAACTGTGTCAATACGTTCTTTCATTCATCACATGCGCTATGTTGTGCATACGCTACAGCTGGCTATAAGAGACAGTCTGCAAGAAGGACATGCTGCTGCACTGATTGGCAAGGTGAGAAAATTGGCTACTGTTGCCAGAACCCCTAAAGTTGACTCAATTTTGAAGAGACGTGCTGGAAAAGGGGCAATTATTGATCAAGCCACTCGATGGGGCAGTACTTACTTAATGATTCAGCGCTTGGATGAACTGAAAACCTTTCTTGTAGACATGGCTAACCCTCAACTGACGCTAAATGAAAGTCAGTGGAATCAGGTGACTGAGCTGGAAAAATTGCTAGAGCACCCATTTACAGTGACTAAAAAATTACAAGCAGAGGACTTAACTCCAGGTATTTTCTTAAAGGAGTGGAATAACCTGATGTTTCGCCTGTCCCAAAGAGGAGAGCTAATTGCAAGTGGCATTGCTACATCAATGAAATGGAGAGAGGAGCTACTATTACAAAATAACATTCTTTTGGCAGCTGTTTATTGTAGACCCAATGCATCGGATTCTTTTAGATGATCAACAGCTAACTAAAGGAAAAGAAGCTCTGTTTGAAATAGCAGTAAGGATGAAAGGGTTGCAGAACAGTCAGGAGGAACAAGAAGAATTTGGTCGTCCTGCCACATCTTCACCCTCATCAACTGATGAAGAATTTAATTTTGAAAAATATTTGGATCACAAGGACCGTGCAAAGCGTTCCCGCATAGAAGAGTCATCCCCATCAAAGAACACAGCCAGTACATTTCAGCAGAATTTTTCATGTGCACTAAAAGAAATTGAGAAATTTGACCGTTCATCAAAAATAACAGTGCAACAAGCGATTCCTCTGTATCCTGACATTGTCAGAGATGTTGCCCGAGTGGTCACTGCTTTGCCAACAACCCAAGTTAGTGTAGAGAGGTTGTTCTCTGCTCTCAAAATAATTAGATCAGATTTGAGGGCATCCATGAAGGAGGATCTGGCAGAAGCAATACTTTTTCTGAGGACAAATTTATAGATTTCTTCTTATTAACTGCATAACAGTGTTTATTGCATATTTACTTACAAGAATTTATAAAAGTTTATAAAAGTTATTTGCTATATTCTAATTGTATTCTAATAAATATAGTTTTTGCTCTAAGTGGTCTGATTACTTATATGATGGTGAGAAACTGTATAAGCACGATGTTAATATATGACAACAGTAAATTTATTGTTACGAATTGGCCATTTATGAAGGAGTCGGAGTCGGAACCTGATAGAATCCAGGAGTTGGAGTCGCAACTGTGGCTTACTGATTCCACAGCCCTGAAAGATTCACTGCAATACTCCAGAAAGTCTCTAGGTCAAAATTTTATTTTAGGCCATTTTTATTTATGGATTTATGTCCATTAATATGTATATCTGATACTTGTACATTCTTTCACAGAGCGCTGTTATATTACATTCTGTTTTTACTCTTAACTAGTGATGAGCGAGTGTACTCGGGTGGTCTCCGAGTATTTTGGCATGCTCGGAGATAATACACATGAATACATGTGGGAATTCCCTAACAAATAGGCAACCCCCACATGTATTCATCCTGTCTAGCAGTCGCAAATCATGCAGATGTGGTGATGAAAACTAAATCTCCAAGCATGCCAAAATACTCAGAGACCACCTGAGCGTGCTCAGGAAAACCCGAACAACGAGTATACTCGCTCATCAGTACTCCTAACCCATTTACCCCCAAGCGTGTTTTCACCTTCATGACCATACCAAATTTTAGAATTCTGAGCAGTGTCCCTTTTTCGGGATAGTGATAAAATTTCTTAGATATGACAAGCATTTATTTGTGAAAAAAATGGAAATTGTGAAAATTTTTCAATTTTAAAAGTTTTAGTTTTTATGCCCTTAAATCAGAAAGCTATGTCACTCAAAATAGTTAATAAATAACATTTCCCACATGTATACTTTACATCACCTCAATTTTTTAAACATAATTTTTTTTGTGTTAGGAAGTTATAAGGGTTAAAAGTTGACCAGCGATTTCTCATTTTTCCAACAAAATGTACAAAACCATTTCTTTTAGGGACTACCTCACATGTGAAGTGAGTTTGAGGGGCCTAAATGACAGAAAATACCTTTAAGTGACACCATTCTAAAAACTGCATCCCTCAAGGTGCTCAAAACCACATTCAAGTTTATTAACCCTTCAGGTGCTTCACAGGAATTCATGGAATGTGGAAGGAAAAAATGAACATCTAAATTTTTTCATAAAATTTTTAGTTTAGACACTTTTATTTTGGCAAGGGTAACAGGAAAAATGGACCCCTAAATTTGTTGTGCAATTTTTCCTGAGCATGCCGATACCCCATATGTGGGGGAAAACCACTGTTTGGGCACATGGCAGGGATTGGAAAGAAAGGAGCACGTTTGACTTTTTGAATTTTCCTTGAATAATTAATGGTTGCCATGCCGTGTTTGGAGAGTCCTCGATATGCCTAAACTGTGGAAACTGCTCAGAAGTGATACCATTTTGGAAACTAGACGCATCAAGGAACTTATCAAAATTTGTGGTGAACACCTTGAACCACCAAGGTGCTTTCACAAAAGTTTTTAACGTTGAGCTGTGAGAATAAAAATAAAATAAATTAAAAAAAAAAAAAACATTTTACCCACAAAAATGTTTTTTAACCCCAAATTTTGCATTTTCACAAGAGTAACAAGAGAAATTGTACCATACAATGTGTTATGCAATTTCTTCTGAGTATGCCAATACGCCATATGTGGAGGAAAACTACTATTTGGGCGCACGGTAGGGCTCGGAATGAAAGGAGCACCACTTTTTTAATGCAAAATCTGCTGGAATAATTAGCGGAAGCTATGTCACGTTTGGAGAGCTCCTGACAGGCCTAAACAGTGGAAACCACCCACAAGTGACACCATTTTGGAAAACAGATCCCTCAAGTAATGTATCTAGATGTGTGGTTAGCGTCTTGAACCCCCAGGTGCTTCACAGCCGTTTAAATAAAATTGTTGTGCAATTTCTCCTGAGTAGACAGATACCCCATATGTGGTCGAAAACTACTTTTAACCCCTTTCCGACATGGGGCGTAACAGTACTCCCTCCCTTTGAAATGGGCTCTGGCGCTGAGCCCACATCTTGTCTGAAGCATGTCAGCTGTTTTGAACAGCTGACATGTGCCTCTAACAGCCGCAGGTGGAACCGCGATCCACTGTCAAACTCTGACAGCAGCATTTAACATGGGCTTCCAGCAAGCACACCGGAAACTCCACCCATCGGCGCCCATGTCACATGACCGCAGGTTGCCGATGGGTTGGCATGACAACCAGAGGTCTCCAGAAGACCTCCCATAGTTGTTGTCACTGCTGATTTGCTTTAGGCGTCGCCCAGTGGTCAGTGCTCATAGCAAGTGAACAATTCTGCTACATACTGGCGAACTGATCATCGCCTGTATGTTGCAGAGCCGATCAGGTTAAGGCAGCTTCTAGTCTCCCATGGAGACTTTGAGGCATGCCAAAGGTATAAAAAAAAAAAGTTTTTAAAAAAAGTAAAATGAAAAAAAATAAAAGTTCAAATCACCCCCCCCTTTCGCCCCATTCAAAATAAAACAATATAAAAAAATCAAACATATACATATTTGGTATCGCTGCGGTCAAGAATCGCTCGATCTATCAATATAAAAATTTTTTTAACCTGATCGCTAAACGACGTAATGAGAAAAAAAAAGTCAAAATGCCAGAATTGCGTTTTTCTTTTGTTGCCGCAACATTGCAATAAAATGCAATTACGGGCGATCAAAAGATTGTATCTGCACCAAAATAGTATTATCGCTCTGGGATAGATTACCTCCTATCAGTGTATCAATGAGATGCCATGAGAGCGTTCACAGGAGTTCATCAGCTGATAAGCTCTCACTTAAGGCACTGCTGCGTGAGAATTTTCTCACGGCAGCTCAGTATTATACACTACGTGAGCGATTACCTCCTGTCAGTGTATCTCCAGCTGTCTTTGAGAGCAGTCACAAAAAAAATACATTATTGTGTGTTTTTTTTATTTTTAATTTGCGGCTTTACCAGCCTGGCTCATGGGACTCTCCTTTTAGGTTCATAAAAAGGGTTTTCCCCTGGCTCATGGGATATTCGGGTCCTTTTTTGGGCTGTATTACTATCAAGTCTGGAGTTCTGCTGGTGGCACACAAAAATGGCCCTACACATTTTTCCATCCAGGGTTTTTTATACCTGAGGGGTTTGGGTCTATATCTGATTTGGGGGATCTACTAGGGGTTTACTAGTCTGGCTCATGGGACTCTCCTTTTAGGCTCAGAAAAAGTTTTTTCCTGGCTCATGGGATATTTGGGTCCTTTTTTGGGCTGTGTATCAAGTCTGGAGTTTTGCTGATTGCACACAAAAATGTCCCTACACATTTTTTCATCGCTTTTTAGGCCTAAGGGGTTTGGGTCTATATCTGGTATGGGGGATCTACCAGGGGTTTATTTATTGGTCTATTCATAGGTAGGGCCTCTTCGGGCAAAGGTGCATTATTTATTGGGACTTAGTATATTTATTATGGTCCTTTTATATTTACAACTCTTAGGGTTCTGATCGTAGATATTTACCAATGTCTTCACTATATTGATTATTGATTATATTTATGCATAAATTTAATATAGATATTTTGCTATACATGCGCATTATGATACTCCATGTGTTTTTGGTTATGAGAAGACGTGTGTTTGAATGCACCCCCGGGGGTTGTCTGGTATGTGCTGATGCCTGCCTGTAAATATGTATGTGTATTTTTACCATCTTTTCAATTATATATACACATTTTTTTTATTCCGGCTTGCATCTGCTGGTCCCGATTTCCCGGGCCCCGCATAATGGCAATCGACCAACTATCTCATCTGCTCTGATCTCCTTGGACATTCCCCTATATTCTGGTCCTTTTTCCTTTTCTTCTCCACCTCCCACCTCTCCCCCTCCTTTCTGCCCACTCCCTTTCCTCTGGGCACATACATGCACAATTGTTCATGATGTTCTCCTAGCTACTCCTTTTAGCTGCTTGTATATATCCCCATTGGCCGGCGGCACCCATGCATACCAAGAATTGTATGTGCGCATGTGCGCACAGCATACATCTGGTGGCGCAGGCGCAGTATTTGTCTACAGCTTCCTTGTCCGTATGTATGCTCTTGAGCTCTGGCCTGTACAACTGCAGCAGGGCGGCCTGTGACCCAGGTGGCGCATGCGCGGTCCGGCGTTTTCTTTTCTCCCTGCCCTCATGTTAGCCTATACAGGCGCATTTCTCCTCGATCCTGTCCGCGCACACGCGGCTGGCTCCTTTTCCGGCTTCCGGCCAAGGCGCTTCCATGGCTCATTAGCCCTGCTATTAGGTTCGTGATTAACTGTTTAGTATTTAAGCAGGGGCTTACAGGCACACCCCACTTCCCCTGACGAAGCCCTATCGGCGAGGGCGATACGCGTGGGGCCGTGGTCCTGGTCCATCCACTTGGTCAGTACCAAACAACGGGTATTTATCTTATCTTTTGTGCACTCTAGGATGTTTCTTATGGGCTTGCATATTATTTACTTACAAATGCGCTTTGGTTAAGGGCTTATAAAATCAGAAATCAGGTTTTACTTCACACATCCTCCTAGTATACCCTGGTGGGGTACATCTCGTGGGCAGGATATCAGGCTTAGCATTAGCAGTCCCATGAGCCATTAGATGTGTAGGTTTTTGTTCGGACTGTGTACTGCATATACATATTCTTGTGTGGATTTCATTGATATGGACTAGGTCTTTTTGTGGTTTCATTTTTAAATGTTTTAACATGTATGTGGTGTGCTAATAAAAATTTCTCTGTTTTTGATATTCATATACTCTGCGTGGTGTGCATTTTTACAGTGGTACTTTCCTTAATCTTAGAATAATAACACCAGTCCCCATGGTGTCTGCTTTCCCTCAGCTGGTTAGTAAAAAATAAAAGGACACCCCACACTATTTTTTTCATTTATTACCTAAATAAGTACACAAAAATACAGACACAAAGCACTGATTATATAGCTCACTTATATCTATCTATAATGATGAAATATCGGGATTCCTATGTGTGTGTAAAAATTTGACGGCACAAGCATGGTCCGTATGACGTGCTTTTTTTTTCCGCACCTACAGACTTGCATTAGTGAGTCTCAGACATTTTACGAGGTCATATGTAGCATGCTGCGTTTTTTTCTCACCCCAGTTTCAGATGAATACTGCCTCATTGAATAAGTGTGAGTGCAGTGTGATTTTTTTCTCACATTGCACTCGTTGATTTTATACGCAGATGTGAGCGAGCCCTTATTCACAGCACACAGGATGATATGCTGCTGAAACAATGATTTTAATGCAGGCACTAAATCACCTGATAAAGAAGCGTTTTACACATTCAACAGGAGATTGCTTATACAAGCTATAATTGGCAAACAAGCTTTCTAACATGCGCTTGCTCACAATTAAATGATCGTCTAAATGCTATTTTAATTTACAACTCAGCGAGCATAGGACTTTTTTGCCAACTTTTCTGTACAAGGTAATATTTCTATAAGTAAATTCTTGGGAAATTAGCATAACAATCCATGCACAGAGGGCAAAAAGTCAGCATGCTGCTCCTGACTGTAAAAGGCATTGCGGTGATAGAAAATTACATTTGCCAGAAGATAAGCAAGCATCCACAGGGAACGGTAGTGCTACTTGGCCAAACCTTACCCTGCAGCTGTACATGTTCAACAATTAAATGCATCAGCATGAGGACAATCATTTTTTTTTTTTTTAAATGAGTCTAATTGTTAAAAAAAAAAAAAAAAAAAAAAGTCAAAAGAACACATGTCTAATTATATAAATGGTGCAGTTTCTCCATTATACATACCCTCTCTCTGCTGACACAGCTCCCGATAATGCTGGCGTAGCTTAAGGATCAGTTGTGACCGCAGAAGCTCCACTTCAGGATGTGGTGGTAGAGATTGACACGGGAGTGGTAGAAGGTGTGAAGGTGGAGGTGGGTTCACCAATACATTACTCTGTATGTCCAAATCCCAATAAACACTAAAACAACAAAAAATTATAGGAAAATGTATTATTTCTGCTTCTTAATTTACCCAAAACACCTGGCTGCAGTAGGAGCCTCCGCATCTCCCCGTATGCAGCAGAAACCAAAAATTGCTAAACCCAAATTCTGAATTGCTTGCAAGTCGAAAATGTAACAGATAATTGAGAGATTAACACTAGGTTCTTTGCAGAAATTATAGAAGATTATTTGTCGCAAAAACACACCACAAATTCTTGTCTTACATCCATTCTTAACGAGTCTGCCAGAGATATATCTCAAACACTTCCATTGAGAAAGAATGGAGCAGAGGTGCGTACAACAACCACCATTTTATAGAGAAAGGACTGTTCAGTGCCCCATTTTCAACATCAGTTGGGGTCGCAGTGGTCGAACCCCCAGTGATCAGGAAGATGTAACCTCAAATCTTGGTATAAACCCTTTTAAAGGGGTCGGGCACTTTCTCTCATTAGCTCAGCTTTCTGCACAAACTAACTGGCGGTCGTGATGCACATTGACACTAATGACAAAGTTAGAAGTAGGTAGCAAGTCATTGAAAACGATTTCTGTGATTTAGGATGTTACCTTAAAGCAGGGGTGGGGAATCTTTTGTGCCAAGGGCCATTTGGAGATTTATACCATCCTTTAAAGGCCGAACAAACTCCGCCCACAAAGTATGAGCTCAACAATGGGGGGTATGTGGGTGTAACCTTGCTCTAATAAAAATCAGAGTTTGGGATTTTGTCATTAGTGAGTTCTGGAAGACACAGTACTCTGTGTTTCTGTCCGTTGCTCTAAGGCAGTGTTCCACAACTTCGGTCCTCAAGAGACAACAACAGGTCATGTTTTCAGTATTTCCTTAGTATTGCACAGGTGATGGAATTATTGCCTGTGCAGGTGATGCAATTATCACCTGGGCAATACTAAGGAAATCCTGAAAACATGACCTGTTGGTGGCTCTTGAGGACCGGAGTTTGGGAACACTGCTCTAAGGAGTGTTTCCTCCAGTAAGCTCTGAGCCATTTAAAATGTTATTGCTCTGATACTCTTAGGCTTCTTTCACACTAGCGTCGGGCCCAGCCCGTCGCAGTGCGTCGGGCCGAGGTTACCGACGCTAGCGTTGCCTCCGCCGCACAACGGGTGCAGCGGATGCTGCTTTTCAGCGCATCCGCTGCCCCATTGTGAGGTGCGGGGAGGTGGGGGAGGAGTTCCGGCCGCGCATGCGCGGTCGGAAAAGACGGTCCGTCGGCTGCAAAAAATGTTACATGGAACGTTTTTTGCGGCCGACGGTCGCGCGACGGTTGCGACGTGTGGCAATCCGTCGCAATGCGTCGCGTAATGTTAGTCAATGGAGAAAAAACGCATCCTGCAAAACGACGCATTGTGACGGATTGCAGTTAACGCTAGTGTGAAAGTAGCCTTACTCTGTAAACAACACCCCTGAAGCAATACGCCATCTCAACGAGCGTCCAGTGTGTGTGTGTGTGTGTGTGTGTGTGTGTGTGTGTGTGTGTGTGTGTGTGTGTGTGTGTGTGTGTGTGTGTGTATATATATATATATATATATATATATATATATATATATATATATACACACAGTACAGACCAAAAGTTTGGACACACCTTCTCATTTAAAGATTTTTCTGTATTTTCTTGACTATGAAAATTGTACATTCACACTGAAGGCATCAAAACTATGAATTAACACATGTGGAGTTATATACTTAACAAAAAATTGTGAAACAACTGAAATTATGTCTTATATTCTAGGTTCTTCAAAGTAGCCACCTTTTGCTTTGATGATTTCTTTGCACACTCTTGGCATTCTCTTCATGAGCTTCAAGAGGTAGTCACCGGGAATGGTTTTCCCTTCTCAGGTGTGCCCTGTCAGGTTTAATAAGTGGGATTTCGTGCCTTATAAATGGGATTGGGACCATCAGTTGTGTTATGCAGTAGTCTGGTGGATACACAGCTGATAGTCCTACTGAATAGACTGTTAGAATTTGTATTATGGCAAGAAAAAAGCAGCTAAGTAAAGAAAAATGAGTGGCCATTATTACTTTAAGGTCAGTCTGTCCAAAAAATTGGGAAAACTTTGAACGTGTCCCCAAGTGCAGTGGCAAAATCCATCAAGCGCTACAAAGAAACTGGCTCATATGAGGATCGCCCCAGGAAAGGAAGACCAAGAGTCACCTCTGCTTCTGAGGATAAATTTATCCGAGTCACCAGCCTCAGAAATCGCAGGTTAACAGCAGCTCAGATTAGAGACCAGGTCAATGCCACACAGAGTTCTAGCAGCAGACATCTCTACAACAACTGTTAAGAGGAGACTTTGTGCAGCAGGCCGTCATGGTAAAATAGCTGCTAGGAAACCACTGCTAAGGACAGGCAACAAGCAGAAGAGACTTGTTTAGGCTAAACAACACAAGGAATGGACAATAGATCAGTGGAAATCTGTGCTTTGGTCTGACTAGTCCAAATTTGAGATCTTTGGTTCCAACCACTGTGTCTTTGTGCGACGCAGAAAAGGTGAACGGATGGACTCTACATGCCTGGTTCCCACCGTGAAGCATGGAGGAGGTGTGATGATTTGAGGGGTGCTGTTATGAACAGGTGATTCAGAACCACAATGGACCTAGTGGTTAAGAGCACACAAAGTGACCTGATAGTTACTAACATAGGACGAGCTCTGAGACGTGGGAACTCTGCTGACCGCAATCCCTAATCCTATCATACCACACTAGAGGTAGCCGTGGATTGCGCCTAACGCTCCCTATGCAACTCGGCACAGCCTGAGAAACTAACTAGCCCTGAAGATAGAAAAATAAGCCTACCTTGCCTCAGAGAAATTCCCCAAAGGAAAAGGCAGCCCCCCACATATAATGACTGTGAGTTAAGATGAAAATACAAACACAGAGATGAAATAGATTTAGCAAAGTGAGGCCCGACTTACTGAATAGACCGAGGATAGGAAAGATAGCTTTGCGGTCAACACAAAAACCTACAAACAACCACGCAGAGGGGCAAAAAGACCCTCCGCACCGACTAACGGTACGGAGGTGCTCCGTCTGCGTCTCAGAGCTTCCAGCAAGCAAGAAAAACCAATATAGCAAGCTGGACAGAAAATATAGCAAACAAAAGTAACACAAGCAGAACTTAGCTTATGCAGGGCAGACAGGCCACAAGAACGATCCAGGAGAGAGCCAGACCAATACCGGAACATTGACTGGAGGCCAGGAACAAAGAACTAGGTGGAGTTAAATAGAGCAGCACCTAACGACTTAACCTCGTCACCTGAGGAAGGAAACTCAGAAGCCGCAGCCCCACTCACATCCACCAGCGGAAGCTCATAGACAGAACCAGCCGAAGTACCACTCATGACCACAGGAGGGAGCTTGACCACAGAATTCACAACAGTACCCCTCCCTTGAGGAGGGGTCACCGAACCCTCACCAGAGCCCCCAGGCCGACCAGGATGGGCCAAATGAAAGGCACGAACCAGATCGGCAGCATGAACATCAGAGGCAAAGACCCAGGAATTATCTTCCTGACCATAACCCTTCCACTTAACCAGGTACTGAAGTTTCCGTCTCGAAATACGAGAATCCAAAATCTTCTCCACTATATACTCCAACTCCCCCTCAACCAAAACCGGGGAGGAGGATCAACGGATGGAACCACAGGTGCCACGTATCTCCGCAACAATGACCTATGGAATACGTTATGGATGGAAAAAGAAGCTGGAAGGGTCAAACGAAAAGACACAGGATTAAGAACCTCAGAAATCCTATACAGACCAATGAAACGAGGCTTAAACTTAGGAGAGGAAACTTTCATAGGAATATAACGAGATGACAACCAAACCAAATCCCCAACACGAAGTCGGGGACCCACACAGCGCATGCGGTTAGCGAAACGTTGAGCCTTCTCCTGAGACAATGTCAAATTGTCCACCACATGAGTCCAAATCTGCTGCAACCTATCCACCACAGTATCCACACCAGGACTGTCAGAAGACTCAACCTGCCCTGAAGAGAAATGAGGATGGAAACCAGAATTGCAGAAAAACGGCGAAACCTAAGTAGCCGAGCTGGCCCGATTATTAAGGGCGAACTCAGCCAAAGGCAAAAAAGACACCCAATCATCCTGATCGGCAGAAACAAAACATCTCAGATATGTTAACAAGGTCTGATTGGTTCGTTCAGTCTGGCCATTTGTCTGAGGATGGAAAGCCGAGGAAAAAGACAAATCAATGCCCATCCTAGCACAAAAGGCTCGCCAAAACCTCGAAACAAACTGGGAACCTCTGTCAGAAACGATGTTCTCCGGAATGCCATGTAAACGAACCACATGCTGGAAGAACAATGGTACCAAATCAGAGGAGGAAGGCAATTTAGACAAGGGTACCAAATGGACCATCTTCGAGAAGCGATCACAAACAACCCAAATGACCGACATTTTTTGAGAGACAGGGAGATCCGAAATAAAATCCATAGAGATATGTGTCCAGGGCCTCTTCGGGACTGGCAAGGGCAAAAGCAACCCACTGGCACGAGAACAGCAGGGCTTAGCCCGAGCACAAATCCCACAGGACTGCACAAATGAACGCACATCCCGCGACAGAGATGGCCACCAAAAGGATCTAGCCACCAAATCTCTGGTACCAAAGATTCCAGGATGACCAGCCAACACCGAACCATGAACCTCAGAGATAACTCTACTCGTCCATTTATCAGGGACAAACAGTTTCTCCGCTGGGCAACGGTCAGGTCTATTAGCCTGAAATTTTTGCAGCACCCGCCGCAAATCAGGGGAGATGGCAGACAAAATTACCCCCTCCTTGAGAACACCCGCCGGCTCAGACAAACCCGGAGAGTCGGGCACAAAACTCCTAGACAGGGCATCCGCCTTCACATTTTTAGAGCCCGGAAGGTACGAAACCACAAAGTCAAAACGGGAGAAAAACAGCGACCAACGAGCCTGTCTAGGATTCAACCGTTTGGCAGACTCGAGATAAGTCAAGTTCTTGTGATCAGTCAAGACCACCACGCGATGCTTAGCTCCTTCAAGCCAATGACGCCACTCCTCGAATGCCCACTTCATGGACAGCAACTCTCGATTGCCAACATCATAATTACGCTCAGCAGGCGAAAACTTCCTGGAAAAGAAGGCGCATGGTTTCATCACCGAGCCATCAGAACTTCTTTACGACAAAACAGCCCCTGCTCCAATCTCAGAAGCATCAACCTCGACCTGGAACGGGAGCGAAACATCTGGTTGACACAACACAGGGGCAGAAGAAAAACGACGCTTCAACTCTTGAAAAGCTTCCACAGCAGCAGAAGACCAATTGACCACATCAGCACCCTTCTTGGTTAAATCAGTCAACGGTTTAGCAATACTAGAAAAATTATTGATGAAGCGACGATAAAAATTAGCAAAGCCCAGGAATTTTTGCAGACTCTTCAAAGATGTCGGCTGAGTCCAATCATAAATGGCCTGAACTTTAACAGGGTCCATCTCAATAGTAGAAGGGGAAAAAATGAAACCCAAAAATGAAACCTTCTGAACTCCAAAGAGACACTTTGACCCCTTCACAAAAAGAATTCGCACGCAGGACCTGGAACACCATTCTGACCTGCCTCACGTGAGACTCCCAATCATCCGAGAAGACCAAAATATCATCCAAGTATACAATCAGGAATTTATCCAGGTACTCTCGGAAGATGTCATGCATAAAGGACTGAAACACTGATGGAGCATTAGAAAGCCCGAATGGCATAACCAGGTACTCAAAATGGCCCTCGGGCGTATTAAATGCTGTTTTCCATTCATCGCCCTGTTTAATGCGCACAAGATTATACGCACCACGAAGATCTATCTTGGTGAACCAACTAGCCCCCTTAATCCGAGCAAACAAATCAGACAGCAGCGGCAAGGGGTACTGAAATTTGACCGTGATTTTATTTAGAAGGCGGTAATCAATACAAGGTCTCAGAGAACCATCCTTCTTGGCCACAAAAAAGAACCCTGCTCCCAATGGCGACGACGACGGGCGAATATGACCCTTGTCCAAGCATTCCTTTACGTAACTCCGCATAGCGGCGTGCTCAGGCACAGACAAATTAAACAGTCGACCTTTAGGAAACTTACTACCAGGAATCAAATCGATAGCGCAATCACAATCCCTATGCGGAGGTTAGGTAGGGCACTGGACTTGGGCTCATCAAATACATCCCGGTAATCCGACAAGAACTCTGGGACCTCAGAAGGGGTGGATGATGAAATAGACAGAAATGAATCACCACCATGTACCCTCTGACAACCCCAGCTGGACAGACATTGATTTCCAATCCAATATTGGGTTATGGACTTGTAGCCATGGCAACCCCAACACGACCACATCATGCAGATTATGCAACACCAAAAAGCGAATATCCTCCTGATGCGCAGGAGCCATGCACATGGTCAGCTGGGTCCAGTACTGAGGCTTACTCTTGTGAATTCTGTGGTCAAGCTCCCTCCTGTGGTCATGAGTGGTACTTCGGCTGGTTCTGTCTATGAGCTTCCGCTGGTGGATGTGAGTGGGGCTGCGGCTTCTGAGTTTCCTTCCTCAGGTGACGAGGTTAAGTCGATAGGTGCTGCTCTATTTAACTCCACCTAGTTCTTTGTTCCTGGCCTCCAGTACTGTTATGAACAGGTGATTCAGAACCACAATGGACCTAGTGGTTAAGAGCACACAAAGTGACCTGATAGTTACTAACATAGGACGAGCTCTGAGACGTGGGAACTCTGCTGACCGCAATCCCTAATCCTATCATACCACACTAGAGGTAGCCGTGGATTGCGCCTAACGCTCCCTATGCAACTCGGCACAGCCTGAGAAACTAACTAGCCCTGAAGATAGAAAAATAAGCCTACCTTCCCCAAAGGAAAAGGCAGCCCCCCACATATAATGACTGTGAGTTAAGATGAAAATACAAACACAGAGATGAAATAGATTTAGCAAAGTGAGGCCCGACTTACTGAATAGACCGAGGATAGGAAAGATAGCTTTGCGGTCAACACAAAAACCTTCAAACAACCACGCAGAGGGGCAAAAAGACCCTCCGCACCGACTAACGGTACGGAGGTGCTCCGTCTGCGTCTCAGAGCTTCCAGCAAGCAAGAAAAACAAATATAGCAAGCTGGACAGAAAATATAGCAAACAAAAGTAACACAAGCAGAACTTAGCTTATGCAGGGCAGACAGGCCACAAGAACGATCCAGGAGAGAGCCAGACCAATACTGGAACATTGACTGGAGGCCAGGAACAAAGAACTAGGTGGAGTTAAATAGAGCAGCACCTAACGACTTAACCTCGTCACCTGAGGAAGGAAACTCAGAAGCCGCAGCCCCACTCACATCCACCAGCGGAAGCTCATAGACAGAACCAGCCGAAGTACCACTCATGACCACAGGAGGGAGCTTGACCACAGAATTCACAACAGGGTGCTTTGCTGGTGACACTGTTGGGGATTTATTCAAAATTTAAGGCATACTGAACCAGCATGGCTACCACAGCATCTTGCAGCGGCATGCTATTCCATCCGGTTTGCGTTTAGTTGGACCATCATTTATTTTTCAACAGGACAATGACCCCCAAACACACCTCCAGGCTGTGTAAGGGCTATTTGAAGACTATAGAGACTTAAAATAAAAAATAAACATATACTCACTTTCCGAAGGCCCGTTGAAGTCCTGCTATACTCACTATCCGCCGCTCCTCGGGACGCTCCGGTGACCGCTACATTGCAAGCGGCAGCTTCCGGTCCCAGGGCTGGTATGAGCAGGACCTGTGATGACGTCGTGGTCACATGACCGTGACGTCATGGCAGGTCCTTGTCGCATACCAGCCCAGGGACCGGAAGCTGCCGCTTGCAATGGAGTGGTCACCGGAGCGTCCTGAGGAGCGGGAAAGGCGTCGGATGGTGAGTATAGCAGGTTTTTTGTTTTTTTAATTATTTTTAACATGACATTTTTACTATTGATGCTGCATAGGCGGGGACACACAGGGTTAATAGCAGCGGTAATGGAGTGCGTTACACCGCGGCACGTTACCACTGCCATTAACCCTGTGTGAGCGCCGCGGTGACTGGAGGGGATTATGGATCGGGCGCCGGGCAGTGAGTGCAGGGGATTAGGGGAGGGACTAATCAGACTGTGCCTGTCGCTGATTGGTCTCGGCAGCTGCCTGTCATGGCTGCCGCGACCAATCAGCGACGCAGGATTTCCGTTACAGCTACAGCCACAAAATTTTGCAGAGTCAAACGTCTGGACCCCGAGAGCGTCATAGGCTATGTTGTGAGGCGAAATTTTAACCCCGCGCATTCCAATTCACCAAACAGTTTTGCCCCTATCTACATAATGGGGAAAAAGTGAAAGGAGAAGTGTTGGAGGCAAATTGACAGCTGCCAGATGTGAACAAGGGGGACTTAAAGAGTGAGAGCGATGGCGCCAAAGAGTATATACCATACAGTTGCTAAGGTGGGGCCCCAACATGGGATACTCACCACACACGGGGATATGAACACACACACACACAAAATGCGCCACACACTACCACATACTTGAACACATATACCACCCTCAGCACACACTTCACCACACGTACACCAACCTCCCCACATAAAACTCGAAACACAAAAGTCACCACACAAAACTCGCCACGCGCAAAATTCGCCACATGTAAAACTAGGCTCACGCAAAACTAGCCACATGTGCAAAACTCACCTCATGGAAAACTCGCCACATGTAAAACTTGCACACGCGGAAAAATTGCCACATGCACAAAAGTTGCAATACATGCAAAACTTGCTGCACACAACTTGCTACACTAACCTGTCACATGCAACTCGACACACAAAAAGTTGCTACACGCATGTCGCCACACAAAACTCATCTCACAAAAGTCGCTACATGCATGTTGCCACACGCAACTCAACACACACAACTTGACACATGAAACGTGAAACACACACAAGTCTGGTATTATCCTTCAAAAATAAAAATCTGATTAATAAGCTGACAAACTACAAGAGCAACAAATATACCATATAGGAAATACGGCAGCTGTCAGTCACATGACCTGTCTATTATGTGTATGCGTGAGCTAATATATACTGCCAGGGGGGGGGGCTTCCTGTTGGCTGGGGATTTATCAGGCTGCCAATTTAGCTTACAAATACTGAGGTAAAAATACTGACCAAATAACGTGTGAACGAGGTCTAATACAGGAGATGACATACAGGTACATACTATATACAGGGGAGATGACACAGGTATATACATTATATACAGGAGCAGATGACACATATGTATATACAATATACAGGAGAAGATGACATACAGCAGGTATATACTATATACAGGGGAGATGACATACAGGTATATACTATATACAGGAGATGACATACAGGTATATACTATATATAAGGGAGATGACAAACATGTATATATACTGAGGGGAAAATGAGAGCTGTGAGGTGAAAATGAGTGGTGTGAGGGAAAATAGTGAAGTGATCGGAAAATGACAGATGTGAGGTCGAAATGACAAGTGTTAGGGGAGAATGAAAGGTGTGAGGGAGAAAATGAGAGATGTGAGGGGGAAAATAAGAGGTGTGATGGGAAAATAAGAGAAGTGAGGTGCTATAACTAGCCACAGATATTTACTATGCCAAGGCAACACCGGGCTCTTCAGCTAGTGTGTGTGTGTGTGTGTGTGTATGTATATATATATATATATGTGTGTGTGTGTGTGTGTGTGTGTGTGTGTGTGTGTGTGTGTGTGTGTGTGTGTGTGTGTGTGTATATATATATGTGTGTGTGTGTGTGTGTGTGTGTGTGTGTGTATATATATATATATATTTATATATATATATATATATATATATGTGTGGCCCGATTCTAACGCAATGGGTATTCTAGAATATGCATGTCCTCGTAGTATATTGCCCAGCCATGTAGTATATTGCCCAGCGACGTAGTATACAGCACAGAGCCACGTAGTATGTTGCACAGCCCACGTAGTATATTGCCCAGTTACATAGTATATTGCCCAGTGACGTAGTATACAGCACAGAGCCACGTAGTATATTGCACAGCGACATAGTATATTGCCCAGCTACGTAGTATATTGCCCAGCCACGTAGTATATTGCCTAGCCACGTATGTCACAGGTTAAAAAATAAAAATAAACATACTCACCTTCCGATCCGAGAGCCCCTTGTAGTTCTGTTGCCAGCTTCCGGTCCCAGGGCGTGATGACGTCGCGGCCACATGACAGTGACGTCATGGCAGGTACTTCTCGCGTAGGCCCTGTGATGATGTCGCGGTCACATGACCGTGACGTCATGGAAGGTCCTTCTCCCATACCATCCTTAGCACCGGAACCTGCCACCTTGCTGGAGCGGCACCGGAGCATCACGAGGAACGGGAAAGGCGCCGGAGGGTGACTATATGATGATTTTTTTTTTTTAATTATTTTTTAACATTAGATGTTTTTACTATTGACGCTGCATAGGCAGCATCAATAGTAAAAACTTGGTCACACAGGGTTAATAGCGGTGGGGAGTGAGTTACCCGCGGCATAACGCGGTCCGTTACCGCTGGCATTAACCCTGTGTGAGCCGTGACTGCTGGGAGTATGGAGCGGGCGCCGACTGCAGGGGAGTAGGGAGTGACTAATCGGACTGTGGCCGTCGCTGATTGGTCACGGCAGCCATGACAGGCAGCTGGCAAGACCAATCAGCGACTTGGATTCCATGACAGACAGAGGCCGCAACCAATGAATATCCGTGACAAGAAGGACAGACAGACAGAAAGAAAGACGGAAGTGACCCTTAGACAATTATATAGTAGATATATATACACATATACACACACACCACCGTTTCAAAGTTTAGGGTCACTTAGAAATGTCCTTATTTTTTTTAAAGAAAAGCAGTTTTTTCCAATGAAGTTAACACTAAATGATTCAGAAATACACTCTATACATTGTTAATGTGGTAAATGACTATTCTAGCTGCAAACGTCTGGTTTGTAATGCAATATCTTCATAGGTATATAGAGGCCCATTTCCAACAACCATCACTCTAGTGTTCTTATGGTACTTTGTGTTTGCTAACTGTGTAAGAAGGCGAATGGATGGTTAGAATACCATTGAAAACCCTTGCGCAAGTATGTTAGCACAGCTGAAAACAGTTTGGCAGATTAGAGAACCTATAAACCAGACCTTCCTTTGAGCTAGTTGAGAACCTGGAGCATTACATTTGTTGGTTCCATTAAACTCTGAAAATGGCCAGAAAAAAAAGGACTTTCATGTGAAACTCGACAGTCTATTCTTGTTCTTAGAAATGAAGGCTATTCCATGCAAGAAGTTGCCAAGAAACGGAAGATTTCCTACAAAGGTGTGTACTATGCTCTTTAGAGAGCACAAACAGGCTCTAACCAAAGTAGAAAGAGAAGTGGGAGGCCCCGCTGCACAACTGAGCAACAAGACAAGTACATTAGAGTCTGTAGTTTGAGAAATTGATGCGTCACGGGTCCTCAAATGGCAGCTCCATTAAATAGTACACGCATAACGCCAGTGTCAACGTCTACAATGAAGAGGCGACTCTGATGCCACTCCAATGCTGGCCTTCAGGGCTGAGTGGCAAAGAAAAAGCCATATCTGAGACTGGCTAATAAAAGGAAAAGATTAATATGGGCAAAAGAACACAGACATTTGACAGAGGAAGATTGGAAAAACGTGTTATGGACAAATCCAAGTTTGAGGTGTTTGGATCACACAGAAGAACATTTCTGAGACGCAGAACAACTGAAAAGATGCTGGAAGAGTGCCTGACGCCATCTGTCAAGCATGGTGGAGGTAATGTGATGGTCTGGGGTTGCTTTGGTGCTGGTAAAGTGGGAGGTTTGTACAAGGTAAAAGGGATTTTGAATAAGGAAGCAAATCACTCCATTTTGCAACACCATGACATACCCTGTGGACAGATCTTGATTCGAGCCAATTTCATCCTACAACAGGACAATGGCCCAAAGCACACCTCCAAATTATGCAAGAACTATTTAGGGAAGAAGCAGGCAGCTGGTATTCTACCTGTAATGGAGTAGCCAGCACAGCCACCAGATCTCAACCCCATTGAGCTGTTGTGGGAGCAGCATGACCGTATGGTACGCAAAGAGTGCCCATCAAGCCAAACCAACTTATGGGAGGGGCTTCTGGAAGCATGGGGTGAAATTTTTCCAGATTACCTCAGCAAATTAACTACTAGAATGCCAAAGGTCTGCAATGCTGTAATTGCTGCAAAGGGAGCATTCTTTGATGAAAGCAAAGTTTGAAGGAGAAATTTATTATTTCAAATAAAAATCTTTTTTTCGAACCTTGTCAATGTCTGGACTAGATTTTAAATTCATTTGGCAACTCATTTGATTAATAAAAGTATGAGTTTACATGGAAAACACAAAATTGTCTGGGTGATCCTAAACTTTGCGTAGTGTTTCTGCGCAGCGGGATTCTTCACATGTATACTCCATAAGAACAGAGGAAGGTAAAACGGTTACTCGGGGGGGGAAATTTTAGACGTTTTTCGGAGATTTTATAGTAAATTATATTCCTCTAGGGTGGATAAAAGTCCTGAGGAAATGAATAGATATCTGAAAGAGGTTGACTTACCCAGACTAGGTAGAGAGGAAAGGGAGTGGATGGATAGACCGCTTGGGGAGGAAGAATTGAAGGCGGCTTTGGCGGATATGGCGGGGGCAAGGCTCCGGGGACGGACGGTATCCCAGTAGAGGTTTATGAAATTCTTAATGCAGAGTTAATGCCCAAATTGGAGCGAGTGTTCTCTGAGTCATTGGAGAGGGGAGTGCTGCCTCCATCAATGAGAGAGGCCATTGTGGTGGTTATTCCTAAAGCTGATAAAGATCCTCAACAGCCAGAGTCGTATAGACCAATTTCACTTCTAACGGCTGACATAAAGATTTTGGCGAAGGCCCTGGCGAACAGGCTGTCCCAAGTGATCGATAAATTGATTCACCCAGACCAGTCTGGCTTTATGCCCAATAAATCCACGGCAATTAACTTGAGAAGGCTATTTTTAAATATGCAAATTCCTGCAGACAATGCCGGAAAAAGAGTTGTGGTGTCTTTAGATGCCCACAAGGCCTTTGATTGTGTGGAGTGGAGTTACTTGTGGTCGGTACTGGATCGCCTGGGGTTTGGTCCAAAATTCATCTCCTGGGTTAAGTTGCTGTACTCGTTCCCAACGGCAAAAATTAGAGTTAATAATAATTTGTGAGAGAGTTTCCCGCTGTTTAGGGGTACCAGACAGGGGTGTCCGCTGTCCCCGTTGCTCTTCGCTCTGGCCGTGGAGCCGTTAGCGGCTAAAATAAGAGGTGCTCAGGAGGTCAGAGGTTTCATCTATGGTAGGAGGGAAGACAAAATTGCATTATATGCTGACGATATTTTGTTGTTCCTGGAGGATTCTGAAAAGGTCCCTGTGCAATGCGGTTGCTTTGATTGAGGAGTTTGGTCGGTTTTCGGGTCTCACAATAAACTGGGATAAGTCTTGTATGTTGTTGATTGAGGGGGACAGTATTGGCAGTGGAGAGAGGGTGATAACCACAAAATTAAAGATTGTTCAAAAATTCAAATATTTGGGTATTCAGATTGCTCTTCCTCTAACTACCTTTGAGGAACTGAATTTAAGTCCATTAATGCAGAAAATTCGTACCAAGATTGCGGCATGGAACAAATTACATTTATCGGTGGTTGGTAGGGTGAACCTCTTAAAGATGATTGTAATGCCACAGTTGTTGTACGTGCTACATAACTCTCCCATTTGAATTACACAATGCAGATTCCGTAAGATTAGGTCTTTGTTTGGGGAATTAATATGGGGAGGAAAGAGTCCAGAGGGGGGTCTTGCACTTCCTAATCCATGGCTATACTTCTTAGCAGCACAGTGTCAACATCTCAAAGGATGGGGGGAGGAGGCAGGGAGTGTGCAAATACCTAATAACTTGAGGTTCTTACTACAGGCAGACGTTTTGAGTGACAGTTTGGAGGGAGGACAATTCAAAAAAATGGGTTCACATGGGTGCACTATCAAATTAATTCACAGAGTATGGGAAAAAGTCAAACTCATTAGGGAAGTGAGTGGGTTCACCAGATTCTCGCCTATTTGGTACAACATTTATCTACCGGAATTTAGGCAGAGGGAGGGTTTTCACTTTTGGTCTGCAGCAGGTATTAAACAGCTGGGGCAGCTGATAAGTCAGGGCAGACTTAAAACATTTGAGGAGTTGCAGGAAGAATTTCAGTTGCCACGGTCTGAATTGTTCCAGTATAATCGTATCTCTCATGCTTATCAGGCACAGAATAAAAGGGGAGCCATAGTGGTACAGATTGATCTCATGATCGACTATATCCTTAACCCTCCGTCACATACAATATTCGGACTAACGAGTTCACATACAATGTGCCTGTCAGGCGCCTGCTGGAAAAATACCTATAATATCTAATGTTTGCAATTTCAGTGCTCTAAAAGTGATCAGTGACCTTCATAGGGATGTAATAAAAGAGACTACACATAATCAGTTGCAAAAAAAAACATTTACTTAACATAAAACTAATAACTATGAAATACAAACTTTTCAAAACTCCCGCCAAATAGTCCCCAGTTCGACTCTCTCAAAAAAATGTACAAAGAAAATTTTTGAACACAAACTTAATTTTAAGGTACCTTAAGTACTATTAAAAACATATTCAATCAGAAGTAGATGCTGAGGTTTCCCCAGAAAAGTCACACTTGCAGAGCAAATAGCAAGAATTACACACCATTTTTGCATGTGTCAGGCAAATTGCTTTATGACATTTGAGACATTCATAATTTGAAAGCCTTCTGGTTCCGCTTTCCGTTTGGCAGGTGGTGCATCTCCTTCTTTTGTGAGGTGGTGCAGATGGTGACTTTTCACCATCATCTTCTGGGCGGAACCTTTTGAGCTGAACTTGAAGGCGAGAGGGGATACTGATTGTTTTCACGCTTCTCCTGCGTAGCTCTCCAAGTACTAGTTCATGGGCCAATTTTTTCAGATACAATCGTCTACGGAGTGGTTCAAGCTTGTTTTCAAGATAAATTACTTGTGAATTTATACCACCCAAATTCAACATAGCAAAAAATATGACCATTGGCCAGCGTTTGATGTTTCTGCTGACGTTGAAAGTGGAGCACATCTGATCTGCTGTATCCACACCCCCTTTGGTGGCATTGTAAAATGTAATTATCTCCGTTTTTTTTTCTGCCCCAGTCCCAGGATCGATGGCAGCATCATCATGAAGTGTTGATAGAAGAAGTACGATTTTTTTGGCATGTGGTACATAGGAAACTAAAGCCTTTCCATTATGGAATGCAAAAATACTGCTGTACTGTTGTCTCTCTTTCACACTTACAAACTGTGGCGGCAATTCCCTTTTGTTTTTTCTTACAGTTCCCACATATGACAGCTTCTGAATTTTCAGATAATCAATCAGATCACAACTTGTAAACCAATTGTCAGCTGTAATATTGCGACCCGATCCAAATATGGGTTCAGCCAGTCTTTTTACAACATCAATGGATTTGTTGCTCACACAGTAAGGACCTTCTGGTTGTTTTCCTGCATAAACTTCCAGGTTGTAAGTGTAGGTCTTACTGGCATCAACAAGGGCATACATTTTTATTCCATATTTGTTTGGCTTTGATGGAATATATTGACGAAAGGCACATCTACCACGAAAACCAGGGAGCATTTCGTCAATAGTGAGATTCTCTCCAGGGTAATAACTTTGTTTACAGTTTACAACAAATCTTTGAAATATATCACGAATTGGAGCAAGTCGGTCATGTGTTTTGCGTTCGGTTCGGGTAGTTCTGTCGTCAAACCGAAGGCAACGAATTAGAATCTTGAATCTGTTTATGGACATAAGGCTAAATTTTTCAACTCCATCCCCATCTTTACCCCAAAGTTCCTCCAAACTTTGTCTATTTGCCCTATAAGCTCCTGCAAGGTACAGTAATCCAAAAAAAGCACGCAGTTCTATTTCATCTGTGGGCTTGATGGTTCTGTTGCAGATGTACTTGTCCTTTATAATGTCTATATATTGGTTGGTATATGTGACAATAGAGTCCAGAATGTCATCTGTAAATATACTGTTCCAGCATTCAACTGCAGTTTTTGCATTACGTGCAGTTCCTATTACTGCAGGAAGGTGAGTAATAATGTTTAAAGGTTCCCTACGTTTTTTCTGGAATGGCTTCTTGTTCCATTTAGTATTTTTATCTTTTCCAATATAATATCATCCAACTTCTTCATCCTCACCACTGTCACCATCTTGCTCTGTTTCAGAATCCAGGACACATTCTTCCACCTCATCATGAGAATCAATCTCACTTTCCTCTCCTAAATCCTCATTCAGTGTGAGGTCTCTATCATCTAACAGCATGTTTGTTACTTCCTCAACATCAAGTTGTTTGGATAAATTGTACATTTTCCTCTCCATTTCAGCAGATAATCTGAAGCAAGAGAAGGAATATGTTAGGGAACTACTGTATATGCCTGAGCAGCACACTTTCTTTTATAAAATCTCCCTTATTTCTATGAAATATCCTCACATTTTGTGCTATACATTCATAAAACAAGCTAAATAAACTATTGTGATGAATAAAAACATAAAATACCAACCTTACTGAATGTGACGTATTCACATACAATGAGCCTGAGAGATCTGTGCAGCTATATCCTCTCCCCTGAAGCTCTGAAATCCAACTGTGATATCAGGTTTCACAGACCTTCAAGAGACAGGAGACTACCTGGAGGGAGGGGGTTTCCTCACAATCTGGTGAGGAAGGAGAAATGAGAAGCGCCTGTCAGATCAGTTGTATGTGACGGAGGGTTAAGAATAGCTGCACGAAGGGGGCGATTTCAGAAATATATGGGTTTCTACTTTTTTCTTTCCTGGAAAAATATCCCATCCGAGCCAAAGGGAAATGGGAAGCTGAATTGGGAATAATTGACAATGATAGATGGGAGTCGGTCCTAGAATATGTGCCCAAGATATCAATGAGTGAACCTGGCAGGCTATCACAGTTATTCGTAATTCATAGGGCCTATAGAACCCCTGACAGGTTGTTCAAGGCTGGGCTTAGGCAGAACTCGGAATGCCCTCGGTGCTCACAATCCCAGGCGGGGATATTGCATATGATGTGGCAGTGCCCTAGACTGTCCTCCTTCTGGATAGTTGTTTTAAATCGTATTGAACTGGTGTATGGATGTTCTGTCCCTAGGGTTCCACTGACTTGCATATTGGGATATGTGGAGGAAATTGTTACGGACAACATGTTTAAAATAGCTATTGCACGATTGTTATTCATTGCTAGGAAATTGATCGCCAAATTTTGGATTAGAGAGGAACCTCCAACAAGAAGAGACTTTCTTAAGCAAGCGGAGCATATACTTACTTTGGAGAAAAGTATCTACACCAAAAGGAATAAGCTGGACATCTTCCACAAGCTGTGGCAACCGTGGATGGACTTGAATTAGGATGATAAATGAGAATATAGGGAACCTAGTATTCAATGGAAATATAACGGATGTTTATTCAAATGTTTGTATGATGATGGGAAGTGGGGTGGCTCTGGTTGAGGTCTCTGGGGTTGGGCGGGGTGGGGGGGCTCTTGGTCGGGGGGAAAAGTGATCTGTAAATGTTTAATGAAACATTGTCATGAGAAATATTCTGATTGTTTATTCTTTGCGGATAATAAAAATCTATCTGATAAAAAAAAAAAACTTTGCGTAGTGTGTGTGTATATATATCTGTATATATACCATATATACTCGAGTATAAGCCGACCCCCCTAATTTTTGTCACAAAAAAACTGGGAAAACTTAATGACTCGAGTATAAGCCTAGGGTGGAAAATGCAGCAGCTACCGGTAAATTTCAAAAATAAAAATAGATACCAATAAAAGTAAAATTAAATGAGTTATCAGTAGGGTAAGTGTTTTTGAATATCCATATTGAATCGGGAGCCCCATATAATGCTCCATACAGTTCATGATGGCCCCATAAGATGCTCCATATTAAAATATGCCCCATATAATGCTGCACAAAGGTTAATAATGGCCCCATAAGAAGCTCCATAGACACATTTGCCCCATACAGTACCGCATAAAGGTTAATAAGGGACCCAAAAGATGCTCCAGGGATATTTGCCCCCATATAATGCTGCACAAATGTTGATTATGGCCCCATAAGATGCTCCATAAAGATATTTGCCACATATAGTGCTGCACAAACGTTGAATATGGCCCCATAAGATGCTCCATAAAGATATTTGCCACATATAGTGCTGCACAAACGTTGAATATGGCCCCATCAGATGCTCCATAGAGATATTTGCTCCATATGCTGTTGCTGCGATTAAAAAAAAATAATGACATACTTACCTCTCGTCGCTCAGGCCCCCGGCACTTGCAATACTCACCGGTCCTCGTCCTGCGCCGCTGTGTCTTCCGCGTCCTCTGCACTAACGTTCAGGCAGAGGGCGCGCACTAACTACGTCATCGCGCCCTCTGCCCTGAGCGTCACTGCAGAGGACGTGGAAGACGGAGTGTCACCCGGAACGAGGAAAGGTGAATATCGCGCAGTGCTCCCCCTCCCCATTATACTCACCTGCTCCTGGTGAGGTCCCTGCATCTCCGGTCTCCGGGCGCTGACAGCTTCTTCCAGAGTTGAGCGGTCACCGTTACCGCTCATTACAGTAATGAATATGGACCGCTCAACGCAGGAAGAAGCTGTCAGCGCCTGGAGACTGGAGATGCAGGGACCATGCCAGGAGCAGGTCAGTATGTCACAGCCGCCGCTCCCCCGCCGACCCCCCTGGAACAATGACTCGAGTATAAGCCGAGAGGGGCACTTTCAGCCTAAAAAATTGGGCTGAAAATCTCAGCTTATACTCGAGTATATACAGTAATTGTCTACGGTCCACTTCCGTCTGTTTGTCTGTCTGTAACGGAAATCCCGCGTCACTGATTGGTGTCTACGGTCCACTTCCGTCTGTTTGTCTGTCTGTAAAGGAAATCCCACGTCACTGATTGGTCGCGGCCGGACTGGGCCTGTCGCTGATTGGTCGCGGCCGGCTGGGCGCAACCAATCAGCGACAGGCCCAGTCCGGCCGCGAATTGGCCCCTTCCTACTCCCCTCCGGTCAGTGCCCCCTCCATACTCCCTTCCAGTCAGCGCCCACATAGCGTTTTAGAAGTCCGTTATTGCTGCCATTAACCCTGTAAGTGTGACCAACTTTTTACTATTGATGCTGCCTATGCAGCATATACATATAGGTTAAAAATAATTAATAATAAAAAAAAATCATTATATTCTCACCTTCCGGCCACCGCGCCAGCCTTTCCCACTCCTCGCGACGCTCCGGTCCCAAGAATGCATTGCGGCAATGACTCCAGATGATGTAGCGGTCTCACGAGACCGCTACATCATCACGGGGTATTGCCGCAAGGCATTACTGGGAATGGAGCGTCGCGAGGAGCATCGCTAAAGGCCTGGGCTGGATCCAGAGGCCGCCGGAAGGTGAGTATATAACTATTTTTTATTTTAATAATTTTTTTTAACAGGGATATGGTGCCCACATTGCTATATACTACGTGGGCTGTGTTAAATACTGCGTGGGCTGTGTTATATACTACGTCGCTGTGCTATATACTACGTGGGCTGTGCTGTATACTACGTTGCTGTGCAATATACTACGTTGCTGTGCTATATACTACGTGGCTGTGCTATATACTACGTGGCTGTGCTATATACCACGTGGCTGTGCTATATACCACGTGGGCTGTGAAACTTTCACCCGGGGCCCTCAAAAACCTGGAGCTCGCCCTGGCTTCACTGATGGCCGGCCGGGCGCAACCAATCAGCGACAGACGCAGTCCGGCCGCGAATTGGCGCGGGATTTGAACCACGCTTCGCTAATTAGTTGCGCCCGGCCGGCCGCATCACGTACGTACGTACTTACGTACATACTATACACACATACATACATATACACAGTTAGGTCCAAATATATTTGGACAGAGACAACATTATTCTAATTTTGGTTATAGACATTACCACAGTGAATTTTAAACAAAACAATTCAGATGCAGTTGAAGTTCAGACTTTCATTTGAGGGTACCCACATTAAAATTGGATGAAGGGTTTAGGAGTTTCAGCTCCTTAACATGTGCCACCCTGTTTTTAAAGAGACCAAAAGTAATTGGACAGATTAATTTGAAGTCTGAACTTCAACTGCATCTGAATTGTTTTGTTTAAAATTCATTGTGGTAATGTCTATAACCAGAATTAGAAAAATGTTGTCTCTGTCCAAATATATATGGACCTAACTGTATATTCCACGCATTGGAATCGGAGGTGCATATACCATACGCTTACTGTGCGTTCACCAATAACTGGCCTAGTAGGGAAAACATCTATGGCCTCGTCCATCACTCATCAGTCAATTGTGTAATTGTTCTGATGATCGGAGGCAGCGGAGTTGCGTCCCGACAGCCGACTTCACTGTTGGCTATAGGCTATACTTTAGGGATGGGCTGCACCTCAATTGAGAGGGTGCAGATGTGCTGGGGAAAGAATTGATAGAAGATTATAAGTGTATTTAAAGGGAACCTGTCAGCAGGATTGTGCACAGCAACCTATACACAGTGTCAGGTCGGCACCGTTATACTGATTAAAGTGATACCTTGGTTGATGAAATCCATCTTGTGGTTTAAACTTTATTTTCAGTTTTTAGTTAACGGCGCGACCTGACACTGTGTGTTGGTTGCTGTGCGCAATCCTGCTGACAGGATCCCTTTAAACTAGCAATGACAGTGGGAAAATAGTGTGGTTAGTGAGTTGGAAGTGAAACTAGAGGTGGCACGTGTGTCCATATATTAAAGAGGAATAGACGTACAGAAAAATACATAAAATGAATGTAATCTAATACCAGTAGCCTCACCAACATGATGGAGGAATTAGAATTAATATTGTAGAAAGAAAATTATGATATGGTGGGGATAAAGGAGACCTAGTTGGATGAGCGCTATAATTGGGCTGTTAATTTACAAGGCTATAGTCTGTTCAGGAGTGACCGTACAAATAAGCGAGGGGGGAGGGTTTGTTTTTATATAAAATTGTCCCTAAAATCCATCCTGCATTAAGTGAGGCCAATGAAAATGTAGAATCCCTATTGGTGGAGATCAGAGGAGGGAGAAAGAATAATAAAATACTGTTAAGGATTTGTTATTAGCCTCCAAATACAGTGTGTCCGTAAAGTCATGGTGTACTTTTGACCAGTCACTGGAAAGCAACAAAAAACGATAGAAATGTGAAATCTGCTTCAAAGAAAGGATAAATTCTCCAACTCCATACCTATTCCGTGCAGTTCGATGTGGGCTCCATTTGCTTCCCTACACACATCCAAACGATAGCATAAGCTTGTGGTTGCATGATGTCACACACCTGGCAGTGTATTAATCAGAATTCAGTTCCTCATGAACAGGACTGATATGATTGGGCCAGAGAAAGGGCACCAAAATATAAACTATAAAAGTGCACCATGACACACTGTATAATGAAAGAAGCAGAAAATATTCTCACAAAGCAAATACGGTAGATGAGGCAGCGAATCAGTGAAAAGTCAATATTATGGGGGCCTTCAACTACCGTGATATAAATTGAGGACCAGAAACCTGCAGGTCCAGCAAAGGAAACAGGTTTTAGATAATAATGAAAGAAAATTAAATTTCCCAACTGGTAAAGGACCTAACAAGATGCGGGGGCACTTCTAAACCTAACTTTAACCAATGAGCCGGACAGAATATCACAAATACATGTTAGGGATGACTTGGGTATTACTAGTCACAAAATAATAAGCTTTCATGTATTCTTTAATAAGATGTTTAGTACAGGGGATACAAGGACACTAAACTTCAGGAATACAAATTTCCAACAGCTAAGGCCTCTTTCACACTTCCGTCTTTTTCCTCCTGTCGAAATCAGTCGATTTTTGAAAAAATAGGATCCTGCAAATTTTTCTGCAGGATCCTGTTTTTTTCCCATAGACTTGTATTAGCGGCGGATTATGACGGGTGGCCATCCGTTTCATCCGTCGTGCACTGGATCCGTCGGAAAATAGCGGTCCGTCGGGCGGAGAAAACGTTTAGAGGAACTTTTTTTTGCACGTCGGAAAATCGTTTAGCGACACATCCTGCGCTGCCCGTCGTTGGCTATAATGGAAGCCTATGGGCGCAGGATCCGTCGTTGACCTTCAAACACAGCAATCCAGCAACATATCCTGTTTTTTCATTCTGAGCATGCCTGGAAGGATTTTCTAGTCCGGGAATCAATCAATCTCTCTCTCTCCTAAGAAATGACCTAGTGCTATAACCTTGGAGAAAAAAAATACACAAAAGCAAAAGGGAGACACTCATAAGCATCCTGAACACATCATGTGCAACATATTTACTCTATTGGAATAAACAAGAGAAAAATAGGAGGAAATCACCATGGCTAAATAGAGCAGTAAGGCCAGGTTCATACTGCGTTAAAGCAGCCCGTTCAACGAATAGCTTTGACGGGCTGCGTTAAGGCTATAGTATACACGCCATCTGTGCTAGCGGTGACGGAGCCTCAGACGCTGCAGCCCGCATCCGAGGCTCCGTCACTGTATGACGGCACATCGCTAGCGCATGCAGATTATATCATGCGTTGGCGATGTGCCCGATAATAGGGGTTAATGGCAGCATTAACAGGTTATGCCGCGTTGTAATGCAGTCCGTCTAACAGACTGCCATAACGCAGTGTGACCCCAGTCTTAGGGACGCAATAAATAACAAAGAAAGCGTTTAGAGAATTAAAGAAAGATGGTAGTGACGAGGTATTAAATAATCATAGACAAAGAATTGTGTAAAAAGTAAAATCAAGGCAGAAAAGAGTGAGACAGGAAGGCTCATTAACATAGAAGGTAAAAATAATCCAAAATTATTCTTCAACTACACAAACAGTAAGAAACTCAAAAATTAGCGTGGTCAAAAATAGTCTGGGTGAAACGCCTTTTAGTCTGCAGTATTTATAAAAGAAAATGCCCTGACAGACGACATGATCAGGGACTCTAGAACACTAAACGTCACCTGCTTAACCCAGAAGGAAGTACAGCGCCACCACAAAATCAGTATAGTAGACAAAGCCGAGGCCCAGATGGCATGCACCACTCCTCCCCTCCCTGCCCGAGTACTACAGGAACTAACTACAGCAGCGGAAGAGCAGCTGGTCACAGGAGGCAGAAGTCGGCAGCTGCGACTGAATCCTATGCCCGCTGCTAAAGAGAAATGAATAATCACTGCATTACACGCCCATGGGCGTGGGGGGCAGTGAATTTTCAGTTCTCTTTAATAGTGGCCACGCTGTTAGCCGAAGCAACAGGCGTCCTGCATCTGCCTGGCGTTCGTGTGTGCTCGCTACTTAAGGCAATGAATGTTCACTGCTCTCCACTTGCCGATCCGCTGTCTACTTGTAGTCGGATACTACACATCCACCTCCTATTGATTAGAATAGAAGGCGGATGGCGCAGTACCAGGCCCTGGCCAATACAAGTAGATGGAGCAGCTCAGCAAGTGACTACATCCTGCCAGCGGCAGCCGACAACGATAGCAGCTGTTCAGCAGTGGTGCTAGGTGTTGGACCCCGGCTGATCAGACATTGATGAACTATCCAAAGGATAGATCATCAATGTAAAAGAAATGGACAACCTCTTTAACAGTGGGGTACCACAGGGCTCAGTAATTTGTCCTCTTTTCACATATTTATTAGTACCTTGTAGAGGCCATACAGAATAGAATTTCAATATTTGCAGATAATATTAAATTCTGCAGGGTAACACAGGGTATCCAGAGAGAAAGATGGGCACACTGTATAGTTCAGTGAGAGGTGCTGGCTGGACATCCAACGTCACATATACAAAAAACAGCCGCACTCAAGTCTTGGTTTCAACGTATAAAGTTTTTTTTGTTTTTATTCAAGTGCACAGGCACCACCAAATAATTTTTAGAGAGAAAAAAACAAGTGATTGCGGACAACACGGTAACGTTTCGACCTGGCACGGTCTTTTTCAAAACCTCACTTAAATGGGAGGAGTGGTAAGGAAGAGAAGGTATGAGCAGAGAGTCCCCAAGGACAGTTCTAAGTAGAATCCAGGAGTAAGATGTCCGTATCATTGGTGGTGCACCACCAATGATACGGACATCTTACTCCTGGATTCTACTTAGAACTGTCCTTGGGGACTCTCTGCTCATAGCTAACATAGAAAAAAACTCAGAAAAAATACATACCATGAGATACGGCTTTCCCAAAACCCTGTCTGATGACAAATGCACACTTAGCAGGATGCAGCAGGCCTCCACTGATAAAGGCTAGGAGCGGCACAGGTGCAAACTACTTGATAAAAACAACCACCCCAACCAAACATTGCAGGGGTTGGCTGCCTAACAGAAAAAATGCACATTGATATAACTCCCATAGGACCTGTGCCGCTCCTAGCCTTTATCAGTGGAGGCCTGCTGCATCCTGCTAAGTGTGCATTTGTCATCAGACAGGGTTTTGGGAAGGCCGTATCTCATGGTATGTATTTTTTCTGAGTTTTTTTCTATGTTAGCTGTTTTTGATATTAGTGTTAGGACCCGCAATATTATGGGGACCCTTGACGTTGGGTTGCGGGCTTACTTTATTTTGGCCAAAATATTAAACCAATACCTCATATAGTGTATGTATTTATCATATGCATGCATTTTTTTGCACTATATCATATCCTTTTCTGCAGGATGTGGCCAGGCCTCTTTATGTTGGCTAGGTTTTTCTGGGGCGTCTTTCACTGTGCGCTGCATTTTATAGTGCTGGGCAGCCCGCCTGTTAATACAAGGGGCGTCATCAATAGGTTGCATACAGACACTGTGCACCGCACCTATCATTGTGACTGGCGTCCTATGTGAGTTATATCAATGTGCATTTTTTCTGTTAGGCAGCCAACCCCTGCAATGTTTGGTTGGGGTGGTTGTTTTTATCAAGTAGTTTGCACCTGTGCCGCTCCTAGCCTTTATCAGTGGAGGCCTGCTGCATCCTGCTAAGTGTGCATTTGTCATCAGACAGGGTTTTGGGAAGGCCGTATCTCATGGTATGGACTCTCTGCTCATACCTTCTCTTCCTTACCACTCCTCCCATTTAAGTGAGGTTTTGAAAAAGACCGTGTCAGGTCGAAACGTTACCGTGTTGTCCGCAATCACTTGTTTTTTTTCTCTCTAAAAATTATTTGGTGGTGCCTGTGCACTTGAATAAAAACAAAAAAAACTTTCTACGTTGAAACCAAGACTTGGGTAACACAGGGTGGCGCTCATAGCAATCCGGCATCAACAACCATAGAGGTCTCAAGGAGACCTGTGGTTATTATGCCGACGCTTCGCTGACCCCTGATCACATGACTAGGGTCAGCGAAGGGCGCATTTCCGGCCGGAAGCGCTAGTTAAATGCCGCTGTCAGCGTTTGACAGCAGCATTTAACTAGTTAATAGCAGCGTGTGAATCGCGATTCCACCCGCCGCTATTGCGGGCACATGTCAGCTGTACAAAACATCTGACATGTCCCGGCTTTGATGCGGGCTCACCACCGAAGCCCGCATCAAAGCAGGGGATCCGACTTCGGACGTACTATCCCATCCAAGGTCAGAAAGGGGTTAAATGGTTGTCCCACAAACACTAGTTCATTTTAAAGAGAACCTGTTAGCAGGATTGTGCACAGTAACCTATAGACAGTTTCAAGTCGGCGCTGTCATACTGATTAAAATACCTTGGTTTATTAAATCCATCTTGTGGTTGTTGTTTAATCTCTATTTTCAGTATTGAGTTAATGATATGCTTTTTTCCAAGACATATACTGTAGGATATTCATTATGTAAACTAGGGGGCAGGTCAGTGAGGGATCAGTGACCCATCAGAAGCCATACACATGAATACCTAATCAGAGCACCACATGAAGACTTCCCCACAGATCGCCCTGGAGCACGAGCATATCATTAACTCAAAACTGAAAATAAAGATTACACAACAACCACAAGATGGATTTCATCAACCAAGGTATTATCAGTATAATGGCGCCAATCTGACACTATGTGTAGGTTACTGTGCACAATCCGGCTGACAGGTTCCCTTTAAACAATAGATCTTGGAATATAATAATTTCCACAATTGAATGTGTATAAATAAAATATGCCTGTGCTGAGAATCTTATAAATGTGCCCCTGCTGTGTACTGTGTAATGGCTGTGTCTGACCGTACAGGAACATGGTCTGATCATACCACAGCTCCTGGGCAGGGGAGGAAGCAAAATAGAGTATAAAGACATTACAGCATGAGATCACAGCTGATTCTTTCTATGAGGTAAAACACTTTAAAAACTGGCAGGGAAATGTTTTACCTCACAGAAAGAATAATCTGAAATCCCATGCTGTAATGTCTATTATTCCAAGATCTATTTCTGTAAATAAACTTTTGCTCATGGGAAAATCCCTTTAATGATTCATTACAACTTTCTAAACTTTTATTTTCGCTATTCATTATTTCCTAACAATGTAACTCACTCTGTGGCTTTTATCAGATTTGCAAATTGCTTTTCTTCCAAAGATACCCCTGGGACAGCTGGCGAACATGGCACAGTTGGCGTGGTTACAGGAGTGGTCTCCACCTAGACAAGTAAGAGATAAAAGTCAATCTCAATGAAACCTAAAGGAAGCTTCTTTCACACAACATAAGTAGGAATTACTAACTTTGAGCTTTTTTGGGACATCGGTAACTGCCAAATCCTCTGAAAATCTCCTCTTTGTGGGTTTTGTATCCTTGGGTGTTGTGGGCATCCCTCCTCCTCCTGCAGGCACCGGCGCTGCATTAAGGCCAAGCGGATCCGACTGTCAGAAAAGACAAAACATTGTGTTGGAAGAAGACTCTTCAGTCACGCAGGTGTAAAATTCAATACATACATCTCCTTGAAGGAAGGCTGCTTTTTTTAATGACGCTATTCAAGTGGCTCCTGATACTTCTTGAATATTAAAACAGGATTTTTGGTTGCTTACCGTAAAATCTGTTTCTCGGAGCCTTCATTGGGGGACACAGGAACCATGGTGTATGCTGCTGCCACTAGGAGGCTGACACTATGCAAATAAAAAAGTTAGCTCCTCCTCTGCAGTGTACACCCTACCGACAGGAAGTAGGATATTCAGTTAGTGAGAAAGCAGTAGGAGAAGCAACGTGTAAAGGAGAAAGAATAATATAACAATAATAATAAACTTTATATATAGCGCCAACAAATTCCATGGCACTCCACAGATTAACAGTTTCAAACACTCAAAGAGTGTTCAAAGAACTCAAACGTAAACAGTAAACAAAGCTGTTCAACTTGGGAGGGAGCTGTGTCCCCCAATGAAGGCTCCGAGAAACAGATTTTACGGTAAGCAACCAAAAATCCTGTTTTCTCTATCGCCTTTCATTGGGGGACACAGGAACCATGGGACGTCCCAAAGCAGTCCCTGGGGTGGGAAAAACAGACTTTCATCAGGTCCGAGGACTCACCACTGCCGCCTGCAGGATCCTTCTGCCCAGGCTGGCGTTTGCCGAAGCATAGGTATGGACCTTGTAAAGTTCAGCGAAACGTGTGGATGGAAGACCAGGTTGCCGCTTTGCGAAGCCGTCGGTGAAAGCCCTGTGACGTACCGCACAGGAAGCGCCGACTGCCCGGGTAGAGTGAGCCTTTCTCTCTGGAGGGGCACTCTGTTCTTCACCCGGTAAGCTTCCAAAATTGCCGTTCTGATCCAGCAAGCAATAGTCGCCTTGTAATCCTGATCCAGCAAGCAATAGTCGCCTTGGAATCCGGCAGGCGTTCACACGCACCATCAGGGATGGCGAAAAGAGAATCCAGCTTTCGGAAAGCAGCCGTGCTAGCAAGGGAGATCCTCACTGCCCTGACGAGGTCCAGCCTGTTCAACGATTGCTCCAGAGGCTGAATCGGAACTGGACAAAAGGAAGGTAGAACGGTGTCCTCGTTGAGGTGGAAAGGTGAAAACCACCTTGTGAAGGAAGGAAGGCGGAGGCCTGGGACCACCTTGTCCTGGTGGAAAATCAAGAAAGGAGATCGGCAAGAAATGGCCGCCAATTTGAAAATGCGGCAGATCGAAGTGATGGACCTGAGAAAAGCCAACTTCCCAGATAGAACTGACATGGAAAACTCCATGAGAGGCTCAGAGGGGGGAACCCCCAAGAACGACCAGCACAACCTTTAGATCCCATGAATCCACAGAGGTCCTGTACGGAGAGACAGAATGGGCTACTCCTTGAAGGAAGGTCTTAACCTGCGGCTGAGAAGATAACATCTTCTCAAAGGGAAGAAGAGCGCAGGAACCTGGTCCTTTAGGGAACTAAGAGTGAAGCCCGAATCCAGTCCTGCCTGAAGGAAAACCAAATGGAAGGCAGGGAAAAAGACATAGGTGAAAAGCGGTTGGACTTGCACCAACGAAAGTAAGCCTTCCAGGTACGATAGTAGATCCTGGAAGACGAAGGCTTCCTAGCCTGGATTATAGTGTGACTCATCCGGGCCGAAAGGCCGGACACTCTTAGAACTGTGGTGTCCACAACCACGCCGTTAAACTGAGCGACTGATCATTCGGGTGGCAGATCGGACCGTGGGACAGCAGATCGGGTCTGTCTGGAAGGCACCAGGGGCGTCCGCGAGAAGATTGACGATGTCCGCAAACCAAGACCTCCTGGGCCAATCCGGGACGATCAGAATGCCCGGCACCCCTTCTTTTTCGACAGCTTGGAAAGCAAGGGAAGGGGTGGGAACCGATAGGGGAGCACGAACTGCGACCAAGGAATGGCCAAAGAGTAAACACCACTGCGAGATAATCGCGGGACCTTGGGACGACCCGAGGGACATTCCTGTTCAATCGGGACGCCGTGAGGTCCACCTCTGGAGTCCCCCATCGAAGAGCAATCAGGTAGGAGACCTCCTGAAGTAAGGACCATTCCACTGCCGCGAGGCCCTCGCAGCCGAGGAAGTCGGCGGCCTAATAGTCCACGCCGGGGACATGCGCTGCGGATCTCACCAGGACCGTAGCCTTTGTCCAGAGGAGGATCCTGGGATCTCGGCAGAGGCCAGAGAACTCAGAGTCCACCCCTGGAGGTTGACATATGCCACTGCTGTGTCATTGTCTGTCTGGATTCGAATTGGCAGGCTGCTGAGAATCCTTATCCAGTGAAAGACAGAAAGATGATCCGGAACTCGAGGACATTGATCCGTAGAGAGGACTCCTGCGCCGACCAACAACCCTGAAAAGAACAGGTGACAAAGCCCCACGCCTCCGCCGAGCAGGCTGGCGTCCGTCGTCACCACCTGCCAGGGAACTGGAAGAAAGGATATGCTGTGAAGGATCTGCTCTGGGATAAGAGAAGTGACCTCGGCCACCAGTCGAGGAACCGTTTGACCCGGGAGAAAGCCGGATCGGACGATGCAGGGAGAAGACAGACCTGCCCCCTGTGATAGAATAGCCTGCTGAAGAAGTCTTGAATGAAACGGGCGAAGGGAAAATTGCTTCCGATGTTGCAACCAACCTCCTTAGGACCTTCATGGCCCATCGGAAAGGAGGGGAGCCGAGAACCCTGGAGCAAGCGAACTTCCCGACAAAGGAGGGAAATCGTGTCTTCGGGAAGAAAGACTCTGGTCAGACAAGTGACGAAGAACATGCCCAGAGATACGAGGCGCCGAACAAGACGGAACTTCTTCCTATTGACGAGCCACCCGCAACGGCTAGAGCGTCGGGGAAGATTGATAGACTTTCGGGAGCCTGAAACCGAAATTCCTGAGCCTCCATGGAAGCGATTACTGAATGAGGGAATATCATCCTGAAGTGTTTCAAGACGAGACTTCCTGTTAAGCAATTTGAGATCCGGACTGGGACGAACCGTGTAGTCCTCTTTCAGTACAAAGAGATTTGAACCGTTCCTGTTCTGGGACGGGAACGATTACCCCGGATTTAAGGAGGGAAACAATGGCTGTAAAGAAACCCGGGACTAGAGCGGGGTCTCTTGGAGGTTGGGATTCAAAGAAAACGATCCCAGGGCCGTGAAATGAATCTATTTTGTATTCAGAGGATACAAGTTCCCTGGCCCATGCGTCCTCTACTGAGGAGACCCAGACGTCCCTGAGGAACAGGAGACGGCTGCCCAGCCTGGGAAATGGGCTGGAGTCTAGTCGTGGGTCATGCCTAGGTGGAACTTCCAGTCCTGGACCTGGAGAATCCACCTTAGAAGTAGAGGGAACGCCAGGAAGGAGTGAGTCGAAGAATACCTTCTTCTCTTAACGTGCCTGAGGCCTCTGCTGTTGCGAAAAAGGAATCTGATGCTGCAAAGCGACGAGAAAAGCCGAAAGGACCGAAGTTGCCGCCTAGGAAGAGAACTGGTGCCGCCAGTGGCTTCCTTAGTAATTTGGTCCAGCTTGGAACCGAAAAGACGTGATCCTTGAAAAAGGCAGGCCCGTAAGGGACTTCTTTGATGACTCGAGCCAAACAGAGTGACGGCTGGCAACAACATTACTGTACTGAAGACGCGACGTCCAGGGAACAAATTATTCCCCGGCGTGAGTAATCTGGGTGGAAACTTCCGCCATCCAGTCTGGTGGAGCTCCGGCCTGAATGCCCCAACGGAGTTGTTTAGCCCCTTCGGATACAGACTTCGAAACCCAAGTGGAAGCGAAAGCCGGGCATAGAGATGATGCGGCAGCTTCGAAAGTCGAATTCACGAAGGATTCCATGATCCTATCGATGGAATCTGTCAGAGTCTCCCCACCGGACAGCGTGAAGACTGTGTTGGTGGCAAGTCTAGCAGCGGCGGATCAACAGAGGGAGAGGTCGTTCTCTAACGCCTCTCATTCCGGTTGGCGATGAGGTCCGGAGGAAAGAGATATGAGACTCCAAGACGCTTGTCTCTGTGAGAACGTCTGGTTGAATTCGCTCTTTCTCTGGCCAGAAGCTCCTCGATTCAGGATGAGGAGCGAATCCCTTGGGAGGTAATTTAGACCGTCTAAACGAAACCGCCTGATCTGCGGGTTCCGTCGAGGAATCTTTGATGCCACAGGTCAGATTGGACGCTCCAATGAGGCCTTGAACCATATCCCTCATGTCATGATTTGGTTAGACTCCGGCCCCAAATTATCCTCCGAAGGCGCATCAGAGAAAAACCTCGCCTTACTCGGGGGGGGGGGGGGGGGGGAGGATCAGGGGGAAGTCGACCACAGAGAAGGACCGTGGGGCGAGATGGACCGAGGAGAGAACTCAGACCAGCGTTCCTGTCTGGATCTTTCACGGCCTGTATTGGAAGACTCGGACGGAGCTTCTTGCGACCCGCTGGCTACTGCGGAAGTCTGCAGGGGCAACCGATCGAGCACGGACACAAGGGTCTGGGACACCCGTGTGAGATCCGCTATTGATAGAGACAGAGGGGAGGCCCAGCCTGGGGTGGGGACTTCGCTCTGAGGCGGAGCAGCAGGGGGGGGTCTTGGGTGGTGAACATAATGTGGGTTGCTGCAGGCCTGTCTGAGGGCAGCTTGCGGTTACAAGACGCACCCTGAAAGTGTTTCACTAAGGCACAGGCACAGGAAAAAGTAGGAGGTCGGGAGTGACCTTCCTTAAAATTAGACCGAATGGGCCCTGAGGTAAATGTCAGAAGACTAGGGGACCGGGGATTGAGACAAACTGCGGTGCAAAGGTACTCACGGCAGACACTGCGGGATCCAGATGGAAGGTTGCACGGCCTTGAAGATGCTCCTCAGGAACAATAGCCCCTAGGAGAACAGGCAGACACATCTGGGGCACTCTTGTCCGAAACTTGCTGCAGGTCTGAAGAACAGCAGTGGGGAGATGCGAGGATGCCAGGAATTTGCACTCTTAGGATGTGCAAAGAAAAACGTTCCTGGCACTGAAATAAGCATCTGTGGCTGCCTGGGAGTGGTGGGCGGGGCTTAACCGCCAGGCCAGGAGCACCAAGATGGCGGCGGTGGGCGGAGCTTGCCGATAATAGTCGGGCGGGAGAAAAGCCCGCCCGAGGGAAAGGAAGTGGGAGGAGATGCAGCGCCGGAAGTAGGCCCCGGAAGAAGCCGGGGCCTAAATTTAAGGCCGGCGGCCGCCGGGAAGGGCCGCGGCGGCGGGTGAAGCGGCGCGGTTTCCTGCAAGGCCGCCGTGCCATGGTAAAAGGGCACAGTGCGGCCGTAGGAGGAAGCGGCGGCGGTGCCTGCAAAGCCGCCGCACCAGAAGAAAGCGGTGCAGCCGCAGGAGAAAGCGGCGCGGCTGCCAGCGAGGCGGCCACGCCGTGTCAGAAAAGAATAGTGCGGCCGCAAGGAAATCGGCGCGGCTACCATAAGGCCGCCGCGCCAGGACAGAAACAGTGCAGCCGCAGGGGGAAAAAAAGGCAGAGGCTGCCGCACGGCCGCCGCATCGGGACAGAGCACAGTGCGGGGGAAAAAGGCAGCGTGGCCGCCTGTAAGGCCAAGAACAGCGCGGCTGCCACGCTAATGGGGCGACGACCCCCGCCCCATGAGAAAATGTCAACCAGGTCAATACAGCCTGGAAAAAATCCCAAGGGACCCCCAAATGACTACCCTGGAACTGATGAAGGACCCAGAGGTACTTTGGAATACTCACCTAAAAAATCCCACGCCGTCCTTACTAACCTCATTCTGTGGGAAAATATCAGACGTCCAGGGAGCTGATGGACGTCCTCGTCTCCTTCAACCGACAGGCTCTGGTGGGCGAGTGGGTGGGGGACGGAGCCAGGACCGGACTTCTAAGCACGCTTGTGTGCTAGGATCTTGGTCCTGGTGGGGGATCTATGAGGATACGGGGTGGCAGTACACGCCGTACTCATAGTCCGTATTGTGGGACTACAGGTGTGACTGTTCACCCTGTATCCCTCCAGAAAATCTGAAAAGAAACGCCGCACATTGAGGTAGATAAGGGTCTAATGAAAGACCCGTGTCCACCTCCTACTGACACTAAGCTAAACTGAATATCCTACTTCCTGTCGGTAGGGTGTACACTGCAGAGGAGGAGCTAACTTTTTTATTTGCATAGTGTCAGCCTCCTAGTGGCAGCAGCATACACCATGGTTCCTGTGTCCCCCAATGAAAGGCGATAGAGAAATAAAAAATACTAAGAGGTTTTAAACACCAGCAATGAAAAAAGTAAACTACAAAAACAATCCATTCGTGAAATACTAAGGCTTACATAGCAGATGCTCAGTAGTATAGATAACACATACAGGCTTGCCCAAAAGACACTCCCAGCTATAAAAGCTTTATAATCTGTTCTTACAAGCTGACAATGCATAGTGTTCAACTCACGTGTGCTTTAGCTGAAACTTGCTACAATATAAGTATATGTATCATTCATTCACAAAAACACTAAGGCCATGTCCAGACAATTTTTGGTGAAAATTCTGTACCAAAAGTCTATTATGAAATCACATTACATAAAACTTTAGAGAAGGATTTTGCTGCAAATATTCAGCTCCATGGGGTTTGTCCACTATAGGATGAATTCAAAATGCAGTAGATGTTGGTGCAGACATTTCTACAACTGAAAAATCGGTCAAGACACCCAAATTGGGTTGTTTTGGCAGCGTGCACAACATGAATGGCGCTCATCCTTTTGGAACTTTTGAGTTAATAATTGTCCTCTTCTAAGGATCCTCATCTCTTAGCCAGAGTTATGATCCAATGTAAGAAGCCTCTCTCATTCTGAAGGACCTGGCCTGCATTACACGGACAAACCAGTGATTTGCATCAGCACTATGTATTTGACACAGTTGTAGCGCTAAATGTTTACTATCACATTTCCCCACCACAGAAAACAGCCGATTGCAGAGGCTCTGTACAGGAGAGGGACGTCATGGTCAGCTTATTGTTAAGGAAACGTCTAACTCGGACGGATTGTCCCTAGAGAAGAATTCCTTCTTTTTAAATAGAGAAAAGGTAAAGAAATTGAACCAGCAGTGACTTATTATAATTTGTCTGAAAACTGGAAGATGATAGGTTAATAACCAGCACCAAATTGTGATTATTCGTGATAAAATGATTTTATTGTGGTATAGAAATCCCAAAGCTTCAGCAACCACAGAGTGGCCCTAATGGTATTGGATTTTCGGTTCCATGAAGCAAGCTGTATTGTGTTATATTTATTTCCACTTATATTTCTAGCTCTAACTTGTGGCAGGACCTCCACGGCAAGCTGTATAGATGCTTATTGGCCACATAAGAAATCTTCTTATAAAGACAATCTTATCGATTCGCTGTAATCTATGTGGCATGTACATGCCCATACGGGGTAAGCCGAGTCAGTATCTGATATGGGAGAGTGTCTGCTGACAGGGCCACGTTAAAGATATTTAAAGAGCATTCTTGTAGTTCAGTGTATCTCATGTGTTTAATAGTTTAGTTTTCTGCATCAATACCATACTCAGCTGGGATACTGGGTTTACAAAATGCTGCTTTCGCGGTAGTAGTGTGCCTTGCTGCAATGTGGGTACATTTTAGCCTGTGTATTACATGCACAGGTCCCACCTGGCCACAGGCTTTTTAACTCCTATCTATATATGGATCTATGCCATGAAGCCGTCATCCTAGATGGCCATAATATGGAAGCTAACTGTAAGCTTCACGTTCAGGTGAAGCACACTCACCGTTATTCCACTGGAGAGTTTGTAGTTTTATTCGAGCATGCTGTTTACACCGTATTAATTCCCTGAACATGGTTTGTACCAGGGCTGTGGAGTCTGAGTCGGAGTTGGTATAAAATGGACCGACTCCTAAAATATATAATAAATTGGGTACAGTAGTTCAATGCAGTATGTGGGGAATATTTTTTTCATAAGAATTTGGGAAAGTTATGAAATGTCCTATAAATTTCTGCCCTATTCCTGATCTAAGGTCTAGACTTTTAGCGGAGATGAATCTGTGCTGCAGTTTATATTCATGATAAGTAGTGAGGCTCCTCCTCTACAGATAAGGGGAAAACACACAGGGAAGGAAAGCCTACATTCATCTCAGAATTTCTGGAGTGAACAGGAAAGCAGGATTAAGGAAGGTAAGTACTTCCTAAAGCATATCTAAACTTTCAATAAACTGTGCATAAATCAATAGTCCAGTATACGTTGTCTCTGTATGCTTGATCCTTTAGTTTGTTTTTCCCCTTAGCTCATGTTTGGAGAAATTAGCTGCTCTGATGACTTATATACACTATACATAGAATATAAGGGGAAAAAATGTTTTCCAACATCTCAAATTCAGAAATACAGTAACATGATCGATGAGGACATATATTTGTGTGTGTTCTGGAATGTGATTCAGCACAGATATTACTACAGAAGAACAGCAAAATGATTCGTTACAATTAGATGATCTTGTTGAAGCTGCTTCACACCTCTTTCCTATTCATCACATGCACTGTGTTGTGCACATGCTGCAGCTGGCAGTAAGAGATACTCTGCAAGAGGGACATGCTGGAACTCTTGATTAGCAAAGTGAGGAAATTGGCTATTGCTGCCAGAACCCCTAAAATTGATTCCATCTTGAAGAGACGTGCTGGAAAAGGGGCAATTCTGGATCAAGCTACTCGGTGGGGCAGCACCTATTTAATGATTGAGCGATTGCTTGAGCTGAAACCCTTCCTTGTAGATATGGCCAACCCTCAGGTAACACTACATGAAGGTCAATGGACACAGGTGGCTGAATTGAAGGAATTACTTTATCACCCATTTACAGTGACTAAAAAGTTACAAGCTGAGGAATTAACTCCTGGCATTTGTATAAAGGAGTGGAAGAACTTGTTGTTTTGCCTGTCCCAAAGAGGAGGTTTAATGACAGATGGCATTGCTGCTTGAATGAAACGGAGAGAGACACTGCTATTAGAAAATAAAATTCTTCTGGCAGCTTTTTATGTGGACCCAAGTCATGGTATATTTCTGGATGATCAACAGCTTACTAAAGGAAAAGAAGTTTTGATTGAGGTAGCAGTTAGGATGTGTGGGCTACAGGACGGTCAAGAGCAAGAGGACTCGGCTCCTGCCAGTGCTGCTGCTATGGTTCCTTCATCCTCATCAGATTAAGAGTTTGATTTCGTCAAGTATTTTAATGACATGAAATATGTACTCCTTAAGGGTCACTCTAACATTTTGGTTATAACACATTGCACATTGTATATGTACCACCTACTCCTATTAACTTGTAAACTAGTCAGACTGAGTTGGGGGGGAAATGGCTAATAATCTTGAAGGAAGGGGGGCTAAAGGCTAATCCTATAATGTCGACAGACTAAATATTAAAGGTTCCCTTTAAACAATAGATCTTGGAATAATAATAAGTTCCACAATTGGATGTGTTAAAAAATGTTCCTGTGCTGAGATAATCTTATAAATGTGCCCCTGCTGTGTACTGTGTATTGGCTGTGTATGAACGTACAGGAACATGGTCTGATCATATCACAGCTCCTGGGCAAGGGAGGAAGCAAAATAGAGTACACAGACATTACAGCAGGGGATCACATAGGTTTCTTTCTGTGAAGTAAAACATTTCCCTACCTGTTTTTAAGCAGTGTTTTACCTCACAGAAATAATCAGCTGTGATCCCCTGCTGTCCTGTCTGTATACTCTCTTTTGCTTCCTCCCCTATGATCTTAGCACAGGGACTTTATTTATAACATCTAATTGTGGAACTTATTATTTCAAGATCTATTCATTAAAATGTACTTTGCTCGTAGGAAAACCCCTTTAACCAAAAGGTATTTCTATAATCATATAATATTTGCAATATAAAATAAGACAGTTTAAAAAGAAATAAGAACATCCATGATTTGTAAGGGAATATTGGATGAATTCGTCAAAACATTAGCCTACATAACAGTAATAATTATTGTATTATCTTCACCCCTTGGAAGAAGCAGAGATAAAACTTTACCTCTAATTATAACATGTATTTATCTGCAAGTATACAGGCACTGTGCACTTTATGTATAATGAATTGTATGTTGACTGAACCTTGGAGCATTAGATGGATGCTTCAAAGCACTTTTCTTATATATAAATGAATTGACTGATTGATAAATTGATTTATTTGCACCATGCACCCTACAATGATATTCTGTATTTAAGTCTGAAAGGGAACCATCTGCATTCATGTGATTATCATGCCTAGTGGACCCTATTATTTTTTTGTTATACAATATTATTACTCGCATATATATGCCTTATGGTTTTGACCAATTCATCCGAAATCCCCTTACAAATCATGATCTAAGCGCTTTTTAGTATGGGGAGTAGTGGAAAACCCCTTTAATTAAAAAAAAGTGTCATTATTTTCCAGGGGTTGTGCAGATGTTTTTTTTTTTTAAGCTTACATGCATGTATTTTGCACCAAAATTATTTTGGGAAATTTAGCTTAATGAAAAATGTTTAGTGATGAGCGAATATACTCGTTACTCGAGATTTCCCAAGCACGCTCGGGTGACCTCCAAGTATTTTTTAGTGCTCGGAGATTTAGTTTTCATCGCCTCAGCTGAATGATTTACATCTGTTAGCCAGCATAAGTACATGTGGGGGTTGCCTGGTTGCTAGGTAATCCCCACATGAAATCAAGTTGGCTAAGAGATGTAAATCATTCAGATGAGGTGAGGAAAACAATCTCCAAGCACTAAAAAATACTCGGAGGTCACCCGAGCGTGCTCGGGAAATCTTGAGTAACGAGTATATTCACTCATCACTAAAAATGTTGCATCTTTTGCCTATTTTAGCCTCAGTGTTACACTGTCAATTGCTGACTGCAGAATAAGTTAACTGACAGTCTGTTAGTCAGCATGATAGGATGGTTTGCAGAAGACTTTGTAACTAGTGATGAGTGAGTGTACTCGTTGCTCAGGTTTTCCCGAGCACGCTCGGGTGTCCTCCGAGTATTTATGACTACTCAGAGTTTTCGGTTTCATCACGGCAGCTGAATGATTTACAGCTACTAGCCAGCCTGAGAACATGTGGGGGTTGCCTGGTTGCTAGGGAATCCCCACATGTAATCAAGCAGGCTGCTAGCTGTAAATCATTCAGCTGCCGTGATGAAAACTAAATCTTCGAGCAGTCAAATACCCAAGCGTGCTCGGGAGTACACTCGCTCATCACTACTTGTTAACCCTTATCTCTGTTTTCGGAGGTCCTCTCAGCTGATTTATGACCCAGACCACATAAAAGTTGAATGTGCAGTGAAACAAAGAGCCTTTTTAAAGCCAAAAGGTGCAAAACTTGTAATGAAACCCAATTGCAAAAATGATTTTTAACCTCAAATGCGAACATTTAACTGCTGGAAGTAGCGATGCTACAAGTGACAATCAACCCTTTAACGGGTCGTGCAATATGACTTAGGATAAAAGCCAAATCAGTATCTCAATTCGCAGACACGGTGTTTCGGGCTGTTGGCCCTCCTCAGTGGAAGCATGATAACTAATTTGGCTAGATGAGAGGCTCTGAGAAACGTTGCCCCTTAGACCCCAGTCCAGAGCCTCTCATCTAGCCAAATTAGTTCTCATGCTTCGTACTGACGAGGGCCAACAGCCCGAAACACAGTTTCCGAGATTTCAATCTGAGCATGTGCCGCCCACGGCGGCCATTTTCCTGGAGGTCACAAAATGCTGGTGCAGCCCCCAAACCACAAAGCACCGCCGAACCAGCCTGGGATGGAAGTCATATCACCGAACCCCTGAACACCCCGTGACCACGCTCCACCAATGGTAGGCAGAGGCATCCCTGTGCATGCCTGAAGTCACGGCGGCCGCTGGACATGTGTGATACAGGTAGCAAGAAGGTGGTGAAGGAGGGCTAGACTATAAAGGTATGTTTCCATGGTCAGTAAACGCTGTGGATTGGCCACTGCGTACAGTCGCAGCATCAAACATGCAACGTCCAGATGTTACAGCATAATGAATCGGATTTCATGAAATCCCGTCTCCACTATTCGTTAAAAGATGCAGGTGGCAGACCTGCGTTAACGGATTGCGGCGCATCTTGTCTTTCCAGAACGCAGCATGTCTGTTTACAATGCAGCGACGCTCCGTCGCTGCAACGTAAATTTACCATAGACTATCATCAGATGTGGTAAAATCGCATCTAGTGATTAGTCACATGCGTAGTAGCTGCATAAACGCAGCTTACGACGCATGTTTACTAATTTAAATGAGGACTAACCTTTCACTCCGGAAGTCCGTGTCCACTGCAGTTCTCATGATAACTTATCTTACCGTGAGAACTGCCGTGCACGTGACCCTGGGTTATCTCTGGTCATCCTAGGCTAGTTCTCACAGTCTGCTGACCATGAGAGCTAAAGTGTACGTGATCGCCGGAGAGTTATCTCCGGTGGTCATCTACAAGCTCTGCCAATATCTATGGCCCCTCTCTAGGCTATGAATATCAGCCCGCAGCTGTCTGCGTAGCCTTTCTGGCTATAAAATTATAGGGGGACCCCACGTCATTTATTGGGGGGTCCCCCTATTTTAATAGCCAGTAAAGGCTATGCAGACAGCTGCGGGCTGATATTCACAGCCTGGGATGATCCATGGGTATTACCCGCTTCCCAAGCTACAAACACCGGCCCCCAGTCGCCGGCTTTCCCACTCTGGACTTTTTCCATTTTTTTTTAAACAGATATTGCGTTTAAGGCCGGGGTCACACTTGCAAGAAACTTGCACCTCAATACCCAGCGCTGCCGCCGGAACTCGGGACCAGAGTGTGCGGCTGCATGTATTTCTATGCAGCTGAACACTCTGGTCTGAATGCCAGCGGCAGTGTCGGGTATTGAGGTGCGAGACTCGTGCGAGTTTCTCATAAAGTGTGACCCTGGCCTAACAGATTTTTTTTCTATCTATTCCATATCTATCTATCTATCTATCTATTTATCTATCTATGTGTTTAATGGAGAGTGGGTTGGACAAATGTTAAAGAGGAGGTTGGACCAGAAATTACATTACAATTTTTTTGGGGGGTTAAATAATATATCTTTATTTAGCTTACAAAAAAAATGCATACAAATCTGCATGAAAAAAAAAAACGCATCAAAAACGCAGTTGGTACCTACAGAGAAAGTGAACATGTGCTGCTAGGTTTCCCCATTGAATACAGCTGATTGCTGGGATCCCAGCAGCAGGACATCAAATAATAAGCTTATTGCTAGGACACGCTTTTATCAAAAAGATTTTTCAAAATAAAAAACCCTTGCCTTCATAGGCATGGTAAAAGAAGTGAAATGCTGATGCATACTTGATGTGACCAGACAAAAGTTTTCATATACTGGACTGGATCTTGATTCAGGGAAAATTTTATGTGAATAAATGATAAAAATGTATTTATACAATTAAAAATATTGTAGTTGATGTCTATGTATGAACATACTGACGCTCAGTAATAAGGATAACAATTTTCTTAGGATGATGATCATTTGAAGAAACTTCTTGTATATTATATAGTTTACACAGTGCCGCTGAAAAAGATCATTCTGAAGTGCACTGCTCCTGTGAGAGTTGTACAAACCCATATGTTTATTACTGAGCTCATAGGACAATCTGCAAGCACATTTCTGTGCACTTCACAGATGTGTTCTGAGCAGTATATGGGGGGCCTCAGGACCAGGACCCCCACAAATCAGCATCACTTTGCAGACCCTACAATATATGGAGAGCCGTCAGTTGAGTAAGAGGGCATCATCCCCGAGCAAGAAGGAAGGCTAGGGAACAATGGCCTCCCTGTTCAAGATGTGGGAATAACCGTTTACATTTTTAAAGGGAAGGGAACCTGTCAGTCAGGAATGTGCAGAGTTACCTACAGACAGTGGCAGGTCGGCGCCGTTATACTGATTAAAATGATAACGGAGTTGATGAAATCCATCTTGTGGTTGTTATTTAATCTTTATTTTCAGTTTTTAGTTAAACATGTGCCCGTGCTTTGGGGCGGCCTTTGGGGGGGGATCTTCATGTGGTGTTCTGATTAGATATTTATAATGCAGACTGCTGACAAGTCACTGATCCCTCAGTGACCTGCCCCCTAGTTTACATAATGAATATTATATATACACTGCTCAAAAAAATAAAGGGAACACTAAAATCCAACATCCTAGATATCACTGAATGAAATATTCCAGTTGTAAATCTTTATTCATTACATAGTGGAATGTGTCGAGAACAATAAAACCTAAAAATGATCAACGTAAATCACAACTAATATCCCACGGAGGTCTGGAGTTGGAATGATGCTCAAAATCAAAGTGGAAAATGAAGTTACAGGCTGACCCAACTTCAGTGGAAATTCCTCAAGACAAGGAAATGATGCTCAGTAGTGTGTGTGGCCTCCACGTGCCTGTATGACCTCCCTACAACGCCTTGGCATGCTCCTGATGAGGTGGTGGATAATCTCCCAAGGGATCTCCTCCCAGACCTGGACTAAAGCATCCGCCAACTCCTAGACAGTCTGTGGTGCATGGTGCGAGACATGATGTCCCAGATGTGTTCAACCGGATTCATATCTGGGGAACGGGCGGGCCAGTCCATAGCTTCAATGCCTTCATCTTGCAGGAACTGCTGACACACTCCAGCCACATGAGGCCTGGCATTGTCCTGCATGAGGAGGAACCCAGGGCCAACAGCACCAGCATATGTTCTCACAAGGGGTCTGAGGATCTCATCTCGGTACCTAATGGCAGTCAGGTTACCTCTGGAGAGTACATGGAGGGCTGTGTGGCCCTTCAAAGAAACGCCACCCCAGACCATTCCTGACCCACTGCCAAACCGGTCATGCTGAAGGATGTTGCACGCAGCAGATCGCTCTCCACGGCGTCTCCAGACTCTATCGCATCTGTCACATGTGCTCAGTGTGAATCTGCTTTCATCTGTGAAGAGCACAGGGCGCCAGTGGCAAATTTGCCAATCCGGATGTTCTGTGGCAAATGCCAACCCCTATCTGTGGACGTCAGGCACTCATACCATCCTCATGGAGTCTGTTTCTAACCGTTTATGCAGACAAATGCACATTTGTGGCCTGCTGGAGGTCATTTTGCATGGCTCTGGCAGTGCTCCTCCTTTTCCTCCTTGCACAAAGGTTGAGGTAGCGTCTTGCTGCTGGGTTGTTGCCCTCCTACGGCCCTCTCCACGTCTCCTTGTGTACTGACCTGTCTCCTTGTAGCGCCTCCCATCTCTGGACACTACGCTGACAGACAGAGCAAACCTTCTTGCCACAGCTCGCATTGATGTGCCATCCTGGATGAGTTGCACAACCTGAGCCACTTATGTGGGTTATAGAGTCCGTCTCATGCTACCATGAGTGTGAAAACACAACCAACATTCAAAAGTGACCAAAACATCAGCCAGAAAGCAGTGGTACTGAGATGTTGTCCCCACCTGTAGAACCACTCCTTTATTGAGTGTGTCTTGATAATTGCCAATAATTTTCATCTGTTGTCTATTCCATTTGCACAACAGCATGTGAAATTGATTGTCAAACAGTGTTGCTTCCCAAGTGGACGGTTTGATTTCACAGAGGCTTGATTTACTTGGAGTTATATTCTGTTGTTTAAGTGTTCCATGTATTTTTTTGAGCAGTGTATATATTGGAAAAAAGACCTTCTGCAGGTATGCCCCGTTGTGGCACCTGCGCTGCAGCATGATCGCATGTGTGCTGTGTTTGTAGTTAGCATGTTTGAGGTTATCTTGATATTCAAAAAAAAAATGCATTTGAAAATGACGGCAGCCACACCTGCGCAGTAGCAGCTAACGGTGATCAGTTAGCTGCTACTGCGCATGAGCCGGCAGCAGCATCTTCCTAGTGGGAAAAAAAAATTCCTCCTCCAAGATGGCGCCACCTGCACAGTAGCAGCTTTCGGCGATTACCAACAGCTGCTACTGCGCAGGGGCCACCCCTATTCTGATAAAGCGTCCGCTCATACGGAATAATTGAATTTATTAAGTCAACCCATGCTCTAAGAGATGGACCAGAGCCTCCCATCCAACGCAGCGCCAACACCTTTCGTGCCATGAACAGTGACTCCCTCAGGAATATTCCTGTGTGGTGATCCCAAGCCTCCGCCTCCCATACTCCAAACAAACATACCAGTGGCTCAAGTGGAACAGGGATCGACACCAAAGATGTCAATAGTGCCGTCACTTCTCTCCAATATTGAAAAATAACAGGACACTTCCATATCATATGGATAAAATCTGCGTCACTAGAGTGACATCTCAAGCAGTCTGATGAATGAAGACGGCCCATTTTAAAAAGACGAGTCGGGGTCAAATAAGATTGATAGATTATATATAATTGGATCATCTTATTATTGATTGACGGGGAGACCTTAGTTGGAGATTCCAAGATTTCATCCCATTCTTCTCCTAGTGTATCCGGAAGAAGTCTCCCCCATTTTCCCTTAATTGAATCTATAGCAGATACTTCGCCTATGGATATTAGGTAGGTGTATAAAGAGGAAATGAGTCCCTGAGGGCCCTGTGAATTAAGAATTCCTATTAACGGCAGAGTTGAAATAGCTCGACCCGCACCCGTATTTCGTACATGTGATTGGAAGGCAGATCTTAGTTGCAGGTAGCGGAAAAATTGAGACTTCGGTATATTATGAGTATTTTGTAATTGTTCAAAAGAAACAAAAACCCCCTGGCTATGTATATTGCTCACCGTAAGGACACCACACGATATCCAAAATTCAGTAGATGGGTGGCCCAATAATCCCGGAAAGTAACCATTATTCCATAACGGCATTTCGGCTGCTATATCTACATATTGTGTCACTTTTTTAATTTGTCTCCATACTGATCGTGCCAGGCGAAGCAAAGGAAGCAAACGAGGGACAGCAATTTTCTCCATCTCTAGAAAACCCAGCGGGCAATCAACTTTAGCTGAATGTAATATATGGCTTTCAGAGTTGGGGAGAGACCTCCCGGGCATCCACTCACTTATCATTTTGGCCTGTCCAGCAAGGTAATACAGATAGAAGTCCGGCAAAGCCGCCCCGCCCCCCCGCTTAGGTCTCTGCAGGGTGGATAATTTAAGTTTAGGCCTAGCCTTCCCCCATATGAAGGATGTAGTAAGGGAGTTTAGGGTTGCAAAGAAAGGTTTAGGTATTGAAACGGCACTATGTTGAAAACAATAGCTCAATTTTGGGAGTAAAATCATTTTGATCAGATTAATACGACCAGCCACCGATAGCGGGAGCTTATTCCAGGTAGCATATTTAAATTTAACCACGTCAATTAGTGGATATATATTGAGATGTAGATCAAGGTGACTGCGCTGAGTCATATGCATCCCGAGATACTTAAAATTGGAGACAATGGGCAGCAGCGAGAGGGTTTCAAGGCATGGCATTGGGGTATGGGAGAGAGGCATCAAAGCAGACTTATCCCAGTTTATATATAGGCCAGAAAACTTGCTAAATTTATCAATCATCGTTATTACTTTTGGTAATGTATCCTCCGTCTGGTCCATAAACACCACCATATCATCAGCATATAGACCTATAGTGTCCACCCGATCAGCAATATGTATCCCTTTAATATCTACAGAAGACCTCATCCGTATTGCCAAGGCTTCTATTGCCAAGGCAAATAAGGCTGGGGAGAGAGGGCATCCCTGGCGAGTTCCCCTATGCAAAGAAAATGGCGCAGACACAGAGCCGTTTACCACCATTCGCGCCCCAGGCTTCGCATATAGTGTACCTATCCCTCTCAGAAATTTATTCCCAAACCCATATTTCCGTAGACATGCAATTAAAAAAGACCACTCAAGGGAATCAAAAGCCTTGGCTGCGTCCAGCGAAGCCAATGCCCACTTATTGTCTGGTTCTAGTGTACTATATTGAATAACCGATTGCACCCGTCTGATATTAATAGAGGTATTTTTCCCGGGCATAAAACCAGTTTGATCTGGGTGTATGAGATCCAATATGATCGTATTCAGTCTGGTAGCTAGAATTTTCGTAAAAATCTTATAGTCAACATTCACCAAAGAAATTGGTCTATATGATCCACAATCTAGAGGATCCTTCCCTTCCTTCCTGAGCACGACAATATTAGCATCATAAAATGTTTCAGGTACAGATTCACCCTCCCATATTCCCCTAAGTACCTTTAGCAATATAGGTGCTAATTTATCACGGTATTTCCTGTAAAATTCAATGGGGAACCCATCAGGTCCCGGGGCCTTCCCAGTAGCCATATCCGCTATTGCATGTTCTACCTCTTCCAGGGTGAATTCAGCCTCCATAAGGGCTCGTTGAGATGGGCTTAGTAAGGGGAATGTTATATCTGATAGATAATCCAAGCATTCATCAATATCAAAACCACTTTTAGATTTGTATAATGAAATGTAGTAATCGTAAAAGCTCTGAAGTATTTTATCAGTAGAGGATACCAACGAGCCATCAGACGCTCGGATCTGCAATATTGTGTTGGAGGTGTTATGTTGGCGCACCAAAAAGGCCAGGAGTGTACTGGCTTGATTGCCTAGCTCAAAATAGGACTGCCGAGTGAAAAATAGTTTGCGTTTTGACTTAGCGTCTGCATGCTGGGTATATAGTCTCTGGGAAGTAAGCCATTCAATTCTATTGCTGCTGGACTGATTAGCTATGTAAGTGGCCTCTGAATCTTTTAATCTTTGCTCTATCTCCTCATCCTCCCTCGCCGTTACCCTCTTGATGTAGGAAATAGTTGAGGACAAGCATCCTCTCAGGTATGCCTTCAGGGTATCCCAAAATAGACCAGAGTTTTGGAGTTCCGAATGTGTTAGAGTAAAATCATTCAACTGATCAACCGTCCTATCACTAGAGTCTATCAATTTCAACCAGAAGGGATTCAGTTTCCAGAACCCACTACTATTATCGGATTTCTCATATTTAAGTTTAAGAATAATTGGACTATGGTCTGAGATCCCCCGATTACCATGTTCAATGCTATCCACCCGTAATGCCAACTCACCCGACCCAAATATATAGTCTATTCTAGATAGAGATTGTCTAGTTGACGAGTGGCAGGTGTACCCTCTAACTTCCGGATGATTTATTCTCCATAAATCTAACCACCCGCTCCCGTTCATAAACAATGCTAATTGAGAGGGTTGTTGAGGTAAAGCGTCCCCTGATGTTACGTCATCCAGTCTCAATCTATCCATGGATTGATTCATAACTAAGTTAAAGTCCCCCATACAAATAACTTTGGCTTCCGGATATTTTAAGGAGAAGCCTAGAGCCATACGGAGGATTGACACATTGGCAGGAGGAGGATTATAGATGCACAATAACACATACTCTCGAAGCTGAGGGAATTCTTGGAGGGTCTGGAAAATTGTTATCTATCGGGAGGTTTCAGATGGGAGACAAGCTCAGGGTCTCCTAAACGAGTGAGTAGCATATATGAAATGGGCAGACATTGGCCTCTTCATCATGACTCACATAGTATCACTTGATATAAGGGGTCTTAATTCCTTTGGGAAGAGGACGCTTACTTTGCAGGAGATGAAGTCTCAGAAAGCTGATATAGCGTTTGTACAGGAGACCTATTATGATAAAATGGGAAAAGAATTAAGTGCAAACTTAAATATGCCTGTGTCCCATTCAGCTTTTAATAACAATAAGAGAGGAGGTGTGGCGATTTTAATATCCTCAAATTGTCCATTGCAGGTGACTAAGACACATATTGATCCGGGGGTAGGTTTGTTGCCTTGGAGGCACTTCTAAGGGGTAAACCAATTACCTTATGTAATACATGTCCTCCAAATTCAGGACAGATCTGTTTTTTACTGAAGATATTTTCCTTACTCCAGAAACTCCTGCCTGCGGCTATACTATTAGGAGATTTTAATGTCCCCTTTTCAGAAATATATGACAGGCACTCAGGTGTATCTCAGTAGTAGAGGTTAAAAATAAAATATATACGATATTTTTTGCAGATGATGTTCTTTTACCCTCACTAAGCTTCACTCAACACTTTATAATCTCATGGATACTTTCCAAGTATATGGTCATTTATTGGGATATAGATTAAATACCTTCAAAAGAGAAGCCTTGCCTTTCAATATTCCTCCTAGTGTTCTTGAACATTGAATAAACTTCAAGTTGAAATGGAAAACAGAGGCCATCAAATATTTGGGTGGTCAATTTATCCTCTTCCTTTAATTGTCTATATATTTGTAACTACCCATTCCTCTTCGGTGAATTGAAAAGGTTGTTAACCTAAATGGATGCCACTTTCGCTCTCATTGATAGGTCGTACAGATTCAATTAAAATGTCTCTTCTTCCGAAATAACTATTATTTTGAGACTTTTCCTATCTGGGTCCCTTAGGTCTCTTCAAGCTGCCATAATGAGGGTTTATTTGGAATGGCACACATCACAGGATCTCAAAGCGTGTCCTTAACTCTCAAATTACAGGTAGGCCTGTCTGTCCCTTATATCATTATGTATTACTAGATGGCAGCCCGATTCTAAAGAATCGGGAGTCTAGAATCCATATATACTTTATTTATTCAAATGTAAAAATAATACAATTAATAAATAATAGTAAGAAAGAACAAAAAATGGCTGCACTCACCAGCTCTTGACAATTCTTGTTATTTAAGGTACAGTTACACAGGATCCATGAACATGCTTATGAGGGGAGGGATGAAAGACATCAGACGACAACTTTGCGTGTTGTGGCAAATGCCACAACAACGGTTCTTTGCTTAAAGGGACTCTGTCACCTGAATTTGGCGGGACTGGTTTTGGGTCATATGGGCGGAGTTTTCGGGTGTTTGATTCACCCTTTCCTTACCCGCTGGCTGCATGCTGGCTGCAATATTGGATTGAAGTTCATTCTCTGTCCTCCATAGTACACGCCTGCGCAAAGCAATCTTGCCTTGTGCAGCCATGTACTATGGAGGACAGAGAATTAACTTCAATCCAATATTGCAGCCAGCATGCAGCCAGCGGGTAAGGAAAGGGTGAATCAAACACCCGAAAACTCCGCCCATATGACCCAAAACCAGTCCCGCCAAATTCAGGTGACAGGTTCCCTTTAAGAACAATGTCAGGTAGTAGGAAAATACCCAGTTAATAATAGGCAATAGTTCTTTGCAGGAATGCAGATATTAATAAATAGGCAGTTTATATTGCAGAGAAATTGCTGGGCAATAATGGACAATGTCCTTATGTGGCAAATAATAGAGCAATATACCCAATGTGGCAAAGAAGAGGTTAATAAACGGCAGTCTCTCAGTATAACAGTCAGTGAATAATAGGCAGTATATGGAGAAAACACCAAACAAAAGTTCAAAATTGGTGTGAAAATGTCACTGAACCACTTCACAACTAAATATATATAGTTTTGGTAAATGGTATTATCATTTTTTTGACGAAATTCGGCAGGAGCTTGAAGAGCAACGTCACTGGGCCCGCCTCCACGCAGTAGAAACTTGCTGTGAGGTAAAAATTCAAAAATCACACCAAAATGGCGGGCGGAGTGTGTCACAGTACGGCACGTTTCTGATTGGTCACTCGCAGCAGGCGGCAACCAATCAGACACTGGACACTGTTGACGTCACTTATCTCCGGACATTAGCTCCGGACATTAGCTCCGGAGATTATCTCCGCACATTAGCTCCGGACATTAGCTCCGGACAGGAAGTTGGCACAAATTGCAGGAAGTAGTATTCTAGGCAATTATATATTAGATTGGGTGGCTCACTTAAGGATTCCTTTGTGGGCTCAGTTATGGGCTGATAATAAATGGACCGAAATAGAAAAACTACGGTTGGCCCAGATTCATCTGAATTGCCTTTTGTGGACAACTAAGTCCATTAAGATACCATGTACTTTATTGGGTCCTATGCAGTTTACAAGAGAGGTTTGACTCATGTATGAAGCGGTTTTGTCTGGCCTTCCCTAATTCTCCAATATCATATATTTATCAACACCTGATCCCAAATAGTCTGAATTCAGCAATGGTTCACCAGTGGATTTCAGCGAGTTTATTCAGATATGCGGATTTGGTGGATGGGGACATGCTGGAGATTCTTTCGTTTGCCCTTATCAAGTCTCTAATTTGAGTTCTTTCAGTTTATATAGATTAAACATCTTAACATGTTGAGTCCTCACTAAATGGCTAAACGAGTAGCTCTCAACCAATTAACTTTCAAAAGATATACAAAAGGGGCCCGTCAACTAAAGGGTTAATTTTGGACATTTATAGGATTATAAACTCTTTTCGGGGGACCACCAGTTAAAACATTCCTATATAAGAAGAATGGAGTCTATCTTTGGGAAGGTGCTGTCCCCCCAATGTTGGCAGGGCATTTTGGAAAAAGCGGCCAAATTTTGTATCCTGTATCCTCTATAAGGAAAATCAGCATAAAATATTTATGCTTTGGTATCATACTCCATAGCTCATCCACAGATTGAATCACCAGCTCCCAAATTTATGCTGGTGTTTTAGTTCAGCGATGGGTTCCCAATATCATATCTTCTGGTCCTGCCCAGGGATGACTGGATTCTGGGAAGAGGTGAAAGTTCTCTATGTGGAGGTTGAGCTGCATCCTGCCATCTACCTACTAAATGTTTCTTCTAGAGGGATGGGGAAGAACTCGGCCAGATTATTATCGCATATGCTAATTGCAGCTAGATGTTTGATTGCTCTTCAATGGAAGCAGACCATTCCTCCCTCTTTCCAAAACTTAGTTGACATCCACTGGAAGGAATATAGGACGGCCTTGATGAATGCGAGAGTGGACAAATTTGAAGTTGACTGGGCCCCCTGAGACTATTTTTGAGCTCAAAAATAACAGTTAGGTTTTCTGTTCCTCTGGTCTCCTGTGTCTTACCTCCCTCCCTCATTGTGTGTGTCCTGTCTTTTTATGTGATGCTTATTTGACAAGTATTCTGTTACGAATTCAAGGACGGAGTTGATTTAATATGGCGTCAACTATAGCCTTTATTGAGACCCATTAGCCCTAACTGTATCACTATCAAATGTGGTCTGTCACCACTTGAAGTGAGCGCTTCCCAATAATTCATCATTATTGTACTTCGTCCTTGAGGATTCTTAAAGTTGTTTAATTAATTGTTCAAACTCTTGTTTGTGAATGTTAAAACTAAATAAAATTTAATGCAAATTACAGTTATAAAAAAAAAAAAAAAAGTTTATCAGATATCAAGGGGTTGATTTATAGATGCAATATTCTGTGTACAGACAGGATCACTGGTACTCACAATAACATCATGCTGGCCCAGCACAGGCATCTCCCACAGGGACTGATTGGTGAACCGATTGAAATAATAAGGTCGGCTTTCCCTCTTACTCCAACACTTCTCCCATCCAGCCTGCAAAAGCTCATCTGGAGAAACATTGCAAATATGAGAATCACATCATACAGCTTAAAACAAAACCCTCATGAATGCCCTGTCTTACCAGGCAAATCAGAGAAGACACGCTGAGGACGAGGTGAGTTAGATGTACTTGGGGAGAGGCTGATCAAGGCGGCATCCTCCTGAGGACTTCCATGGTTGTCCCGGGCCATTTTTGCAGGGTCAGTCTAGCAACGAAAAACAGAAACACATTTATTGGCATGATGGTTAGATTCTCAGTTGCGTACAGTAATGTTATTAATGTAGAGGCACAAGAATAACCATCTTATCAGTGGAAGGCTGTAGGAACACCACAGCCCTACATGTACAGAAAAATGAAAATTATCCTTGTTTATTGCATCTCTTGTGGATTAGTTGATCTTGTAATTAAAAGGGGATTCCAGCGCAAATAAGTTAAAGGGAATATGTCACCTACTCTTTTGTATATTAGCTGCGGCCATCAGGGGCTTATCTACAGCATTCTGTGTTCACTGAATCGTGCGGATTCACAGAGTTCAATACATTCTATTAATGTCTCCACTAGAGAAATGACATGCTTCAGTCTTTAAAGACGTGCCGCATGTCCGTGGGCGTATGTGGACGTAGAGTGGACACGGGATATCTTGAAATCCCATCCACAATGCTGTAACAGTAGGCCGCAGCTAGTTTGACACAACATAAGTATTCAGCATCAAAACCCCAGGAAATCGTGGGCACATACCCTAACATTTTTTATTTCAGTGGTAAAATAGTGATATATAGTGTTGCAATTTCTATAGCGAAAGAAAACAAAAGCAGACACCACTTTTCATGCTCATTTCATGCATTAGCATCAGCTCCATGAATTGCATTTTGGAACCATTGTACAATATTTTGAAAATGTTTTACATAATCCTCCAATCACAGAGGATAATAATCATGTACAAACCCACATATGATACATTCACATAGCGCCATCATATTCTGTGGTTCTCTACACAGTAAAACATCTATAACTTGGGTTGTAATGAAGATACTTTAGCTGAGAGCACTGGCCGTATGCTAACAAGCTATGAATGAGCAGCCACATTAATTGGTGATGTTATGACTTGTCTTCATTGCAGTTTAACAAGTACATTTATATAGCTTGGGGCTTTACACAGGTAATTTTTATTTTATCAGTTTATAATTACTGAGCACCTTCATGATGCAATAAGTTGTAAGCTTAATTCATTACAGTGTATGCCATCCTACAGTCAGCATGCCGCCACATTGTGGAGATATTCCCTAAAGGCAATGCTTCAGGGGAGAATCGCTTTATACTAGAGCATCCAATGGAATAAGACACATTTTATTTTTACGCTTATGTCTCATGTGAAACTGGAAGAAATAGTCGGGTAAAGCTAAATGCCCGCTGCCTCGGGGGAACTTCGTGTAATATGTAAGAAAAGCTCCCAGTGCAAACATTAAGGCTAGTTTCACACTAGCGTCGGATTCGGCCCGTCGCAATGCATCGGGCCGAGATTCCGACGCTAGCTTTTGATGCGCTGCACAACAGAGGCAGCGGATGCATTTCTCCGGCGCATCCGCTGCCCCATTGTGAGGTGCGGGCGGAGTTCCGGCCGCGCATGCGCAGTCGGAAAAAGCGGTCCGTTGGCAGCAAAAAACGTTACATTTAACGTTTTTTTCTCCCGGTGGTCCGCCAAAACACGGCGCAACCGTCGCACGACGGTTGCAACGTGTGTCAATACGTCGGTAATGTTACTCTATGGGGCAAAAACGCATCCTGCAAACAACTTTGCAGAATCCGTTTTTTCCCCTAAACGACGCATTGCGACGTATTGAAAACCACGCTAGTGTGAAAGTAGCCTAATGCATTCAGTAACTGTTGACCAGCAGCAATTTCTCCCAATTGCCATAATACATGCTCACATAACGGAGCTTTTATATGCGCACTCAATGGACAGACAACTTATGTCCCATTTAGATAAGTCAATAATCGGTTTGGACGAGCAATCACGAGAGTTTTTCAGGTGTGATGACCTTTAGGCATGCATAAAAATCATCGTTATCGGCACCAAACAGTGCTGAAGATACAGGTGATAAGCTGTATAGGGACAGACTGATCACAGTGATTATTCTGTCCCCATCAATTTTACTATAAACAGTCCGCTTAGGCTACGTTCACATTTGCGTTGTGCGGGGCTGCGTCGGCGACGCACCGCACAACGCAAACAAAAACGCAACAAAACGCACGCTAAAACGCTGCGTTTTGCGACGCATGCGTCTTTTTGCCGAAAAATGGAAGCAAAAAAAATGCAACTTGCTGCGTCCTCTGCGCCCTACGCTTGCGGCCAAAAAAACGCATGCGTCGCAAAACGCAGGACAACGCATGTCCATGCGCCCCCCATGTTAAATATAGAGGCGCCCGACGCAACCGCGCAAAACGCTAATGTGAACGTAGCCTAAGCGACCACTAATTTGCATGTTGTGGACTTTTAATGCCCTGGATCGGCCTGCCTAAATGGGTCATAAGCTATTTCCAGACTCCTCTGCACGTGGCTTACCTCTCCAAAAAGATGAAGTATTGAGAATGCTAAAATTCAACATCCCTATCCTACTTGAATTGGGATAGCGAATCCCGACAAAACTGGAAGGTGATTTTGACTTTGTGCGTGTGTATAAGCTGTCATAAAATCAAAGCAGTGGGACCATTTTTTTTAGAATAAAACATGCAGCTCCTGCAGAGAGCTATATTACAGCAATTGCAATTTGATGCGTTATGTCTGTATGCATTTTATGGGAAACCGAATTTAAAATGTTCGAGAAAATAACGCCCTAACATGCAGTAAAGGCTCAGTGTACATCCTCGTTAAACTGGAATATACAATGTATGTAAGCATGGATGTTTTCATAAATAACAGAAGCAGGCATACTCACCTTTACATTACTCCTAAGGACCCAGTGCAGGATGCTTTGGAGGTATATGGCATCCACATATCATTAAGATCAATGAAGTCTGTCAATGGCTGCAGCAGTTAGGAGACTAGAAGAGTGTGTCACTGGATAAACAACTGATAACATGCTCGTCTACTCACTTCAAGTTTGTGATTGAATGGAAACAGGACCGCTGCAGCCAAAGAGTAGACATCGCTTCCGAAGCTGACACAGACCTCTGGAGCAGCATATGGGAAGAGATGCAAAGCGATTGTGCCTTCATTTATTGTAAAAACATCCATGCTCCAAATAAATGTCAGGGTCGGATAACCCATTTAAAGGGAACCTGTCACCCCGTTTTTTCAAAAAGAGCTAAAAATAGCGTTAAATAGGGGCAGAGCTGGGCTTTAAATTAGTGTATTTTGGAGCCTTTATTCCCCACCTATGCTGCCGAAATACCTTTGTAAAGTCGCCGTTTTGGGCTGCCACTCACGCTGGTCAGGTCATATGGGCGTGGTGACAGCGCTGTTTCTCCCCCAGATCTCCGTTGGTGGCGTAGTGGTGTGCGCATGTCCAAGTGGCGAATCCACTGCGCAGCTTCAAGGAAAATAGCGCGATCTGCGCTATTCAGCCGTTTATCGGTGGGCGCGGCCATCTTTGCGAGGCCGCGCGTGCGCTGATGGTTCTTCTCGGCTTCCCGGGGCTTCAGGAAAATGGCCGCGGGATGCCACGCATGCGCAGATGGAGATCTGGGGGAGAAACAGCGCTGTCACCACGCCCATATGACCTGACCAGCGTGAGTGACAGCCCAAAACGGCGACTTTACAAAGGTATTTCGGCAGCATAGGTGGGGAGTAAAGGCTCCAAAATACACTAATGTAAGGCCCAGCTCTGCCCCTATTTAACGCTATTTTTAGCTCTTCTTGAAAAAACGGGGTGACAGGTTCCCTTTAATTATTGTTATTGTACTGCTCCATCATAATAGCAGAAAGAAAATGGACAGAAGTGTTGAATACTTCTCATGATGTCACCAGCATGTCCAGGATTCTGCTACGCTGTCCGTCATTTTACAGAACAGTCAGATCTGCAGTGGAAGCTCCAACACAGATGTGAAGGGTGTAAATTCCTGAATGCTGAAATACACAGAAGTTCATGTCTTGTGCTAATAATCGTTGCATTATAGGATTGTTCATCCTATAGGACATTTTGTGAGTCTAGGGCCGGCGGTAGAACCCCCTTAGCAATGAGCTGGAGCGTTTAGTGTAATCTTGTATGTGTCCATCGTTCTGCAGGAAGAGGCAAGGATTATGCATCAACGGCCCCCCGAGAAAGGCTGTAATACGCGAAACGCGCGTCGGGGCTATCCAGAGGACACCCCAGATAGGGGACTGCAGACATATGGGTAAGCGTGTCACTGGACCCGTGGTTTGGCTACATTGAGCCAGTACGTTTGCACTTTATGGGCAGGTTGCAATAGATGGGGGGGATTTCTCAGCCTTTTAGGCATAGGGCACACTATACTTCTGGTGACCTTTCTGTACAGCCCATCCCGGTGTATATCCCCTTTACCCCCAAGGGTGGTTTGCACGTTAATGACCGGGCCAATTTTTACAATTCTGACCACTGTCCCTTTATGAGGTTATAACTCCGAAACGCTTCAACGGATCCTGGTGATTCTGACATTGTTTTCTCGTGACATATTGTACTTCATGATAGTGGTAAAATTTCATTGATAGTACCTGCGTTTATTTGTGAAAAAAACGGAAATTTGGCGAAAATTTTGAAAATTTCGCAATTTTCAAACTTTGAATTTTTATGCAATTAAATCACAGAGATACAGTGGGGCAAAAAAGTATTTAGTCAGTCAGCAATAGTGCAAGTTCCACCACTTAAAAAGATGAGAGGCGTCTGTAATTTACATCATAGGTAGACCTCAACTATGGGAGACAAACTGAGAAAAAAAAATCCAGAAAATCACATTGTCTGTTTTCTTAAAAATTTATTTGCATATTATGGTGGAAAATAAGTATTTGGTCAGAAACAAACAATCAAGATTTCTGGCTCTCACAGACCTGTAACTTCTTCTTTAAGAGTCTCCTCTTTCCTCCACTCATTACCTGTAGTAATGGCACCTGTTTAAACTTGTTATCAGTATAAAAAGACACCTGTGCACACCCTCAAACAGTCTGACTCCAAACTCCACTATGGTGAAGACCAAAGAGCTGTCAAAGGACACCAGAAACAAAATTGTAGCCCTGCACCAGGCTGGGAAGACTGAATCTGCAATAGCCAACCAGCTTGGAGTGAAGAAATCAACAGTGGGAGCAATAATTAGAAAATGGAAGACATACAAGACCACTGATAATCTCCCTCGATCTGGGGCTCCACGCAAAATCCCACCCCGTGGGGTCAGAATGATCACAAGAACGGTGAGCAAAAATCCCAGAACCACGCGGGGGGACCTAGTGAATGAACTGCAGAGAGCTGGGACCAATGTAACAAGGCCTACCATAAGTAACACACTACGCCACCATGGACTCAGATCCTGCAGTGCCAGATGTGTCCCACTGCTTAAGCCAGTACATGTCCGGGCCCGTCTGAAGTTTGCTAGAGAGCATTTGGATGATCCAGAGGAGTTTTGGGAGAATGTCCTATGGTCTGATGAAACCAAACTGGAACTGTTTGGTAGAAACACAACTTGTCGTGTTTGGAGGAAAAAGAATACTGAGCTGCATCCATCAAACACCATACCTACGGTAAAGCATGGTGGTGGAAACATCATGCTTTGGGGCTGTTTCTCTGCAAAGGGGCCAGGACGACTGATCCGGGTACATGAAAGAATGAATGTGGCCATGTATCGTGAGATTTTGAGTGCAAACCTCCTTCCATCAGCAAGGGCATTGAAGATGAAACGTGGCTGGGTCTTTCAACATGTCAATGATCCAAAGCACACCGCCAGGGCAACGAAGGAGTGGCTTAGTAAGAAGCATTTCAAGGTCCTGGAGTGGCCTAGCCAGTCTCCAGATCTCAACCCTATAGAAAACCTTTGGAGGGAGTTGAAAGTCCGTGTTGTCAAGCGAAAAGCCAAAAACATCACTGCTCTAGAGGAGATCTGCATGGAGGAATGGGCCAACATACCAACAACAGTGTGTGACAACCTTGTGAAGACTTACAGAAAACGTTTGACCTCTGTCATTGCCAACAAAGGATATATTACAAAGTATTGAGATGAAATTTTGTTTCTGACCAAATACTTATTTTCCACCATAATATGCAAATAAATTGTTAAAAAAACAGACTGTGATTTTCTGGATTTTTTTTTCTCAGTTTGTCTCCCATAGTTGAGGTCTACCTATGATGTAAATTACAGACGCCTCTCATCTTTTTAAGTGGTGGAACTTGCACTATTGCTGACTGACTAAATACTTTTTTGCCCCACTGTATGTCACACAAAATACTTAATAAGTAACATTTCCCACATGTCTCCTTTACATCAGCATAATTTTGGAACCAATTTTTTTTTTTGTTAGGGATTTATAAGGGTTAAAAGTTGACCAGCAATTTCTCATTTTTACAACACCATTTTTTTTTAGGGACCACGTCTCATTTGAAGTCATTTTGAGGGGTCTATATGATAGAAAATTCCCAAGTGTGACACCATTCTAAAAACTGCACCCCTCAAGGTGCTCAAAACCACATTCAAGAAGTTTATTAACCCTTCAGGTGTTCAATAGGAATTTTTGGAATGTTTAAATAAAAATGAACATTTAACTTTTTTACACAAAAAATTTACTTCAGCTCCAATTTGTTTTATTTTACCAAGGGTAACAGGAGAAATTGGACCCAAAAAGTTGTTGTCCAATTTGTCCTGAGTACGCTGATACCCCATATGTGGCAGTAAACCACTGTTTGGGCGCATGGGAGAGCTCGGAAGGGAAGGAGCGCTATTTGACTTTTCAATGCAAAATTGACAGGAATTGAGATGGGACGCCATGTTGCGTTTGGAGAGCCACTGATGTGCCTAAACATTGAAACCCCCCACAAGTGACACCATTTTGGAAAGTAGACCCCCTAAGGAACTTATCTGGATGTGTGGTGAGCACTTTGACCCACCAAGTGCTTCACAGAAGTTTATAATGCAGAACCGTAAAAATAAAAAATCATTTTTTCACAAAAATTATATTTTTGCCCCCAATTTTTTATTTTTCCAAGGGTAAGAGAAGAAATTGGACCTCAAAAGTTGTTGTCCAATTTGTCCTGAGTACGCTGATACCCCATATGTGGCAGTAAACCACTGTTTGGGCGCATGGGAGAGCTCGGAAGGGAAGGAGCGCCGTTTGACTTTTCAATGCAAAATTGACAGGAATTGAGATGGGACGCCATGTTGCGTTTGGAGAGCCACTGATGTGCCTAAACATTGAAACCCCCCACAAGTGACACCATTTTGGAAAGTTGACCCCCTAAGGAACTTATCTGGATGAGTGGTGAGCACTTTGACCCACCAAGGGCTTCACAGAAGTTTATAATGCAGAGCCATAAAAATAAAACAAAATTTTTTTCCCACAAAAATTATTTTTTAGCCCCCAGTTTTGTATTTTCCCTAGGGTAACAGGAGAAATTGGACCCCAAAAGTTGTTGTCCAATTTGTTCTGAGTACGCTGATACCCCATATGTGGGGGGGAACCACCGTTTGGGCGCATGGGAGGGCTCGGAAGGGAAGGAGCGCCATTTGGAATGCAGACTTAGATGGAATGGTCTGCAGGCGTCACATTGCGTTTGCAGAGCCGCTAATGTACCTAAACAGTAGAAACCCCCCACAAGTGACACCATTTTGGAAAGTAGACCCCCTAAGGAACTCATCTTGATGTGTTGTGAAAGCTTTGAACCCCCAAGTATTTCACTACAGTTTATAACGCAGAGCCATGCAAATAAAAAATATTTTTTTTCCACAAAAATTATATTTTAGCCCCCAGTTTTGTATTTTTCCAAGGTTAGCAGGAGAAATTGGACCCTAAATGTTGTTGTCCAATTTGTCCTGAGTACGCTGATACCCGATATGTGGGAGGGAACCACCGTTTGGGCGCATGGGAGGGCTCGGAAGGGAAGGAGCATCATTTGGAATGCAGACTTAGATGGATTGGTCTGCAGGCGTCACATTGTGTTTGCAGAGCCCCTAATGTACCTAAACAGTAGAAACCCCCCACAAGTGACCCCATATTGGAAACTAGACCCCTCAATGAACTTATCTAGATGTGTTGTGAGAACTTTGAACCCCCAAGTGTTTCACTACAGTTTATAACGCAGAGCCGTGAAAATAAAAAATCTTTTTGTTTTCCCACAAAAATTATTTTTTAGCCCCCAGTTTTGTATTTTCCCAAGGGTAACAGGAGAAATTGGTCCACAAAAGTTGTTGTCCAATTTGTCCTGAGTACGCTGATACCCCATATGTTGGGGTAAACCCCTGTTTGGGCACACAGGAGAGCTCGGAAGGGAAGGAGCACTGTTTTACTTTTTCAACGCAGAATTGGCTGGAATTGAGATCGGACGCCATGTCGTGTTTGGAGAGCCCCTGATGTGCCGAAACAGTGGAAACCCCCCAATTATAACTGAAACCCTAATCTAAACACACCCCTAACCCTAATTCCAACGGTAACCCTAACCACACCTCTAACCCTGACACACCCCTAACCCTAATCCCAACCCTATTCCCAACTGTAAATGTAATCTAAACCCTAACCCTAACTGTAGCCCCAACCCTAACCCTAGCCCTAACCCTAGCCCTAACCCTAGCCCTAACCCTAATGGGAAAATGGAAATAAATACATTTTTTTTTATTTTTCCCTAACTAAGGGGGTGATGAAGGGGGGTTTGATTTACTTTCATAGCGAGTTTTTTAGCGGATTTTTATGATTGGCAGCCGTCACACACTGAAAGACCCTTTTTATTGCAAAAAATATTTTTTGCAATACCACATTTTGAGAGCTATAATTTTTCCATATTTTGGTCCACAGAGTCATGTGAGGTCTTGTTTTTTGCGGGACGAGTTGACGTTTTTATTGAAAACATTTTTGGGCACGTGACATTTTTTGATCGCTTTTTATTCCGATTTTTGTGAGGAAGAATGACCAAAAGCCAGCTATTCATGAATTTCTATTGGGGGAGGCGTTTATACCGTTCCGCGTTTGGTAAAATTGATAAATCAGTTTTATTCTTCGGGTCAGTACGATTACAGCGATACCTCATTTATATCATTTTTTTATGGTTTGGCGCTTTTATACGATAAAAACTATTTTACAGAAAAAATAATTATTTTTGCATCGCTTTATTCTCAGGACTATAACTTTTTTATTTTTTTGCTGATGATGTTGTGTGGCGGCTCTTTTTTTGCGGGACAATATGACGCTTTCAGCGGTACCATGGTTATTTATATCTGTCCTTTTGATCGCGTGTTATTCCACTTTTTGTTCGGCGGTATGATAATAAAGCGTTGTTTTTTGCCTCGTTTTTTTTTTTTTTCTTACGGTGTTTACTGAAGGGGTTAACTAGTGGGACAGTTTTATAGGTCGGGTCGTTACGGACGCGGCGATACTAAATATGTGTACTTTTATTGGGTTTTTTTTTTATTTAGATGAAGAAATGTATTTATGGGAATAATATTTTTTTTTTTTTCATTATTTTGGAATATTTTTTTTTATTTTTTTTACACATTTGGAAAATTTTTTTTTTACTTTTTTACTTTGTCCCAGGGGGGACATCATAGATCAGTGATCTGACAGTTTGCACAGCACTCTGTCAGATCACTGATCTGACATGCAGCGCTGCAGCCTTCACAGTGCCTGCTCTGAGCAGGCTCTGTGAAGCCACCTCCCTCCCTGCAGGACCCGGATCCGCGGCCATCTTGGATCCGGAGCTGGACTGAGCAGGGAGGGAGGTGAGACCCTCGCAGCAACGCGATCACATCGCGTTGCTCCGGGGGTCTCAGGGAAGCCCGCAGGGAGCCCCCTCCCTGCGCGGTGCTTCCCTGCACCGCCGGCACATCGCGATCATCTTTGATCGCGGTGTGCCAGGGGTTAATGTGCCAGGGGCGGTCCGTGACCGCTCCTGGCACATAGTGCCGGATGTCAGCTGCGATAAGCAGCTGACACCCGGCCGTGAGCGCGGCCGATCGGCTATGACGTACTATCCCGTCCAGGGTCAGATAAGCCCAGGGCACCTCGACGGGATAGTACGTCTAAGGTCACAGAGGGGATATATACACCCCCATATTAGGCTTCTAGCCCTGTTAGTGTACCCACATTTAGTTGTTTGCGGCCCTTATTGATGTGTTCCTCTTGAGTCATCTCACCTCCTTTACGTAATTTTTTGATGTCTGTATATATTGTTGTCTTTACCTTGTTCTAATAAAATTTATATGTTTTAGATGAAACAGCTTTTTGGCATGTGTTTATGTTTGGGGGCAATATGCTCCTGGTAGTTTATAGGTCTGTATTTATGAGGGAGTTTTTGTCCCCCCTTTTCCCCATCGGAGTATAATGGATACTTCGAGTAATAGGGTTTGTGTTACTGATGATTACATCCGCTTGGTCGGTATTTGTTATAAAATTCAATTAGAATTGGTATTAAACTGTCCCTCTCATGATACTGCTCACATTTTGACATCATATGACCAAGACGCCACCCAACAACTGATCAACAGAACCTAGCATATGGCGAAGCTTAAAGCAGGATGTTCTCAAATGGAAGTGGCCATTGAGCGTAGAGTGTCACAGAGTCATCAGAAGAGTGCAACAGAGATTGAACAAGTCCCAGAGATTGTGAGCCCCAATGGGGACAGTGATGATCTCGTCTGTAGAGTGCTGTGGAATTAATGGCGCAATATAAGCGTGTGGAATACACTGTAAGCAGAATTATTAGGCAAGTTGTATTTCAGAGTATTATTTTTATTATTGATCAACAAATATGTTCTCAATCAAGCCAAAAAACTCAAATATCAAAGCTTAATATTGTTGGAAGTTGGAGTGGGTTTTTTGTTAGATTTGGCCATCTTAGGAGGATATCTGTTTGTGCAGGTAACTATTACTGTACAAAATTATTAGGCAACTTAATAAAAACCAAATATATTCCCATCTCACTTGTTTATTTTCACCAGGTAACCCAATATCACTGCACAAAATTTAGAAATAAACATTTCTGACATGCAAAAACAAAACCCCCCAAAAATAGTGACCAATATAGCCACCTTTCTTTATGATGACACTCAACAGCCTTCCATCCAAAGATTCTGTCAGTTGCTTGATCTGTTTGCGATCAACATTGCGTGCAGCAGCCACCACTGCCTCCCAGACACTGTTCCGAGAGGTGTTCCGTTTTCCCTTCCTGTAGATCTCACATTTTATAAGGGACCACAGGTTCCTTATGGGGTTCATATCAGGTGATTATTTTTTCTTCTTTGAGACCTTTACTGGCCAGCCACACTGTGGAGTAGTTGGAGGAATGTGATGGAGCATTGTCCTGCATGAAAATCATGTTTTTCTTGAACGATACCGACTTTTTCCTGCACCGAATTCTTCCTGTACCACTGCTTGAAGTGGTCTTCCAGAAACTGGCAGTAGGTCTGCGAGTAGAGCTTCACTCCATCCTCAACCCAAAAAGGTCCCACAAGTTCATCTTTGATGATACCAGCCCATACCAGTACCCCACCTTTACCTTGCTGGTGTCTGAGTCGGAGTGGATCTCTCTGCCCTTTACTGATCCAGCCTCTGGCCCATCAAGAGTCACTCTCATTTCATCACTCCATAAAACCTTTGAAAAGTCAGTCTTAAGATATTTCTTGGCCCAGTCTTGACGTTTTATCTTATGCTTCTTGTTCAAAGGTGGTCGTTTTTCAGCCTTCCTCACCTTGGCCATGTCCCCGTGTATCGCACACCTTCTGCTTTTTGTTACTCCAGTAACGTTGCAGCTCTGAAATATGGCAAAACTGGTGGCAAATGGCATCTTGGCAGCTTCACACTTGATTTTCCTCAGTTCGTGGGCAGTTATTTTGCGCCTTTTTTTGCCCAACACGCTTCTTGCGACCCTGTTGGCTATTTGCCATGAAACGCTTGATTGTTCGGTGATCACGCTTCAAAAGTTCGGCAATTTCAAGACTGCTGCATCCCTCTGCAAGACATTTCACAATTTTCGACGTTTCAGAGCCCGTCAAATCTCTCTTCTGACCCATTTTGCCAAAGGAGAGGAAGTTGGCTAATAATTAAGCACACCTTATATAGGGTTTTGATGTCATTAGACAACACCCCTCCTCATTAGAGATGCACATCACCTGATTTACTTAATTGGTAGTTGGCTCTCACACCTGAACAGCTTGGAGTAGGACAACATGTATAAAAAGTATCAAGTGATCAAAATATAACTTGCGTAATAATTCTGCACACAGTAATGAAAAAAGGAAAAGAAGTGGACGTCCTTTGGCCACATCTACACTGATTACCTCATCATTGTGAACAATGCTGTTCAGAACTGAATGATAACACATAAATCCAGGCACATTTAAGGGAGGCGAGAGGCAGCCAAGTGTCGTGTCAGACCATTTGAAATTGTTTATATCTACATGGTCTGCGTGCTAGACGACTTACAAGGGTACCTGACCACACCACCAGGCACAAGCGTCATTGTCTTGCTGGACGAGGAACCAGCTGGCCTCAGTGCTGTTCACTGATGAAAGTCGACTCATGCCAAGCAGAAATGATGGCCACCAACGATGTTGGAAAAGTCAAGGAGAGCGCTATGCATGAGCCACTGTTGTCATCAAACTTTTGGTGGTGGTGGTGTTACAATGTGGGCAGCTTTGTCTAATCTATACAGAACTGCCCTACACTTTGTGAATGTTACAGTGACAAGCCCCTACTACTTGAATAATTATTCCAGTCACTAGATGGTGGCCCGATTCTAACGCATTGGGTATTCTAGAATATGTATCTAGTTTACAGCCACGTAGTATATTGCCCAGCCACATATATACCACAGCCACCTAGTATATAGCAGAGACGTAGTATATAACACAGCCAATGCAGTATATAATCCAGGCCACGTAGTATAGAGCACAGCGGTGTAGTATATTGCCCAGCCACGTAATATCTACCAGCCACGCAGTACCTTACACAGCCCACGCAGTACCTTACACAGCCCACGCAGTACCTTACACAGCCCACGCAGTACCTTACACAGCCCACGCAGTACCTTACACAGCCCACGCAGTACCTTACACAGCCCACGCAGTACCTTACACAGCCCACGCAGTACCTTACACAGCCCACGCAGTACCTTACACAGCCCACGCAGTACCTTACACAGCCCACGCAGTACCTTACACAGCCCACGCAGTACCTTACACAGCCCACGCAGTACCTTACACAGCCCACGCAGTACCTTACACAGCCCACGCAGTACCTTACACAGCCCACGCAGTACCTTACACAGCCCACGCAGTACCTAACACAGCCCACGCAGTACCTTACACAGCCCACGCAGTACCTTACACAGCCCACGCAGTACCTTACACAGCCCACGCAGTACCTTACACAGCCCACGCAGTACCTTACACAGCCCACGCAGTACCTAACACAGCCCACGCAGTACCTAACACAGCCCACGCAGTACCTAACACAGCCCACGCAGTACCTAACACAGCCCACGCAGTACCTAACACAGCCCACGCAGTACCTAACACAGCCCACGCAGTACCTAACACAGCCCACGCAGTACCTAACACAGCCCACGCAGTACCTAACACAGCCCACGCAGTACCTAACACAGCCCACGCAGTACCTAACAATGTGGGCACCATATCCCCGTTAAAAAAAAAAAAAAAGAATTAAAATAAAAGTTATATACTCACCTTCCGGAGCCCCCGGATCCAGCCGAGGCGTTTACCGATGCTCCTCGCGACGCTCCGGTCCCAAGAGTGCATTGCGGTCTAGCGAGATGATGACGTAGCGGTCTCGCAAGACCGCTACGTCATCATCTTGCGAGACCAGAATGCATGGAGCGGTCACCGGAGCGTCACGAGGAGCGGGAAAGGCCTCGGCTGGATCCGGGGGCGCACGGAAGGCGAGTATATAATGATTTTTTATTTTTTTTATTATTTTTAACATTAGATCTTCTTACTATTGATGCCGCATAGGCAGCATCAATAGTAAAAAGTTGGTCACACAGGGTTAATAGCAGCATTAACGGACTGCATTACACCGCAGCATAACGCGGTCCGTTAATGCTGCCATTAACCCTGTGTGAGCGCTGACTGGGGGGGGGGTGTAGTATGGACTGCAGGCACTGACGGCGGGGAGTAAGGAGCGGCCATTTTGCCACCGGACTGTGCCCGTCGCTGATGGTCGCGGCAAAAAGGCCACGACCAATCAGCGACTTGGGATTTCCGCGACAGAAAGACAGACAGAAGGACAGACAGAAAGACGGAAGTGGACCTTAGACAATTATATAGTAGATTGTTCCTCTGTATGAACAACACAGGCTTAATTTCATTTTCATGGATGAGAATGCTCCAGCTTGAGGAATGGCTGCTGGAAACTGGGGTACCTCAAAAGGCATGACCACCACTTTTAAAAGACCTGAATCCCACAGAAAGCCTATGGAATCAGCCAAGTCTCAGTGTAGCGCAGGGATCCCCAGCCTGTAGCTCCGGAGCCAAACGTGGCTCGCGGTCCCATGAACTGTGGCTCGCGGCTGTCTGTCAGCTTGGTACATTAGCTCCAATTCTAGCAAACAGGTCTGAAGAGCAAATCTGAAAATGGTGAATTCTGTGAGCAGCCCTGCACAGAAGAGCAGGTCTGGACGCACATTTACTGATCTTAAGGGTTTTGAGATGATTTATGTATGGTACGCTGGAGACAACATTACATGTGGGGATTCCCTAGCAACCAGGCAACCCCCACGTGTACTTATGGTGGCTAATAGCTGTAAATCTTTCAGCTGAGGCGATGAAAACTAAATCTCCGAGCACTAAAAAATACTCCAAGCGTGCTCGTGAAATCTCGAGTAACGAGTATATTCGCTCATCGCTACCTAGAACCTCAAGGACCGCCATTCAAAAAGAGTGGGATGCCATGCCTCAACAGACAATTAACTCCACTTGTGAACATAACAGCATGAAATATTGTTGTCAAGCTGTAATTGATGCTCAAGGCCACATGACAAGTTATTGAGCCATTGACATTTTGGGGCTATACCCACCACTGTTGTTGGCTTTAGTTTTGAATAAATAGTTTGAGACGCGGAAACCACCATTGCATGCTTCTACTTAAAATGCCTGAATTTCATGATAAAATATCACTGTCACAATAGAGTGAACTTTCTACATTTTCCGTAAATGTTGCCCAAAAGCCAAATATCCTTAACTTTTTGTGAGTAATGTATATATAAAAAAAAATTGAATCAACCTCCAAAATACACATATATGGTATCTCCAGGTCTATAGAAGTCCGATCCATCAATATATAAAATTACTGTAACTTGATCAGTAAATTTCATGACGAGAGAAAAAAATGTGTCAGAACGGCAGGGTGTTTTTGGCAGTTGCAACACCACAAAAAAAAATGTAATGAGACGATCAAGCCACATCTGTACCCCCAAATGGGATCAGTAAAAACATCAGCCCTGGGTGCAATAAAAAACAAGCCCTCACCCAGCCCCTTCATCGGGAACAGCGACAAGTGACATTTGTTTATTTATTTTTATGAATTTCTGAAGTTATCACATTAAACAAAAAAAACAAAACTATGTACCTATTTAGTATCGCCATAGATAAGACTGTCCTGAAGAATAATATTACCAAGCCATTTTAACCGTAAAATAAAATCTCAAAATAAAAGCAAAATTGTGGGGTTTTTTTTTTTGCAATTTTTGTAGTACTTTTCCCGCTTTCCAGTACCTCACAGGGCAAAAGAACAATTCGTCCTGCAAAAAAAAAAAATCCAGTCATCTGGCTATGTCAACGGAATAAAAAAAAAGTTCTTTAGAGGAAAAAAAGAAAAAACGAAACTGTGCTGGCAGCGGTCCTGGCCCCTAGTCCTCCCGTGCTGGCAGCGGTCCTGGCCCCTAGTCCTCCCGTGCTGGCAGCGGTCCTGGCCCCTAGTCCTCCCGTGCTGGCAGTGCTCCTGGCCCCTAGTCCTCCCGTGCTGGCAGCGGTCCTGGCCCCTAGTCCTCCCATGCTGGCAGTGCTCCTGGCCCCTAGTCCTCCCATGCTGGCAGTGCTCCTGGCCCCTAGTCCTCCCATGCTGGCAGTGCTCCTGGCCCCTAGTCCTCCCATGCTGGCAGTGCTCCTGGCCCCTAGTCCTCCCATGCTGGCAGCGGTCCTGGCCCCTAGTCCTCCCATGCTGGCAGTGCTCCTGGCCCCTAGTCCTCCCATGCTGGCAGTGCTCCTGGCCCCTAGTCCTCCCATGCTGGCAGTGCTCCTGGCCCCTAGTCCTCCCGTGCTGGCAGCGGTCCTGGCCCCTAGTCCTCCCATGCTGGCAGTGCTCCTGGCCCCTAGTCCTCCCATGCTGGCAGTGCTCCTGGCCCCTAGTCCTCCCATGCTGGCAGTGCTCCTGGCCCCTAGTCCTCCCATGCTGGCAGTGCTCCTGGCCCCTAGTCCTCCCATGCTGGCAGCGGTCCTGGCCCCTAGTCCTCCCATGCTGGCAGTGCTCCTGGCCCCTAGTCCTCCCATGCTGGCAGTGCTCCTGGCCCCTAGTCCTCCCATGCTGGCAGTGGTCCTGGCCCCCTAGTCCTCCCATGCTGGCAGTGCTCCTGGCCCCCTAGTCCTCCCATGCTGGCAGTGCTCCTGGCCCCTAGTCCTCCCATGCTGGCAGTGCTCCTGGCCCCTAGTCCTCCCATGCTGGCAGTGCTCCTGGCCCCTAGTCCTCCCATGCTGGCAGTGCTCCTGGCCCCCTAGTCCTCCCATGCTGGCAGTGCTCCTGGCCCCTAGTCCTCCCATGCTGGCAGTGCTCCTGGCCCCTAGTCCTCCCATGCTGGCAGCGGTCCTGGCCCCTAGTCCTCCCATGCTGGCAGTGCTCCTGGCCCCCAGTCCTCCCATGCTGGCAGTGCTCCTGGCCCCTAGTCCTCCCATGCTGGCAGTGCTCCTGGCCCCCTAGTCCTCCCATGCTGGCAGTGCTCCTGGCCCCTAGTCCTCCCATGCTGGCAGTGCTCCTGGCCCCTAGTCCTCCCATGCTGGCAGTGCTCCTGGCCCCTAGTCCTCCCATGCTGGCAGTGCTCCTGGCCCCTAGTCCTCCCATGCTGGCAGTGCTCCTGGCCCCTAGTCCTCCCATGCTGGCAGCGGTCCTGGCCCCTAGTCCTCCCATGCTGGCAGTGCTCCTGGCCCCCAGTCCTCCCATGCTGGCAGTGCTCCTGGCCCCTAGTCCTCCCATGCTGGCAGTGCTCCTGGCCCCCTAGTCCTCCCATGCTGGCAGTGCTCCTGGCCCCTAGTCCTCCCATGCTGGCAGTGCTCCTGGCCCCTAGTCCTCCCATGCTGGCAGTGCTCCTGGCCCCTAGTCCTCCCATGCTGGCAGTGCTCCTGGCCCCTAGTCCTCCCATGCTGGCAGTGCTCCTGGCCCCTAGTCCTCCCATGCTGGCAGTGCTCCTGGCCCCTAGTCCTCCCATGCTGGCAGTGCTCCTGGCCCCTAGTCCTCCCATGCTGGCAGTGCTCCTGGCCCCTAGTCCTCCCATGCTGGCAGTGCTCCTGGCCCCTAGTCCTCCCATGCTGGCAGCGGTCCTGGCCCCACTGGCTATAGTGGGAGAGGCTCTGTGGCAGCAGCTCAGTGATACCTGTGTGCTTGTGGCGTGAGGAGGGCTTCCCGGCTGCAGTCAGACACACTGCACTATGTGCTGTGCAGCCATACACAGCTCTGCAGAGACCTGCCAGACATTATGGGAACACTGCCATTACACGGCTCTGAGGAGAGTGCGGCCATGTCTGCAGGTAAACGGGTGGCTGCTCAGCAGTTCCCGCTCCATGACGTGTTGTGTGCTAGTTCCATCCATGTGGTGCAGCCGCACTCCCGCCCTGTACTGCAGTAGCCGCTACACACTTTATTTATTCAGATTTATTAATATTCTTATTATTAGTCGCTTCTCTCTCGTTTTGGCGCCTTCCTTACTAGCGCCTTTTTCTCCCCCTCGTGCTCGCGCTTCTGCAGCGCGCTCCCCGGGCGGTGACAAGATGGCGCTGGGAGCTGCGCTGGCGGCTCAGGGGGTTACAGTTGTTTTGCGCGGTTATTAGGGCGCGTTGGGAGCGCAGACTGAGCTCAGCGGCTGCTCGGGCTTTTGCGGCGCCAGACGGTTCGGGTGTCAGAGCGTGGGACGCCCCGGGAGCCTCACCTGGGGCAGAGGCAATCTCCGTCACTGACTCCTGTCCGTTCACTGCTATCCCGCCTCCGCCTCTCCCTCCCCGCCGGGGCCGCCATCTTGTATTCCAGCCCCGGCCCTGCCCAGTGCGCATGCTCTGCCCACAGACCTAAATGGCTGCGTCGTGCCGCCATGTTAGGTGTGGCAGAGCTGCTCGGCGGCGGCGCAGGCAGTTCGGATTCGAAGCGTCCGGGAGTCCGCTGCTGTTGTCATCTGCCCCGACCATACTGCTACTTTCTTTTCTGGCATAGCTAGCAAGTTGAAAATGGGCCAAAGATGATCCATTAACCCCTTCACCCCCCCCCCCCGGACAATTTTCCGTTTTTGTGTTGCCATTTTTCGCTCTCCTTCCCAGAGCAATAACTGTTTTTATTTTTTCCATCAGTGTGGCCATGAGAGGGCTTGGTTTTTTTCTGCTGGACTAGTTGTAAATTTGAACAACACAATTGATTTTACCGTAGAATGTACTGGAAAATGGGAAAAAAAATTAAAAGTGAGTGAAATTGCAAATATAGTGCAATTTCAAAATTTTTTTTTTTTAACCATGTTCACTAAATGCTAAGCCCTGCCATTATGATTCTGCAGGTCATTACGAGTTTGCAGATGCCAAACATGTCTAGGTTCGTTTTTATTTAACGCCCAATGAGTTGCAGTGTCCGTCATTGGGTGCCTCCCTCTGGTGCGGGATCCGGCGATGAGCACATTGATCAGCTGTCATGTGCCCTTAATAGCCGCGGGTGGAATTGCGATCCACCCAAGGCTGTTAACATTCTAAATGCTGCTGTCAATCTCTGACACCAGCATTTAACATGCACGCGCCGGAAGCGTGTCGCAAACCACACCCATCTGCACCCATGTCATATGTCCGCGGGTCACCAATGGGCTGGCATGACAACCCAGGATCTGCAGGAGACCCCTGTGGTTGTCATAGCAAGTGAGCATGTCTGCTACATAGAGCAGAGCTGCAGCCCTGCTCTATGTAGCACAAGTGATCGGATGATCCCAGCTTCTAATCTCCCATGGAGACTAGTGAAGCAAGTAAAAAGTTTTTTTTTTTTAAATATAAGGCTGTGTGCACACAATGCAGATTTAGTGCAGATCTGCAGCGTTTTTTTTCTGCGCAGAAACGCTGCAGATCTGCACTGTGATTTACAGTACAATGTAAATCAATGTGAAAAAAAAAGCTGTGCAGAAAAATCCACGCAGATTTCAAAGAAGTGCATGTCGCGGCATGAAGACCAGAAGAGGACGTCTTGTAATGAAGATGGGAGGCGCCGCAGCGGACCAGAGACACCCATCCGACCAGACCAGCAGCAGGACCGCCCCTGGGTGAGTGTAATATAACGTCTTTTTCTCCTCTTTTAGGTAACATCGGGGGCTTATCTACAGCATTACAGAATGCTGTAGATAAGCCCCTGATGCCGGTGGGCTTACCTCACCCGCGATTTCGGAGTGACAGGTTCCCTTTAAGCTGCTCCACCAATCGCCAAGGTATACCCATAATAGAGCAGTCCTATCTAATGTATATAATCCCTATCTGATGTATTTAAAAACCTGATCATCTGTATAGTACCTGTATAAGCAGGGTTCAGAGAGAAAATATATCCATGTGGACGTGCAGGATGGAACATCTACAATGTGAACCTAGCAAAAAAGCCAAACAAAAAACAAGTGTGGGATTGCACTTTTTTTTGCAATTTCACTGCACTTTGATTATTTTTCCCGTTTTCCAGTACATTCTATGGCAAAACCAGTGATGTTGTTCAAAAGTGCAACTTGTCCCGCAAAAAACAAGCCCTCACATGACCATATTGACAGAAAAATAAAAAAAGTTATGGCTCTGGGAAGAAGGGGAGCAAAAAATGGAGATGCAAAATGGAAATACTCCTGGTCCTTAACCCCTTTCTGCCATCTGACGTACTATTGCGTCCATGTGGGGTGGGCCCTACTTCCCAAGGACGCAATAGTACGTCATGCCCTTTAATGCGACACTGCGACTTAAGTCGCAGTGATCGCATTAAAATTCCGACGCCATCTTACCTGCAGGAAGATGGTGTCGGCATCCTAGGGCCTGTCGCCGCCCCCCCGGCCTCCCGATCGCTGTGATTGGCTGCTCAATTCTGAGCAGCCAATCGCAGCCTTTCTCATTGTTTCAGCCAATCAATTTGGCTGAAACAGTGAGGTCCCAGCCTAGGATCGAGTACCGATGTACTCGATCCTAGGCCAGTGCCTGGCAATGCCAGGCATGGGCCCAAACCCCCCCCAGGATTGGCGCGATCGCGATAGATCGATCGCGCCAATCGCAGGGCACAGCGGCGGTGTTACCGCTCTGTGCCCTGCCCCTATCTGCGCACTCTGCAGCCCCGGGCCATGGCTCCGGATCTCCTGCCATGGCTCCGGAGCATTCAACTCTGATTGGCGCGATCGACGATCACATCGATCGCGCCAATCGCAGGACACAGCAGCGGTGTGACCGCGCTGTGCCCTGCCGGTCACCTGCCTGTCACCTGCTGGTGACCTGCCTATGATCGGAGCTGTGAGCTCCGATCATAGGCTGATGCATAGCAACACCAGCGTCACCAGGGCCTTCTTTGATTGGTGGGATCGATGTGATCATCGATCCCACCAATCACAGGTCACAGCAGCGGTGTGACCGCTCTGTGACCTGTCTCACCTGCCCCTGACCTGTGTAACTACTCTGAAGGAATCCTCACACTTGGTGAGGATTCCTTCAGAGCGGTCACGCTTTGAGATCCCCTCCTGTGCTGAGACTTGTGGTGCCACAGTAGCCTGTGACACCACAATTCTAGCTAAAGAAAGAAGAGAGAAGAAAGAAGAGAGACTACAAACCGTAAGTGTTGATACCCCGATCCCGGCCCGATCTCTATTCATCCCCCCTTCTCCCGTCCCCCCTTCTCCCATCCCCCCTTCTTCCATCCCCCCTTCTCCCATCCCCCCTTCTCCAATCCCCCCTCCTTGCGCCGTATCCGTGCCCAAATTTAGCAGCCGCCGAGCGTTGATTGGTGACGCAGTTCACCTATCAACACTCGTGCTCGCTTTTTTTTTCCCCATCCCCGTGCGCTCCCCCAGCCGCCGCGTCTAATCTGTGCCTTCCCTTTTCTTTTTCTTTTTTTCTTTCCCCATCTCCGTGTGCTCCTCCAGCCGCTGCGTCTAATCCGTGCCTTTTCTTTTTTTTTTTCCCCCATCCCCTTGCGCTCCCCCAGCTGCCGCGTCTAATCTGTGCCTTCCCTTTTCTTTTTTTTTTTCTTTCCCCATCTCCGTGCGCTCCTCCAGCCGCTGCGTCTAATCCGTGCCTTTTCTTTTTTTTTTCCCCATCCCCTTGCGCTCCCCCAGCCGCCGCGTCTAATCTGTGCCTTCCCTTTTCTTTTTTTTTTCTTTCCCCATCTCCGTGCGCTCCTCCAGCCTCTGCGTCTAATCCGTGCCTTTTCTTTTTTTTTCCCCCCATCCCCTTGCGCTCCCCCAGCCGCCGCATCTAATCTGTGCCTTCCCTTTTCTTTTTTTCTCTTTCCCCATCTCCGTGCGCTCCTCCAGCCGCTGCGTCTAATCCGTGCCTTTTCTTTTTTTTTTCCCCCATCCCCTTGCGCTCCCCCAGCCGCCGCATCTAATCTGTGCCTTCCCTTTTCTTTTTTTTTCTTTCCCCATCTCCGTGCGCTCCTCCAGCCGCTGCGTCTAATCCGTGCCTTTTCTTTTTTTTTTCCCCCATCCCCTTGCGCTCCCCCAGCCGCCGCATCTAATCTGTGCCTTCCCTTTTCTTTTTTTTTCTTTCCCCATCTCCGTGCGCTCCTCCAGCCGCTGCGTCTAATCCGTGCCTTTTCTTTTTTTTTTTTCCCCCATCCGCCGCGTCTAATCTGTGCCTTCCCTTTTCACATCCCCGTTCGCACACCCAGCAGCCACCGAACTCTGATAAGTGAACCGTGTCACTTAGAGCTCTCGTGCCTGGCGTTTTTTCCACATCCCCGTTCGTACACCCAGCAGGCGCCGAAATTTGACGCGGTTCACTTATCAGAGCTAGGGCCTGCTGTTTTAGACTTTTCCTTTCACAGGTATTTTTTTCTCCCCTTTACTTTTTCTTTCCCTTTAGCTTTTTCTTTTAAGAATAGTTTGCACCAAACACTATCCCCCCACACGTACACATAGTTCCCAATAAATTACACCCAAGCACCATACTCATAAAAAAAACGTCCCGCTCGTCCCGTTCGTCCCAACAGCGCTATTCAGCGGAGGAGGCATATGCTTTCCTTGCCTCCGACACTGATAGCGAGGGAGAGGATCCCACTTTTCATTATTTTTCTGATTCTTCCTCATCCTCTTCCTCCTCCGGCCCTGCGGAACCGCCAGGCAGACGCCGCAGGACAGAAGAAGTGCCCATCATTCATGAAGATGAAGATGAGGCAGGGCCCACTCCTGAAGATGAACCAGCGCGCCCCTCTTCGGACCCCGTATGGACCTCGCCCCCCGAAAATTACGAGCCACTGATTCCTGATTTTATGGCAGAATCAGGAATCAGGTTTGACACCACCGGCCTCACAGAAATAGACTTTTTCAAAGTCTTTTTCTCTGAGGATTTTGTTAACCTCATGGTGGAGCAAACTAATTTGTATGCTCGTCAATTTTTGGAGCAAAACACCAGTTCATCATATTCTAACTGGTCTCCTGTAGACGCAGTTGAAATGATGCAGTTTTGGGGCCTGATGCTTCATATGGGGCTCCTGAAGAAGCCAGAAGTTCGGCAATATTGGAGTGTTGATATTTTATTCAACACTCCAGTGTTCCGAATGGTCATGGTCCGAACGCGTTTTGAGGCCATCCATAAATTCCTGCATTATTCCGATAATGCACAGTGTCCCGCACGAGATGACCCCAACTTTGACCGTCTGTTCAAAGTTCGGCCTGTCATCGAACACTTCAACAAAAAGTTCGGTGAAGTGTACGTGCCCAAAAGGGACATCTGCGTGGATGAGTCCTTGGTTCATTTTAAGGGGCGGCTCAGATTCCGTCAATACCTGCCCAGCAAGAGGGCCAGGTACGGAATCAAACTCTACAAGCTGTGTGAGAGTACCTCAGGGTACACCTACAGCTTTAGAGTCTACGAGGGGAAGGACAGCAGGATTGAACCGCCTGAGTGTCCCCCTGTCCTGGGAGTGAGTGGGAAAATAGTGTGGGATTTGGTGCACCCACTGCTGGATAAAGGTTATCACCTCTATACTGATAACTTTTATACCAGCATCCCACTCTACAAATCCCTCTCTGCGCGAGGTACCGCAGCCTGCGGTACTGTCCGCAAAAATCAGAGAGGCCTCCCAAAGACGCTACTTGGGCAGATGCTCAGAAAAGGTGAGAGCAGAGCCCAATGTAGCGACCACCTGCTGGTGGTCAAGTACAAGGACAAGAGGGATGTCCTTCTCTTGACCACCATACACGGTGATGGCAGTGCCCTCAGCACTGTACGGGGTACCTCTACACAGGTCTGCAAACCGGACTGTGTACTGGGGTACAACAAAAGCATGGGGGGCGTTGATCTCTCCGATCAGCTCCTCCAACCGTACAGTGCTTTGAGGAAGGCCAAGGTGTGGTACAAAAAGCTGTCCGTGTAAATCGTACAAATGGCAATGCTCAACGCTTTCCTGCTGTCACTATGTGCACGCCACAGCGATACGTCGTACCTTCAGTTCCAGGAGGTAGTGGTTAAGGCCCTGTTATTTGGCACGAGGGAAGGAGCGGGCCCCAGTACTTCCGGAACTGAAGGTGCTCGTATCGTACCAGGTCAGCATTTCCCGGGGGAGGTCCCGCAAACTGCAAAAAGAGGTAGGTCGCAAAAAAGGTGCCGAGTGTGTTACAAAAGGGGAATACGCAAGGACACCACTTATCAATGCGACACCTGCCCCGAAAAACCTGGCCTGTGTATGAAGGATTGCTTCAGATTGTACCACACCTCCATGCACTACTAATTTACTTTACAGGAAACAGTAGATTAGTTCCAAAAAGGGGGCACATCTATGTAAGTTCATTGGGGGTCTAGTTTACAAAATGTCACTTGTGGGTTTTTTTTTTACTGTTTGGGCACATCAGGGGCTGTGCAAACGGAACATGATGTCCGCGTACCATTCCATCAAAGTCTGCTTTTCAAAGCGTCACTACTTCCCTTCCGAGCCCCGAAGTGTACCCAAACAGTAGTTTTCTCCCACATGTGGGGTATCAGCGTACTCAGGACAAATTGGACAACAACTTTTGGGGTCCAATTTCTCCTGTTACACTTGGGAAAATTAAAAATTGGGGACTAAATGATCATTTTTGTAGGAAAAAATAGGATATTTTATTTTCACGCCCGGGCGTTATAAATTTAAGTGAAACACTTGGGGGTTCAAAATTCTCACCACACACCTAGATAAGTTCCCAATTAGGTCTAGTTTCCAAAATGGGGTCACTTGTGGGGGATTTCTACTGTTCAGGCACATCAGGGGCTCTGCAAACGGAACATGATGTCCGCGTACCATTCCATCAAAGTCTGCTTTTCAAAGCGTCACTACTTCCCTTCCGAGCCCCGAAGTGTACCCAAACAGTAGTTTTCTCCCACATGTGGGGTATCAGCGTACTCAGGACAAATTGGACAACAACTTTTGGGGTCCAATTTCTCCTGTTACACTTGGGAAAATTAAAAATTGGGGACTAAATGATCATTTTTGTAGGAAAAAATAGGATATTTTACTTTCACGCCCGGGCGTTATAAATTTAAGTGAAACACTTGGGGGTTCAAAATTGGGGATAAAAGTGCTCACGACATATCTAGATAAGTTCCTTAGGGGGTCTAGTTTCCAAAATGGGGTCACTTGTGGGGGTTTTCCACTGTTTAGGCACATCAGGGGCTCGCCAAACGTGACATGGCGTCCGATCTCAATTCCAGCCAATTTTAGATTGAAAATGTCAAACGGCGCTCCTTTCCTTCTGAGCCCTGCCATGCGCCCAAACAGTGGTTCCCCCCCACATATGGGGTATCAGCGTACTCAGGACAAATTGGACAACAACTTTTGGGGTCCAATTTCTCCTTTTACCCTTGAGAAAATAAAAAATTGGGGACTAAACGATCATGTTTGTGGAAAAAATAGGATTTTTTATTTTCACGCCCGGGCATTATAAACTTTCGTGAAGCACTTGGGGGATAAAAGTGCTCATGACACATCTAGATAAGTTCCTTAGGGGGTCTAGTTTCCAAAATGGGGTCACTTGTGGGGGGTTTAGGCACATCAGGGGCTCGCCAAACGCGACATGGCGTCCGATCTCAATTCCAGCCAATTTTAGATTGAAAATGTCAAACGGCGCTCCTTTCCTTCTGAGCCCTGCCGTGCGCCCAAAAAGTGGTTCCCCCTCACATGTGGGGTATCAGCGTACTCATGACAAATTGGACAACAACTTTTGAGGTCCATTTCATCTTTTTACCCTTGGGAAATTAAAAAAATTATTGCTGAAAGATCATTTTTGTGACTAAAAAGTAAAATGTTAATTTTTTCCTTCCATGTTGCTTCTGCTGCTGTGAAACACCTGAAGGGTTAATCAACTTCTTGAATTTGGTTTTGCGCACCTTGAGGGGTGCAGTTTTTAGAATGGTGTCACTTTTGGGTATTTTCTGCCATATAGACCCCTCAAAATGACTTCAAATGTGAGGTGGTCCCTAAAAAAAATGGTTTTCTAAATTTTGTTGTAAAAATGAGAAATTGCTGGTCAAATTTTAACCCTTATAACTTTGTAGAAAAAAAAAATGTTGTCTCCAAAATTGTGCTGATGTAAAGTAGACATGTGGGAAATGTTATTCATTAACTATATTGTGTCACATATCTCTCTGGCTTAACAGAATAAAAATTCAAAGTTGGAAAATTGCGAAATTTTCAAAATTTTCGCCAAATTTCCGTTTTTTTCACAAATAAACGCAAGTTATATCGAAGAAATTTTACCACTATCATGAAGTACAATATGTTACAAGAAAACAATGTCAGAATCACCGGGATCCGTTGAAGCGTTCCAGAGTTATAACCTCATAAAGGGAGAGTGGTCAGAATTGTAAAAATTGGCCCGGTCCATAACGTGCAAACCACCCTTGGGGGTAAAGGGGTTAAGGCTATGTACACACGTAAGAAGAGAGGTGCAGAATTTTCTGCACAAAATCCGCATCTCCTGGCAGAATTCGCAGTTGTGGATTTTCCGCGGTTTGAAGGGTATGTGCACATGCTGCGGATTTTCCTATAGGAAACGAAATCTGCAGTGCACATGCTGCGGAAAAAAACGTGCGGAAACGCATTTTATTTTCTGCAGCATGTCAATTCTTTGTGCGGAATCCGCAGCATTTTTACACCTGCTCCAATAAAAAACTGCAGATGTAAAACCGCAGCGGAATCCTCAATAGAAATCGCAATAAATCCGCAGGAAAAACCGCAGCGAATCCACTGCGGAAAAATCTGCAGAGGATCTTTCTACGTGTGCACATACCCTTATGCGGATTTTATGCGGATTTTCTGCAGTTTTTGCCACTGCAGATTTTTAACATGGAGGGGTGCAGAAACGCTGCAGATCCGCACAAAAGTAGTGACATGCACTTCTTTGAAATCCGCAGCAATCCCGCACTGATTTTTCTGCACCATCTGCACAGCTGTTTTTTTATCCCATTGATTTACATTGTACTGTACATCACAGTGCGGATCTGCAGCGTTTCTGCGCGGAAAAATCTGCGCATCCGCAGCAAATCCGCATCGTGTGCACATAGCCTAAGAGGTTATGTGGTGGGAAAAAAAATCCAGTTTGTTTAAAAAAAAAAAAAAAAAAAAAAAAAAGAATCCTTTTCCAAGACCCATAGCATCTCCATTTTTTCAGGCTCTGTGGCTGGGTGAGGGCTTATGTTTTGTGTGCCGAGCTGACGTTTTTATTGATACCATTTTGGTGCAGATACGATCTTTTGATCACCCATTATTGCATTTTATTGCAATGTTGTGGCGAGCAAATACATGGAATTCTGGCGTTTTGAATTTTTTTCTCATTACACTGTTTACTGATTGGATTAATTCTTTTTATATTATAGATCAGGCGTTTCTGAATTCGGCAATACTTAATGTGTGTATTTTGTAATTGTTTTATTTTGAATGGGGCAATGGGGGTGATTGATTGTTTATATTCCCTAAATTTTTCTAAACCCCACTTCTTTTTTTTTAACTTTTCACATGCTTCAGTGGCTGCATCCCTGCTCTTTGTAGCAGAAATGATCATCTACTGTGAACACCGATACTGCAGACCCCGAGTGACACGGGTGCCGATGGGTGGCGTTTGTGACGAGCTTCCCGTGCGTGCATGTTAAATGCCACTGTCAGAGATTGGATGAACCAGGAAGTAAAAGGCTTCTACATAGGTGAGTATAATGTGTTGTATGCATCCATCCATACCTCCCTCGTCCCTCATTCCCTCCCTCATCTATCTCTGCCTCATCCATCCCTCCCTCATCCACCCATACCTCCCTCATCTATGCCTCCCTCCCTCATCTTTCCCTCCCTCCCTCCCTCCCTCATCTTTCGCTCCCTCATCCACCCATACCTCCCTCATCTATGCCTCCCTCCCTCATCTATCTCTCCCTCATCCATCCCTCCCTCATCCACCCATACCTCCCTCATCTATGCCTCCCTCCCTCATCCATTCATACCTCCCTCATCTTTCCCTCCCTCATCTACCCATACCTCCCTTATCTATGCCTCACTCCCTCATCCATTCATACCTCCCTCATCTTTCCCTCCCTCATCCACCCATACCTCCCTCCCTCATCCTTCCATACCTCCCTTATCTTTCCCTCCCTCATCCATTCATCCCTCATCGATCCACACACACACATCCATCCATTATTATTATTTATTGTTATAGCGCCATTTATTCCATGGTGCTTTACATGTGAGGAGGGGTATACATAATAAAAACAAGTACAATAATCTTAAACAATACAAGTCATAACTGGTACAGGAGGAGTGAGGACCCTGCCCGCGAAGGCTCACAATCTACAAGGGATGGGTGAGAATACAGTAGGTGAGGATAGAGCTGGTCATGCAGCAGTTTGGTCGATCGGTAGTTACTGCAGGTTGTAGGCTTGTCGGAAGAGGTGGGTCTTCAGGTTCTTTTTGAAGGTTTCGATGGTAGGTGAGAGTCTGATGTGTTGTGGAAGAGGGTTCCAGAGTAGGGGTGATACGCGAGAGAAATCTTGTATACAATTGTGGGAAGAGGAGTTAAGAGGGGAGTAGAGAAAGAAGTCTTGTGAGGATCGGAGGTTGCGTGTGGGTAAGTACCGGGAGATGAGGTCACAGATGTATGGAGGAGACAGGTTGTGGATGGCTTTGTACGTCATGGTTAGGGTTTTGTAGTGGAGTCTGGGCAATGGGGAGCCAGTGAAGGGATTGACAGAGGGGAGAGGCCGGAGAATAATGGGGGGACAGGTGGATTAGTCGGGCAGCAGAATTTAGAATAGATTGGAGAGGTGCGAGAGTGTTAGAGGGGAGGCCACAGAGCAGGAGGTTGCAGTAGTCAAGGCAAGAGATGATGAGGGCATGGACTAGGGTTTTTGCAGGTTCTTGGTTGAGGAATGTACGGATTCGTGAAATATTTTTGAGTTGAAGTCGGCAGGAAGTGGAAAGGGCTTGGATATGTGGTTTGAAGGAGAGATCAGCGTCAAGGATTACCCCGAGGCAGCGAGCTTGTGGGACTGGGGAGAGTGGGCAGCCATGCACTGTAATGGATAGGTTCATTGGGGGGGGTCGTGTGAGATGGGGGAAAGATTATGAATTCTGTTTTATCCATGTTAAGTTTCAGAAATCTAGCGGAGAAGAAGGATGAAATAGTGGACAGACATTGAGGGATTCTGGTTAGTAGGCAGGTGATATCTGGTCCAGAGATGTAGATCTGTGTGTCATCAGCATAGAGATGATACTGAAAGCCATGAGATTCTATGAGCTGTCCCAGGCCAAAGGTGTAAATGGAGAAGAGCAGGGGCCCAAGGACTAAACCTTGTGGGACCCTGACAGATAGTGGGCGAGGTGAGGAGGTGGTGTGTGAGTGGGAGACGCTGAATGTCCGGTCTGTTAGGTATGATGAGATCCAGGATAGGGCCAAGTTTGTGATGCCAAGGGATGAGAGGGTCTGTTATAATAGGGAATGGTCCACTGTGTCAAAGGCAGCTGACAGGTCGAGGAGGAGGAGGCCAGAGTAGTGTCGCTTGCTCTTGGCGGTTAAGAGGTCATTGGTGATCTTAGTTAGGGCAGTTTCAGTGGAATGGTGTGACCGGAAGCCAGATTGTAAGCGGTCAAAGAGGGAGCAAGAAGAGAGATGGGAGGACAGTTCAATGTAGACGTGTTGTTCCAGTAGTTTGGAGGCATAAGGAAGAAGTGATATAGGGCGATAGCTAGATACAGAGGATGGGTCAAGAGGAGGCTTTTTGAGGATAGGTGTGATGGAGGCATGTTTAAAGCTTGAGGGGAAAACACCAGTTGTTAGTGATAGGTTGAAGAGATGGGTTAGGGTTGGGATGAAGACTGGTGAGGTTTGGGATGAAGTGGGATGGGAGCGGGTCAAGTGCACAGGTGGTGAGATGCGATCTTGAGAGTAGAGTGGAGAGTTGATCTTCTGTAATGGTGGAGAAGTTGGTGTAATGGTGGAGAAGTTGGTTTTGGAGGCGGTGGGCTGGGAAGTCGGGAGGAAGGGCTCTGGGGGTTGTTGACCAAAACTGTCTCTAATGCTATCAATCTTCTGCTTGAAAAATGAGGCAAAGTCTTCAGCTGAGATAAGTGGGGAGGGAGGAGGTGCTGGGGACGGAGGAGAGAATTGAAGGTGTTGAATAACTGTTTAGGGTTGTGCGACAGGGAGGATATGAGAGATGAGAAGTAGGTTTGTTTAGCTGTGGCGAGTGTGGTCTTGAAAGTAGTGAGGGACTGTTTGAATGTGATGAAGTGCTCGTTGGAGTGGGATCTTTTCCATCTGCGCTCAGCAGCCCTGGAAGCTCGCCTCAGTTCTTTGGTCAGGCTGGTGTGCCAGGGCTGTCTGTTGATTTTGTGAGCTTTGGTATGTGTTGGGGAGGCAGCAGATTCCAAAGCTACAGCTATTGTGGTGTTATATAGAGCGGCAGCGTCATCCGCATTGTGTATGGAACTTATGTCTGTGAGAGGGAGGAGGGATTCAGAGAATGAATGTAGGTCAAGATGTTTAAGATTTCTGCGAGGGTGTGAAAGTTTCTGGGGTGGGGATTGTAGACATGGAGTGGAGAGAGATGAGAATGTGAGAAGGTTGTGGTCAGAGAGAGGAAGAGGTGAGTTAGAGAGGTTAGATAGGGAGCAGAGGCGGGTGAAGATGAGGTCCAGTGTGTGACCATCTTTGTGGGTGGCTGCAGAAGACCATTGAGTGAGGCCGAAGGAGGAAGTGAGAGATAGAAGTTTAGTGGCAGCTGAGAGGGAAGTGTCAATGGGGATGTTGAAGTCGCCCATGATGATAGTGGGGATGTCCGCGGAAAGGAAATGAAGTAGCCAGGTGGTGAAGTGGTCAAAGAAGGTGGTGGCTGGTCCTGGGGGGCAGTAAATGACAGCCAGTTGGAGGGGGAGTTGATTCGCACAGAGTGCACCTCAAAGGAAGGGAGCGTAACAGAGGGTGGCAGTGGGATTGGGGTGAAGGAGCAGTTATCTGACAGGAGAAAACCAACTTCTCCGCCATGTTTGCTGCTGTGGTGGGGGGGGGGGGGGGGGGGTGAGAAAGGTGGAAGCCACCATAGGAAAGTGAAGCAGGAGAGGCTGTGTCAGAAGGGGTGAGCCAGGTTTTGGTGATGGCGAGGAAGGAAAGTTTGGTAGTAACAAAAAGATCATGGATGTATGGATCCATCCACACACATCCCTATAGACTGAGGTTCTGCAGCGGTTGAAGTGTATAATGTGGTATTTATGTCGGTATATACACTGTGAGATAGCCAGAATTATCGGCTTACTGCATGTGTTGGGGGACGCTCGCTTAGCAACGGTACTCAGTCACACAGGCACGTTTTTCTCACAAAAACAGTCCATGCGGTTTATTATGCAGTCATAAACCGGGTTATGAACAGTTCATTGTAAACTTCATAGAACACAATAGGCATCAACCGGTGACATTAAGTTGCAGCTTTAACTCAGATATTTCATATACGGCTTTAACTCACAGACACTAAACATGCTGGACCTCTCACTTCGTCCAGTTACCATGGGTGACCGTATGCCAAATAGTTAGTCAATGTCCATGGAATACAACAAGCACAAAAAGTCTGTTCCACTGGCAGATACTTCTCTGCTGTTATGATAGCCCCTTCCCAGGTGTTATCTTTCTGTAGCTCCTGCTCCACACGCTGACCTCCTGTCAGTCCTCTCTCTCTCAGGGAAGCTGCCGACCTGGGATCACCATCCCGGACAATACATTGCTCACTAGGCCACCCGACAGTCCAGATCTTCAGACGGGCTGTATCTCCCCCAGTACAATGCCGTTGCAGACTCTACCTCCACTCCTTCACATGTGCTCCTCAGGAAGTCCTACTCTCAGGACTCCCAACACAGGTTGTGTTATTCAGGAAGGTCATACTCCCAGGACTTCCAACACAGGCCACTGCGTGTGCTGTTCAGGACGTCCGTCCCCACCTGGGACCGTCCAACACACAAGTCTCTCAGTGCGCTTAACAGGGATCCAATCCTACTCCCAGGATCTCCCAACACACAGGTCTTCAGATCCACAGCCTGACAGTGCGCTATTCAGGGATCCAGTCCACACTCAGGACCTCCCAACACACAAGCCGTCCAGGATCTACACAGTCTCCATTACAGAGATCACTACACCACCATGTGACCACACCATGGTAGTGTAACAACTCCCATAGATGGGAGGTGTGTGTGGCCCAGCTCTCATAACTAGCCCAGTAAGCCTCCCTTCACAATTATACAAACACTTGTGGGACTACAGGTCCCAGAACAACAACATTACTTCAGGGTTACAGCGCAGGCTTCCTCTGCGACACATATCGGCCATTTATAATCCTGCCGGTCACTGTTTCATTATCACCATTATAACCACAGATACGCCTCCATGCATACCCTGAGGAGCACACACAGCGCCCCCTAGCTGCAACAGGGGTCACTGCATCACATACCTCCCCTCTGTTCAAACTTGTGGGGTTGAACACCAGTCATACACCCGGGGTCTTGAGACAGGTCACGCACATTACCTTGCCCTACCAGTCGAGAGCACCATCTCAGTCGGTTTTGAGCGTCATATAACATCAACATCACACCTTCGTTTTTCCCCGCCCCAGCGGTCAACATGTAGGACTTGAACTTTGGCCCTTAAGTCAAAGTCTGTCTGTGTCACCAGACCTTTAGTCACCACACTTTCTGAGTGCGCCCCTTCACATGACCTTTCTTTCCACCGCCGCCACCCACGGTTGTTGTGGTCATGCATCCACCGTCCAGTCGAGCCTAGTGACTGATCTGTATCTGACCCTTCATTACAACATCCGCTACTGTCCATGTCCCTTAGCTTTGTACTGGGACTAGAACTGTCACTTTCAGATACTCAACCTCCTTGTCTCTCTGAACGTCTTTGGCGGTCAGCCATTCCATTACTTGGAGGGTCCCTTTTGTTCCCTTTTCCTTGGGTTGAAGGTGGTCGCCACCTTATGTTCTGCAGCTGTTTATTAACCTGCCGTCGGTACAGTCTTAGCTGCTCTATTTCTTTCAGGTGCACCACGCGATACCCCAGAAGCATCTGGATATTCCCTAGACTCTCCATGGACCCGAGAACAAAGAATGGAACCATCCCATCTTCACTCACGACCTGGGCCTCGTCATCAGCCGGAATCCTCAGTCTCTTCACACCGGATTTATTCACCATCTCCTGCATCACTTTCCCAAATCTTCCGATGACCTTCCCCACCAGATTTCTGGGTACTTGTACTATGTCTTCCACCAAGCCCAGCCGACTTTGAGGTTTCCTTGCATGCTCCAGACATCGAGCGGCTTCCTCATTCCTCAACAGGATCATCCGTTTTGTGTGGAGGCATTGTAGGTGCATATCCCTCAGGACAGCCACCCGCTTCCCTGTGACTTCCTTAGTCGACAGTATCACCAACTATTTCATCTCTGGTGCCCAGTTCACCCTACACGCGTCGACTGGCTTTTTAAAGGCCTCATACACACCCTCACAGGTACATGCTTCTTGCACCTCTTCAGGTACCTCTATCACACACTTGAAGAGCAAAGTCTCATTCTCTTCATGGATGGACGGCTCCCGTTTTGCCTCGGACATTTCCATCAAGACATCTGTCACGACCGGGTGACTGTCTTGCTCTGCTTTTAGTGCCAACTCTTCTGCACAAGCCTTCGCCAAGATGGGCATTGGCATATCCGCCTCATTACCACTCTGACACTGCTGCTGTAAGTCTGCGACCACCATCTTATCCTCTGGCAGCGGACCTCTTAATGCTTCTCTGAGCACTTCCACATCCTCCCTTAGTGCCTTATACACACTTTGCCACGTGGACAGGTGACCTCTGAGCTCAGAGACTTCCTTCTCCAGCTCATCCACCGTGTGCTCAGCCGCTTGTCTCAGGACCCTTTCTCGTTCGATATGTTCTTTCACTGTCTCTTTAATAATCTATTTCGTGATCCTGTTCTCTTTGGCTAGCACGTGTCGCATCATAATTTCTTAAAATATATTTTCAGATGGGCCAGCTTGCTCACCCACACTCTGCCGCTTCAGAGTTTTACCTATTTCTTCATCAATAGGTTCAGCTTTCTCTTGGGTATTTGAGTACCCCAGCTCCTCCGCATCAATCTTCTCAGAGGGCGCAATTTGTACAGCCCCTTTGCCTCTTTTTCGTCTCCTGCGACGGGAGGACGACTTGCCACTTGTACCCAAGTCAGCTTTACTGCACTCTTTTCCGCTTTTGTCACCGTCTGAATGGGAGTTACCACCACCCGATCCGTCACCCTGGAACCAGCAGTCCCCATTTATTCGGATTCCCATGACAGCACTACGAGAGAGGGGATCCGCCCTTCAGGAACAGGAAACCTACAGATACAAAAGGGCGGTACCTCTCCCCATGCATCAGTTGGTTTCCTGTTCCTGAAGGGACAGGATCCTACAGATGACTCTCGTAGGAAAGGATCCCAGGCCGGCCGGTCGATTCAGGTAGCGGGGGGGTCTCCTACCTCGGCCGGTGCGGAAGCCCCTGGAAGACGTCACGGTGGTCCTGGCTGGACTGCACGTCAGTGACGTAGACAGCAGGGAGCAGAGTCCGGAGGATTCCTGATCTCCTTCAGCGCCGGCGCCGGTAAGTATTGCGCTCCTTCGGTCCATGTGGTGGTGCAGCGCGGTGGTGAGGTAGCGGTGCCAGGAGGGGAACGCTATCCGGAGCGCTGCTGAGTGCTCTTCGGCGTCCTGCATCGCTCTCAGCGTTAGCTGGAGCGTTTCCGGGTTGGCGTACACTGGTAAGTGATCTACGTGAATGCTCACTCAGTGACGCGGGCCCTTATACTTTGTCATTCTAGGGGAAGAAAAGTGCAAAGTCGAAACATAAGGAGTGTGCCCTGTGTGAAGTCCCGTTACCAGATTCTTATACTAAAAAATTATGCGCCTCCTGTATACAACAGACGGTGAGGTCTACAGGAGTGGAAGGGTTGAGTGACATCAGGCTAGATAGATGGTATCACCCTTATTGTCCTCCCCTAGGTAGCGGAAGAATCTGCTTCTACGGCTAATCTACGTGAGATGATCCGTACAGAAGTAAGGGAATCCCTGCGGTCTATGTCCCAGGCGGGAAGTTCAAAACAGAGAGCCTCGGTGATCTCTGATTCGTCAGAGGAAGATAAAGAGGAAGGTTCTTATGGTTCAAATCTCTCTTCCTCGTCATCAGAAGAGGAATCTGGCCGATTCTGTCTGCCTCTGGACCGGGTGGATAAATTAGTTAAGTCGGTCAGAGGTACGATGGGCCTAGAAGAACCTAAGACTCAGCTTTCCCGTCAGGAGCTAATGTTCAGCGGCTTGGAACACAAGAAGCGTAGATCCTTTCCGGTGAATGATAAAATTCAAGACCTGATTCTCCGAGAATGGAAGAAACCGGAGAAGAAAGGCTCATTACCACCAGCTTTAAAACGCAGGTATCCCTTTGAGGATACGACTGTGGATACCTGGGACAAGGCCCCTAAATTAGATGCCGCGGTGGCAAAGGCATCAAAGAGAGCCGCATTACCTTTCGAGGACATGGGATCCCTTAAAGACCCTCTTGACAGGAAGGCGGATACCTTCCTTAAAGGTACTTGGGAGATGGCAGCCGGATCCTTGAGACCGGCAGTGGGTGCGACTTGTACAGCCAGATCCCTAATGGTCTGGCTGGAACAGTTAGAATCCCAGCTTAAAGAAGGCGCTTCCAGAAGTTCTATTCTAAATGCGCTTCCGGTGATTCAAGATGCTGCGGCTTTCCTGTCGGACGCGTCGGTCGATTCGGTCAGAATGGCGGCCAGAGCAGCAGGACTCTCCAACGCGGCTCGTAGAGCCCTGTGGTTGAAGTGTTGGTCGGGTGACATTCAATCAAGGTCCAAATTATGCGCTATGCCATGCAAAGGGGAATATCTCTTTGGGCCAACCTTGGATGAGCTGCTTGAAAAGGCTGGAGATGACAAGAAAAAATTTCCTAGTTTGTCATCAGCCTCTTATCGGCGTCCATTCAACAGGAGGAGATTTGGTCGCGGAAGGAAGCGCGCATCCTCGCCCTCTAGAGAGAATTTTAGATGGGAGGATAGACGCAGGAGAGGTACGGGTTACATGTTCCGCCGTTCCTCAAAAGAACGTAAGAAACCGGACCAATGACTAGCAATCCCTGTGGGAGGGAGATTGTCAGCCTTCTCTTCCGCATGGACTAACATCTCAAATAGTGACTGGGTCCGAGGTATTATTTCAGAAGGTCTGAAATTGGAATTTATTCACTGGCCTCGGGATAAATTTATGCTAACCCCCTTACGCTCCTCCACTATTGAACAGACGGCTTTAGAGGCAGAAGTTGTGAGTTTATGCCTTAAAAACGTGCTGATTGAGGTCCCAGAGTCAGAAAGAGGGAGTGGATTCTACTCTCCTCTATTTCTGATTCAAAAACCAGACAGGTCATTTAGGACTATTATTAACCTTAAATCCCTTAATGAATACCTGGTTAAGGCCACATTTAAAATGGAGTCAATCAGCTCTGCAATAAAAATGTTGTTCAAACACTGCTTCATGGTAGTTGTGGACTTAAAAGATGCGTATTATCATGTTCCTATCCATGAAAACTTTCAGAGGTTTCTACGTGTGGCGGTGTCTATGGGGGGTATTGTTCGACACTTTCAATTTAGAGCCCTTCCCTTCGGCCTCTCAACGTCTCCCCGAGTATTCACTAAAGTTGTTGCGGAGGTCATGGCGCACTTACGTGAATCTGATATCCTCATAATCCCTTATCTGGATGATTTCCTGATAGTTGGAAACTCAGCAGACCATTGCCTGGCTCAGGTAAAAACAGCTATGTCTAAACTAGAACATCTGGGCTGGATTATAAACTATGAAATATCCCGATTACAACCCCTAAAAACCCAGAGATTTCTAGGGCTGCTGTTAGATTCCGAGTCCCAACAATGCCGTCTTCCACCTGACAAACTGCTCCATATCCAACAACAGGTATTAAAAGCAATTAATAAACCAACCATGACTCTTAGACAGGCTATGTATGTCTTTATTAGGTTCCCTAACTTCCTGTATTCCCGACGTCCATTGGGCACAGTTCCACTCCAGACCTTTACAGTTTGAAGTACTGAATTATGATAGTCTTACAGGGTTCCATGCAGGGTCAGATGACATTGAGTCCAGAGGTTCTGGCATCTCTTAGATGGTGGCTAGAGGAAGACAATCTGTCAGCAGGAGTTCCCTGGGTGACTCAAGTGACTCGGGTAATTACGACGGACGCCAGCCCCACGGGGTGTGGGGCAGACATGGGTGACGTAGTAGTCCAGGGGTTATGGGATCCCCAAACATCAGCCTCTTCCAATCAGAAGGAGTTAATGGCAATTGAATTCTCAATTAAAGAACTCCTCGTATATCTACAGGGTCACCATGTCAAAATCCTCTCCGACAACCAGGTGGCAGTGGCCTATGTGAATCACCAGGGTGGAACACGCTCCAAGTCCCTGATGGAAGTAGCGGATCGCCTGCTCCAGACAGCAGAAAACCATTTTCTATCTTTATCCGCAGTTCACATAAGAGGGAGAGAGAATATAAGAGCAGACTTTCTAAGTCGAAGCACCTTAAAACAAGGAGAATGGTCTCTGAACACAAAGATCTTCAACCGGATTGTCCGCATGTGGGGTCATCCAGAAGTGGACTTATTTGCCACCAAGCACAACAGAAAGACGATAAATTTCTGTTCCTTAAATCCCAGGGAATATCCACTGGCAGTGGATGCCTTCCTGATCAGATGGGATTTCCGATTGGCATATGCGTTCCCCCCGCTCAATCTATTGCCGCTGGTGGTCAGAAAGATAAGGGAGGATCAAGCGAGAGTCATACTGATCGCTCCGTTCTGGCCCAGAAGAGCTTGGTTTTCCTGGCTCAGGACCATGTCCGTGAAAGACCCCTGGGTGCTGCCGGACATTCCGGACTTACTTCATCAAGGTCCAATCAACCATCCACAAGTGAAGGGTCTCCATTTGACGGCATGGTTTTTGAGAGGTCATTGTTAAAAAGCAGAGGTTTTTCTCCAAACCTAATTGATACCCTTATGAAGAGTAGGAAAAACATAACAACTAAGATCTACTCTAGAACTTGGAGGAAGTTTCTGGCCTCTTCAAATTTTAATATTGAAGAGGGTATACCAATCAACCAGATTCTAGAATTCCTGCAGAGGGGGCTAGACCTAAATCTATCCACAAGTACACTAAAAGTACAAGTCTCAGCCCTGGGGGCTCTATTCTCTTGTAACATTGCGGGTAACTACTGGGTATCAAGGTTTATCAAAGCAGCTAGTAGATCCAGACCTATACACAGGAATAGGTCAATGCCTTGGGATCTCAATCTAGTCCTTTCAGCCTTGACTAAGGAACCATTTGAGCCCTTACATTCAGCCTCACTTAAATTACTATCCCTCAAAACAGCGTTTTTGGTGGCAATTACATCTGCTCGTAGGGTAGGAGACATACAGGCTCTTTCTAGGCTGTCCCCTTATACAGAATTTCTACAGGACAGAGTAGTCCTCAGACCAGATCCAGCTTATTTACCAAAAGTGGCCTCAGATTTTCACAGATCTCAGGAGATAGTGTTACCGTCATTTCTCCCTAATCCTTCTAATCCCAAAGAGGAGCTACTCCATACATAAGATGTTAGGAGATGTCTATTAGAATATATATCAGTCACTGATGCTTGGAAGAGAGAGGATGCGTTGTTTCTATCCTTCCAAGGTCCCAGAAAAGGACTTAGAGTATCAAAATACACGCTAGCGAAGTGGATTAGGGAGGCTATCTCTCTGGCTTATACTGCAGGTGGAGGTCCAGCTCCGCAGAATCTGAGGGCACATTCCACCCGGGCCATGGCTACATCCTGGGCTGAAAGATCTGGAGTTTCGATCGACCAGATATGTAAGGCAGCTACGTGGTCATCCCCTTCCACCTTTTTCAAGCACTATAGGTTGGACTTGGGGTTCTCTTCTGATCTCACCTTCGGGTTAAGGGTGCTACAGGCTATAGTCCCTCCCTAAGGTAGTTTACATCTCTGTAATTCTCTCGTAGTGCCGTCATGGGAATCCGAATAAAGCATTAAGCTACTTACTGGTAGCGGCGTTTTTCGGAGGCCCATGACAGCACCCTTAGTTCCCTCCCTATTCACGTGGGGGTTGCACTTCCTATAATGTATATAATGAGATAGATAGATCTCACGTGTGGTATATAGTTCAATATGATGGATTATTTTTGTACATAAACTGTATATAATGTATATTTGTATGCTACTAACCGCGGTAGTCCTCTCAGGCTCTGAAATACAACTGATGCATGGGGAGAGGTACCGCCCTTTTGTATCTGTAGGTTTCCTGTTCCTGAAGGGCGGATCCCCTCTCTCGTAGTGCTGTCATGGGCCTCCGAAAAACGCCGCTACCAGTAAGTAGCTTAATGCTTTCTAATGGTGTCGTACCCCATTCCTGGAGCTTCCCCGTCTTCCACGGTCACCTCTGCCAAGTCCCACAGTTGGTCAGACCCACACTTCCATCTGGTCATACGTTCTGGTATGGCTACCACCGTCACCCGGACTTCACCTTGTGGAGCACTGTCGTTCCACTGTGTCAGTGCTTCTGTTAGTACACGATTATACTCTGCCCTAGTGGTTGCTACTGGCAATGACACGTCACAGTCACCCCTGAAGTCTGTGTCACACCCCACAGTATAGTGAATCCTCAAGTCACTCTCTAACCGGGTGTCAGCTCCACTCTGTTTATCTACCACACTACTATCAGTCATATTGTGGCACACGTCAGGTGACATCATGTCTTTAAGGTAGGCAGACACACCCTTCCCACTGGTGAACCCAATGTCTGACCCGTCAATTTTGAAAGGTATTAATGCTTTTAAGTACGCAACCCCATCAGCCGAGAGCCCTCCATTCTCCAAACTGACAGGAATAGCCTGCTGATGTTTGATAGCAACCACCCAAGGAGTATGGTAAATTCATTGCCATGGAGTCAGTTGTTAAGGGTTCGGAGGATCGTGTCTGATGAGGATAAAATTAATCAACGTCTGGATGAGATGCGCTCGAAATTTTTGCAGAGTGGGTACCCTGGTAAGGAGGTGGTGAGATTTAAGGAGAAAACCTTGAATTGCTCTCGTGAGAGTATTCGCAAAAAGACACGTGTGAAACGGGTTTGTGATCGGATCCCATTTGTGACAATTTATAATCCAGCGAGCAACCAGATTGGTAGAGTGATTAGGAAACATTGGTCACTTTTACAACGGGGTCTACCATCGATCCCTAGTTTTGGGACTTATCCACTGATGTCCTTTAGAAGGGGGCGTAATCTTAGGGACAGGTTGGTTCGCTCTGATGTGGGGACATCGAAATCCTCAATACAGAGAACTCTCAGTATGGCCAAATATGGGAATTTTCCATGTTTGGGTTGCTCTTGTTGTAACAACATGTTGAAAGGGGAATTATTTTGCCATCCCCATACTGGCAAAAAGATTTTTCTAAAAGAAAGGTACACTTGTACGTCTAGTTGGGTTGTGTACATGATTGTATACCCGTGTGGGCTCACCTATGTTGGTGAGACGACCATGGAGGTCAGGGCTCGGATAACTAAACACAAGAGTACGGTGAGAACGGGGCTTACTGAGTTGCCTGTTCCGAAACATTTCTTGGAACATAAGCATTCTGTCAACCAGCTGCGATTCAGGGTCATTGACAGTGTTCCGGCCCTGAGGAGGGGTGGTGACAGACTGCAATTGTTAAAACAAAAGGAGTTGAAGTGGATTTTTATGTTGGGATCCCTACAACCGGGTGGTTTGAACCTGGATTTTAATTTACAGACCTGTGTAGTATAGTTTTATCACACTGATGAGGTGTGTGCAGCTCACATCGGTGTAATTTTTAATATGATCCACTCCGTGGTTTATTTGTTTTATTTTTTGTTTTTTTAGGTGATTATACATGTATGGACATTGGGGACTGGATTCACCATGGACGATGGATGTCGGGACTGAAGTTCTTATTTCAATTACTTGATTCCATCATACCCTATAGTGACATGAGAGGGATTTCATATCATTTATGATTGGGCGGTTTATCTGTCCCCTATAGCGCTCTTCAGGATGTCACGTTCGTTTTGTTCATTGATTATATTAAGGTGACTTGCTTTTGTTGCTTCTTACCGTGTCCTCACTGCGCTTCTGTTTTTGTGGATGTGTGCGCACTTACCGGCCAGTTGCGCTGTCTGTTGACGGGGCACTGGCTGTGCTAGCTGCGGGTGCACTCACTCATGCAGAGGCTGCTTATAGGACACGTGATGTGCTGCTTTGGAGAAGGCAACTAAGGAGAATTGCTTTTGTTGATATCACCTAGGTTACATGTCCTACCTTAGGTCATGTGACGTCGCCGCTGGGTGTATGGGCGGTTACCTCTGCTGATTGGTTTTCCCTTATATCCACGATGTGTTCTCGCGGCTCGATGTGCGCATGCGCGCTTCTGGGATGACGCTGATATCGCCGGAGACGGTGATCAGTTCAGGAAGCTGTGGAGACTAGAGCGGGATATGACGTGAGTGGTGCGGCATGTAACAGGGGGGCTGGTTGGTGGATTGATGTATGCTCAGGAAGCCTGTGATATCTGATAGGCCACTAGTGTATTTAGGCGCCGTTTGTAGTAGTTAGGTATTGGTAGAGTCTGATTCACTTACGATTGGTTTACATCTCTATAGTAACAATTGATGCATCTGTCTAATTGGCTGATATAAAGGTAAACAACTTGTGGATTTTATATAATGTAGATCTTTTCCATGTCTCCCCTATGGTGTTTGTATCTGCGGTGGTGGACTTTTATGAGATATGTATCTGATGTGTGTTTTGTTATTTTTATGTGATATTATTAGGCAGGGGGCTGACCTGATGGCGATGGGTGCAGTGTGTGGCATCCACGCTATTTAAGGCTGCTCCCTTACATGATCAGACACGCTTGAAAAAGACCTTCGGGTCGAAACGTTGCTGTTACATGGCTCAATAAAGATCGTTATTTGGAATACTACACCCGGATGGAGCGCTGGTCCTTTGTTTCTTTATGTTCTATGTGGATATTCCAGTAAGGTTCCCTGGATGTGGACCTGGCGCCCCAATGAGTGAGTGCTGTCAGTCTCTCTTTTCTCTTTGCCCAACGTCTGACCCTTCAATTTTGGAAGGTATTAATGCTTTTAAGTACGCAACCCCATCAGCCGAGAGCCCTCCATTCTCCTGCTGTAGAAAAGCTACCTTCTCCCACAAGTCTAAGAACAGCCCAGAGTCCCGACCTATTATCACCGGACAGGTTAAGTTTGAGACTATAGCAACATCATGGATTGCACTGTCCCTAGCTGTCTCGAGGACCACCCTGGCCACTGTCCTCACTAGAGTCACCAGGCTCCCAGAATCGACCAGTTTGCACATTTCCTTCTCATGCATCCGCAGGGCACACCTCCGTAAACTCTCGCCGGGTGGATAGTTCACGTAGCATACTGGACACACATAATTCACATGCCTCGGGCAACAGTTCGTCTGCGGCACCCCTTCGGGACGCTCCTCCCCCTTTTGGGAAACTATCATTCCCCGGGAGTCCACCCCTTTTTAGGCAACCATCCCTGTTCAGGTTACCGCCCCCTTTTGGGATTCCATCCCTTTTTGGGCAACTATCCCTGTTTGGGTTACCACGTCTCTTTGGGTTGGCACGGGTTCTTTAGGAGTCTGCACGATCTGGACCAATGTCCTTACAAGCCGCTGCTGCCACTGCAGCTCCGGCTGCTGCGGAACCTCTTGCTACAACTGCAGCTCCTTTCCACAACGCTCTGCACGGCTCCACCGCAGACTTCGTGAACCCGCCGATCCACAGCAAAAACTTTGTAACCCCGCCGAGTTACAGCCAGACGCTTGTCAGCTTCGTGAACTAGCCGATCCTCAGCAAACATCGTAACCCCGCCGAATTACAGCAATCACGACCGCACTTGCTTTCTGGACCGTTGCTCGAATTCTGCACCATATGTGAGATGGAGCTTACTGCATGTGTTGGGGGACACTCGCTTAGCAACGGGACTCAGTCACACAGGCACGTTTTTCTTACAAAAATAGTCCATGCGGTTTATTATGCAGTCATAAACCGGGTTATGAACAGTTCATTGTAAACTTCATTGAACACAATAGGCACCAACCGGTGACATTAAGTTGCAGCTTTAACTCAGATATTTCATATACGGCTTTAACTCACAGACACTAAACATGCTGGACCTCTCACTTCTTCCAGTTACCATGGGTCACCGTACGCCGAACAGTTCATAAATGTCCATGGAACACAAGAAGCACCAACAGTCTGTTCCACTGGCAGATACTTCTCTGCTGTTATGATAGCCCCCCCTTCCCAGGTGTTACCTTTCTGTAGCTCCTCCACACGCTGACCTCCTGTCAGTCCTCTCTCTCTCAGGGAAGCTGCCGACCTGGGATCACCATCCCGGACAATACCTTGCTCACTAGGCCACCTGACGGTCCATATCCTCAAACGGGCTGTAGCTCCCCCAGTGCAGTGCCATTGCAGACTCTGCCTCCACTCCTTCCCATGTGCTCTTCAGGAAGTCCTACTCCCAGGACTACCAACACAGGCCACTGCGTGTTCTGTTCAGGATGTCCATCCCCACCTGGGACCGTTCAACGCACAAGTCTCTCAGTGCGCTTAACAGGGATCCGATCCTACTCCCAGGATCTCCCAACACACAGGTCTTCAGATCCACGGCCTCACAGTGCGCTATTCAGGGATCCAGTCCACACTCAGGACCTCCCAACACACAAGCCGTCCAGGATCTACACAGTCTCCATTACAGAGATCTGTACACCATCATGTGACCACACCATGGTCACATTATGTAGTTGTAACAACTCCCATAGATGGGAGGTGTGTGTGGCTACTTCAACCCGCCCAGCTCTCATAACTAGCCCAGTAAGCCTCTCTTCACAATTATACAAACACTTGTGGGACTACAGGTCCCAGAACAACAACATTACTTCAGGCTTACAGTGCGGACTCCCTCTGCGACACATATCATCCATTTACAATCCTGCCAGTCACTGTTTCATTATCACCATTATAACCACAGATACGCCTCCATGCATATCCTGAGGAGCACACACAGCGCCCCCTAGCTGCAACAGGGGTCACTGCATCACAACACTTACACACATCACTCCAGACTCTTCATCTCACAGTACGAATATGTCAGGGTTGATGTGGGGACTTGTGATGCTCTATCACCACTGTGGATGTGACGTGGAGTGCAGTGATTGTGCTGCTTTCCGCAGATGAAGACACAGGATCACTGCTCTGTTATTTCCAATACTGAAGTGATAACAGAGGTCAGCGCGGGGGCAGATAACTGACAGCCAATGAGTGTGCAGAGGGTGGGGCTGACACTCAGGCCTGGCAGTGCCAGCTCTGGCTATGAGATTAGATAATAAAGTACAGGGAGCTGTCAATTTTGGTAGAGCCGCAGGTAAAAAAAAAAATGGGTACAGGGAATTAAGTAAAATTCAGGAGGAATGAAAGGCCGAAACAAAAATAAAAAATGTATAGGGTTGTTGTATATCACAATACAGCACAGATTTGCTTTAAAAAAAAAAATTGGATTTCGGGGTCGGACAACCTCTTCAACCCCTTTCCGACATTGGGTGTAATAGTATGCCGATGTCAGACTCCCCCTGTTTGATGTGATCTCTGGTGCTGAGCCCGCATCTTTCTGGGCACATGTCAGTTGATACATACAGTTGACATGTGCCTGCAACAGCCGCAGGTGGAATCCGCGATCCACCCATGGCTGTTAACTAGTTAAATGCCGCTGTCAATTTCTGACAGCAGCATTTAACCCGCGCTTGCAAGAAGCGCATTGTAAATCCTGCCCATCGGTGACTTCGTCACGATTGCGGGTCACCAGTGGGTCAACATGACAACCAGAGGTTTCCAGCAGATCTCTATGGTTGTCATTACCGGATTGCTATGAGCGCTGCCCGGTGGTCGGTGCTCATAGCAAGTGAGCATTTCTGCTACACACAGGCAATCTGATCATCCGCCTGTGTGTAGCAGAGGAGATCAAAGTACTGCAGCTTCTAGTCTCCCATGGAGAATTTTAAGGCATGCAAAAAGTAAATAAGTTTTTAAAAATATACAAGTTCAAATCACCCCCCTATCTCCCCATTCCAAATAAAACAATAAAAAAAAATCAAGTATACACATATTTGGTATCACCGAGTTCAGAATCACCCGATCTATCAATATAAAAAAAGGTTTAACCTGATCGCTAAACAGCGTAATGAGAACAAAATTCAAAACTTCAGAATTACATTTTTTTGGTCACCACTACATAGCAATACTATGCAATAACGGGCAATCAAAAGACCCTATATACACCCTAATGGTATCAATAGAAACATCAGCTCGGTGTGCCAAAAATAAGCCCTCACCCAGCCCCAGAGCATGAAAAATGGAGACGCTACAGGTCTCGGAAAACTTTGAATTTTTTTTTCACCACTTAAATAAAAAACAACCTAGACATGTTTGGTATCAATGAACTCATAATGGCGTGGAGAATCATAATGGCAGGTCAGTTTTAGTATTTAGTGAACATTATAAAAAAAAAAAAAGCAAAACAATTGCAAAAAACGGAGATGCACAGGTGTCAGTAAACTCCAGCTTAACAATGCACAAAGGACAGGTACATCATCCAGCTTTCCAAACTCTGTGATATATCTTACCTCTCCTGTGTGCATTAACTCTGTATGTTTTTTTTAAACTGACCACTGCAATAACCCCCCCTTTTCACCATCTCATGAACCCCCCCCCCATCTATCAAAGTCATTGTCTGCCCACTCTCCCTAGTCTCACAAGCTTACTGCCTCGGGGTAACCCTTGACTCTGATCTCTCCTTTAAACCACACAAACAAGCCTTTTTTACTTCCTGCCGACTCCAACTCAAAAATATTTCCCGGATCCGCACATCCCTCAACCGAGAATCTGCCAAAACAGTAGTGTATGCCATCATCATCTCCCGCCTCGACTACTGCAACCTCCTGCTTTGTGGCCTCCCCTCTAACACTGTTGCACCCCTATAATCCTAAACTCTGTTGCCCAACTGTCATGAGTATGCCACGTCTTCCTGGGAGATCTGAAGTTAGGCGATCTTTATGTACTGTGACTTGCAGGTCTTCCATTTAGCTTGTGTGTTTTTATTCCTCATATTAACCCATTAAGCCCCAAGGGTGGTTTGCACGTTAATGACCGGGCCAATTTTTACAATTCTGACCACTGTCCCTTTATGAGGTTATAACTCTGGAACGCTTCAACAGATCTTGCCGATTCTGACATTGTTTTCTCGTGACATATTGTACTTCATGATAGTGGTAAAATTTCTTCGATATAACTTGCGTTTATTTGTGAAAAAATTGGAAATTTGGCGAAAATTTTGCAATTTTCCAACTTTGAATTTTTATGCCCTTAAATCACAGAGATATGTCATGTAAAATAATTAAGTAACATTTCCCACATGTCTATTTGACATCAGCACAATTTTGGAACCAAAATTTTTTTTTGTTAGGGAGTTATAAGGCTTAAAAGTTGACCAGCAATTTCTCATTTTTACAACACAAATATTTTTTAGGGATCACATCACATTTGAATTCATTTTGAGGGGTCTATATGATAGAAAATAACCAAGTGTGACACCATTCTAAAAACTGCACCCCTCAAGGTACTCAAAACCACATTCAAGAAGTTTATTAACCCTTCAGGTGTTTACAGGAATTTTTGGAATGTTTGCAAAAAAATTAACATTTAACTTTTTTTCACAAAAAATTTACTTCAGCTCCAATTTGTTTTATTTTCCCAAGGATAAGAGAGGAAATTGGACCCCAAAAGTTGTTGTGCCATTTGTTCTGAGTACGCCGATACCCCACATGTGGGGGTAGAACACTGTTTGGGCGCATGGCAGAGCTCGGAAGCGAAGGAGCGCCATTTGACTTTTCAATGCAAAATTGACTGGAATTGAGATGGGACGCCATGTTGCGTTTGGAGAGCCCCTTATTTGCCTAAACATTGAAACCCCCCACAAGTGACACCATTTTGGAAAGTGAACCCCCTAAGGAACTTATCTAGATGTGTGGTGAGCACTTTAACCCACCAAGTGCTTCACAGAAGTTTATAATGCAGAGCCGTAAAAATAAAAAATCATATTTTTTCACAAATATGATCTTTTCGCCCCCAATTTTTTATTTTCCCAAGGGTAAGAGAAGAAATTGGACCGCAAACGTTGTGCCATTTGTTCTGAGTATGCCGATACCCCACATGTGGGGGTAAACCACTGTTTGGGCGCATGGCAGAGTTCAGAAGGGAAGGAGTGCTGTTTGACCTTTCAATGCAAAATTGACTGGAATTGAGATGGGACACCATGTTGCGTTTGGAGAGCCACTGATGTGCCTAAACATTGAAACCCCCCACAAGTGACACTATTTTGGAAAGTAGACCCCCTAAGGAACTTATCTAGCTGTGTTTTGACAGCTTTGAACCCCCACGTGTTTCACTACAGTTTGAAATGCAGAGCCGTGAAAATAAAAAAAATTTTTTTTTCACAAAAATTATTATTTAACCCCCAGTTTTCTATTTTCCCAAAGGTAACAGGAGAAATTCGACCCCAAAAGTTGTTATCCAATTTGTCCTGAGTACGCTGATACCCCATACGTGGGGGAACCACCGTTTGTGCGCATGTCAGAGCTCGGAAGGGAAGGAGCGCCATTTGGAATGCAGACTTAGATGGATTGGTCTGCAGGCGTCACGTTGCATTTGCAAAGCCCCTGATGCACCTAAACAGTAGAAACCCCCCAGAAGTGACACCATTTTGGAAACTAGACCCCCCAAGGAACTTATCTAGATGTGTTTTGACAGCTTTGAGCCCCCAAGTGTTTCACTACTGTTTATAACAGAGTCGTGAAAATAAAAATTAATTTTTTTTCTCACAAATGTTTTTTTAGCCCCCCAAATTTTTATTTTCCCAAGGGTAACAAGAGAAATTGGACGCCAATAGTAGTTGTCCAATTTGTCCTGAGTATGCTGATACCCCATATGTTGGGGTAAACCCTTGTTTGGGCGCACGGGAGAGCTCGGAAGGGAAGGACCACTGTTTTACTTTTTCAACACAGAATTGGCTGGAATTGAGATTGGACGGCATGTCGCGTTTGGAGAGCCCTGATGTGCCTAAACAGTGTTAACCCCCAATTCTAACTGAAACCCTTTCCCAAACACACCCCTAGCCCTAATCTCATCCATAACCCTAACCACACCCCTAACCCTGACACACCCCTAATCCCAACCGTAAATGTAATCCAAACCCTAACTTTAGCCCCAACCCTAACTTTAGCCCCAACCCTAACTTTAGCCCCAACCCTAACCCTAACTTTAGCCCCAGCCCTAACTTTAGCCCCAACCCTAACTGTAGCCCTAACCCTAGCCCCAACCCTAGCCCTAACCCTAGCCCTAATGGGAAATTGGAAATAAATACATTTTTTTAATTTTTTTATGTTTCCCTAACTAAGGGGGTGATGAAGGGGGGTTTGATTTACTTTTATAACGGGTTTTCTAGCGGATTTTTATGATTGGCAGCCGTCACACACTAAAAGACGCTTTTTATTGCAAAAAATATTTTTTGCGTTACCACATTTTGAGACCTATAATGTTTCCATATTTTGGTTCAGAGTCATGTGAGGTCTTGTTTTTTTGCACGACGAGTTGACATTTTTATTGGTAACATTTTCAGGCACGTGACATTTTTTGACCACTTTTTATTCCGATTTTTGTGAGGCAGAATGACCAAAAACCAGCTATTCATGAATTTCTTTTGGGGGGGGGGCGTGTATACCGTTCCGCGTTTGGTAAAATGGATAAAGCAGTTTTATTCTTTGGGTCAGTACGATTACAGCAATACCTCATTTACATCATTTTTTTATGTTTTGGCGCTTTTTATACAATAAACACTATTTTATAGTAAAAATAATTATTTTTGCATCGCTTTATTCTGAGGACTAATTTTTTTATTTTTTCGCTAATGATGCTGTATGGCAGCTCGTTTTTTGTGGGGCAAGATGACGTTTTCAGCAGTACCATGGTTATTTATATCCGTCTTTTTGATTGCGTATTATTTCACTTTTTGTTCGGCGGTATAATAACAAAGCGTTGTTGTTTGCCTCTTTTTTTTTTTTTTTTTTACGGTGTTCACTGAAGTTAACTAGTGGGACAGTTTTAAAGGTCGGGTCGTTACGGACGCGGCAATACTAAATATGTGTACTTTTATTTTATTTTTTTTATTTAGATAAAGAAATGTATTTATGGGAACAATTTTTTTTTTCTTTATTTAGGAATTTTTTTATTTTTTTTTACACATCTAAAAAAAAATTTTTTTACTTTGTCCCAGGGTGGATATCACTGTATAGTGACAGATCGCTGATCTGACACTTTGCAGAGCACTGTGACAGATCAGCGATCTGGCTTGCCCTGCTCCTTGGTTACCTGCGCCTGCTCCGGACCCGGAAGTAGTCCCTGCAGGACCTGGAGGTAGCCCCACGGCCATTTTGGATCCAGGGCCTGCAGGGAGGAGACGCTCAGTACAAGGTGAGCACATTGCCTTGTACCGATCATCTCAGGGAAGCACGCAGGGAGCCCCCTCCCTGCGCGATGCTTCCCTATGCCCCCGGAACACTGCGATCATGTTTGATCGCGGTGTTCCGGGGGTTAATGTGCCGGGAGCGGTCCGTGACTGCTCCTGGCACATAGTGCCGGATGTCAGCTGCGATAGTCAGCTGACACCCGGCCGCGATCGGCCGCGCTTCCCCGTGAGCGTGGCCGATCGCATATGACGTACTATCCCGTCACTGGGAATTAAGTCCCAGGTCACCTTGATGGGATAGTACGTCATATGGGATTAAGGGGTTAATCAAATTACATGGACTTTGTTTTTTTTGGCACTGAAGAGGGCAACTACTCTTGCTAGTTAGAGACATGCAGCTCCATCTCAAAGCTGCTCCTGACCTGCTCATTTTCACTCTCTATAAAATCTGGCTAGACCTTCTCATCCCTGACTGGGAAGGTTTTGCTTTCTGAAGTTGAAGTTCGTAGTTGCTGCTGGAGACTATTGTCTGCTGTTTTTGGGTGTATGCTTTCTCCATTATCCTATTCCCATTTGGTTTGTACCATCATATTCTTCCCTTTATTCCTTGCTAACCTTGGTGAATGTTTTTGTACCTTTTGTTATCCCTGTTTGTCTTACGTGTAAATACACTAACATCTGGGGGAAGGAGAGGAGGAGGGGACAGCTTAGGACATTAACAGGAGCATAGAAAGGTCAGAGACTCAGGCCTCTCTATCTTTAAGAATATCCCCAAGACAGGGATAATTAGAGTTCCGGCTTTATGGACAGTTTGAGGCCCCCCTTCTTTACTGAAGACCGTCACAGCGTGACACCGACTAATCCACCTATTTCCCCAGCTATTCCCTGGTCTTTCCTCTCTGTCAATACCATTACTGGCTCCCCATTGCCCAGAGACCCAAGTTCAAAACCCTAACCATGGCATACAAAGCCATCCACAACCTGTCTCCTCCATACATCTGTGAACTTGTCTTTCTTTAAGTAACCTCCGATCCTCACAAGATCTCCTTCTCTACTCCCCTCTTATCTCCTCCTCCCACAATCACATACAAGATTTCTCCCGTGCATCCCCCCTACTCTGGAACTCTCTTCCCCAACATATCAGACTCTTGCCTACTGTGGAAACCTTCAAAAGAAAAAGGAAAACCTACCTCTTCCAGCAAGCCTACATCCTGCAGTAACCCTCGTTCCACCATACCGGTGCACGATCAGCTCTACCCTCACCTACTGTATCCTCACCCATCTCCTGTAGCCTGAGCCCTCGCGGGCAGGGTCCTCTCTCCTGTACCAGTCTGTGACTCGTTTGTTCAGGACTATTTTACTTGTTTTTTATGTATACCCCTTTTCACATGTAAAGTGCCATGGAATAAATGGCCCTATAATAATAATAATAACTCTGTTCTGAATAAGGAAGATTTTATAAAACTAGATTGTCACTGGTGTGCTATGAGTTTTAGCAATGAAGACTAGAGTATCAATGAAGACTAGAGTTTTTCTTAAATACATACCTCATATCATATCTTACACAAGCCCCACTTCTTATTTCCATCCCTGTAGCTCTACACTTTGTAAGATCATATACCGGTATATAAGGTTTTATATGATTTCTTGTTTAACCTCTCGGCAGAATTTCACCTCCAGCATGTAAAGCTTTCAAAGATAAATCCAGCAGTATATTTACGTGGCTAATCCATTCTGTTACTGAGAAATCAGTATTCAAATCAGGTTGAAGATCTATGGTAGATCTGAAGGCTCGGTCACTCTCGCTCTATTTCCCGCCCAGCACCACCTACTTCTGCTTGTATGACTTCTCTTTTGCCTGAAGTCACAGAGCATAGAGGTTGTCAGTCAAGCAGGAGAAGGGGACACTGGGAAAGGAATAGAGCTGGAGTGACAGGCTTCAGATCCGCAGCCTGATTTGCATATCAATGTAAATACAAATTTTTCAGGAAAGGAGGAAAACGCTGGCCTTGTAAAGGTACGGTATTTATGGACTGTTCTTTGAAGGAACTACATGCAAATATAAATAGTTTGGTGTTGAATCCTGGTGACAGATTACCTTTAACTGTAGATTGTTTATTTTTGCCTTAAAACCGGAAAGCCCCTATCCCTGTCTTTAGTTTGCTTTAAACAAAAAAAAAAATTGTGATTTACTCACCCTCCCCAGGTCCAGCACAGAGTCTCTGACAGTTCGCTCATTGTCTGTTATTGTCTGCAGTATCCCATCAACAGCCCTACAGCCAATCGGTGAGCTCAGCGGGATTGAGTGACATCAGCGCTGCAGACCCAAGGTGCAGTGACGGAGGAACAGCTTGATCATATTATGATATGGATTGTTCATCTTTTCTATATACATTTCCTACAACAGAGAATAGATGTAAAATAATGGGTTATATAATTGCTTTAATACCAATAAAGATGATTTGGCGCCTTTCTCTATTATTAATTTGTAGATTGAGTGATTAGTCTCAGATTAGCAGATCTGTGCGCTTTGTATTCAGGTGGCGTCTGCACACAGAGTGCTTTCATGTTCTCTGTACAAAGGCACTTTGTCCTGGCAAATTTAGCAGCAAAAAGCCAGGCATTTTCCCGTCTTGCTATGCACTCCAGGCTTTTGATTAGGAGATTTAGGTATGAACAGAAATGTCTGAAGAACTAAGACTTAACTAAGGAAATCTTTGATTAAATCTGACATGTAAAAACATAACTATACGACATCTAATCTTAGCAGCTGATAGACAAGGTATGTGTGGGGTCAGTAGAAATCTTTCTTTTCTCTTTGTTTGATGCATATATATGAACCATTCACGACATGTATTACACCATAATCACTGTCCTTTATGCTAAGTACGCACAGGCTAAAATAATAATAGTATGCCCCTTGTGAATTGTCTTCTAGCTGAAGTCTTAAAGTATGACCACAGATGGGCTCTTCACCTTTCATTGTCTAATTCCAGTTTTCTTAATTTTGCACCGACATAGACAGTAAAAGTCTGAGTTTTGCTTCTGGTGATTTACCGTATATACTCTAGTATAAGCCGACCCGAGTATAAGCCAAGACCCCTAATTTTGCCACAAAAAACTGGAAAAACGTACTGACTCTAGTATAAGCCTAGGGTGGGAAATGCAACAGCTACTGGTAAATTACAAAAATAAATAGATACCAATAAAAGTAAAATTGATTGAGACATCAGTAGGTTAAATGTTTTTGAATATCCATATTGAATCAGGAGCCCCATGTAATGCTCCATACAGTTCATGATGGCCCCATAAGATGCTCGATAATAAAATATGCCCCACATAATGCACAAAGGTTAATGATGGCCCCACAAGATGCTCCATAGAATAATATGCCCCTTATAATGCTCCATAAAGGTTGATGGCCCCATAAGATGCTCCATAGAATAATATTCCCCATATAATGCTCCATAAAAGTTGATGGCCCCATAAGATGCTCCATAGAATACTATGCCCCATATGCTGCTTCATAAAGGTTGATGGCCCCATAAGATGCTCCATAGAATAATATGCCCCATATGCTGCTTCATAAAGGTTGATGGCCCCCATATGACGCTCCATAGCATAATATGCCCCATATGCTGCTCCATAAAGGTTGATGGCCCCATAAGATGCTCCATAGCATAATATGCCCCATATGCTGCTCCATAAAGATTGATGGCCCCATAAGATGCTTCATAGCATAATATGCCCCACATGCTGCTCGATAAAGGTTGATGGCCCCTTAAGATGCTCCATAGCATAATATGCCTCATATGCTGCTCCATAAAGATTGATGGCCCCATAAGATGCTCCATAGCATAATATGCCCCATATGCTGCTCCATAAAGGTTGATGGCCCCATAAGATGCTCCATAGAATAATATGCCCCATATGCTGCTACTGCGATTTAAAAAAAAAAAAAATGACATACCTCTCATCACTGGGCGACGAGTGCTGGTGTCCTGAGTAAGCGGGGACACCGGCGTGCTATGGGAGCTTGGTGCCGGAGTCGCCACTGGCTCAGGCCCCTGGCACTTGCGATATTCACCTGTTACCGTTCCCTCACTGCGTGCCGCTTTGTCTTCTGGCTCTCGCAGTGACTGTTTGGGCAGAGGGCGCGCACTAAACACGTCATCGCGACCTCTGACCTAAACGTCAAAGCCAGAGGACGCGGAAGACACATCCCGGCGGTGGAACGGGGACAGGTGAATATTGCATGGCTCACCCTCCCCCGTCATACTCACCCCCTCCTGGCGCGGTCTCTGCAAGTCCCTGCTTCTCTGATAGTCTCCGGCACGCACCGGCAGCGTGTTCCTGTGTTCAGCAGTCACATGGTACCGCTAATTAAAGTAATTAATATGCGCGCCACGCCTATGGGAGTGGAGTCGCGTCCATACTCATTACTTTAATGAGTGGTCCTACGTGACTGCTGAACACAGGAAGAGCTGCAGGTGCGAGAGACCATCTGAGAAGCAGGGACGTACAGAGAACGCGCCGGGATCAGGTGAGTATGATGTGACAGCAGCTGCTCCCCCTCCACCGCCGACCCCCCTGGGACAATGAATCGAGTATAAGCCGAGAGGGGTACTTTCAGCCTAAAAAAATGGGCTGAAAATCTCGGCTTATACTTGAGTATATACGGTAATTGGTATCACACAATTAATAATTACCACAGTAATTTCTCCTTTGTGGGATACAAGACATATCCTTTCAGGATGCCTTGCAGACTATGTCTCTAATTCATCATTTGCGGTATTTTTTACATAACTTTTTTTCTCTTGTGGAATTAGTTGCTGTTTTGGGCTCCAAATTTTTCCAAATAGCACACACAATTCATTAATTTGGCACAAAATAAAAAATAATCTTTTTTTCTGTCTTGAAATGTGTTTGCTACTTGTTACAGATCAAAAGAGAATTGTCAGGAGCACTACCAATACCAGGTATAGACAAAATGTGAATCCGGGTGCAACACAATGCATGAAACTACAAATACTGAGCAAAAGAAGAAAGACACTGCATAAATGCGTGCACACCTGCAACATACAGATAATAAAATCCAACTTTATTGTGTAGAAGCAAAGGACATACAAAAATATAAAACCAATTAAAACCTGATCCACGAGGATCAAACACGAACACACCATTCCCCTCATGTGTTGTTTAACCAGAGAAAGACAAAAAAATGGATACTAGTACAATGACAATTATATATACCCGTACAAGGAAGTTAAATACAATACAAAGTATACACTTTAGCCTAAGGTAAAATAACTGGTACCAACCATGTATTTACGTACACCCACAAGGAGTGACAACATAAGGGCGTCCCCAAAGTTATCAAAGACCAACCGCACCAGACCCTGTGCTGAGCGATAATAACTGGATAAATGCCTGAAATGAAAGCCGAATGTGCAGCAGCACAGGGGGTGTTTGCATGGGTCAGATGAAAGAAGGTATCAAGCCCAAAGCTGAATATACCCACTGTGAAAACATAGCCTAATGGCAACCTACTGCTAAAGTGGCCGGGCTGTATATAAAGTATGCTCACAAAAAGCAGAGATCCAGGTAATTAGATAAGCACGGCCGCCGGAAGGAAAACCACATGCTGGCTGGTTGGTGGGAGATGGAGGGGACGGTGTGGGAGAATCCCACGCGTATCACTGCGGCTAGGCAGCTTCGTCAGATCTTGCTACTTATTACAGGCAAAAAAAGTATTAACTAAATACCCTGTATTTTTTTTTTTTTCATTTTTTGACTAGCACTTGCTTATTTACTGTGACCTTTTTACAACAGTATTTTTTTACCTCTCTGTGCGCTTTTGTGTTTTCAAGTTCTTTGGTGGTGTGAACAGGTTTCTACAGACTTGTTCGCTATGCAGGTGGCCCATGTGTTTTTGGTTCTATAATTGTTCTCTTGTTTCTACAAGACTGGGGAGTTCACCACTCCTCTGTGGGTCATTTGCATTGTAGCGGTTCCATCTCGCATGTTCAACGTGGATATTTTCTCTCTGAGCCCTGTTCATACAGGTACTATACAGATGATCAGGTTTTTAAATACATCAGATAGGGATTATATACATTAGATAGGACTGCTCTATTGTGGGTATACCTTGGCGATTGGTGGAGCAGCTTAACATACTTTTTTTTCAAAAGTACGTATTAACTAAATACCCTGTATTTTTTTCATTTTTTGACTAGCACTTGCTTATTTACTGTGACCTTTTTACAACAGAGTATTTTTTGACCTCTCTGTGCGCTTTTGTGTTTTCAATTTTTTTATTACAGGCAAAAGTTGCAAGTCTCTCAAAATTGCATTTCTTTAATGGAATGGATTTGCATCAAATTTTGCTACTTTTTATGTGGAATTGTTAGACTCCACCCCCAACGTAGAAAACAAAAACAGTCAAGCATATGTAAAAAAATGCTAAAAGTAAGACTCAGTTAGTATACTGAACTGGGTGCAAACAAAAAAACACAAACCTAGACCAAAAAAAAGGCGCCAATGCGATGATGAGGTTTGAGAAACAATTGTCTAATTCAGTTATTGGTTGTCTTCTTTTCTAAATTGACATTTTGTGACCCGACCCCAATATTTGTGGTATGCCTTTGAGGTGTATAGCTTCAGTTTGTTATGGTATGGAATGTCCATCTTTTTATGTACACTATTAATATATACGTGAATAAAAGAAGAAAATTGGTACTACAGTGAGAATGTTAGGTTGGCCCAAAAATAACAATCATACACATAATCAGGTGACGTACTGGCAACTTTCCAGGTCTCCTTCTAATCCAAAGCTCTCGATAAACAATTACATTTGCCAAAAGTGACCTAACTTTAGTATTGCACCTCATTTGTATGAGATCTTCAATGCTCAAATCCATTCCCTTTTGAGAGTACCTGAAAATGTTTGAATAAACTGATGTGCCCTTAAAGTTTTTTGTTTGCCTTTTTTTAATAAAACTCATACTTACATTGCTTATTGCCCGCCACCAGTCTTGGCCGATATGTGACCGCTCCACCCAAGAATGTAGGGTTATCCAGTCCAAAAAAAGTCTTCGTACGCACTATGTAGCTACAGATTTTTGAATCCTTATAGTGTTCATACAAAATGCTGTCAAGATTTCGGCCACATGCCAACTAGATGTACTCGGCCTTGATCTATACAAGTCAAGTTGAGTGAGGCTGAACATGTCTAGTTGTCAGAAGTATGCAAATCGCATACTTATGGTCTAGTGACTGCAACAAAAGTGAATCCAAACAGCGTGTAGTATACACGCTGCAAAGATTCAAAAGTCTGCAGACGTCTATCCGGAGTCCAGACAATGTACTGCAATACCAAAGTGCTACTTTGTATTCTACCACCGATCAAGCAATTCAGGTTTAAAGGGAAGGTGCCACCAGTTTTCTTGTATTTTGTTTTTTGTGAAATTAAGCTTAAAATAGTAATTAAAATGTATTAATGCAATGTTTGCACTATTATATATTTTTCTACAAATATACATATTTACCACTAGGGGGAGCATTTTCCGTTTTAGACCTCAAGCAGCTATAGTAAGATTTACCAGCAGCAAAATTGGGGCAGTAACTGCTGACATCACCATTTCCCTCCCCTTTTGGGTGGTCTAATATCCCTGGGGCAGAATGAAGAGCAGCATCACAGGGCAGCACCATTTTGTGTGTGACTGCCCTGTGACCTGCTATCACCAGCAGTTACTGCATTAGAGGCACAGCTTGTTTACAGAGGAGCAGAACACAGTGGGCTCAGCAGCATTTTTTGTGAACAACATTCTTGCCATCCGCCTTCCCCCACATTAATCCATGTCCTGTCAGCTGCCCTGCTCTCTCTCTCTCCAGGTGTCACCTCCCTCTCTGCAGGCTGTGAGTGCAGCTTACCAGAGATCACAGGGACTGTGTGTGAGGGGGAGGCAGAGACACAGCATGAGAAGCACACAGGGCAGCATGTGAGGAGCAGGGGATGTGTGCCCACTGTGCCCAGGACATGCCTGCTTGGAGTACAGAGGAGCAGTGAGGGCTTCTTCTGTCCTGCGATAGAGAGTAAGGGTACCGTCACACTATACGATTTACCTACGATCACGACCAGCGATATGACCTGGCCGTGATCGTAGGTAAATCGTAGTGTGGTCGCTGGGGAGCTGTCACACAGCTCTCCAGCGACCAACGATGCCGAGGTCCCTGGGTAACCAGGGTAAACATCGGGTAACTAAGCGCAGGACCGCGCTTAGTTACCCGATGTTTACCCTGGTTACAAGCGTTAAACTAAAAAAAAAAAAAAACAGCACATACTTACATTCTGGTATCCGTCAGGTCCCTTGCCGTCTGCTTCCCGCACTCAGTGACTGCCGGCCGTAAAGTGAAAGTGAAAGCACAGCCGCTGTGCTCTGCTTTCACTTTACGGCCGGCAGTCACAGTGCGGGAAGCAGACGGCAAGGGACCTGACGGACACCAGAATGTAAGTATGTGCTGTTTGTTTTTTTTTAGTTTAACGCTTGTAACCAGGGTAAACATCGGGTAACTAAGCGCGGCCCTGCGCTTAGTTACCCGATGTTTACCCTGGTTACAAGCGAACGCATCGCTGGATCGCATCGCTAGATCGGTGTCACACACACCGATCCAGCGATGACAGCGGGAGATCCAGCGATGAAAGAAAGTTCTAAACGATCTGCTACGATGTACGATTCTCAGCAGGATCCCTCATCGCTGCTGCGTGTCAGACACAGCGATATCGTAACGATATCGCTGGAACGTCACGAATCGTACCGTCGTAGCGATCGAAATGTTATAGTGTGACGGTACCCTTAGTGGAGCTCGGCAGATAGCACAGGGCTATAATAAAATAGCCACTAGTCACACCTACAGCAGTGAGTTGTGCAGCCCACAGAGGCGTGCCCAGCTCACTGCTAATGCTGTTGCAATGTTACAGATAGGGTCAGCGCCGGTCTATTATCTCCTATGTCCATGGTGTGCCGTAATCTGACACTGAAAGTGCCCTGCTACTGCTGCAAAACCAAGATGTCAGCCCCCAGTGCCTTCTTTAAAGGGAACCTGTCACCTGAATTTGGCGGGACTGGTTTTGGGTCATATGGGCGGAGTTTTTGGGTGTTTGATTCACCCTTTCCTTACCCGCTGGCTGCATGCTGACTGCAATATTGGATTGAAGTTCATTCTCTGTCCTCCATAGTACACGCCTGCACAAGGCAAGATTGCTTTGCGCAGGCGTGTACTATGGAGGACAGAGAATGAACTTCAATCCAATATTGCAGCCAGCATGCAGCCAGCGGGTAAGGAAAGGGTGAATCAAACACCCAAAAACTCCGCCCATATGACCCAAAACCAGTCCCGCCAAATTCAGGTGACAGAGTCCCTTTAAACTCATATAACACATGAAATCTGTTTCACATGCATTTCAAACTTGCTTATAGCAGCATGTTATGCTACATTCCAGTGATTTATTAATGATCTACAAACGCGGTACCTTCCCTTTAAGCTCGCTACTAGTTTAGAAAAAGAAATCTTTGAAAAACAGTTTTAAAAATCCAAGAAAAAAGTAAAAGTCCAAATTGCACCTTTTTTTCAATAGTTATATGAAAAATCACCACAAATAAACATATGGTATCATTACGTTTAAACTACTAAAATATCCCTCATGAAAAACGTCAAAACAAAATGTCAGAAATACTATTTTTTTTTTTTATCATGCAGATTTTTATTTTGCAAAAGTAGTAAAACAAAAAATACTTAGGATAGGTATCACCATAATTAGGGCTCATACTCACCTGCGAGAAACTCGGATGAGCGTCGCACGTCAATACCCGGCACTCAGGAGCGGAGCGTATGGCTCCATGTATTGCTACGCAGCCGCACGATCCAAGTCCGGGTGCAGTGCCGGGTATTGACGTGCGAGACTCATCCGAGTTTCTCACATGTGAGTATGAGCCCTTATACTGACCCGCAGAAGAAAGTTAAAGGGACACTGTCACCTGAATTTGGAGGGAACAATCTTCAGCCATGGAGGCGGGGTTTTGGGGTTTTTGATTCACCCTTTCCTTATGCAGCCAGCGGGTAAGGAAAGGGTGAAACAAAAACCCCGCCTCCATGGCTGAAGATTGTTCCCTCCAAATTCAGGTGACAGTGTCCCTTTAACATGTAATTTCCACTGCAAAATGATTGCCATGGAAAGGAATTTCAAAAACAATGACAAAATTGCTGTTTTTTTCCATTTCATACCACTGATTTTTTTTTTTACATTTTTCAATACATTACATAGTAAATGAAATGGTACTATAAAAACATAAAGCACAGTTCTTTCAATAGAAAGATGAAAGAAAAAAGTTTTGGCTGCTTAATTTCAAGAATGAATAACCAAAAGAAAAAAAAATGGCTGCACACAGACTGGGGAGCGGAACCTATAAAAAGTATAGTCTTTCCCATGGCTGCGTATGTATTATATTTTCTAAAGGAGGTCAACCACTGTAACATTAGGACATCAGTAACAGAAATCTGTGTCAGTCACTACTCATCTGGACTCGGAAAGGTCAACATATCAAAAATGACAAGTTCCATTTAAAGGTACTTATTTTTAGCATTATTATTAATATTACAACTAACTGGAAGAAAAGAACATAACCAACCATTAGGTGGAGCATGTGTTTCACCTTCTGGTTCCTTCTAAGTACTGCAGCCTGCCAACTATCAACTAGATGTGCCATAAACTTTTAAATATATTTTAAAATCAGAGCATAGCATTGAAATACTGAATAACGCATCAATTTTATATCCTCCCCCAGCCCCGCAGTCAGATCCTTGTTACAGTGGGAATTCAATGACGTGATGACTGTAAAGTGGCCTTTTTGGTTAATTTGGAGCTCCAAACACCGAGTGACAGTCCTTGAAGAGAGCAAGGGAGGGTCTACATTGGGAACAAAGTTGTATAAAAGCATAAAAGAAAAACAAAGTTCTTTGCCTCAGGACAACATTTTGCTGTTACGTAGTTAACTACTATACATTTTTAAGACAGGCCAACCATATCTTGCTCCCATACAGGGGCGCAACTATAATTGTTTCAGAGGTTGCAGTTGAACCCAGACCCTGGACTCTAGGGGGTGCCTAAAGGGTCCTTTTTAACACATATAAGGAGACCAATACTATTAAAGTCTTTTGATAGTTGAGGCACCTCTTGGAGGTTTGCATTGCACACACAAGCTTCATGTTATGTCACTGCCCCATATTCTCCTGTGATGCACATTTACATGTTAAATCATTGAATGTCATAATAAAAAGCCTTGATAGATGAATTATTCCACCAATCTTATGTATATTAAGCTGCTAAAATAAATGTATCAAAAGTTCTTATAATAGGGATAATAATCTAAATTATAAAGCATAGAGCTCCTCCATCTGGATTATTTATACGTTATTCAGTAATTAATAACACCAGAACTGAGTAACCTCTCATATTCTTTACCATTGACACATACAACAGACTTTAGTTGGTAAGTGTAAGCTATGTGCACACATTCAGGATTTTTAGCGTTTGTACGGCCGTTTTCTGCCTAAAAAAGGCTAAAAAAAAAGCTTACATAAGCATCCCATCATTTTAATGCATTCCATATTTTTTGTGCACATGCTGCGTTTTTTCCCGCGGCAGAATCGCATTCTCCATGCGGGAAGTAAGTGGATCATGTGCGGTTGGTACCCAGGGTGGAGGAGAGGAGACTCACCTCCAGGCCCTAAGAACCATATACCTGTTAAAAAAAAAAGAATTAAAATAAAAAATCGTGATGTTCTCACCTTCCGGCATCCAGGGCAGCCTTCCCGCTCCTCGTGATGCTCCCGTTCCCAGTAATGCCTTGCGACAATGACCTGTGATGACGTAGCGGTCTCGCAAGACCGCTACGTCATCTGGGGGCTGCGGGGGACGCCAGGAGGTGAAAATATCATGATTTTTTTTTTTTTTATTATTTTTAGCATCATATCTTTTTACTATTGATGCTGTATAGTGTTTGACAAGTGTGAGCAACCTGTCAATCAGTTTTCCAAGCGATGCTACAGATTGCTTGGAAAACGCTAGCATTCTGCAAGCTAATTACGCTTGCAAGACGCCAGTGTTTAGCGGGAATATGCATGCCAATTCTGCATGCGTATTCCCCACGGCAGGGAGTTGCAGAATTGCCACAGAAATTTCCGCGGCAATTCTGCTACGTGTGCACATAGCCTAAGTCTATAGTACACATTAGGAAAAGCTCCCGAATGTGATGCTTAGTCACTTCTCATGGACAAGCCATGAGTCAGGGTAGTCAAGGAGTCTGAGGTCAAAAGCCAGGAGGGTACTTCATAAACAGAGGAAAGAGACAAAGGTGTAGTCAGGTAATGGTTCGTGATACCAGGAAGATAGCAGATCAGGGTAAAAGGGGTAATACAAACAAGTAGTCAATAGGAAAGTCTAGGGTCTGTAAACAAAGTATCGGAAAGTCAGAATGCTGAGAACAGGGCACAAAAGAACAAGCCACACAGAGCTGTATGCAACGACTGGCAGCTATCTGGGCCAGGAAGCTCAGGTAGCTAAGTAATAACTGGAACAGGGAACAACTGAAGGAAGCTCAGCACCTCCGAGACTCAGACTGGATGGCCCAACTGTCAATCAAAATACTAATTCAGCATGCCTCTGCACCAGATTGGATGACTGAACTCTCCATAATTGCATCTAAGGTATACTGAACGACGGAATCATGACAGTACCCCCTTTTCTTGGGGGTCCACCGGACCATGAGGTTTCTCAGGAAATTTCATATGGAAAACCCTGACTAGCCATCACATCTTTAGCTGAAACCCAGAATCTCTCTTCTGGTCCGTATCTCCTCCAGTGGATGAGATATTGGAGGGAAATTCGGACCCTACGAGAATCCACAATATTCTGAACTTCATACTCCAAGCCACCATAGACCGAAACTGAAGGAGGTGGGGATAAAGGAAACCCTGCAGAAGGAGCGAACTCCTTTAATAGGGATTTATGGAACACGTTAGGGATGCAAAGTGATAGAGGAAGCTTTAGCCCCTGGAGGTATTTTTGTTTTTGCGTTTTCGTTTTTTGCTCCCCTTCTTCCCAGTGCCAAAACTTTTTTATTTTTCCGTCAGTATGGCCATGTGAGCGCTTGTTTTTTTGCGGGACGAGTTGTAATTTTGAAAACATCATTGGTTTTAACATATCGTGCACTGGGAAATGGGAAAAAATTCCAAGTGCAGTGAAACTGCAAAAAAAAGTGCAATCTCACAGTTGTTTTTTGTTTTGCTTTTTTACTATGCTCACTAAACGCTAAAATTGACCTGCCATTATGATTCTCTAGGTCATTACAAGTTCATAGACACCAAATATATATATAGGTTCTGTGTTATCTAAGTGGTGAACAAAAACTTTGTTTAAAAAAAAATTGTGCCATTTTCCGATACCTGTAAGGTCTCCATTTTTCATGATCTCGGGTTGGATGAGGGCCTATTTTTTGCACGCTGAGCTGACATTTTTAATGAAACCATTTTGGTGCAGATACGAATTTTTGATCGCTCGTTATTGCATTTTAACCCCTTTCTGACCTCGGACGGGATAGTACGTCCGAGGTCAGATCCCCTGCTTTGATGGAGGCTCCGGCGGTGAGCCCGCACCAAAGCCGGGACATGTCAGCTGTTTTGAACAGCTGACATGTGCCCGTAATAGGCGCGGGCAGAATCGCGATCTGCCCGCGCCTATTAACTAGTTAAATGCCGCTGTCAAATGCAGACAGCGGCATTTAACTACCGCATCCGGCCGGGCGGCCGGAAATGACGGCATCGCCGACCCCCGTCACATGATCAGAGGTCGGCGATGCTTGTACATTGTAACATAGAGGTCCTTGAGACCTCTATGGTTACTGATCGCCAGTAGCTGTGATCGCCACTCTGTGGTCGGCGCTCACAGCACACCTGATTTTCTGCTACATAGCAGCGAACAGCAGATTGCTGCTATGTAGCAGAGCCAATCATGCTGTACCTGCTTCTAGCCTCCCATGGAGGCTATTGAAGCATGGCAAAAGTAAAAAAAAAAAGTTGAAAAAAATAAAAAATATATAAAAGTTTAACCCCTTCATGACCGGGGGATTTTTCGTTTTTCCGTGTTCGTTTTTCGCTCCCCTCCTTCCCAGAGCCATAACTTTTTTATTTTTCGTCAATTTGGCCATGTGAGGGCTTATTTTTTGCGGGACGAGTTGTACTTTTGAACGACATCATTGGTTTTAGCATGTCGTGTACTAGAAAACGGGAAAAAAATTCCAAGTGCGGTGAAATTGCAAAAAAAGTGCAATCCCACATTGGTTTTTTGTTTGGCTTTTTTGCTAGGTTCATTAAATGCTAAAAATGACCTGCCATTATGATTCTCCAGGTCAGTACGAGTTCATAGCAGCGTGACTCCCTCAGCGTCTCAGCACGCCACCAGCGCTCCAGGCAATAGAACGTGCACAGTGTGGGCACATCGTATGCCCAAGCAGCTTTATCTGCTCAGTTACGGTCTCCATTAGTGCCTCTGAAATTTGCCTCTACATATAGTGTCAGCATACTCATGCATCTGGGTATATGTCCAGATCCTACGCTCCAGATAAACTTGCTCTGAGGAAGGTCCACAAAGGACCGAAAACGTTTAGCAAGATACGAGCTACAGCTGATCTGTTTGTCCTGATGCAAAATAAATGACTTTATTTTCTACAAGCATTATTGAGTGCCAAGTTTTTTGATACAGTTGATTTAAGGGGCTGGAAACCCTACTTGAGCACCTCTACTCACAAATCTATAGAGTGCCGTGTATCTTGTTCTTAGTACGAGTTCATAGACACCAAACATGACTAGGTTATTTTTTATCTAAGTGGTGAAAAAAAATTCCAAACTTTGCTAAAAAAAAAAAAAAAAAATTGCGCCATTTTCCGATACTCGTAGCGTCTCCATTTTTCATGATCTGGGGTCGGTTGAGGGCTTATTTTTTGCGTGCCGAGATGACATTTTTAATGATAGCATTTTGGTGCAGATACGTTCTTTTGATCGCCCGTTATTGCATTTTAATGCAATGTCGCGGCGACCAAAAAAACGTAATTCTGGTGTTTCGAATTTTTTTCCCGCTACGCTGTTTAGCGATCAGGTTAATACTTTTTTTTAATTGATAGATCGGGCGATTCTGAGCGCGGCGATACCAAATATGCGTAGATTTGATATTTTTTTTATTGATTTATTTTGATTGGGGCGAAAGGGGGGTGATTTAAACTTATGTTTTTTTTATTTTTTCACATTTTTTTAAACTTTTTTTCTTAACTTTTGCCATGCTTCAATAGCCTCCATGGGAGGCTAGAAGCTGGCACAGCACGATCGGCTCTGCTACATAGCAGCGATCTGCTGATCGCTGCTATGTAGCAGAAATGGAGGTGTGCTGTGAGCGCCGACCACAGGGTGGCGCTCACAGCCACCGCTCATCAGTAACCATAGAGGTCTCTGGGACCTCTATGGCTACAATATACAAGCATCGCCGACCCCCGATCATGTGACGGGGGTCGGCGATGACGTCATTTCCGGCCGCCCGGCCGGAAGCGGTAGTTAAATGCCGCTGTCTGCGTTTGACAGTGGCATTTAACTAGTTAATAGGTGCGGGCAGATCGCGATTCTGCCCGCACCTATTGCGGGCACATGTCAGCTGTTCAAAACAGCTGACATGTCCCGGCTTTGGTGCGGGCTCACCTCGGAGCCCTGCATCAAAGCAGGGGAGCCGGCATCGGACGGTATAGTACGTCCGATGCCGGTAAGGGGTTAAATCACCCCCCTTTCGCCCCAATCAAAATAAATCAATAAAAAAAAATCAAATCTACACATATTTAGTATCGCCACATTCAGAATCGCCCGATCTATCAATTAAAATAAAGCATTAACCTGATCGCTAAATGGCGTAGCGAGAAAAAAATTCGAAACGCCAGAATTACTTTTTTTGGTCGCCGCGACATTGCGTTAAAATGCAATAACGGGCGATCAAAAGAACGTATCTGCACCAAAATGCTATCATTAAAAAGGTCATCTCGGCACGCAAAAAAATAAGCCCTCAACCGACCCCAGATCATGAAAAATGAAGACGCTACGAGTATCGGAAAATGGCACAATTTTTTTTTTTTTAAAGCAAAGTTTGGAATTTTTTTTCACCACTTAGGTAAAAAATAACCTAGTCATGTTAGGTGTCTATGAACTCGTACTGACCTGGAGAATCATAATGTCAGGTCAGTTTTAGCATTTAGTGAACCTAGCAAAAAACCCAAACAAAAAACAAGTGTGGGACTGCACTTTTTTTTCAATTTCACCGCACTTGGAATTTTTTTCCCGTATTCTAGTACACGACATGCTAAAACCAATGATGTCGTTCAAAAGTACAACTCGTCCCTCAAAAAATAAGCCCTCAAATGGCCAAATTGACGGAAAAATAAAAAAGTTATGGCTCTGGGAAGGAGGGGAGTGAATAACGAACACGGAAAAACGAAAAATCCCAAGGTCATGAAGGGGTTAATGCAATGTCACGGCGACCAAAAATAGTAATTCAGGCATTTTGACTTTTTTTCTCGCTACGCCGTTTAGCGATCAGGTTAATCCTTTTTTTTTATTGATTGCAGTGATACCAAATATGTGTATATTTGATTTTTTTTAATGTTTTATTTTGAATGGGGCAAAAGGGGGGTGATTTGAACTTTTTTTTATATATATATATATATATATATATATATATATGTATGTATATATATATATATAAATTATATGTAATATATGTAAAAAATTTTTACTATTGGCATGCTTCAATAGTCTCCATGGTAGACTAGAAGCTGCCATAACCCGATCGGCTCTGCTACATATAGGCAATGATCAGATTGCCTGCATGTAGCAGAATTACTCACTTGCCACCAGGCGGCGCTCATAGCAATCCAGCAGTGACAACCATAGAGGTCTGAAGAAGACCTCTGGTTGTCTTGCCAACCCATTAGTGACCCGCGATCACATGACGGGGGTCACCAATGGGCGGATTTCTGGTGCGATTACCTGCGTTTGACGCGGCATTTAATGGGTTAATAGCCATGGGTGGATCGCGATTCCACCCACGGCTGTTCCGGGCACACGACAGCTGTTCAAAACAGCTGACATATGCCGGAAAAGATATGGGCTCACCGCCGGAGCCCACATCAAAGGGAGGGTGTCCGACATCACCGTACTATTACGCCCGATGTCAGAAAGGGGTTAATCTAAAAGACACAGGATTGACCACCACCAGATTCTGATATGGACCAATAAACTTTGGATCCAGCTTCGCCGATGGCATTTTAAGTTTAGTATTTCTAGAAGACAACAAAACCCTATCATCAATTTTAAAGACAGGACCCACCAAACTTCTTCAATCAGCCTTTCATTTTTGATGAATACTGTATGAGCAGACTATTTAATAATAATAATAATAATCTTTATTTTTATATAGCACTAACATATTCCGCAGCGCTTAACAGTTTTGCACACATTATCATTACTGTCCCCGATGGGGCTCACAATCTAAATTCCCTATCAGTATGTCTTTGGAATGTGGGAGGAAACCGGAGTGCCCGGAGGAAACCCACGCAAACACGGGGAGAACATACAAACTCCTTGCAGATGTTGTCCAAGGTGGGATTAGAACCCAGGACTCCAGCACTGCAAGGCTGCAGTGCTATCCACTGACTCAATATTTTTTTTGAACCTCCCTCAGACATCTCCAAGTGTCTGTACAGCAACCTCCACACCAGGACATTCAGAACTAATCCTAGAAAATATTCCAGAATGGTGATGAAATCCATAATTACAGAAAAATGATGAAGTTCCTGTAGACTGATTGATCTGACTGTTAAAGGAAAGCTCAAAGGTAAAATGAGGACCATTCCTCCTGCTGAGCCACCACAAAGCACCTTAACATTTGGTCCAAAGATTGATTTGTCCTCCCAGTCTGGCCATTGGTTTCAGGGTGGTAGGCAAAGTAAAAAGTCAATCCCCAGTTTACCAAAAAAGCTCTCCAGAATTTGGATACAAATTGCATTCCCCTATCAAATACAATGCTAAGAGAGATTCCATGTAACCTTACAATAAGAGAAATAAACTGGAAAGTATCTCTGCATTAGGTAATGCTGACAAAGGAACAAAATGAGCCTGTTTGTTGAATCAGTCAACCACCACCCAGATAGCAGTTTTCCCACCAGACGGGCAAATTTGTGATTAAATCCATGGATAGATGAGTCCATGGTCTTTCTGGAATTGGCAGTGGAGTCAGTTCCCCGGCCGGCCAGTTATGACAGACTTTAGCGCATGTGAAGACTTCACTAGCGCATACAAATCTTTAGTGTATCATTATGCATTGATAGTCGCCAAAAAGGTCTAGGAATGGCTTTCTGTGTAACAGTAACTCTATGACAACCAGTCATGAAACTTGTGTAACAGACTCAATCTTAGATACACCGGCAGAAATAATTTGGTCTCTGGAGTAGCGGAAGGAGCCAATGACTTGACTTTATGGATCACCTCTTCCAACAACGAGATAACAATAGAAACCACAATATCCTGAGGAAGAATGGGTATTGAAGGTTCAGGAGCAGAAAATAAATCGAGACTGCGTTATAATGCATCAGCCTTCACATTCTTGGACCCTAGCCTGAATGTGATAGAGAAACTTCGGGAAAAACAAGCACCGTCTGGCCTGTTTGGGGGTTAATTGTTTCGCTGATTTAATGTAAGTTAGATTCTTGTGATCAGTGACCACAGTAACTTGATGAACCGCCCCCCTCCGAAAAATGCCTCCAACAGCAAGTAATTCATGATTCTCAACATCATAATTTCTTTCTGCAGATGAGAAGTTTGGGGTTGGATTAGAATAAGAGCAGACATGAAATACTCTTTTAATTTTTCAAAAGCCTTGATAGCATCCAGCAACCAAACCTTGAGATATGCCCCCTTCCATGTGAGGTCAGTAAGAGGTTTAGCAATCTGAGAGAAACCCATAATGAATTTCCTATAATAGTTGGCAAATCCTAGAAAAAGTTGCAAATCTTTAAGATAATGAGGTTGAACACAATCAATTATGATCTGCACCTTCCCAAGGTGCATCTTAAACACTTCTGCTGACAATATTAACCCCCAAAATGAAATTTCCTACACAGAAAAAAAACATATTTTTCTAATTTTGCAAACACTGAGTTCTACAACCTTTGTAATACCACACGGACATCATGTTCCTGGTGAGAATCCAAATCGAGAGAGAAAATTAGAATATCATCCAGGTAAAGCACAACATATCTTCCAATGCAATCAAAGAAAATAAAATTCATAACATTTTGAAAAACAGCACGTGCATTGGACAACTAAATGACATGACAAAATTTTCATATAAACTCTCAAACATTAAAAACAATGTTTTTCACTAATCACTATTCCGGATGCATATGAAATTGTAAGCCACTCTAAGATCAAGTTTAGAAAACCACTTAGCCCCCAGAAACTGATTATATAAGTTGGGGATGACTGGAAGTAAGTATTTTTAACGGTGATTTTGTTTAATTCTCGGAAATAGAGATAATAACGGAGGCCGCCATCTTCCTTTTTAGCAAAGACAATTCCGGCAGCTACAAGCGAGGAGGAAGAACGGATATGACCCTTCCGTAAATTTTTGTTAACATATTCTTTCATGACAGTCCGTTCAGGCCCAGACAAAGTATAAAGATGAGCTTTAGGTAATTTGGCATTAGGGACAAGATTAATAGCACAATCATAAGGACAAAGGGGAGGTAGTATCTGCCTCTTTTTCCGAGGACACATCTCCGAAGTCCTTTAGGTACCCCGGCAAACAGTTCTGACTAGCGGAGCATATTTGTACAGACTTTAGACATTTCTTGTTGCAATTGGTGCTCTATTTAACAATTTTCTTCTGACATCAATCAATAACAGATTTAAATAAACTGATCGTCACATCCAAACATAGACTAAGTGTGAACAGGTGCTGAACCTAGAGTCACCAACTCGTATACAGTCAAATAAATAAGGCAGCACACTGCGGCACTAAAACATGCAAACATGAAAATTGAACTGCATTACTGCATTAGAAATATGAAAAAATGAGAGTGTTTAGCGCATAAATTGGCCAATTCATGTGTACCTGGTAGCCACATTAAGGCATCTCTCATATACCAGGACCTAGACATTCCTTTCCTCACTGAGAATGTTTGCATGTTTTAGCGACGCAGTGTGCTGCCTTATTTATTTGATCAATCAACAACAGGACTGTGAAGAAGTAGCCACGGAAGCCCCAATATCAAATCAGAAGGTAAATTATACAAAACAAAACAGGAGATGGATTTAGAGTGAAGTGCTCCCACTTGAAGAGTGAAAACCACCGTTACCCTCTTGACCAAATTACAAGCTAATGGTGTGTGGGCAATGATGAAAATTTGAAAGGGTCTTTTCAAACTAACTGACCCTAATCCTAACTTTAGAACCAGTCCCGAATCAATAGCTGCAGGCAATGAAAGCCAATGCTGATATAACACCAGGTCCTTGAAGGATAACATCAGTACTTTATCAGAAGAAGAAAAAGATACCTGGGAGTCTGGATGACCTCCTCAGCAATTACCCTAACTCAGACATTTGCTTGAATGAAGGTGAACGTGGCAATTCTTGAGAAAATGTCTAGTGAGACAACAGTATAGACAGAGTTCAAGATCATGTTTATGTTTCTTCTCCACAACACAAAAACTGGCAACTCTAACCTCCAATGGCTCCACCTCAGGTAAATGGACCCGCTCCAAGAAAGTATAATGGGAAGCCTGCTGTTCATGTCTTTCACGAATGTTGTTGTCTATTCATATGGCCTCTGCCAGAGAACAAAGCGAGTCATGAAGGACCAGAGATTCCTTAAAGGGAACCTGTCACCCCCCCCCCCCCCTCCGTAGGCGTTTGTAAATAAAAGAGCCACCTTGTGCAGCACTAATGCTGCATTCTGACAAGGTGGCTTTTTTAGTTATTGGTGCTGTAACTTCAGAAATAATCCATTTTATAATGTGTCCCAAATACCTTGAATCAGTCCTGGAGGCAGGCCTTTCCCCCCCTCACTCATCTCCCTCCGCCTTCTTCAGACTGTGCGGCGTCAGCTGGTCCCTAATTGCATGCCACGGCGATTAGGGATCAGCTGACGCCGCACAGTCTGAAGAAGGTGGAGGGAGATGAGTGATAGGCTTATATATGCACTGCGCATGCCCAGGAATCCCAGCCCCGCAGTGAGAATAAATCAGAAGACACTGTGGGGCAGGATCTCGGGCAGGGCAGCCGCACAGGCGCAGTCAGCTAGACTGCAAATGAGGACATTGGACGGGCAGCGCTCACTGCGCATGCCCAACGCATGAGAAAAGAGTGCATGGGCCGGCTCATTTGAAAACAGCGCTGAGGAGGCGGCGCCCGGCGCCAAGAGGACATGAGTAATGGCGGTGCTGCGTTTGCAGCAGGGGGGAAAGACCTGCCTCCAGGACTGATTCAAGGTATTTGGGACAAATTATAAAATGGATTATTTCTGAAGATACAGCACCAATAACTAAAAGAGCCACCTTGTCAGAATGCAGCATTAGTGCTGCACAAGGTGGCTCTTTTAGTTACAAACGTTTGGGGGGGTGACAGGTTCCCTTTAAGAGTCTCGGAAAGACCTTTGTGACACTGGCACCTGAGGGCTGCATAATTTTACAGAACTTCAGAGGACCACTGCTGTAACTCAGTGCAGTATTCCTCAGCAGCACTGCCGTCCTGTGCCAGGTTCACAATTTTTTCCTCAGCCACCTGGATCCTGTCAGGTTTGTCATAGAGCAAACCTAAAGAGTCAAAGGATTCTACAGAAGACCGTTCTGGGGCTGGTGAAGGCAAAAAGAATGCCGAGGTCTGAGTACCCCCTTGCAGTAGGGACACGGATATCCCCACCTGCTGGAACTCATACCCTGATGACCAGTGTCGCTGGGTTAAAATAGTCTACACCTCTCCTGAAAACCTCAAACTGTTTTTTCTCTCCCGAAAACTTGTTAGGGAGAGCCATTAGTGGTTCAGGAGAGACCAACTGTACGTTAGAGGATACTGATGTCACAGCCAGTTCCAGCTTGGAGGGCTATAGGAAGTTTTCAAATTATATTTTTGGCCCTGCAATTGCGTCAATTCAATACTCTGGCATTCCCTAGTCAGGTCCTGCAGCATCTGAGTCAGATTCTCCACCTGTTCACGGCGCATGTGATCTGGATCCATGCTGCCGAAAAAGAAAACCACATGGGCCAGTCGTAATGTGACACTGTGTCACTTCTCCTCATGGTCAAGTAGTGAGTCATAGGAGTCAAAGAGTCTGAGGTCAAGAGCCAGGAGAATTCATCATAAATAGAGGGAAGAGACAAAGGCATTGTTAGGTAATGGTCCTAGGTTAGAATACCAGGGACCAGCAATAAAGTATCAGAAAGTCAAAATGCTGAGAACAAGACACGTAACGTGAATGTAATGTCTCATAGAAAAGGGAGGGCACACCTTTATTTGCACAAAATGCAAAAAAAGTAAACAAAAACCATAAAGAAATTAACTGAATTCATGTAGTTCCCCATGCCTTGGTGTCGATTAGCAGAGCCTCAGTTCTTCTCAGCACTTATCTACATGTACATCACTTTGCAAATGGTAAGGTTTTAATACTGGAGGTTGGGACCATCCCGAATAGAGTCACCATAACATGGTGGGATGACTTTTACATTTTTTTAAATCAAAATTATGTTAACTAAGCACCATACATTATTTTCATATACTATTGCTATTACTATTTATTTACTGCAGAGTATTTGCTTATTATTTTTTTATCTTGGGTTTTCCCTGTTTAGTGGCCAGTGTGAACATGCACCCACACATTGCATGCACACCGACTTATATTCCAGTTTATTTCTTTATGCTTTTTTTGTTTCAGCTTTTTTGCACTCTGTGCAATGAATTTGAGGCCTCACTTTTTTTTAGCTGGACACTACATTCATGTAGTGCCCCATGGCTTGGTGTTCATTAGCCGGGTCTCAGCCCTTCTCAGTCCTTATCCGCATGTACGTCACTTGACAAATGTTAATGTTTTAATACTAGAGGTTAGGACCATCCCGAATACTATTGCTATTTATTTATTGCATGGTATTTGCTCATTATGTTTTTATCTTGGGTTATGTCTGTTTAGTGGCCAGTGTGAACATGCACCCACACGCTGCATGCACATCAATTTATATTCCCGTTTATTTCTTTGGGTTTTTGTTTAATTTTTTTGCAATCTGTGCAAATAAAGGTGTAGCCTCCCTTTTCTTTGAGGTGGACATTACATTTATGTAGTTCCCCATGGCTTGGTGTCCATTAGCCAGGTTTCCACATGTACGTCACTTGACAAATGGTAAGGTTTTAATACTAGAGGTTAGGACTATCTACTATATAATTGTCTATGGGTCACTTCCGTCTTTCTGTCTGTCCTTCTGTCACGGATATTCATTGGTCGCGGCCTCTGTCATGGAATCCAAGTCGCTAATTGGTCTCGCCAGCTGCCTGTCATGGCTGCCGCGACCAATCAGCGACGGCCACAGTCTGATTAGTCCCTCCATACTCCCCGCAGTCAGTGCCCGGCGCCCGCTCCATACTCCCCGCAGTCAGTGCCCGCTCCATAGTCCCCGCAGTCAGTACCCGGCGCCCGCTCCATACTCCCCGCAGTCAGTGCCCACTCCATACTCCCCACAGTCAGTGCCTGGCGCCCGCTCCATACTCCCCACAGTCAGTGCCCGATCCATACTCCCCGCAGTTAGTGCCCGCTCCATACTACCCGCAGTCAGTGCCCGGCGCCCGCTTCATACTCCCCGCAGTCAGTGCCCACTCCATACTCCCCGCAGTCAGCGCCCGCTCCATACTCCCCTCCAGTCACCGCTCACACAGGGTTAATGCCAGCCGTAACGGACCGCGTTATGCCGCGGGTAACTAACTCCATTACCGCCGCTATTAACCCTGTGTGACCATGTTTTTACTATTGATGCTGCCTATGCAGCATCAATAGTAAAAAGATCTAATGTTAAAAATAATAAAAAAAAACAAAAAACCTGCTATTCTCACCTTCCGTAGTCCGACGATGCAATCGCGCCTGCCGCCAGCTTCCGCTCCCAGAGATGCATTGCGAAATCACCCAGAAGACTTAGCGGTCTCGCGAGACCGCTAAGTGATCCGAGTAATTTCGCAATGTATCCTGGGAACGCAAGATGGCGGAAGCCGCGCGCGCATCACCAGAGGTTCGCTGGATCTACGCTAGATCCCGTCGGGTGAGTATATAACTATTTTTTATTTTAATTATTTTTTTCAACAGGGATATGGTGCCCACACTGCTAAATACTACGTGGGCTGTGTTAGATACCGCGTGGCTGCTATATACTACCTGGCCAGTGTTAGATACTATGTGGGCTGTGTTCTATACTGCGTGGGCTGCGTTATATACTACATGGCTGCTATATACTAGGTGGGCAGTGTTATATACTACGTGGCTGTGTTCTATACTGCGTGCTATATACTACGTGGCCACTGTTAGATACTATGTGGGCTGTGCTATATATTATGTGGCCAGTGTTACATACTACGTGGGCTATGTTATATACTGCGTGGCTGCTATATACTGTGTGGCTGCTATATACTGTGTGGGCTGTTATATACTACGTGGGCTGTAATATTTACTGCGTGGCCTATATTAACGCATCGGGTATTCTACAATATGTATGTATGTATATAGCAGCCACATGGTATATACCACAGCCACGTAGTACTCCTAAATACTACGTGGCCTGTGCTATATACTATGTGGCTGCTATATACATACATACATATTTTGAATACCCGATGCATTAGAATCAGGCCACCATCTAGTCCCAAATAATATCACTGTGTAGTGGTGGGATATCTTATATGGTTTTTTTGGTCAAAATTATGTTAACTAAGCACCTTATTTGCTTATTCTTTTTGCCTTGGGTTTTGTCTGTTTAGTGGCCAGTGTGAACATGCACCCACACTCTTCATGCACACCAACTTATATTCCAGTTCATTTTTTTTTAGGTTTTATGTATTGCAAAAATATTACAACTCCGTCTGCCTGTGGCCCATAGTCCTGAACAGCTCGTTCAGTTATTAAAACATGGATTTCTCTTGAATAAGACATCAGATTGCAGATATCAAGGTATCATTTTATTCAGCTTCCCATGACCTACATGCCCATATAGACGGCTGAGCAGGGTTCATCCTACTGACAGATTCCCTTTAATAGCCTGGACTCCAGACTGGTGCATTGGAGCAAACATCAGTGACATTCATGTAGCTCAGGGAACATTGTCCATCCAGCTGTGTTCATCGCTCTGCAGAAAGGCATGTCCTGGCTTTCAGCTTCTGAATATAGGCTAGTGTTTTCACTGACAATAAGTAGTTACCTTGAAATGGCGGCTAACTGGAAGAGGATATCAGAAAGTTGCAGAACATTTCATGTATTCAGTATTAGACATTGCTAAGGGTGGTTTCACATTTGCGTTTTTTGTTTTTTTTGCGTTTTTGCAGTAAAAAACGCAAAAAAAACGCATGCGTTTTTTACCCTATATTTAACATTAAAAACGCATGCGTTTTTTTGTATGCGTTTTGATGCGTTTTTGCAACGCATGCGCTTTTTTCTGCATGCGTTGTGTTGAAGAAATGCAGCGGCGTTTTTTTTTTAAAAAACACATTGCTGTCTATGTAAATGCATGCGTTTTTAACCACATGCGTTTGCATGCGTTGAAAACGCATGCGTTTAAAAAAAAAACACACTGATAAACCACCCCACACCATAAAATTGATAAAGGGATCCTACCCCTAATCCCTTTAAGGGTAGGGTTAGGGGTAGGGTTAGGATCCCTTTAGGGATAGGGTTAGGATCCCTTTAGGGTTAGGGTTAGGATCCCTAACCCTACCCCTTTCTGTTTATAGTGGGTTTTTTTTACTTTATTTTGATGATTGGCAGCTGTCACACATTTATCTGCATGTGTTTAAAAAATGCAAACGCATGAAAAAACGCATGTAAACGCGTTAAAACGACGCGTTTTTTCACCACATGCAAAAACGCATGCGTCAAAAAAACGCGGCGTTTGCATGCGTTTTTTCACCATGCGTTTTTTTTTTTAAACGCATGCGTTTTAAAACGCACGTGTGAAACCAGCCTAAATCAGCACATTAACACTGAAGGGACAGAACACCGACTGTAATGTTAACGTATATTCATCATAAGATGTAATGTCACCTTTTGGGTAGACTACGCCCTCGTCTTGCCCATACCTCATTCCGCTTATGGTTTAATTTAGTGTCAGATACAAATTTCCCCGGAATGCCGAAGGTATCAAAGGAATTAGCAAAATCCTCTTATACCTGAAGAATTCCAGCAATCCTGTCTATACGTGGCTGAAGCACGGACTCGCCATGACCTGATAGCTACTTGGCAGGATACAGAACACGGGTGACATAAAAGTAACAACACAGATAAGCCGGGGCCTAGTGCAGCACGATATATATTACCGCCCCTCCTCTGGCTATCCAATGTATGCACACAGGACACAGTCTGGCACCTCATGCACAGATGTACAGTGTGTAGTTACACCCAGCCTACAGACTGCATGCTATTTATAGCTCTATAATGCCACAATCAACATGGCCGCCTGCTCCTACCTCCTCACATGACATCATTAATTGCTACAGCTGCTGATTGGCTGCAGGAGGCTTACTTCTATTGGCTGACTTTGGAAAACAAACAAGAGCCTCCTCCTTCATGCTGATTGGCTGCCAGATAAGCCATAGCAACATATATTAGACTGTGAGAGAGGGAAAGAGGAAAATGAAAGAGTGCCTGTGTGCACCGTGTGCAGATAGCATTCAGGATCAATGTGTCGCTTTCCCTTTCTCTTACATTCTGCTGACGACATTGCTGCCTGTGCAACCACTGCCTGGCAACAACTGGATGTTGTGCTTCCCAATAACATCCTGCGTTTTTGCTTGGTTTTATCCGATTACGTCTAGAGGAGCATCTGTCACTGTAATTATAGGGAATCCATAATAAAGAGACTCTATACAATACATCTGCAGCAACGCAATGGTCCCCTGATCCTGCAGTCCCATCATGGGGGAGGGGGTCATGTGATCTGTGCGCACTACGGCCATTGTTCCCATTTATCAAGTCTTAAAAATAAAAGGTACCGTTGGCATAATTGTCATGCTCCATGAATGAATGAATCCATTTCCAAGATACTTAAGGGCCTTATGTTTGGATCTTTTGGTGATTCCCAACCTAATTACCATTGGTGAAAATATTTCTAGGACAACTCAAGGGCTGCAATACAGGTGGCATTATAGTCCATGGCCCAGGGTAGTTGTCCGTCATTGACCCCCAGACTCCCTACATGGCACCTGCACCTCTACAAATAGATGAGTGGTCTTTATAAGCAATAATGCACAGACACGGGGCCATGGTCTTCTTTTGGTTCCACCAAAACAGTCCACAGAAAATATTTGGGGCATAAGTATACTAGTCGTGTACTAGTAACTGTATTAGTGGGTGCACCTTTTTCTGTCGCACCCAGACCCAGAAGTCAAAAGAAGGCCCAAAAGGTCCCTGAGGGACATATGAGAAGACCAGTACTATAAAAGATCATCAGCAGCCCACTTAGGCCGGCGTCACACACAGCGTAAAACAATACGGTCCGTATATTACGGCCGTAATACGCTGAAAAGTCCCGAAAAAAGTGGTCCATAGCTCCTCCGTAGGCAGGGTGTGTCAGCGTTTTTTGCGCATGGCATCCTCCGTATGTAATCCGTATGGCATCCGTACTGCGTGGTTTTCTCGCAGGCTAGCAAAACCAACATACCGCTATAGAAGTGATCCATGTGTCCCAAAAAGAAAAGAAAATATATATATACTGTCTATATATATATATATATATATATATATATATATATATATGTCAGTAGACACATATATTAGAGAGAAAAGCCGGTAATTCAGTGCGGTGTACAGTAAAATCACACTGACAGCTTACAGTAGAATAGGTAGAATAAATGTGTACACATAGAATAGGTATATATATATATATATATATATGTCAGTGAGACACATATATGTATATATATTAATATTTATTCCAGCGCTAGACAGCTTGAAAGCCGGTAATTCAATTACCGGCTTTTTCCTTCTCCTTCCTAAAACCCGACATGATTTGAGACATGGTTTACATACAGTAAACCATGTCTTCTCTCCATTTTTTTTGCAGATTCCACACTACTAATGTCAGTAGTGTGTATCTGCAAAATTTGGCCGTTCTAGCTCTTAAAATAAAGGGTTAAATGGCGGAAAAAATTGGCGTGGGCTCCCGCGCAATTTTCTCCGCCAGAGTAGTAAAGCCAGTGACTGAGGGCAGATATTAATAGCCTGGAGAGGGTCCACGGTTATTGGCCCCCCCCTGGCTAAAAATATCTGCCCCCAGCCACCCCAGAAAAGGCACATCTGGAAGATGCGCCTATTCTGGCACTTGGCCACTCTCTTCCCATTCCCGTGTAGCGGTGGGATATGGGGTAATGAAGGGTTAATGCCACCTTGCTATTGTAAGGTGACATTAAGCCTAATTAATAATGGAGAGGCGTCAATTATGACACCTATCCATTATTAATCCAATACTAGTAAAGGGTTAAATAAAACACAAACACATTTTTTAAAATTATTTTAATGAAATAAAAACAATGGTTGTTGCAGTATTTTATTCAACGCCCAATCCAGTCACTGAAGACCCTCGTTCTGTGAGTAAAAAAACATAATAAACCAACAATATACTTACCCTCCGCAGATCTGTAACGTCCAACGATGTAAATCCTTCTGAAGGGGTTAAAACATTTTGCAGCAAGGAGCTGTGCTAATGCAGGCTGCTCCTCGCTGCAAAACCCCAGGGAATGAGGCTAAAAATAGATCAATGATCTATATTTAGCTTCATTTGCGGTGAGGCGCCCTCTGCTGGCTGTTCATAGATCGTGGGAAATTATCTAGAAAGCCAGGGAGCTTTGTATTTGACTTACAAATACTGATGTAAAATCCTGACCAAATACTGAATGTGTGAACGTGGCATTAGAGGAATAGCTCTGCTGCTTCTGGCTTGTGAACTGCCCCACTAAATATTTTCCTGGGCATAAGTGCTCGATTGCCAGATTAAGGTCTCACACTCACACTGGGATATAACACGGCTGAGTGCTATTCGATGTTGTATCGGACAGCACTCGGTACAATGTTATGCTATGGGGCAGTGCAGATCTGCAGATTTTTTTCCCATTCCTATATAGCATGTGAACAGAATCACAGCATGCTGTGAGTGCAACTGATATTCGGCTCACACTCACCCATACAAGTCTATGGGTGCGTGTAAAACAAAACATCAGACTGCAATTGGATGTCATCCGAGTGCAGTCCAATGTACGCACACAGAAACAATGGAGAAGATGGATAAATTAAGTTCTCCATATTCTCCACATCTGTGCTGTGATTCTCTCATGTGAAATCACACTCATACGACACTCGGATTAGACACTTGACAGAGTTTGAGCTGAGTGTCATTAACATTATAGGCCCGCATGAGAGAATAAAAAAAGGGAACCCTAAAAGAAAGTCAGTAGGGACCTAAATGTGTTTGAGCCATAGCTTAGCATCAAAATATGATCTGTTAGAATCAAATGATGTGAAAGTGACAAAACTGGGATCTGGTGTTCTCACTCCCAATTTTAGGGGAATAATGTCTCTCCTTGTGGAGAGTGATATGCCTGTGTAAGGAGACTTATTGGCCATGGAACGCTCCTCTGGGAAATTAAACATGCAAATTGCCTCTTCATAGAGGAGCCATACCAGGGATTGTCTGTCCGCTGTCTCTAACATCATGTCTTCCCTGTATCTGAAACTGAATCTCTCCAAAATTGAACTTCTCATGTTTCCTCCCTCTACTAACCTGTCTATACCCGATATTGCAGTTGCCTTGGGTGTTTCAACCATAACTCCCAAGCAGCATGCTCGTTGTCTTGGGGTCATATTTGACACAGAACTTTACTTTGTTTCCTATGACCATACTCGCTCATCTTACGTTAATCTTAAAAATATCTCAGAATCCGACTGTTTCTCACCTTTGAAACTGGGAAAAAAAACCTCTTACTGTTACTCATGCTTATCTGCACTACTGTAAGGGTACCGTCACACAGTGCAATTTTGATCGCTACGACGGCACGATTCGTGACGTTCCAGCGATATAGTTATGATATCGCAGTGTCTGACACGCTCCTGCGATCAGGGACCCCGCTGAGAATCGTACGTCGTAGCAGATCGTTTCAAACTTTCTTTCGTCGTCTAGTGTCCCGCTGTGGCGGCATGATCGCATGGTGTAACAGATATCGTATACGATGTGCGCATAGTAACCAACGGCTTCTATATCGCACATACGTCATGAAATTATCGCTCCAGCGTCGTACATTGCAAAGTGTGACAGCAGTCTACGACGCTGGAGCGATATTGTTACGATGCTGGAGCGTCACGGATCGTACCGTCGTAGTGATCAAAATGCCACTATGTGACGGTACCCTTACTGTCTACTGATCGGTCTCCCTCTAACCAAACTTTATCCTCTCCAATCCATCCTGAATGCAGCAGCCAGGGTTGTATTTCTTTCCAGCTACTGCAATGATGCCTCCACCTTGTGCCTGTCATTGCACAGGTTGCCCAGAATATGGACCCTCCTACTCATCTGTCTCCACATCATCCGTGCACCCAATACCACTTGGTAACCGTACCTAGACAAATGATGGTTGATGAACGGCTCATGCAGCATATTTGAAATGCCCTATTTATTGTAATGACTGGACCATAAATGGACCTATTGTGTCCTCCCCATATACTTATAGATTGTAAGCTTGCGAGCTGGGCTCTCACTTCTCCTGTACATTTCCACGCTTAGTCATAAAGTGCTGCGAAATATGTTGGCTCTATATAAATAAATTATTACCATAAGAGAAGACTTCGTGAGAGCAAATACAGAGGGTTCACCACAAGGTGCAAACCATTAATCAGCCTTTAAAAAGAAAGGCCAGATTAAACTTTGCCAATAAACACAAGAAGTCAGCCCAGTTCTGGAAAAAGATGAAAATAAGATCAACCTGGACCAGAATGATGGGAAGAAGAAAATATGTAGAAGGGTTTGGAATGGATCATGATCCAAAGCACACCGCATGGTGGAGGCTGTGTGATGGCACTGATGATGTGACTGAAGCAGCCGGATGAATTCTGAAGTGTACAAGGCTATACTTTCTACTCAGATACAACGAAATGCAGCAAGGTTGATTGGACGGCGCTTCACTGCATAGATGGAAAATGACCCAAAACATACTATGAAAGCAACCCAGATTTTTGTTTAGGCCAAAAAGTGTAATGTTCTACAATGGCCAAGTCAATCACCAGATCTCAAACCCGTCAAGAATGCATTTCACATGCTTAAGGCTATATGCACACGTTCATGAATTTTCGCGTTTTTTTCACTATCAAAACGCGATAAAACCACAAAAAAACACATACATTAAGCATCCTATTATTAGAATGCATTCCGTATTTTTTGTGCACATGCTGCGTTTTTTTCCGCAGCAGAATCGCATTCTGGCAAAAAAATGCAGCATGTTCATTCTTTGTGCGGAATTGCAGGGATTCTGCACACATAGGAATGCATTGATCCTCTTAGTTTCCGCATGTGACTATGCCCACCATGTGGGAAGTAAGCGGATCATCTGCGGTTGGTACCCAGGGTGGAGGAGAGGGGACTCTCCTCCAGGCCCTGGGAACCATATAATTGTAAAACAAAAAAGAATTAAAATAAAAAATCATGATATTCTCACCTTCTGGCGTCCCCGGTAGTCTTCCCGCTCCTCGCGATGCTCCTTCTCCCAGAGATGCTTTGCGGTAACGACCTGTGATGACGTAGCGGTCTCACGAGACCGCTACATCATCTGGGGTTATTGCCACTAGGCATTATTGGGAACGCAAGCATCGCGAGGAGCGGGAAGACTGCCAAGGACGCCGGAAGGTGATAATATCACGATTTTTATTTTTTAAATTTTTTTAACATTATATCTTTTTACTATTGATGCTGCATAAGCAGCATCAATAGTAAAAAGTTGGTCACACTTGTCAAACACTATGTTTGACAAGTGTGACCAACCTGTCAATCAGTTTTCCAAGTGATGCTACAGATCGCTTGGAAAACGCTAGCATTCTGCAAGCTAATTACACTTGTAAAACGCTAGTGTTTAGTGGGAATACACATGCCAATTCCGCATGCGTTTTACCCTTGGCACAGTTGCGGAATTGCCGCGGAAATTTCCGCTGCAATTCCGGACAAGTGCACATAGCCTAAGACAGAAAGACCCACAAGCAAACAACAACTGATGTGACTGCTGTAAAACATCATGGAGGAAACCCAGCTTTTCGTGACATCCATAGCTTCCAGACTTCAGGCAGTCATTGCCTTCAATGGATTCTCTACAAAGTATTAAAAATGAACATTTTATTTATAGTAAAGTTAATTTGTCTAATTACTTTTGAGCCCCCAAAAGGAGGAGGCTTTGTAGAAAAATGGACGTTCCCATAATACAGCCTGTGGTTTACAGGCCTAATAACAGCAGCTGGATTAGCTCCGCATAGTGCAGTTGTGCTGGAGCTGCACAAAAGTGTGTTTATTTGGTGAACACGTTTAAACTGTTTGAGCTGATGCTGCCTGGAATACTGAGATTGGTGAGGCTGCTACTTTTACTTTGTTTAATTGTGCCTGAAGAAAGGGCTGGTTATGTTACTCTTTGTACTGGAAAAGCTGTTTGGTTTTGGAGCTGTAAAGTTTATGATGGACAATTAAATTTTTGCTGTTTTGATAAAAAAAAACTGTGTTACTAAATCTTATGAAAAGAGGTTTTGAAAAATGAATGGTTATAAAGCAAAATATATTATTGTATTGAGGACCCCTATGGAGACCTATCGTATTGTAATGCCGGCGGTCCTGCATGACCCCCTTTTTTCCCCCCTGGCAGGGATACCAACATGCTCACTGCCACGGACGCTCTGTTCCTGTCTCTGCCGTGGCTTCCTTCTCCCAGGGCCATTGCATATCTGCACTCCTGTTAGGGCACGCTCTTGTGCTCATCGCTTCTTAAAGGGGTAGGGTGTGCATTTCTGATAGCGTCCAACCAATAGAGGGAGGCGCTAAGTATTTTCAGGCACCTTACCCTGTAGGGAGGTGCCTGAGCAACATCAGTATTTAGTCTTCAAGATGCTAAGTCTGTTTTCTGCTACTCAATCCATCCAGTCTGAACCTGAACCTATTCCTAAACCCATCCAGGCTGAACCCAAACCTGTTCCCAAGCCCATCCTGTGTGGACGTGTGTAACGGGCTGGGTGGTGGAACCACTGTGCCAAAGCCCAAAGAAGACTTGAAGGGGCGTGACTTGGAGCCTCACCCAATCTGACCACGGACATGCAGCAGCTAACGACACCGTGGTCCGTAGAGAGACAAGGGAGGTGATCCAGGTGCTACTCCAGGACTGACCTTGGGTAGATGGCGGCTGACCCCTAGAAACAGATATCTGGAATGGCCTGGGGGAATGTCCAGCAGATGTAGGCAGGCAGAGAGGATGACAGGAACCGCAGGTGAAGACAGGACAGTCTGACACAGAGATGAGCACTGGCGGGTGCAGCTGGCCTGGCTGCTGTGGAGGTGAGCACTGGTGGGTGCAGCTGGCTCGGCTGCCATTGAGGTGAGCACTGGCGGGCACAGCTGACACGGCTACTGTTGAAGGAAGCACTGGCGGGTGCAGCAGACTCAGCTACAGTTGAAGGAAGCACTGGCGTGTGCAGCAGACTCGGCTATCATTGAAGGAAGCACTGGCGGGTGCAGCAGACTCGGCTACCATTGAAGGAAGCACTGGCGGGTGCAGCAGGCTGAGATGCAAGTACAGGGACCTGAGAACTGACAAGAGTGTTAGGAACAAACACACAACATTACACAGGTACATCCATGTTGGAGGAGGCGGTTTAAATAGTAAGTGACCTCCAGCTTTTGGCTGGGGACACTTTAGAGGAACGTGCGTGTGCACTCGTCTTAAGCACAGTGTCTGGAGACTTGCTAGGAGTGCATGCACCCTGAGCAGCAGCAGACACAGAAGGAGCAGGACGGGAGCCTCGGAGGTGAGTATGCTGGTGTCTCTGCAGGAAGAGAGGGACTGCAGGCAGATATACGGGTGCTACAAAGTGATCTCGAGTCCTGAACCTGTCCTGTCTGGACCTGCACTTGTATCTTCAATCAATGTTCCAGAATCCGCACTTTCTGAACCAGCACCTTTGTCCGTCCTGTCTAGTCTTCCAGAATCTGCACTTTCTGAACCAGCAGCAGTGTCCACGCTGTCTAATGTTCCAGAATCCACACTGTCTGAACCAGCACCAGTGTGTGTCCTGTCTAGTGTTCCAGAATCTGCACTTTCTGAACAATCACCAGTGTCCACGCTGTGTAATGTTCCAGAATCCACTCTGTCTGAACCAGCACCAGTTTCCGACCTATCTAATGTTCCAGAACCCGTCTTATCTAAATCCTGTTTCTGAATATCCTGTTCTGTCCGAACCTGATTCGGTACTGTCTGAATCGGCTCCAATATCCATTTTACCCTTGATTCCGAATCCTATCCTACCAGTGACTCCAAGTCCGTATGTGTGTTCCTGACCCTTGGGGACAGCTGTTGCAGTACCTGTGACTGCCCTGGTCTGGTACCTGGTGGCTACCTGCAGCTTAAGCCTAACTCCACCATCAGGGACCATAGTGAAAACCATTTAGCCCGCACTCCTTCCCATGGACAGAATACTACTCAGACAACACAGATTGGGGTTAACACACTACAGAAATAATTTATCGGATCACCAACAGTCAATAACATATAGTACAGTCCCAGCAACTACACAAGAGGGTGCAAATTACAGAGTATCACACTTCTTCTGACTTGCCAGGAAATAGAACATCTGTGACTTTGGGGCTTCCAGGGCCAACTACACCAACCAGTAGCACCCCACTTTTGGCTGGCACTCACAGAGTGGCGATAGCGTCAAGCTTAGGAAGCTAACAGAGTCCATTGAGGTATGTGGCCAAGTGACTTGATTGTCCCAACCTGGGTTCTCCAAATGTCTCCATGGGTTCAGTGATGACCAGAAGATGAAATCTTTATTCCTTCAGTTGGAGAAATGGTGACTTGGCTGCAGTCGTCTAGAGACTCTGTAGAAGGAGAGAGGTCCCTTTTATATCAATGTCATCTCTCACTGTTGGAATGTTCAATTAAACTGCATATTTTGTCTTTCACTGTTTGCAGAACAACAAGCTCCATGGACTGTTCCAAACATAGTCAGAAGGCATTCACCAAAATAACAAACATTGATTGTTTAATTGACCTATGCCTTTGTTCCCCAAGGATAGCAGAACAATAAGCTGCAGTTGCTGATAAAATAGGTAACTAGCAGCCATTCAGCAAATCAACACACATCAATTCAATCTACAAGAACTAGGGAGCACTCATTACAGGTGGAAGAAAGGCGATTCCAACAGCTAAATAGGAAAGGGTTCTTCACAGTTAGAGCAATCAGACCGTGGAATGCCCTATTACAAGAGGTAGTAATTGCAGACACTATAACAGCTTTTAAAAAAGTAGATTAGTATAGTTAGTGCCGCTAATATACTTCCTGTATACCGCTGCAAAATTAGGGTCTTAACCAAACAGACCAGTGTAATAAAATGAAGTTATGTGTAATAAATTTGCTCTGGTTTCAGGTCTAACATCTTCTCCTTATTATAATAATGTGTTGTACTTTGCACTATTTATTAAGATAGGAAGTCAAAAATGGCAAACAAAAAGCAAAGCGGACTTTTACCTTGGATGCTGGTGAGAAAGTCCTAATGATAAAGGTGCCTCCGTGCATACAGTGGATATCCTTCCAATCGTAGTGTGGAATCCTGATGCTCTAGGTGTTTGCGTGCATACATACAGTGGTCTCTGTAGTAAACCTGAGTTGCCTGAATAGCCAGGATCCAGTTCCGGGGTCTTGTGAATGCGGGGGTTAGAAAGCGCTGTCCCGGCCGGTGACAAGCGCTTGGATATGGCGTCCAGCGGTGCTGGTAAAGCAGGTGTGTGCTCACAGGACCCGCCTGACGTCAGCAGTCACGTGACACAGTGCGGTCATGTGGTGAGTACTCTTAGTTGCAATAGACTGATAGAACCTATTCCTACATTGGATGCTATATCCAATCGCTTGTCACTTACGGGGCGGCACGGTGACTCAGTGGTTAGCAATGCAGCCTTGCAGCGCTGGAGTCCTGGGTTCAAACCCCATTAAGGACAACATCTGCAAGGAGTTTGTGTGTTCGCCCCGTGTTTGCGTGGGTTTTCTCTGAGTTCTCCGGTTTCCTCCCACATTCCAAAGACATACTGATAGGGAATTTAGACTGTGAGCCCCATCCGGGACAGCGATAAAAATGTGTGGAGACTGTAAAGCGCTGTGGACCCTGGGGAGTCCTTGTTGGGGGCGATGAAAATACTTAGGTCATTTAGAGATTTATCGGGCCTCGAGATTAACTGGGAGAAGTCTAATATTCTGGAGGTGGATAGAGGCTGTAATGATATCCTGATATCAGGGGAGGGGAGAGCGGCCGATCGGGGTAGGGTCTCAGCTGACTATCGCAGCTGACATCCGGCACTATGTGCCAGGAGCGGTCACGGACCACTCCTGGAACATTAACCCCCGGCACACTACGATCAAAGATGATCACAGCGTTCCGGCGGCACAGGGAAGCATCGCGCAGGGAGCTCCCTCCGTGCTTCCCGGAGACCCTCGGAACAACTATAATTTGTGTGGAAAAAAAAAAGAATTTTTATTTTCACGGCTCTGCGTTATAAACTGTAGTGAAACACTTGGAGATTCAAAGTTTTCACAACACATCTAGATAAGTTCCTTAGGGGGTCTTCTTTACAAAATGGTGTCACTTGTGGGGGGTTTCAATGTTTAGGCACATCAGGGGCTCTCCAAATGCGACATGGTGTCCTATCTCAATTCCAGTCAATTTTGCATTGAAAAGTCAAACGGCGCTCCTTCCCTTCCGAGCTCTCCCGTGCGCCCAAACAGGGGTTTACACCAACATTTGGGGTATCAGCGTCCTTAGGACAAATTGGACAACAAATTTTGGGGTCCAATTTCTCCTGTTACCCTTGGGGAAATATAAAACTGGGTGCTAAAAAATAATTTGTGTGGAAAAAAATTATTTTTTTTCACAGCTCTGCGTTATAAACTGTAGTGAAACACTTGGAGGTTCAAAGTTTTCACAACACATCTAGATGAGTTCCCTAGGGGGTCTTCTTTACAAAATAGTGTCACTTGTGGGGGGTTTCAATGTTTAGGCACATCAGGGGCTCTCCAAACGCGACATGGTGTCCAATCTCAATTCCAGTCAATTTTGCATTGAAAAGTCAAACGTCGCTCCTTCCCTTCCGAGCTCTGCCATGCGCCCAAACAGTGGTTTACCCCCACATATGGGGTATCAGGGTACTCAGGACACATTTTACAACAACTTTTGGGGTCCAATTTCTTCTGTTACCCTTGGGAAAATAAAAAGTTGGGGGTGAAAAGATCTTTTTTGTGAAAAGATATGATTTTTTATTTTTATGGCTCTACATTATAAACTTCTGTGAAGCACTTGGTGGGTTAAAGTGCTCACCACACATCTAGATAAGTTCCCTAGGGGGTCTACTTTCCAAAATGGTGTCACTTGTGGGGGGTTTCAATATTTAGGCATATCAGGGGCTCTCCAAATGCAACATGGCGTCCCATCTCAATTCCAGCCAATTCTGCGTTGAAAAAGCAAAACAGTGCTCCTTCCCTTCCGAGCTCTCCCGTGCGCCCAAACAGGGGTTTACACCAACATTTGGGGTATCAGCGTCCTTAGGACAAATTGGACAACAAATTTTGGGGTCCAATTTCTCCTGTTACCCTTGGGGAAATATAAAACTGGGTGCTAAAAAATAATTTGTGTGGAAAAAAATTATTTTTTTTCACAGCTCTGCGTTATAAACTGTAGTGAAACACTTGGAGGTTCAAAGTTTTCACAACACATCTAGATGAGTTCCTTAGGGGGTCTTCTTTACAAAATAGTGTCACTTGTGGGGGGTTTCAATGTTTAGGCACATCAGGGGCTCCCCAAACGCGACATGGTGTCCAATCTCAATTCCAGTCAATTTTGCATTGAAAAGTCAAACGTCGCTCCTTCCCTTCCGAGCTCTGCCATGCGCCCAAACAGTGGTTTACCCCCACATATGGGGTATCAGGGTACTCAGGACACATTTTACAACAACTTTTGGGGTCCAATTTCTTCTGTTACCCTTGGGAAAATAAAAAATTGGAGGCGAAAAAATCATTTTTTTGTGAAAAAATATGATTTTTTTATTTTTACGGCTCTACATTATAAACTTCTGTGAAGCACTTGGTGGGTCAAAGTGCTCACCACACATCTAGATAAGTTCCTTGGGGGGTCTACTTTCCAAAATGGTGTCATTTGTGGGGGGTTTCAATGTTTAGGCACATCAGGGGTTCTCCAAATGCAACATGGTGTCCCATCTCAATTCCAGTCAATTTTGCATTGAAAAGTCATATGGCGCTCCTTCCTTTCCGAGCTCTGCCATGCGCCTAAACAGTGGTTTACCCCCACATATCAACGTACTCAGGACAAATTGTACAACAACTTTTGTGGTCCAATTTCTCCTGTTACCCTTGGTAAAATAAAACAAATTGGAGCTGAAGTAAACTTTTTGAGAAAAAAAGTTAAATGTTCATTTTTTTTAAACATTCCAAAAATTCATGTGAAACACTTGAAGGGTTAATAAACTTCTTGAATGTGGTTTTGAGTACCTTGAGATGTGCAGTTTTTTGAGAATGGTGTCACACTTGGGTATTTTCTATCACATAGACCCCTCAAAGTGACTTCAAATGTGATGTGGTCCCTAAAAAAAATGGTGTTGTAAAAATGAAAAATTGCTAGTCAACTTTTAACCCTTATAACTCCCTACCAAAAAAATGTTGGTTCCAAAATTGTGCTGATGTGAAGTAGACATGTGGGAAATGTTACTTATTAAGCATTTTGTGTGACATATCTCTGTGATTTAAGGGCATAAAAAATTCAAAGTTGGAAAATTGCAAAATTTTCGCCAAATTTCAATTTTTTTCACAAATAAACGCAGGTAATATCAAAGAAATTTTACCACTATCATGAAGTACAATATGTCACGAGAAAACAATGTCAGAATCATCAGGATTCATTGAAGCGTTCCAGAGTTATGACCTCATAAAGGGACAGTGGTCAGAATTGCAAAAATTGGCTCGATCATTAACGTGCAAACCACCATTGGGGGTAAAGGGGTTAACCGTTCACAATAACAGTAATATTGACCAGGGGTGCCCAAACTTTTAAATGCCACTGTATATCACTATGCAGAAATAGTGTTATTTTGAATGTTTCAAAGAGTCACTTTGGATTGTCAGCTAGTGATGTGATAGGGGTGGGGAAGTAGACTTGTTTGGCCACATGCAGAGCAGAGATATAAGTTTTGAACATGACCTTCTAGTAGATGAAGTATTCTGCTGAAAGTGATTTTCTCCACTGATTCTTATCACGCCTTTAGCAATGATGGAGAAAACATGTCTGCTGTATGTGCCATGGGTGCCGTCATCTGTGTCTGGTCGTTCTGCGTTCAGAAGGAGCTGCTTCATTATGGGCACTCTGCAATGTATTATTATAATGTGATAATGCTGAGCCTGGACAGGTGAGGGATGAGATCAGAGCTAAAGATGACTGTAGATTGTTCATAAGCTGCTAGGCATTAATGGCACTTAGATTTCTGTATGTATGGTAAGTGTAGGTGTTTTGAGCGGGGAGTCAGTTCTTACTGAGAAAGAAAGAGAGCGCGAGAGGGGAGTTAGTGAAGTCATACACTGAGCAGAGTGGGGAGAGCGCTAAGTTCAGAGTATTCTCATTTTCATGTGTTGGAGAGTTAGTAGGCTGTGAAAGACCGAAGGAGGAGGTTAGAGAAGGAAGGTGAGTGGCAGATGGGAAGATGTTAACGTCTCTCATGATGCGAGTGAGAATAGTACAGGACAGAAAGTGTAGAAGCGAAGTAGCAAAGTGATCGAGGAACTTGTTGATTTTAACTAACTAGAGACCAGACCAGGCAATACTATACAACATCAACAAAAAACAGTGCTGGACAGAATAGACCATAAAGCATCAAGTGAATGAGAAAACTTTAATGATTTGCAAACAGATACAAGGATATTTAGTATATACCAAACATGAAATCTTGCAATATCAAGGGGAGATGTTCCCACTTGACAGATGTTACACAAGCAGATCACTGTGAAGAATAGAGATGAGTATTAGCGTCATGCTATATGAGACTTAGATATTGAAACACCTACTTACTGGAGAATGTCCTTCACTTGGGTGGATAATGTGAAAGTGTCTTTCTTTATCATGGAAAGGATTCTGCTATCATCCACAACATTGTCTTCCTTGGATGTCCAGGCCTCTTTGAGTTCCCATGCTGACCAAGACGTTCCTTTTTTGCAGAATGTACCAAACTGTTGATTTGGACGCTACTAAGATTTTTGCTATCTCTCTGATGGATTTCTTTTTTTTTTCAGCCTAATGATGGTCTGTTTCTCTTCCACTGAGAGCTCCTTTGACCACATGTTATGGGATCACGGCAACAGCTTTCAAATGCAAGTACCCTACCTGGAATCAGTTACAGACCTTTTACCTGCTTAATTGATGATGGATTAACAAAGGAATAGCCCATGCAGCCCATTAAAGAGCTTTTGAGATAATTGTCCTCTAACTTTTGGTCCCTTAAAAGAGAAGCAGCTACATTTACACAAGAGCTGTAATTCCTAAACTCTTACTTCAATTAGGATGCAAATACGCTCGAAGTAAGGCTGAGCTTTATCACACTCTTCAGGAAGTCTTCGTTGCGGCTCGTTAACACAACCATATTTTTTGGTCCAAGTGCTTTCTGTAAAAAAAAAAAAAACAGACAGCACTCTGTTAGGCATACCTGCCGAGGACACAATCGTCATCCTCCGGTTTCCAGGCTGCTCTGCCGGTCTGTTTGCGCTGGGGCGGTGCTATTGCAACTACACACGGTGGTGCCTCATCTGTGTAAGTGCTTACCAATGTGGGAACACAGGACGCCGTGCTTCTCACTTGTTTAGCTGCTGGGGAAGCATGGAACGCTGTGTCTCTTGATTGCCAGGCAACGCAAGACGCTGCCTTGCCTGGTATTAGCCAATGGTGGGAATTTGTGCACCCTGCTGTGCAGGTGAGCAGGGAGTGGCTCCCTGGACATAACTGGGAGGAATGCATCACATGATTGTTACCTTGGATTTGGACTAGCTGTTTCTAATCCAGTTCAATGCTTTTTATTCAGTTCCCTTGCATAGTGGTATGGTGAGAGCTTCCTGGTTGGGTTTTAGTTGCTTCTCAGTAGCTGTTAATGGTCGATATTGGTTCTTTATTAGGTATTGTCCCTGGGTTTCCATTCGGTTCATTTGAGTATTATGCTGCTAGCTTTGGATTTACTCTTGTACCTGACTCCACATCGTCCTCATCACCACACCCCAGCTACCCTGCAACAGCTGTCTGGGAAAGCTCTGTAAAGCCCCTCTCCCTATGGAAAGTGGACGAAGAATATTCTGGCCCTTAAAGGCTTGCCTAGCAGTGGTGGCTTGCTTAAAATGAGCCTGTGATTACACTTGCTGATCCGATGCAAGTCGCTACAGAGTAGCGCAGTTGCTCAGCACTGCAGCTTTGCAGCGCTGTGGTCCTGGGTTCAAATCCCACAATAACAACATCTGCAAGGAGTTTGTATGTTCTCCCCGTTTTTGCGTGGGTTTCCTCCGGGTACTCTGGCTTCCTCCCACATTACAAAGACATACTGATAGGGAATTTAGATTGTGAGCCCCATTGGGGACAGTAATGATAATGTATGTAAAGCGCTGTGGAATATGATAGTCCTATATAAACAAAGCATAATAATATATAAAGAGTAGTTATTCCTGCTCCTAGCACACTCAGACCAATGTTATTCAATGGGGCAGTGCAGATGAGCAATTATGTTCACTGACTGAATCTGAATACACTAATTTCTTTCGTAAATTGGATGAGACTCACCCTTAAAAGTCTGTTACTGTGTAGAAAAAAAATCAGATGACATATGGAGTCACAGTATAGCATCTGATTTTTACAGATACATTGCAATTCTGTAACCTAGGGAACTGTAAATGATTAATATCTGTTGCTGTAAAATAAAACGGATTGTATACGGATGACAAGTGAGAAAATATTCATCCTATTTTTCTGGATGAAACTCTTGACAAATTTTTTATGTGCTGTGTGAACCTACCCTTTGAGTGAGCTCTGGTGAGAGATTTGGCAGATATTCTGGGTTCCGTTTTGTGTCAGTTTTCAAACTCTAAAAAGTGCAGAATTTTTTCTTTTGGTCCACAACCTGAGACATAAAAGAACACATGCTCATGATAATCAATGGGGCCGTCTACTTCCTTTGGCATAATTTATGCCATGGATCGATTTTTTACATTAAATCAATGAGTCGGTCTTTAAAAAATGGAACAGTCAAATGGAATGTCACAACAAAAGTGTGAACATTGCCTAATACGTGCTATTTAGGCACAACATTAAAGTGAACCTGTCATGCACTTAAATGCTACTTACCCGCATTTATAGGTGTACTCATTAGGTAGATATCATTCGAATAATGTTTTGCTAGTTTACTGTAGCAGCGGCAGCGGGGTGAAATTGAAGCAATATTCTTTCTGCAGCCTCTTGCTTTCAGTCATCGGGCATTGGGGAAGTGCAGTGAGGGCTTACAGAATCCATTTACTGTGAGTGCAACTGTAAGCACTCTCCGGAGCATTAATTGACAGCTCTGCATACATATACACTACAGAAAATGATTGTAACTGAACTGCCGCAGGGAGGAATAAAACCTCATTTTCTCCCTTTAGCTGCTGCTCCAATATGTCAGCTAAACAGGATTTAAACTTACCTTCGGATTACCACTATATTTCTGTACATGACAACTTCCGTTTAAAATAGATATCACAGGAAAACAACTTCTATCCATATGTTCTATCAGTATTTCAGGATGTCATCGAGGGGGAGTGCCAACATTGGACCCTCTTTCAATAAACCACAACAGATAGCTGCTCTATAGCAGTTGCTCTCCAGTTCTGGAGGACATGAATGGTCATTGCTTTACACAACCTTTTATCTGTATAGCTGCCATGCAATACTGAGAAATGCAAGATTCTACATCAAGAAAAACAAAAATAACATCTACAGAATAGGATAAATAGAACAAAGCAACAGCACGTGTGAAAAAGACTTGGGTATACAAATAGATCACAGACTGCACATGAGTCAACAGTGATGCATCAGTAAAAAGGCAAACACAGTTGTAGGATGTATTAAGAGAAGCATAGAGTCTAGAATAGGTTACGTGAAGTAATTATCCCCCTCTACTCCTCCTTTGTCAGGCGTCATCTGGAATGTTGTGTCCAGTTCTGGGCACCACATTTTAAAAAAGACATTGAAAAACTGGAGCAAGTTCAGAGAAGAGCTATCAGGATGGTGAGTGGACTGCAAACTATGTCTGTCTGTATGAGATGGTTTAGTGAATCCTGCATTGAGCAGCGGGTTGGACACGATGACCCTTGAGGTCTCTTCCAACTCTAACATTCTACGGTATGATTCTATGAATACTGCATTTTCTGCCACAAAATCAGCAGCTGCCAGGGGTTGTCAGGAACAGGATAGCGGCACCATTGTGAAAAGTGGTTGTCACAGATGAGCCAATGTCATTACTGTAATTTGTAAGGTAAATAGTGAAGATAAAATAGGAATAAAATGTTTATTGACAAGAACAAAAAAAAAATTGTAATGCTTTATTAATACATATGACCAGCTGTTTGTCTCAAGATACCGTATATACTCGAGTATAAGCCGAGATTTTCAGCCCAAATTTTTGGGCTGAAAGTGCCCCTCTCGGCTTATACTCGAGTCAAGGTGGGTGGCAGGGTCGGCGGGTGAGGGGGTGAGGGCGCTGAGGCATACTTACCTAGTCCCGGCGATCCTCACGCTGTCCCTGCCGTCCCACGGTCTTCTGTGCTGCAGCTTCTTCCTCTGTTCAGCGGTCACGTGGGACCGCTCATTAGAGAAATGAATAGGCGGCTCCACCTCCCACAGGGGTGGAGCCACTTATTCATTTCTCTAATCAGCGGTAACGGTGACCGCTGATAGAGAAAGAGGCTGCGGCACCGAAGACCAGGCAGAGGGAGCGTCAGGATCGCCGGGACTAGGTAAGTATTTTATATTCACCTGTCCGCATTCCAGCCGCCGGGCGTCGCTCCATCTTCCCGGCGCCTCCATCTTCCCGGCGTCGCTCCGCTCCGCTCCGCTCCGCTCCGCTCTGCTCTGACTGTTCAGGTCAGAGGGCGCGATGACGCGTATAGTGTGCGCGGCGCCCTCTGCCTGATCAGTCAGTGCAGAGACGCCGGGAAGATGGAGGCCCTGGGACCGGACGATGGGAGCTGCACTCAAGAGAGGTGAGTATGGCTTTTTTTTTTTTTTATTGCAGCAGCAGCGGCCATGGCACAGATTTATGTGGAGCATCTATGGGGATATATGAACGCTGCAGAGCATATATGGGGCACAGCTATGAGGAGATCTGAACGCTGCAGAGCATATATGGGGCACAGCTATGAGGAGATATGAACGCTGCAGAGCACTATATGGGGCACAGCTATGGGGAGATATGAACGGTACAGAGCATATATGGGGCACAGCTATGGGGAGATATGAACGCTGCAGAGCACTGTATGGGGCACAGCTATGGTGAGATATGAACGCTGCAGAGCATATATGGGGCACAGCTATGGGGAAATATGAACGCTGCAGAGCATATATGGGGCACAGCTATGGGGAGATATGAAAGCTGCCGAGCACTATATGGGGCACAGCTATGAGGAGATCTGAACGCTGCAGAGCATATATGGGGCACAGCTATGGGCAGATATGAACGGTGCAGAGCACTGTATGGGGCACAGCTATGGGGAGATATGAACGGCGCAGAGCACTATATGGCACAGCTATGGGGAAATAATGATCTATTTTTATTTTTGACATTCACCGGTAGCTGCTGCATTTCCACCCTAGGCTTATACTCGAGTCAATAGGTTTTCCCAGTTTTTTGTGGCAAAATTAGGGGGGTCGGCTTATACTCGGGTCGGCTTATACTCGAGTATATACGGTACTTAGAATTTGGGTTACAAAGTCAAGTTCAGGCTAGATGGCCCTTCTTATTATTAACGCTATTGGAACTTTTCGGCTTTGCCCTTCCTTCAATATTGGGACACTAGTTTAATGCAGGTCATGAATGCACTGTGGGTCATGAAAACGTGCAAAGTCATAAAAAAATGATGCCACATGTCAGCAGTACTCAATGTCTAGCCCTAGATGAGAACTTAAAAAATTGTTTAATCAGACATCTTAGTAGTATCACATGTTACACTGTGATTATGCAGTCAGAAACATGAACTCTTAGGTATATTAATCATACTGCTAAAAAAAAAATGGCATACACGATCAGATGTTTCACCAACAATCAATCTGTACTTGGAAGCCTCACTGCAGCAGTAACCTGTTCTAATTCTCCCCATTTATATGAAACTAGATGGTGGCCTGATTCTAACGCATCGGGTATTCTAGAATATGTATGTCTACGTAGTATATTGCACAGCCCACGTAGTATATTGCCCAGTCACGTAGTATATTGCCCAGCCACGTAGTATATTGCCCAGTGACGTAGTATATTGCCCAGCCACGCAGTATATTGCCCAGCCACGTAGTATATTGCCCAGCCACGTAGTATATTGCCCAGCCATGCAGTATATTGCCCAGCCACGTAGTATATTGCCCAGCCACGTAGTATATTGCCCAGTCACGTAGTATATTGCCCAGTCACGTAGTATATTGCCCAACCATGTAGTATATTGCCCATCCACGTAGTATATTGCCCAGTCACGTAATATATTGCCCAGCCATATAGTATATTGCCCAGTGACATAGTATACAGCACAGAGCCACGTAGTATACAGCACAGACACGTAGTATATTGCCCAGCGCCGTAGTATATTGCCCAGTCACGTAGTATATTGCCCAGTCACGTAGTATATTGCCCAGTCACGTAGTATATTGCCCAAAAAAAGAGACAAAGCACTACCGTAAAGCCCGCACACTACACCAAGAATAACAATATATCAAATTTTATTGGGTATATGAACACCGCAAAGAAACATAAAACATAAGTAAATACAAGACAACACCCCACTCATGGACCCCCCTACAGATAAAACATCCATAGCACGTGGGAAATCACAATAAGAACAATCAATATATAATATAATGCCATGAGCAAAAATCAACAATAACGATAGTATATCCCACTAAGTATATACAGTGGGGCAAAAAAGTATTTAGTCAGTCAGCAATAGTGCAAGTTCCACCACTTAAAAAGATGAGAGGCGTCTGTAATTTGCATCATAGGTAGACCTCAACTATGGGAGACAAACTGAGAAAAAAAAATCCAGAAATTCACATTGTCTGTTTTTTTAACAATTTATTTGCATATTATGGTGGAAAATAAGTATTTGGTCAGAAACAAACAATCAAGATTTCTGGCTCTCACAGACCTGTAACTTCTTCTTTAAGAGTCTCCTCTTTCCTCCACTCATTACCTGTAGTAATGACACCTGTTTAAACTTGTTATCAGTATAAAAAGACACCTGTGCACACCCTCAAACAGTCTGACTCCAAACTCCATTATGGTGAAGACCAAAGAGCTGTCAAAGGACACCAGAAACAAAATTGTAGCCCTGCACCAGGCTGGGAAGACTGAATCTGCAATAGCTAACCAGCTTGGAGTGAAGAAATCAACAGTGGGAGCAATAATTAGAAAATGGAAGACATACAAGACCACTCATAATCTCCCTCGATCTGGGGCTCCACGCAAAATCCCACCCCGTGGGGTCAGAATGATCACAAGAACGGTGAGCAAAAATCCCAGAACCACGCGGGGGGACCTAGTGAATGAACTGCAGAGAGCTGGGACCAATGTAACAAGGCCTACCATAAGTAACACACTACGCCACCATGGACTCAGATCCTGCAGTGCCAGACGTGTCCCACTGCTTAAGCCAGTACATGTCCGGGCCCGTCTGAAGTTTGCTAGAGAGCATTTGGATGATCCAGAGGAGTTTTGGGAGAATGTCCTATGGTCTGATGAAACCAAACTGGAACTGTTTGATAGAAACACAACTTGTCGTGTTTGGAGGAAAAAGAATACTGAGTTGCATCCATCAAACACCATACCTACTGTAAAGCATGGTGGTGGAACATCATGCTTTGGGGCTGTTTCTCTGCAAAGGGGCCAGGACGACTGATCCGGGTACATGAAAGAATGAATGGGGCCATGCATCGTGAGATTTTGAGTGTAAACCTCCTTCCATCAGCAAGGGCATTGAAGATGAAACGTGGCTGGGTCTTTCAACATGACAATGATCCAAAGCACACCGCCAGGGCAACGAAGGAGTGGCTTCGTAAGAAGCATTTCAAGGTCTTGGAGTGGCCTAGCCAGTCTCCAGATCTCAACCCTATAGAAAACCTTTGGAGGGAGTTGAAAGTCCGTGTTGCCAAGCGAAAAGCCAAAAACATCACTGCTCTAGAGGAGATCTGCATGGAGGAATGGGCCAACATACCAACAACAGTGTGTGGCAACCTTGTGAAGACTTACAGAAAACGTTTGACCTCTGTCATTGCCAACAAAGGATATATTACAAAGTATTGAGATTAAATTTTGTTTCTGACCAAATACTTATTTTCCACCATAATATGCAAATAAAATGTTAAAAAAACAGACAATGTGATTTTCTGGATTTTTTTTCTCAGTTTGTCTCCCATAGTTGAGGTCTACCTATGATGTAAATTACAGACGCCTCTCATCTTTTTAAGTGGTGGAACTTGCACTATTGCTGACTGACTAAATACTTTTTTGCCCCACTGTATAAGAGATGCAAATGCACATGTAATAACAAGTAGGCAGGATCCCCTTATAACAACCACAAGATGTATGGTAGGTCAAACAGGCAGTATAGGTCCAGATGGGCTGTTTGACCTACCATACATCTTATGGTTGTTATAAGGGGATCCTGCCTACTTGTTATTACATGTGCATTTGCATCTCTTATATATGCTTAGTGGAATATACTATCGTTATTGTTGATTTTTGCTCATGGCATTATATTATATACTAGATTGTGGCCCGATTCTAACGCATCGGGTATTCTAGAATATGCATGTCCCTGTAATATATGGACAATGATGATTCCAGAATTCGCGGCAGACTGTGCCCGTTGCTGATTGGTCGAGGCAACCTTTATGACATCATCGTCACCATGGCAACCATTATGGCATCATCGTCGCTGTGCCCGTTGCTGATTGGTCGAGGCCTGGCGGCCTTGACCAATCAGAGACGCGGGATGTCTACGTCCTTTATGACATCATTGTTGCTGTGCCCGTTGCTGATTGGTCGAGGCCTGGCGGCCTCGACCAATCAGAGACGCGGGATTTCTACGTCGATGCTGTGCCGGTCTCTGATTGGTCGAGGCCTGGCGGCCTCGACCAATCAGAGAGCCGGGATTTCCAGGACAGACAGACAGACAGACAGACAGACAGACAGACAGACGGAAAAACCCTTAGACAATTATATATATAGATTGATTGTTCTTATTGTGATTTCCCACGTGCTATGGATGTTTTATCTGTAGGGGGGTCCATGAGTGGGGTGTTGTCTTGTTTTTACTTATGTTTTATGTTTCTTTGCTGTGTTCATATACCCAATAAAATTTGATATATTGTTATTCTTGGTGTAGTGTGCGGGCTTTACGGTAGTGCTTTGTCTCTTTTTTTGGTCCATGTTGTTTTATGCTACCGGTCCTTTTGCACCTCCCCTTGGTATATGCGGATTGTAGCTGTGCGCCTTGCTCTACTTTTTTGCTGTAGTATATTGCCCAGCCACATAGTATATTGCCCAGCCACATAGTATATTGCCCAGCCACATAGTATATTGCCCAGCCACATAGTACACATAGTATATTGTCTAGTCACAGTCACGTAGTATACTGCCCAGACACGTAGTATATTGGCCAGTCACGTAGTATATTGGCCAGTCACGTAGTATGCACCATATCCCTGTTAAAAAAAAGAATTAAAATAAAAAATAGTTACATACTCACCTTCCGGAGCGGATCGAAGCGGCCGGTTACCGATGCTCATCGCGCGATTTGGTCTGAAGAGTGCATTGCGGTCTCGCGAGATGATGACGTAGCGGTCTCGCGAGACCGCACGTCATCATCTCGCGAGACCGCAATGCATGGAGCGGTCACCGGGGCGTCGTGAGGAACATCGGTAACCGGCCGCTTTGATCTGGGGGCTCCGGAAGGTGAGTATGTAACTATTTTTTATTTTTTTTAATTATTTTTAACATTAGATCTTTTTACTATTCATGCTGCATAGGCAGCATGAATAGTAAAAAGTTGGTCACACATTGTTAATAACAGTGTTAACCGAGTGCGTTACACCGTGGTCAACGCTGCCATTAACCCTGTGTGAGCGCTGACTGGAGGGGAGTACGGAGCTGGCACTGACTGCGGGGAGGAAGGAGCGGCCATTTTTCCGCTGGACTGTGGCTGTCGCTGATTGGTCGCGGCAGCCATGACAGGCAGCTGGCGCGACCAATCAGCGACTTGGATTCCACTCTGTGTCAATCGTAAACACTTGCTGCTGCCTGTGTAAGTCTGATCCCTCTGTGCTCTGCGCCTGACCCAGCATGACTTTATTCCCTTCCTGGATTTGACTCTTTGCTTGTGACCTGTCTTCTCTTTTGCCTGCTCCCTGTAAACTTTATTTGCCTTTTTGTTTTTCCTGACCCCGGCTAGTGAATTGGATTTCGTCTCCGACTAGCCCCTGTTATACTGTGCCATTTCCTGGACCTGACCTCGGATCGTTTGACCTCCCTTTACTAATCCAGTAAATAGTATTATATTACTATCTGTTATTGTAGTCTTTCTCTCCATTTTTGGGACTTATTAATACTATAGTGACTCGCGTCACATTTAGGGTTTTTTATTGCAGTGCTGGAGTGGTGTTACTAATGTAAGGTCTCTGCTCTTACCAGCTGCCATCGTCACTTTTTATGGAAACAGGAACACATGGGCTACTTGCACAGTGAACAAGTCTGTATGATCATGTTCACACACCACCAAGAAACCTGAAGACACAAAATAGAATAGTAAAACCAAAAACACTCAGTTTGAAAAAATGTTGCAGTAATCCGCAAGTGCTAGTAAAAGATGTAAAAAACAGGGTATTTGGTTGATACGTTTTTTGCAAAAAATGTATACTAAGCTGCTCTACCAATCTTCACGGTATACCCTTATCAGAGCAGTCCTAACTAATGTATGCAATCCCTATCTGATGTATTTAAAAACCTGATCATCTGTATATAACCTGTGTGAACAGGGTTCAGAGAGGAAAAAATCCATTTGTGCATACAGGGTAGAACAGCCTTTGTGCAGATAGCCCAAGAGGAGTGGTGGAACTCCCCAGTCTTGTAGACACAAGAGAACAATTATGGAAACAGGAACACATGGGCTACTTGCACAGTGAACAAGTCTGTATGATCATGTTCACACACCACCAAGAAACCTGAAGACACAAAATAGAATAGTAAAACCAAAAACACTCAGTTTGAAAAAATGTTGCAGTAATCCGCAAGTGCTAGTAAAAGATGTAAAAAACAGGGTATTTGGTTGATACGTTTTTTGCAAAAAATGTATACTAAGCTGCTCTACCAATCTTCACGGTATACCCTTATCAGAGCAGTCCTAACTAATGTATGCAATCCCTATCTGATGTATTTAAAAACCTGATCATCTGTATATAACCTGTGTGAACAGGGTTCAGAGAGGAAAAAATCCATTTGTGCATACAGGGTAGAACAGCCTTTGTGCAGATAGCCCAAGAGGAGTGGTGGAACTCCCCAGTCTTGTAGACACAAGAGAACAATTATGGAAACAGGAACACATGGGCTACTTGCACAGTGAACAAGTCTGTATGATCATGTTCACACACCACCAAGAAACCTGAAGACACAAAATAGAATAGTAAAACCAAAAACACTCAGTTTGAAAAAATGTTGCAGTAATCCGCAAGTGCTAGTAAAAGATGTAAAAAACAGGGTATTTGGTTGATACGTTTTTTTGCAAAAAATGTATACTAAGCTGCTCTACCAATCTTCACGGTATACCCTTATCAGAGCAGTCCTAACTAATGTATGCAATCCCTATCTGATGTATTTAAAAACCTGATCATCTGTATATAACCTGTGTGAACAGGGTTCAGAGAGGAAAAAATCCATTTGTGCATACAGGGTAGAACAGCCTTTGTGCAGATAGCCCAAGAGGAGTGGTGGAACTCCCCAGTCTTGTAGACACAAGAGAACAATTATGGAAACAGGAACACATGGGCTACTTGCACAGTGAACAAGTCTGTATGATCATGTTCACACACCACCAAGAAACCTGAAGACACAAAATAGAATAGTAAAACCAAAAACACTCAGTTTGAAAAAATGTTGCAGTAATCCGCAAGTGCTAGTAAAAGATGTAAAAAACAGGGTATTTGGTTGATACGTTTTTTGCAAAAAATGTATACTAAGCTGCTCTACCAATCTTCACGGTATACCCTTATCAGAGCAGTCCTAACTAATGTATGCAATCCCTATCTGATGTATTTAAAAACCTGATCATCTGTATATAACCTGTGTGAACAGGGTTCAGAGAGGAAAAATCCATGTGTGCATACAGGGTAGAACAGCTTTTGTGCAGATAGCCCAAGAGGAGTGGTGGAACTCCCCAGTCTTGTAGACACAAGAGAACAATTATGGAAACAGGAACACATGGGCTACTTGCACAGTGAACAAGTCTGTATGATCATTTGCAAAAAACGTATCAACCAAATACCCTGTTTTTTACATCTTTTACTAGCACTTGCGGATTACTGCAACATTTTTTCAAACTGAGTGTTTTTGGTTTTACTATTCTATTTTGTGTCTTCAGGTTTCTTGGTGGTGTGTGAACATGATCATACAGACTTGTTCACTGTGCAAGTAGCCCATGTGTTCCTGTTTCCATAATTGTTCTCTTGTGTCTACAAGACTGGGGAGTTCCACCACTCCTCTTGGGCTATCTGCACAAAGGCTGTTCTACCCTGTATGCACAAATGGATTTTTTCCTCTCTGAACCCTGTTCACACAGGTTATATACAGATGATCAGGTTTTTAAATACATCAGATAGGGATTGCATACATTAGTTAGGACTGCTCTGATAAGGGTATACCGTGAAGATTGGTAGAGCAGCTTAGTATACATTTTTTGCAAAAAACGTATCAACCAAATACCCTGTTTTTTACATCTTTTACTAGCACTTGCGGATTACTGCAACATTTTTTCAAACTGAGTGTTTTTGGTTTTACTATTCTATTTTGTGTCTTCATCGTCACTTTTTAGCAGCACCGCTGCACTCGATCTGCAGCAGTTTCTGACCTGACGGATGGTTCCAGTGTTTGCTGGAGTGAGCTGGAGGTCACGTCTCAATGTAAGTCTATGAGAGACTCGTTCTGGCTCTCATAGACTTGCATTAAGAGCTCGTGACCGTTAACTCTGACTTCTGCACAGGACTGAAACGACGCCGGGAAGAGCGAATGTTGATTATAACATTAGGTTCAGGGATATTACATTACAGTAGTAGCACCACTCCAGCGATGAAATAAAAAAAAAATGCTGGAGTGGTGCTTAAGCAAATGTATTTTACTTCACTGCTGGATTTATGGCATGTGTGGGGGACAAATGACTGACCCTATTCGCTTTGTCCATGATGAATGCAGTAGCAGGAACCCATATGGCCTGTATCACTCTACTGTGCAGAGACATGGGTGTACTACACTTGTATAAGAATGGTATTTTAAAAGGAACATGTCATCAGAAACTGACCTCGTATTTAATGCCTATTTTTAACAAAAATGCACTGTTTATGATAAAATGTACCTTTTTTTTTATTTTCCATATTAGTGCATATGTAAAAAAAATATTGTAAATCTTGCAGTGTTCACATTAGCCACTAGAGGTTCTACGCTAGGCGAAGATCATTGTGAAAGGAGGAGGAGGTCAGTTATGACCATCATCTATTGTTCTATTGTGAATGATGAACCCTGTGCTGTATACTATAAAGAGAGGCATTAACATTGATTGTAATCCTGTCTGTGATGATAATGAGACTGCTGAAAAAAAGTTTTCAGTACAGAACAAGAAGTTTGAGGCTTTAGTAGGCAGTGTGATCAGTTTCTGATTGTATTTTAAATATGGTTTATGGTTTCCTATTTTATGGTCACTGACCTACTTTAGGTGATAACTGTAATATCCTCACATGCTTTGCAGTCATTCAGACTTAGTGTTTGTTAATAGCACTGCATAGTACAAATAAACAGGCTGTGCAACTTGTCCTTTATTTGGGAGGTTGGGAATGGTCAGGGCTGTCGGAGGTTATTGCAGCCTAATTTTGGGGCTCAATACGATCTTTTAATTTTGCACCATCATTTAAAGGGGTTGACTCATAAAAATGGAGACACAAACAGGTAATGCTTAAAAATAACAAAGTATGAACTACGGTACTTATCTGTTGAAGCCGCTGTGCGTTTTGTTAAATGTGATATTTCAGTTTTTCTTTTTTATTAAAGTTGCAAAAAAATTCTACACTTGTTTTTTTAGTCAAGATGGGGTGCAGAGTGCACATTAATGTGAAAGAAATGAACTTTTTGAATTTACCAAATGGCTGCAGTGAAACAAAGAGTGAAAAATTTAAAGGGGTCTGAATACTTTCCTTACCCACTGTAATCTGGCGCTGTTCCCCAGTAAATCAGAGTACAACATAAAAAAGTGCCATTAGACACTATGTTCAGCATCATCACTCAGTGACTAGATAATTGCTGTGAATGTCATGTGGGTAGATCCAAAAATGTGATCGGTGACATGCAGGCTGCTCTTTAAGGCGTTTAAAGAAAATAATGGTAGTTTCATTTTTGTGCACACATCAGCTTTTTCTAGAATTAGAAGATAAGGACATTTCAGAGAATGCCATTTGCGCTGTATTAAGGTTACTAAAGTTGAAAATAAAAGGAACACTACTGGAAATAGGGGTGATTAGTGTTCATCATGAAGGTGTGCAAAGTCGCAGCATGGCAGCAGGTGAACCATAATATGGATCCATACTACAAACCCACTATAGACCATGTACTGCTATATGCATCCATGCACTACTTATTCACTGCTCAAAAAAATAAAGGGAACACATAAACAACACATTGTAACTCCAAGTCAATCACACTTCTGTGAAATCAACCTGTCCAGTTATGAATCAACACTGATTATGAATTAATTTCTCCTGCTGTTGTGCAAATGGAACAGACAACATGGTAGAAATGATAGGCAATTAGCATGACAAGCCCTATAAAGGTGTGGTTCTGCACGGGGTGACCAAAGACCATTTCTCTGTTCTCATCCTTTTTGACTGTTGTTTTGGTCACTTTTGCATTTTGTCATTGCTCTCATCTCTACAGGTACAATAGCATGAGGAGGTGTCCACTGTAAAACCTACAGAAGTGGCTCAGGTAGTGCAGCTCATCCAGGATGACACATCAATGTGAGCTGTGGCAAGAAGGGTAGCTGTGTGTGTCAGCACAGTGTCCAAATCATGGAGCAGATACCAAGAGAAATGCCAGTACATTAGGAGACAGGGAGGGGGCCGTAGTAAGGCAACAACCCAGCAGCCTGACCACTACCTCCTCCTTTTTGCCAAAAGGAATAGAAGGAGCAGTGCCAGAACCCTGCAAAATGATCTCCAGCAGGTCACTAACATCCATGTGTCTGCTCAAACTGTCAGAAACAGACTCCATGAGGGTGGTATGAGGACCTAACGTCCGCAAGTGGTTGTTGTGATTACAGCCCAACACTGTGCAGGACGAATGGCATTTGCCAGAGAACATCCAAGATTGGCAGATTCGACATTGGCGCCATGTGTTCTTCTCAGATGAGAGCAGATTCACACTGAGCACGTGACAGACGTGACAGAGTATGGAGACACAGTGGGAACCTTCTGCTGCCTGCAACATCCTCCAGCATGACTAGTTTGGCAGTGGGTCAGTAATGGTGTGAGTAGGCATTTCTTTGGAGGGCTGCACAGCCCTCCATGTGCTAGCCAGAGGTAACCTCTAACTGCCATTGGGTTCTGAGATGAGATCCTCAGACCCATTGTGAGATCATATGCAGGTGAACTGGGCCCTGACTCCTTCTGATGCATGATAATGCTAGACTTCAAGTGGTTGAAGTGTGTGTTAGGAGTCGAGTTTCCTCTGCTGCACAGGGGGAATCTCGATCCGTCTCCACTGCGGTCTCCCATTCTCCTCCAGCCGCAGTGGAGTCTGCTCAGCAGGGACGTCGATCCCAGCGTCTCGCTCAGTCTGACTCTGTGCGAAGAGTTGCTGCTGCTTTTCCTGCTTCTGCCATTAAGGCCAGTGCTGGGCAGCGGCGAGTGGACGTTTCTGGATCTAAGTCCTTGTTTGCACGCACTGAGCATGCCCAGGGCAGGTTCTCCTGTTGGAGATCGAGGGTCACATGCTCAGGTGCTGCAGCACATCCCATTGGTCCTTTTGGCAGGTCTTGGAAGGGCAAAAGTTCTGTAGCCACTTCCTGTGCTGCAACTATATAAACTGCGCATGACCGCACGGCCATGCGCTAGTATTGTCTTGTATATATGTGTGTGTGTTGTGAGTGAAAGTCGCTCTTTAAATAACCCTCCCTATTGAATGTCTGTTCGCGGAAGGTGTATGTTTGCTAATCTAGCGCCCGACTTATCCAACAGCACGAAACACACATTGCAGCGTCCTCTTGCTGTGTCCGCCTGTACGGCGCCGTGCGCTTGCCTTGCGCTTTCCATACCCAAGTCAGTGTGGTTGGTGGCGTCCGTCAGTGCGGCATTGCTCGCACTCCTGTGCATTCATATATTTATATTTAGTTACCTTACACACCCAGTTGCGGTGTAGTGCCAGCGAGGGTCTAATCGGACTTCAATCCCAGTTGGGGTTAAGTACGCTGACTACTCGCTCGCGCTTTAGGTGCGGTACTGCGATCCTGTGACGCAACAGGATTGCTCCCTTCACGCTGGGTGAGGTTGAACCCACGTGTATATACTTTAGTGTACCGCCATATAGCCTGTATTTACTAGCAGCAGGTTTTCACCTGCACGGTGGACCCCGGACTGCGAACGCATCTGTATCATCTTTCTTGGTGCGTTCCGCCAGTCCTAACATAATACTAGCGCCAGGGTCTGGCTAGTAAATGATGGACGATCAGCGTTCACAGCGGTACATCCAGCAGCTGGAGGGAAGGTTGGCGGCTCTTGAGCGTTCAACCTCGGCTGTGGATGTCACTGCTGTCGCTGTACAGGCTGCTAGTGTTGCTGCAGCCACCTTGTCCACTGCCGCTCCTGTCCCGACTCTAACTCGCCTCCTGCTTCCAGAGAAATTCTCTGGTGACAGTAAGTCTTGTAGGGGTTTCGTGAGTCAGTGCTCTATCCATCTCGAGCTTCTGGCCTCTCGTTTCCCTACAGAGCGGGCTAAGGTGGGATTTATAGTGTCTCTTCTGTCGGACAGAGCGTTGCAGTGGGCTACGCCGCTATGGGAGCGTAGCGATCATGTGGTGCAGAGTGCTCCGTTGTTTCTGAGCACTCTGAAACAGGTCTTTTTGGGACCTCGTGTCACCCATGATACGGCGCTCCAATTGTTGGCATTGACTCAGGGCTCGTCCTTGGTCAGTCATTTTGCCGTCCACTTCCGCACCTTAGCATCTGAGCTGGAGTGGTCGGATAAAGCCCTCATTCCAATATTTTGGAGGGGGCTGGCTGACCACGTTAAGGACGCCCTGGCCACTAGGGAGATTCCCGCCACACTGGAGGAATTAATAACTCTATCCACTCGAATTGATCTCCGTTTTCACGAGCGGAGGTTAGAGCGAGCCCAGTGTAGGCAGAGGTTTCGGCTGGCTCCCACCTTCGCCAAACCTTTGGAATCTCCAGACCAGGCACCTGAGCCCCATGAGCCTGTGGTAGAGTCTCGAGCAGGATCTAAGTCCCGGACCGCTCGTGCACTCCAGATATGTCATCTTTGCCAACAGTCTGGACATCTTGCCTCCAGATGTCTCCAGCGGTCGAGGAAACGTCAGCGTCTAGTGGTAGTTGGTGGAGGTGCACTAGACACGGCGACGTTTGCCTCCAAATTGTCCTTTAAGGGGACAATAACATTGGGCTCATCCTCTCACTCGGTGGAACTCTGCGTGGATTCTGGGGCGGAGGGCAATTTTATGTCTTCAGCCTTCGCCCAACGTCACGCAATTCCTCTGGTCATGCTATCTCAACCAGTAACTGTACGAGTGGTGAATGGGTCGACACTGCCCACACAGATTACACATCAAACTATCCCTTTCACTCTGTCCATGTCACCATCTCATCAGGAGATTATATCTCTACTCGTCATTCCTGAGGGAATTGATGAGGTTCTCTTGGGGATACCTTGGTTACGGTACCACTCTCCTCACATCGAGTGGTCCTCAGGCAGAATTCTGGGATGGGGTGAATCTTGTGGGAACAGGTGTCATCGAGAGTGCGTTCAGGTTACTACTACAGAGGTACCCGCAGATCTCTCCTCTCTCCCCAAGCAATATTGGTCTTATGCAGACGTGTTCTCCAAAAAGGCAGCGGAGACTCTTCCGCCCCATCGCCCCTATGACTGTCCTATTGATCTCTTGCCTGGTGCTGAGCCTCCCCGGGGTCGAGTCTATCCATTATCTCTCCCGGAAACGGAGGCAATGTCTCAGTACATACAAGAGAATCTGGCAAGAGGGTTCATCAGGAAGTCAGTGTCACCTGCTGGGGCAGGGTTCTTTTTCGTGCAGAAGAAGAATGGAGAACTACGTCCATGCATAGACTACAGGGGTCTTAATGCTATCACAGTTAAGAACAAGTACCCTTTGCCGTTGATATCTGAGCTTTTCGATAGGCTTCGGGGAGCTAGAGTGTTTACTAAACTAGATCTGCGGGGTGCTTATAATCTGATTCGCATCCGTGAGGGGGACGAGTGGAAAACGGCATTTAACACCAGAGATGGGCACTATGAGTATCTGGTGATGCCCTTCGGGCTCTGTAATGCACCTGCCGTTTTCCAAGACTTTGTCAACGACATCTTCCGGGATATGCTTTCCACCTCGGTGGTAGTCTATCTGGATGATATTCTCATCTTTTCTCCTGATATTGACTCCCACCGGAGAGATGTTGGCAAAGTCTTCGACCTCCTACGGGCAAACTCTCTTTATGCGAAGTTGGAGAAGTGTGTGTTTGAGCAGGAGTCCTTACCTTTCCTGGGCTATATCATCTCCGCCCAGGGATTGGCTATGGATCCTGCCAAACTACAGGCTGTGATGGACTGGCAAGAGCCCCATTCTCTTAAAGCGGTGCAGCGCTTTATGGGGTTCATAAACTATTACCGCCAGTTCATTCCCCACTTCTCAACTCTGGTGGCTCCCTTGGTAGCCCTCACCAAGAAGGGAGCGAACCCCAAATTGTGGTCGGAAGAGGTCTCCAAGGCCTTCACTTCTATTAAGTCCCACTTTGCTAGCGCTCCCATCTTACATCGTCCCGATGTGGATAAGCCTTTCCTAATGGAGGTGGATGCCTCGTCCGTTGGTGCTGGAGCAGTCCTCTACCAAAAGGATGCTCAAGGTCGGAAGCATCCATGCTTCTTCTTCTCTAAGACTATCACGCCAGCGGAGAGGAACTACTCCATCGGGGACAGGGAGTTGCTAGCAATGAAGTTGGCCTTTTCGGAGTGGAGACACCTTCTGGAGGGTGCGCGGTTTCCCTTCCAAGTTTACACGGACCACAAAAATTTGGTCTATTTGCAGACAGCTCAGCGGCTAAATTCTCGCCAGGCCAGATGGTCCCTGTTCTTCTCCCGGTTCCACTTTTCTCTTCATTATCTCGCCGGGGAGAAGAATATCCGTGCTGACGCTCTCTCTCGCTCCCTTATGTCAACTGAGGAGGAGGAAGAGGAGCCTCGGCTTATTGTCCCTTCCGAGAGCCTGAGAACCGTGGCGCCGGTTTCGCTAGAGTCTGTGCCTCCGGGCAAGACTTTTGTGCCCATTAATTTGCGACCGGAGGTTCTCTCTTGGGCTCATTCGTCCAGAGTGGGTGGACACTTTGGGACAAAGAGGACATCTGAGCTACTGGCGAGGACGTACTGGTGGCCGCATATGGTCCGGGATGTCAGGGATTATGTTCTGGCGTGTGTCTCCTGCGCCAAAAATAAATCTCCACGTCAAAGGCCAGCTGGTTTGCTCTATCCCCTGCCGGTGGCAGATAGGCCCTGGGAGATGGTCGGGATGGACTTTGTTGTGGGTTTGCCCAAGTCTCGCGGCTGTACCATCATTTGGGTCATCACCGATCATTTCTCAAAAATGGTGCATTTGGTGCCGCTACCACGGTTACCTTCTGCACGGGCCTTGGCAGCGTTGTTCATTAGACATATCTTCCGCCTGCATGGTATGCCAGACAAAATTGTCAGTGACCGGGGTCCCCAGTTTGCGTCTCGGTTCTGGAGAGAGCTCTGTCGTCTTCTCAGTATTGAGTTGAATCTCTTGTCCGCTTATCATCCCGAGACGAATGGGTTGGTAGAGAGGGCCAACCAGACCTTGGTCACATACCTGCGACATTTTGTTTCAGCCAGGCAGGATGACTGGGCATCCTTGCTATCATGGGCAGAGTTTGCACTGAACAACGCCGTAGCCGACTCCACTGGACAAACCCCATTCCTCCTCAACTATGGTCAGCATCCACGGGTACCTGTGCCTATGCCCGTGTCTTCCGCCGACTCCAGGGTGGCAGACTGGGCTGTGGAGGCACGGGATATTTGGGACTGCACTCAGGATGCTATTCAGGCCTCTAAGGAGAGAATGAGGTCCTCCGCCGATGCTCATCAGCGCCCCGCTCCGACCTTTGCTCCGGGCGACTTGGTGTGGCTCTCCGCCCGTAACATCAGGCTGCGAGTTGAGTCCACTAAATTTGCTCCTCGCTACTTGGGCCCATTCAAGGTCCTCGAGCAGGTTAATCCTGTGGTCTATCGTTTGGCCCTTCTGCCACACCTGGGTATCACCGACACCTTTCATGTGTCCCTCTTGAAACCCGTGTATATGTCCCGGTTCTCCGAGTCATCTGCTGGGACATCGGGTTCGTCTACGGACGATTATGAGGTGAACGCTATTTTGGGGTGCAAGGTGGTGCGTGGTAAAAAATTTTATTTGGTGGACTGGAAGGGTTATGGTCCCGAGGACAGGTCCTGGGAGCCTGTTGAGCACATTCGGGCTCCGCAGCTCATTGCTGCCTTCGAACGTAGCGAGGCCCAAGGAGGGGGGGCCCTAGGAGGGGGGGGGTAATGTTAGGAGTCGAGTTTCCTCTGCTGCACAGGGGGAATCTCGATCCGTCTCCACTGCGGTCTCCCATTCTCCTCCAGCCGCAGTGGAGTCTGCTCAGCAGGGACGTCGATCCCAGCGTCTCGCTCAGTCTGACTCTGTGCGAAGAGTTGCTGCTGCTTTTCCTGCTTCTGCCATTAAGGCCAGTGCTGGGCAGCGGCGAGTGGACGTTTCTGGATCTAAGTCCTTGTTTGCACGCACTGAGCATGCCCAGGGCAGGTTCTCCTGTTGGAGATCGAGGGTCACATGCTCAGGTGCTGCAGCACATCCCATTGGTCCTTTTGGCAGGTCTTGGAAGGGCAAAAGTTCTGTAGCCACTTCCTGTGCTGCAACTATATAAACTGCGCATGACCGCACGGCCATGCGCTAGTATTGTCTTGTATATATGTGTGTGTGTTGTGAGTGAAAGTCGCTCTTTAAATAACCCTCCCTATTGAATGTCTGTTCGCGGAAGGTGTATGTTTGCTAATCTAGCGCCCGACTTATCCAACAGCACGAAACACACATTGCAGCGTCCTCTTGCTGTGTCCGCCTGTACGGCGCCGTGCGCTTGCCTTGCGCTTTCCATACCCAAGTCAGTGTGGTTGGTGGCGTCCGTCAGTGCGGCATTGCTCGCACTCCTGTGCATTCATATATTTATATTTAGTTACCTTACACACCCAGTTGCGGTGTAGTGCCAGCGAGGGTCTAATCGGGCTTCAATCCCAGTTGGGGTTAAGTACGCTGACTACTTGCTCGCGCTTTAGGTGCGGTACTGCGATCCTGTGACGCAACAGGATTGCTCCCTTCACGCTGGGTGAGGTTGAACCCACGTGTATATACTTTAGTGTACCGCCATATAGCCTGTATTTACTAGCAGCAGGTTTTCACCTGCACGGTGGACCCCGGACTGCGAACGCATCTGTATCATCTTTCTTGGTGCGTTCCGCCAGTCCTAACAGTGTGTCAGCAGTTCCTGCAATATGAAGGTATTGATGTTGTGGATGGCCTGCCCTTCCAATGACCTGAATAGAATCGTGCGCATCTGGGACATCATGTCTGGCTCCATACACGAACGCCATGTTGCACTACAGACTGTCCAGTAGGTGACTGATGCTTTAATCCAGGTCTGTGAGGAGATCCCTCAGGAGAACATCCACTGCCTCATCAAAACCATGCCAAGGCATTATAGGAACATCATACATAATTTACTTGTCTTGAGTTATTTCCATTGTAGTTGGATCAACCTGTAATTTGATTTTCCACTTTGATTTTGAGCATCATTCCAAATCCAGACCTCTATGGGATATTAGTTGTGATTTACATTGATCATTTTTATGTTTTATTATTCTCAACACATTCCACTATGTAATAAATAAAGAATTGCAACTGGAATACTTAATTCAGTGATATCTAGGATGTATTCAGCGTCGGACTGGAGCACCTTGGGCCCACCAGAGAAAATCATTCTTGGGGCCCACTATGTAGCTACATAGAAATAGATACAAGACCACCAATTGTGCGGTAAAAAGCACTAATATCAGGGTATAATATAAGGTAGTTCACGTCTTAATAATGTAGCAAGGTTTGGGGTAGCCCCCTCACAGAATATAATGTAGCCCCCTCATAAAATATAATGCAGTCCCCTCTCATAGAATATAATGCAGCACCCCACAAAATATAATGCAACCCTCTCAGGTATGACACAGTCCCCACCATAGAATATAATGTAGCACCCCCATAGGGTATAATGCAGCCCCCCCTCATATAGTATAATGCCACCCAGCACAGAATATAATGTAGTCCCCTGAGAGAATGCAGTTCCACCACAGAATATAATGCAGCCCCCCATAGAGTATACTGTAGCCCCCTCATATAGTATGATGTAGCCCCCATAATATTATGTAGTCCCCTGAGAGAATAATGCAGCCCCACCACAGAATATAATGAAGCCCCCCATAGAGTATACTGTAACCCCTCATATAGTATGATGTAGCCCCCATAATATAATGTAGTACCTTGAGTATAATGCAGTCCCCCCACAGAATATAATGTAGCCCCCCAGGGCCGTATTTAGAGTTTCTGCTGCCCTTGGCACTTTTAGCGCTGCCTCCCCTTTTGGTGAGTATGACACTATCGGCAGTGACTTTGGCAAAAATCGCTGATGTGAAAGTCGCCTTTTGCAGCAGATCGGGCAGTTTTTCTGCATCTGCCGCGTAACGGATCACTTATGGCAACACTGCGTTCGGCCTCAGTCATTCTCTATGGGATTTGCGGCACTTGCCGTGATCTGGCAAATGTGGTACCATACCTCCCAACTTTTGAAGAAGGGAAGGAGGTATAAAGTTTGCGGCGCGCGTAGTGCGCCGCGGCAAATTTTAGGCCACGCCTCTGACTAGACCCATTTCACAACTAGTCACACCCATATCCACGTCCCAACCGCAGCCATTTAGCACTGCTGATCACACTGTTTTATATACAATAATTATAAACAAAAAATATGGCCACACAGTGCTCCATACTGTATAATGACCGCACATGATGCTCACTACTGTATAACGGCCACCACACATGATGCTCAATACTGTATAATGACCGCACATGATGCTCAATACTGTATAACGGCCACCACACATGATGCTCCATAGTGTATAACGGCCACACAGTTCTCCATACTGTATAATGACCACAAATGATGCTCAATACTGTATAACGGCCGCACATGATGCTCCATACTGTATAATGATCCCACATAATGCTCCATACTGTATAATGACCACACATGATGCTCCATACTGTATAACGGCCGCACATGATGCTCCATACTGTATAATGATCCCACATAATGCTCAATACTGTATAATGGCCATACAATGCTCAATACTGTATAATGACCACAAATGATGCTCCATACTGTATAACGGCCACACATGATGCTCCATACTGTATAATGACCACAAATGATGCTCCATACTGTATAATGGCTACACATGATGCTCCATACTGTATAATGATCCCACATAATGCTCCATACTGTATAATGGCCACACATGATGCTCCATACTGTATAACGGCCACACATGATGCTCCATACTGTATAATGACCCCCCTCCTGTATGCATGGCTCATCTCCCTCCTATCCCATATACATAGCTCATATTACCCCTCCTGTATGCATGGCTTATATTCCCCCCTGCATGGCTCATATTCCCCCCTGCATGGCTCATATTCCCCCCTGCATGGCTCATATTCCCCCCCTGCATGGCTCATATTCCCCCCTGCATGGCTTATAGCCCCCCCTGCATGGCTCATATTCCCCCCTGCATGGCTTATATCCCCCCCTGCATGGCTCATATTCCCCCCTGCATGGCTTATATCCCCCCCGCATGGCTCATATTCCCCCCCTGCATGGCTCATATCCCCCCCTGCATGGCTCATATCCCCCCCTGCATGGCTCATATCCCCCCTGCATGGCTCATATCCCCCCCTGCATGGCTCATATTCCCCCCCTGCATGGCTCATATCCCCCCTGCATGGCTCATATCCCCCCTGCATGGCTCATACCCCCCCTGCATGGCTCATATTCCCCCCTGCATGGCTTATATCCCCCCCTGCATGGCTTATATCCCCCCCTGCATGGCTCATATTCCCCCCCTGCATGGCTTATATCCCCCCTGCATGGCTCATATTCCCCCCCTGCATGGCTCATATCCCCCCCTGCATGGCTCATATCCCCCCCTGCATGGCTCATATCCCCCCTGCATGGCTCATATTCCCCCCTGTATGCAGGCTTATCTCTCTGCTCCTGCTCCTGCTCGGCGCGCCGGCTTATGTCCTCCTTCATTCCCCCCCCCCGTTCCCCCGTCCCTCATACTCACCTGTCTTCCCACTGCACGGCCGTGCCGACATCCCTTGCGCTCTGTCCCGACTCCAGGCGGCGGCGCCGGCGCAGCACCTTCTTCCTGCTTGAGCGGTCATGTGACACCGTTCATTAAGATCATGAATATGCGCATATTCATGATCTTAATGAGCGGTGTCACGTGAACGCTCGTGCAGTGCAGACGCCGAGACCATCGCTGGAGCAGGCAGGGTGAGTATTCAAAGCGAGCAGGCGAGCAGGCGAGCGAGCGGGCGGGCGGCGGCGGGGGGGGGGGGCCCTGGAGCAGGGGAGGGGGCCCTGGAGCGGGGGGAGACCCTGCCAGCAGATGCCAGTGTCAGGGCCCACCGGAGGATCCTCCGGTTCCTCGGTGGGCCAGTCCGAGCCTGGATGTATTATTTTAGTGTTCCCTTTATTTTTTGAGCAGTGTACATTGTCCCGGGCATGAGACCTTGCAGATACAAGAAGCAGAAGTAGCTGTTTGCTAGACCTGGTGCTAATGTACTAGTTGTGAGAACGAATCACACATCATGGGCCTGGGAGCCACATGCAAAACAGAAAAATGCCTGAGTACAGTAAACCCACTAACAAATCATTTAACTAATAACGACAATTGAATTTTTATTTATTTTTAACTGAACTGTACATGTGAAACTTTGAAGTTGATCTTACAAGGGAAAATGCTTCTTTCTTCACTTATCACTTACTTCTTCTTTCCTGCACTGATCATTCTCTCTCAAAAGCTGTAATAATGTGCCTACAAATCTGTCTTTAATGAGGGTATATGTGCACGCGACGTCCTTATTCCGACAGCAGAGTCACCAGTGGTTTTCCTAGACACAGCCGCTTCAGGAAAAAGCTAGTGCACCACACTCCAGCGAGCCCTTCATTTGGATTGGCTTGGTCAAGACCAGTCTTAATGAATTTAATGAATAAAGTTTTTATCTGGCTGCAAAAAAAAATGTTTTTTTTCATCCAAACACCATCCTTTTTTATACATCACCAGTTATTAAAATTCACAGGGCCAAGCACAGTTTCCTATGTTAATCTTAGAATCACAGAATGTTAGAGTGGAAGGGACCTCCAGGGTCATCATGTCTAACCCGCTGCTCAATGCAGGATTCACCAAACCATCTCAGACAGATGTCTGTCCAGCCTCTGTTTGAAGACTTCCATTGAAGGAGAACTCACCACATCTCTTGGCAGCCTGTTCCACTCATTGATCACCCTCACTGTCAAAAAGATTTTTCTAATGTCTAATCTGTATCTTCTCCCTTTAAGTTTCATGCCATTGCTTCTTGTAGCCAAGCCACTGTATAAACGGCCCACTTACCCATCCAACCTTCCATTCTCTCCACCCGCTGGACCACTTATCCGCTACTCTTCTTGTGCCCCCTCCCAGCTTGTGCAATGTGAAGTTGGAGGCCTGCTGCCTGCTTGCAAAGTACTAAGTACTACTAAGTCTAACCCTACTCACTGCTGCCTGTCTGCAATAAAGTTCAGTTGCCTGTCTTAAAGGGGATATTCTAGTAACCTAATACTTATCTCCTATACTCATCATATGGGATAATTATTAGGGCAAGTTCACATGGCAGAAGCTTGGAGCGGACAGCCACACCGACATTCTGCTGAATAACCACGGTGGCCTCTTACTTCATGCCTCCCATTTATCTTTATGGGAGACAGCAATGAGAATTACGAAAAGGTGGATTTTAGCTGCAGCCATGCCAAGAACGGACCTGTCTGCACCAAAATTCTGCTTGAAAATCTGCCTTGTGAGCTGATCTTTACAACCGAGCGTCTGCATGCCCAATCAGTTTATGTCACCCTTTCTATCATAAAATAATAAACAGAAACTGTTCTTCTAATATAGACCCATACATCCAGAAGAGATCCATTTTCAGCAGTCACCTCATTATCATAACATGCAGGATTACAATGAGAGATAACAAAATCCACCATTCACAGTAGTTAGTGTCACAGATCACCTCTTCCCCCTTCCTGCACAATGACATCTGTGTGTCACTAAACGTGAGACCATGTACAGAAAACTCTCCCAAGATCCCCTATAATGTCTTGTGATATATATATATACATGTATATGTCCAATGTCCATATCTCCAAACATGCAAGAGAGCATCTACCATAAAAGTACAGAAAACAGAATACAATTATCTTCAATCAAAAGTACAGATTATCAAAAAAAATCACAATCTGGTTTCAATTAGTTTAAAAAATGTATGTGACACATTCCCTTAAAGAAAAATAAGGAAAAATATACCTAAGAAGAGTACAGGAAATTTTAAGAAATGTTTAACAGGTTATAGTGGAGTAGGTCCCTGACAAGAGCCTACCTTGGCTATAACAAAAACTGTTGGCTATGTATGTGATCTGGTGTTTGATGGGAACTGTTAATGTGTGATTAGTGAGGACGTGGTGCAGAATTTGAGTTTTTCCAAGAGTGGGACATGGGACAGTGGAAGGGTCACAGGGGGAGGCGGAGCTAGGATGGAACCTGGGTCAGTGTGGAGTCTCAAGGGGGCCCGAAAATGTTGCCAGTGTGGGGTACAGAAATTCCTGATGGCAGCCCTGCCTGGATCCCCGTGACTTTTCGGAACCAAACATATCTCCAGAGAATTGTACAGCTAACTGACTTTTTGTTGTGGTAGGGACTCTAAAATGCAGCAATTTCCTGGGGAAAGCAGTATGCGAAACGCGCGCTGGGGTGCAATCATCTCTTATGTGGTTCGGGTAATTATGTATTGTAATAATGATCATGTTTTGTCTGATATAGTATCACATACAGATGTAAAGTATATCTTCACTTACATTGTAAATTGGTGGATTGATTATGTATTATTACTATTTATTGTTTATTATTCATTATTACTACTTTTCTACTGCTCATCATGATTTATGTATCATTGATTATATGAACTGTTACTCTATTGTACTCCTATAGATGCTTTGTATTTTCCTGACATATATGTGTTTGAATGTGATATATTATGTTTTTTCAACAGTTCTTAAAAAAATTGTATATTTTTACTATCCCGAAGTGTGGTACATCATTTGTACGATTTATGCTTTATTTGTACACACTAATCTGTCTGTTTTGTGAATCAGTGATCCAATATTACAGACATCTAAAATAGGTGTAATGGTCCCTTTACATTGACCGACCGGCGGCACTAAATAAATGTCGATCAGTAATGCTGTATAATAACCTGTCTACACAGGCAGACCGCGGTAAATGATGCGTACAGAGCGATGTATAATAGATGTGTAACAGATAGCTCGGTGCGCACAGGCTGCCATAGTACTTGACAGTATGAGTCCTGTTCACACAGGACAATGCATTGCCGAGAACGATGATCTTTGGCGCTACACAAAAGGTCATTTCACCCAATGAATGAGCGTTTTGCCTGTTAACAACCTGTTTACACAGAAAGATTATCATGAAACGGGCACCCTTAACAACCCCTGTTCACGATTATCATTCAGTGTAAATGTAGCTTGATCCCGAGTGTCGGTGTCACCAAGAAATCTGGATAAGAAATCACATGCCATTGTGTGTGTGTTATCCTAGCTCCCAGCTGGGCTTCCATTGTGTGTTGCTATGTCTTTCTTTTGTGTGCAGTTTGAGTGACTCCTGCGGCTTTGTACTGTATCCTTGTAATAATGTCTTCATGTGGTGTTTTTTCCTGTCCAAGTCTCTATTAGAAGATGATTTGCTGCCCTGGGGTCTGCTCCATGTCCAGCTGTGTGGTCTGTGGGAAGGAGGAGGGACTATGGCGGTGTGTGTATGAATGTGTATGAGGGTCTGTATATAAGCCTCTGCAGGCAGTGTTCTGCTCTAGTCCCAGTGCAGGAACTGCGCAATCAAGAGAACCCAAGCGAGCGCAGGGGCTAGGTGAGTGTGCACAGGGTGCTGGAATGGGGTCTCCATGACATAATCTCCCAACACTTCTCTATCTGGCCATCACTTCTTGTCATTACAGAAATGAATGCAGCTTACTGTAATCATTCACTTTTAAAGAACCTGATGTAAAATCTAAATGTTAACATCCATAAATACTGATATTTTCACTAAAAGGAGTCATTGCACCTATGTTAGGGTTTGCCTGTGGGGTTACGGTATATATATGGATGTATGGGGGTTACATAGATTCCTTTACTATATCCAAATATATAACCATATAGATTGGTAACATGTTCTGTTACATTAATGCAATATATATGCAGTGTTAAATCCCCTCGCAATGCCAACAAAGAGTTCTTTTTCCCAAATTACTTTGAAGTCACCCATCTTTTTTATTTAATTAATATGCTTTCTTATATAGCGCCATCCTATTCCACAGATATTGTCACCCATGCAACAGTTCTCCTTTATCCCTACACATTATGCATTTGTACTGATTTATTAAGATTTGTATTAAGAAGAAACTGGCAAAACCACCCGTAGTTTCCTATTACCTTTGCTATATCAGTTCACTTTCATTATTTTGCTTTATAGGACATGGATGTAACGGTTTTGGTTACTGGATGATTGTGGAATCATCATTCGACAGGACGCTATAAAATGATCTGTCTTTGGCCACGTTGACACATTCAGCATTTTACATCAGTATTTGTAAGCCAAAAAGAAGAAAGTATAATAGAAACACGTCACCACTTCTGTTTTTTTTCTCTCCTGGTTTTGGCTTACAAATACTGAGGTAAAATACTGACTGAATACTGAATGTGTGAACATGGCCTTTGACTTACCCCCCAGGATCTACTATACACCAGCTCTGTATTCATTAATGCTAATGATCTATTATTCAGCCTGGTGAAAATGCCTCCTCTAGGAGCACATAAAGAAAGCTCTATTATCCGGGCGATAGACAGGTTCTCGTTTTTCTAATCTACTTTCTAGACAGAGAAGTCCCGGATATGAGATTGGTTTTTGCTTATATCTTGCTCATTAATGAAGGATATGTTTGTTTATAGTGAGGGGATTATATTATTCCTCCTCGTCCCAAATGGCCATCATGTGTGGATTGGTGATCCGAGGATTTATTCTGATTAGACAGGAGTGGGAATGAATTATGCTTCTAAGGCTCTGTTCACACTTCCTTTACGTCATTCCGTTTGTTCTGTTTGTATTAATGAATTCCATTATGAGATAGCCTTTGGAACAAATTCTGCATAGTAAGCTTTTTCTTCAACTCTAAAAAAAGAACATGTAACAGACATACCCCCATAATAATCAATGGGGTCTTTCTGCTTCCGTTCTTGGCATTTGTGCAATAAATCCATGTGAACATTGGCTAAAATGAGAAAAATTGACTTTTGCCTCGTGGCATATTTGTCTTCCTTTGGATCAAAATTGGAGGCGAATGGTCTAACCTAGATGGATTCATGCCTTTTTTTCAGGCGTTATTCTACTTTTCAAGCACTAGATACAAATTTTTCATGCAGCCACACTCTAACACTCTTTTTGCTTAGGTATTTAATAAACCGTGGCCCGACTCATTTTTGCCCTTGCTCCTGTTTTTTTTGTCTAGTTTTTTTGTCTCTTTTTGTTTGCACCCAATTCACTATTCTATTTGCGCCTTTTTTTTTCAGTCTATTTTATTTGTGCTTTGTGTTTCCCTTTTTGTAACGGAGTTTATTGATTCCAGATGTTTTTGCCTGATTTTGACTTTCTAAAAATCTTGCAAAATTTGTCGCAACTCCAATCCCCCCTGTTGTATTTTTGAGTATGCCAGTTTTTTAGGAGCCAATTTGCACAACATGCGACAACTAATACCACAAGACAAAAAAGTAAAATGACTTTAAAAAAAAACAACGCACAAATGATGAATCTGGTCTCATTATTTTTTGCAATGCAAGTTCTGCAAAGAATAATTGTAACATACGACATGGCAGATATATAATACCTCCATTGACATAGAGGAAATTCTTCACCCAGCACACATCACCAGACAGGAGTGTGGGTTAGTTTCAAAGAAATAAGATATCAGATTGAACATACCCTGTAATTTCTAGACATGACTTGTGCTTTTCTAGGAATCCCAGTCCAGCATTCCAGACCAGTATCTGTTACTATATGGTGACTGCAGAATATTATGTATCAGAGTTGTACCGGCATTGGTAATATAATAAGTACTATAGTCATGTAATTGTTCCCCAATAAAGATGTGGCCACATTGCATTCAAATTCATACTCTGTAGAAGCATAAATGAAAATTATGTCATAGACAGCCGTGTGTTTTCACATCTTGCCGTAGGAGAGCGTTTGCCCAAGGCTTGTAATTCCAGAAAGCATCTGTAGATTCCATAGATTGTCAAAAGTCTTGTAAAAATATTTTCAGAATTTCCATAAGCAAGTATTTGTACAATCCATTATTGCTCTCTTTTTTTCGATGATGAGTCCCACACTCTCTTGGCGACCTTCTTCTATAATGAGGACGTGCGTTGTCATCTGAAGGTCTATCACAGTGTTCCCCAACTCCGGTCCTCAAGAGCCACCAACAGGTCATGTTTTCAGTATTTCCTTAGTATTGCACAGGTGATAATTGCATCACCTGCACAGGCAATACTTCCATCACCTGGGCAATACTAAGGAAATCCTGAAAACATGACCTGTTGGTGGCTCTTGAGGACCGGAGTTGGGGACCACTGGTCTATCACATTGGTTTGTAGACGTTAGGCTCGTACAGCAGATATTTTATCTTTCTTGAGTTACACTTCTGACAACAGTATTACACTCATGTGCTGTATATTCACAACAGAACCTGCTTTGTGGGATTGCAAATGGAATTTGAAGTTCAAAATTGTGTTTTAAGAAGGCAAATTTTAAACCAGATGGTTTATGCCAATGACTGGCTTACTGATAGACAAAGCCTGTGACAGATTGGCAGGGGTTTAGGGGGACGTAGTGGAAAATTGTAGAACATGAGGTGAGATTTAGGTCGGTCATGAAACATCTGCTGCTCTGCTCCCCTTCCATTCTGATTTTTTTTGTGAACTTCATAAGTATAATGATAAGATAATCTGACACCTGATTAATGCTGCTTGAACCATAAGCAGCAAGAAATAGAGCTCAGCTCCTTCATTTCAGGCACCTATGATTTACTCTGAAATCCTTTTAAAAACGTTGAAAACTTGTGAGGGAGGATGTGATGCAACTAGCACGGATAGTCCAAGAGGCAGATTCCAAGTGTTCTTTCCCTGCCCCATTTCCCCTGACTGACATATGTGTGCATAGGGAGGAACCTGTTATTCCAAAGAACAATGCAACTAGGATGACGAGTCCAAGAGGCCAGTCCCTGTTGGCTTCTTCCTGACTCGCTCCTTTAGACTAATAAGTATCTCCACATACAGTACAGACCAAAAGTTTGGACACACCTCATTTAAAGATTTTTCTGTATTTTCATGACTATGAAAATTGTAAATTCACATTGAAGGCATCAAAACTATAAATTAACACATGTGGAATTATATACTTAAAAAAGTGTGAAACAACTGAAAATATGTCTTATATTCTAGGTTCTTCAAAGTAGCCATCTTTTGCTTTGATGACTGCTTTGCACACTCTTGGCATTCCTTAACCCCTCTGTGACCTTAGACGTACTATCCCGTCGAGGTGCCCTGGGCTTATCTGACCCTGGACGGGATAGTACGTCATAGCCGATCGGCCGCGCTCACGGGGGGAGCGCGGCCGATCGCGGCCGGGTGTCAGCTGCTTATCGCAGCTGACATCCGGCACTATGTGTCAGGAGCGGTCACGGACCGCCCCCGGCACATTAACCCCTGGCACACCGCGATCAAAGATGATCGCGATGTGCCGGCGGTGCAGGGAAGCACCGCGCAGGGAGGGGGCTCCCTGCGGGCTTCCCTGAGCCCCCCGCAGCAACGCGATGTGATCGCGTTGCTGCGAGGGTCTCCTCACCTCCCTCCCTGCTCGAGCCCCGGATCCAAGATGGCCGCGGATCCGGGTCCTGCAGGGAGGGAGGTGGCTTCACAGAGCCTGCTTAGAGCAGGCACTGTGAAGGCTGCAGCGCTGCATGTCAGATCAGTGATCTGACAGAGTGCTGTGCAAACTGTCAGATCACTGATCTGTGATGTCCCCCCCTGGGACAAAGTAAAAAAGTTAAAAAAAAAATTTCCAAATGTGTAAAAAAAATAAAAAAAAATATTCCAAAATAATGAAAAAAAAAAAAAAATATTATTCCCATAAATACATTTCTTCATCTAAATAAAAAAAAAAAACCAATAAAAGTACACATATTTAGTATCGCCGCGTCCGTAACGACCCGACCTATAAAACTGTCCCACTAGTTAACCCCTTCAGTAAACACCGTAAGAAAAAAAAAAAAAAAACGAGGCAAAAAACAACGCTTTATTATCATACCGCCGAACAAAAAGTGGAATAACACGCGATCAAAAGGACAGATATAAATAACCATGGTACCGCTGAAAGCGTCATATTGTCCCGCAAAAAAAGAGCCGCCATGCAGCATCATCAGCAAAAAAATAAAAAAGTTATAGTCCTGAGAATAAAGCGATGCAAAAATAATTATTTTTTCTGTAAAATAGTTTTTATCGTATAAAAGCACCAAACCATAAAAAAATGATATAAATGAGGTATCGCTGTAATCGTACTGACCCGAAGAATAAAACTGATTTATCAATTTTACCAAACGCGGAACGGTATAAACGCCTCCCCCAATAGAAATTCATGAATAGCTGGCTTTTGGTCATTCTTCCTCACAAAAATCGGAATAAAAAGCGATAAAAAAATGTCACGTGCCCAAAAATGTTTTCAATAAAAACGTCAACTCGTCCCGCAAAAAACAAGACCTCACATGACTCTGTGGACCAAAATATGGAAAAATTATAGCTCTCAAAATGTGGTATTGCAAAAAATATTTTTTGCAATAAAAAGGGTCTTTCAGTGTGTGACGGCTGCCAATCATAAAAATCCGCTAAAAAACTCGCTATAAAAGTAAATCAAACCCCCCTTCATCACCCCCTTAGTTAGGGAAAAATAAAAAAAAATGTATTTATTTCCATTTTCCCATTAGGGCTAGGGTTAGGGCTAGGATTAGGGTTAGGGCTAGGGTTAGGGCTAGGGTTAGGGCTAGGGCTAGGGTTAGGGCTAGGGTTAGGGCTAGGGCTAGGGTTAGGGTTAGCGCTAGGGTTAGGGCTAGGGTTAGGGCTAGGGTTAGGTTTAGGGCTAGGGTTAGGGCTAGGGTTAGGGCTAGGGTTAGGGTTAGGGCTAGGGTTAGGGCTAGGGTTAGGGCTAGGGTTAGGGTTAGGGTTAGGGTTGGGGCTACAGTTAGGGTTGGGGCTAAAGTTAGGGTTAGGGTTTAGATTACATTTACAGTTGGGAATAGGGTTGGGATTAGGGTTAGGGGTGTGTCAGGGTTAGAGGTGTGGTTAGGGTTACCGTTGGAATTAGGGTTAGGGGTGTGTTTAGATTAGGGTTTCAGTTATAATTGGGGGGTTTCCACTGTTTCGGCACATCAGGGGCTCTCCAAACACGACATGGCGTCCGATCTCAATTCCAGCCAATTCTGCGTTGAAAAAGTAAAACAGTGCTCCTTCCCTTCCGAGCTCTCCTGTGTGCCCAAACAGGGGTTTACCCCAACATATGGGGTATCAGCGTACTCAGGACAAATTGGACAACAACTTTTGTGGACCAATTTCTCCTGTTACCCTTGGGAAAATACAAAACTGGGGGCTAAAAAATAATTTTTGTGGGAAAACAAAAAGATTTTTTATTTTCACGGCTCTGCGTTATAAACTGTAGTGAAACACTTGGGGGTTCAAAGTTCTCACAAGACATCTAGATAAGTTCATTGAGGGGTCTAGTTTCCAATATGGGGTCACTTGTGGGGGGTTTCTACTGTTTAGGTACATTAGGGGCTCTGCAAACGCAATGTGACGCCTGCAGACCAATCCATCTAAGTCTGCATTCCAAATGATGCTCCTTCCCTTCCGAGCCCTCCCATGCGCCCAAACAGTGGTTCCCCCCCACATATCGGGTATCAGCGTACTCAGGACAAATTGGACAACAACATTTAGGGTCCAATTTCTCCTGCTAACCTTGGAAAAATACAAAACTGGGGGCTAAAATATAATTTTTGTGGAAAAAAAAATATTTTTTATTTGCATGGCTCTGCGTTATAAACTGTAGTGAAATACTTGGGGGTTCAAAGCTCTCACAACACATCAAGATGAGTTCCTTAGGGGGTCTACTTTCCAAAATGGTGTCACTTGTGGGGGGTTACTACTGTTTAGGTACATTAGGGGCTCTGCAAACGCAATGTGACGCCTGCAGACCATTCCATCTAAGTCTGCATTCCAAATGGCGCTCCTTCCCTTCCGAACCCTCCCATGCGCCCAAACAGTGGTTCCCCCCCACATATGGGGTATCAGCGTACTCAGGACAAATTGGACAACAACTTTTGGGGTCCAATTTCTCCTGTTACCCTAGGGAAAATACAAAACTGGGGGCTAAAAAATAATTTTTGTGGGAAAAAAATTTTGTTTTATTTTTATGGCTCTGCATTATAAACTTCTGTGAAGCCCTTGGTGGGTCAAAGTGCTCACCACACATCCAGATAAGTTCCTTAGGGGGTCTACTTTCCAAAATGGTGTCACTTGTGGGGGGTTTCAATGTTTAGGCACATCAGTGGCTCTCCAAACGCAACATGGCGTCCCATCTCAATTCCTGTCAATTTTGCATTGAAAAGTCAGACGGCGCTCCTTCCCTTCCGAGCTCTCCCATGCGCCCAAACAGTGGTTTACTGCCACATATGGGGTATCAGCGTACTCGGGACAAATTGGACAACAACTTTTGAGGTCCAATTTCTTCTCTTACCCTTGGAAAAATAAAAAATTGGGGGCAAAAATATAATTTTTGTGAAAAAATATGATTTTTTATTTTTACGGTTCTGCATTATAAACTTCTGTGAAGCACTTGGTGGGTCAAAGTGCTCACCACACCTCTAGATAAGTTCCTTAGGGGGTCTACTTTCCAAAATGGTGTCACTTGTGGGGGGTTTCAATGTTTAGGCACATCAGTGGCTCTCCAAACGCAACATGGCGTCCCATCTCAATTTCTGTCAATTTTGCATTGAAAAGTCAAACTGCGCTCCTTCCCTTCCGAGCTCTCCCATGCGCCCAAACAGTGGTTTACTGCCACATATGGGGTATCAGCGTACTCAGGACAAATTGGACAACAACTTTTGAGGTCCAATTTCTTCTCTTACCCTTGGAAAAATAAAAAATTGGGGGCAAAAATATAATTTTTGTGAAAAAATATGATTTTTTATTTTTACGGTTCTGCATTATAAACTTCTGTGAAGCACTTGGTGGGTCAAAGTGCTCACCACACATCCAGATAAGTTCCTTAGGGGGTCTACTTTCCAAAATGGTGTCACTTGTGGGGGGTTTCAATGTTTAGGCACATCAGTGGCTCTCCAAACGCAACATGGCGTCCCATCTCAATTTCTGTCAATTTTGCATTGAAAAGTCAAACTGCGCTCCTTCCCTTCCGAGCTCTCCCATGCGCCCAAACAGTGGTTTACTGCCACATATGGGGTATCAGCGTACTCAGGACAAATTGGACAACAACTTTTTGGGTCCAATTTCTCCTGTTACCCTTGGTAAAATAAAACAAATTGGAGCTGAAGTAAATTTTTTGTGTAAAAAAGTTAAATGTTCATTTTTATTTAAACATTCCAAAAATTCCTATTAAACACCTGAAGGGTTAATAAACTTCTTGAATGTGGTTTTGAGCACCTTGAGGGGTGCAGTTTTTAGAATGGTGTCACACTTGGGCATTTTCTATCATATAGACCCCTCAAAATGACTTCAAATGAGACGTGGTCCCTAAAAAAAAATGGTGTTGTAAAAATGAGAAATTGCTGGTCAACTTTTAACCCTTATAACTCCCTAACAAAAAAAAAAATTGGTTCCAAAATTATGCTGATGTAAAGGAGACATGTGGGAAATGTTACTTATTAAGTATTTTGTGTGACATATCTCTGTGATTTAATTGCATAAAAATTCAAAATTTGAAAATTGCGAAATTTTCAAAATTTTCGCCAAATTTCCGTTTTTTTCACAAATAAACGCAGGTACTATCAAAGAAATTTTACCACTATCATGAAGTACAATATGTCACGAGAAAACAATGTCAGAATCACCAGGATCCGTTGAAGCGTTTCGGAGTTATAACCTCATAAAGGGACAGTGGTCAGAATTGTAAAAATTGGCCTGGTCATTAACGTGCAAACCACCCTTGGGGGTAAAGGGGTTAATGAGCTTCAAGAGGTAGTCACTGGAAATGGTTTTCACTTCACAGGTGTGCCCTGCCAAGTTTAATTAGTGGAATTTCTTGCCTTATAAATGGGGTTGGGACCATCAGTTGTGTTGTGCAGAAGTTTGGTGGATACACAGCTGATAGTCCTACTGAATAGACTGTTATAATTTGTATTATGGCAAGAAAAAAGCAGCTAAGTAAAGAAAAACAAGGGGGCCTTCATCACTTTAAGAAAGGAAGGTCAGTTAGTCCGAAAAATTGGGAAAACTTTGAAAGTGTCCCCAAGTGCAGTTGCAAAATCCATCAAGCGCAACAAAGAAACTGGCTCACACGAGGACCACCTCAGGAAAGGAAGACTAAGAGTCACCTCTGCTTCTGAGGATAAGTTTATCTGAGTCACCAGCCTCAGATTAGAGACCAGGTCAATGCCACACAGAGTTCTAGCAGCAGACACATCTGTACAACAACTGTTAAGAGGAGACTTTGTGCAGCAGGCCTTCATGGTAAAATAGCTGCTAGGAAACCACTGCTAAGGACAGGCAACAAGCAGAAGTGATTTTGTTTGGGCTAAAGAACACAAGGATTGGACATTAGACCAGTGGAAATCTGTGCTTTGGTCTGATGAGTCCAAATTTTAGATCTTTGGTTCCAACCACCGTGTCTTTGTGCGACGCAGAAAAGATGAACGGATGGACTCTACATACCTGGTTCCCATCGTGAAGCATGGAGGAGGAGGTGTGATGGTTTGGGGGTGCTTTGCTGGTGACACTGTTGGGGATTTATTAAAAAATGAAGGCATACTGAACCATGGATCTGTAAACCTAAGGAAAACCAAATCCACTGTGCCCATGGTGCAGAAAATACCGTGTGGAAACGCTGCGTTGTATTTTCCGCAACATGTCAATTTTGTGCGGATTCCGCAGCGTTTTACACCTGTTCCTCAATAGGGATCCGCAGCTTAAATCTGCACAAAAACACTGGAAATCTGCTGTAAATCTACAGGTAAAACGCAGTGCCTTTTACCTGCGGATTTTTCAAAAATCGTGTGGAAAAATCTCACACGAATGCGCAATGTGGGCACATAGCCTTAGGGTTAGGGTTGGAATTAGAGTTAGGGTTGGAATTAGGGCTAGGGTTGGAAATAGGGTTAAGATTAGGCTTGTGGTTAGGGTTATGGTTAGGGTTGGGGGTGTGTTGGGGTTAAAGTTGTGGTTGGGATTAGGGTTAGTAGGACGCGGTGTCACTTCCTGGACAAGCGGTGGACACCGCGTCCTATACAGTTCGTCACCGGTGCCGTCTTCAGGCCTCATTCTCTATCCTCTTCAGCAAGTTTGGTTTCCGCTTGCTTACCACCATTACTATAGTGACCCAATACGATGTATGAGTTGTAAGAGGTACATTGATGAAGGTCTATGTTATGCTGTGCTATCAGGCAACACAGTGTGCAGTAATCAGCGCACATACAGTGATATGGCAATAACCCAAAAACAATAGAACAAGCTCTGAGACGTGGAATCTCTGCAGACTGCAATACCTGAACCTATCCTCACACAACTAAAAGCAGCAGTGGATTGCGCCTAACACTACCTATGCAACTCGGCACTGCCTGAGGAGCTGACTAGCCTGAAGATAGAAATACAAGCCTGACTTGCCTCAGAGAAATATCCCAAAGGAATAGGCAGCCCCCCACATATAATGACTGTTAGCAAGATGAAAAGACAAAACGTAGGAATGAAATAGATTCAGCAAAGTGAGGCCCGATATTCTAGACAGAGCGAGGATAGCAAAGAGAACTATGCAGTCTACAAAAAACCCTAAAGCAAAACCACGCAAAGGAAGGCAAAAAGACCCACCGTGCCGAACTAACGGCACGGCGGTGCACCCTTTGCGTCTCAGAGCTTCCAGCAAAAGAGAATAGCACAGCTGGACAGAAAAAACGGAAACAAAAACAAAGTAACACTTATCTAGCAGAGCAGCAGGCCACAGGAAAGATGCAGTAGCTCAGATCCAACACTGGAACATTGACAAGGAGCAAGGAAGACAGACTCAGGTGGAGTTAAATAGCAAGGCAGCCAACGAGCTCACCAAAACACCTGAGGGAGGAAGCCCAGAGGCTGCAATACCACTTGTGACCACAGGAGTGAATTCAGCCACAGAATTCACAACAGTACCCCCCCCTTGAGGAGGGGTCACCGAACCCTCACCAGAACCCCCAGGCCGACCAGGATGAGCCACATGAAAGGCACAAACAAGATCTGGGGCATGGACATCAGAGGCAAAAACCCAGGAATTATCCTCCGGAGCATAACCCTTCCATTTGACCAGATACTGGAGTTTCCGTCTAGAGACACGAGAATCCAAAATTTTCTCCACAATATACTCCAATTCCCCCTCCACCAAAACAGGGGCAGGAGGCTCCACAGATGGAACCATAGGTGACACGTATCTTCTCAACAACGACCTATGGAATACATTATGTATGGAAAAGGAGTCTGGGAGGGTCAGACGAAAAGACACCGGATTGAGAATCTCAGAAATCCTATACGGACCAATAAAACGAGGTTTAAATTTAGGAGAGGAAACCTTCATAGGAATATGACGAGAAGATAACCAAACCAGATCCCCAACACGAAGTCGGGGACCCACACGGCGTCTACGATTAGCGAAAAGCTGAGCCTTCTCCTGGGACAAGGTCAAATTGTCCACTACCTGAGTCCAGATCTGCTGCAACCTGTCCACCACAGAATCCACACCAGGACAGTCCGAAGACTCAACCTGTCCTGAAGAGAAACGAGGATGGAACCCAGAATTGCAGAAAAATGGAGAGACCAAGGTAGCCGAGCTGGCCCGATTATTAAGGGCGAACTCAGCCAACGGCAAAAATGACACCCAATCATCCTGGTCAGCAGAAACAAAACATCTCAGATATGTTTCCAAGGTCTGATTGGTTCGTTCGGTCTGGCCATTAGTCTGAGGATGGAAGGCCGAGGAAAAAGATAGATCAATGCCCATCCTACCACAAAAGGCTCGCCAGAACCTCGAGACAAACTGGGAACCTCTGTCAGAAACAATATTCTCAGGAATGCCATGCAAACGAACCACATGCTGGAAGAACAAAGGCACCAAATCAGAGGAGGAAGGCAATTTAACCAAGGGCACCAGATGGACCATTTTAGAAAAGCGATCACAGACCACCCAAATGACCGACATCTTTTGAGAAACGGGAAGGTCAGAAATGAAATCCATCAAAATATGTGTCCAAGGCCTCTTCGGGACCGGCAAGGGCAAAAGCAACCCACTGGCACGTGAACAGCAGGGCTTAGCCCTAGCACAAATCCCACAGGACTGCACAAAAGCACGCACATCCCGTGACAGAGATGGCCACCAGAAGGATCTAGCCACTAACTCTCTGGTACCAAAGATTCCTGGATGACCAGCCAGCACCGAACAATGAAGTTCAGAGATAACTTTACTAGTCCACCTATCAGGGACGAACAGTTTCTCGGCCGGACAACGATCAGGTTTATTAGCCTGAAATTTCTGCAACACTCTCCGCAAATCAGGAGAGATGGCAGACACAATGACTCCTTCCTTGAGGATACTCGCCGGCTCAGATAACCCCGGAGAGTCGGGCACAAAACTCCTAGACAGAGCATCCGCCTTCACATTTTTAGAGCCCGGAAGGTACGAAATCACAAAATCAAAACGAGCAAAAAATAACGACCAACGGGCCTGTCTAGGATTCAAGCGCTTGGCAGACTCGAGATAAGTAAGATTCTTATGATCAGTCAATACCACCACGCGATGCTTAGCTCCCTCAAGCCAATGACGCCACTCCTCGAATGCCCACTTCATGGCCAGCAACTCTCGGTTGCCCACATCATAATTACGCTCAGCAGCAGAAAATTTCCTGGAAAAGAAAGCACATGGTTTCAACACTGAGCAACCAGAACCTCTCTGTGACAAAACCGCCCCTGCTCCAATCTCAGAAGCATCAACCTCGACCTGGAACGGAAGAGAAACATCTGGTTGACACAACACAGGGGCACAGCAAAAACGACGCTTCAACTCCTGAAAAGCTTCCACAGCAGCAGAAGACCAATTAACCAAATCAGCACCCTTCTTGGTCAAATCGGTCAATGGTCTGGCAATGCTAGAAAAATTACAGATGAAGAGACGATAAAAATTAGCAAAGCCCAGGAATTTCTGCAGACTTTTCAGAGATGTCGGCTGAGTCCAATCCTGGATGGCCTGGACCTTAACCGGATCCATCTCGATAGTAGAAGGGGAAAAGATGAACCCCAAAAATGAAACTTTCTGCACACCGAAGAGACACTTTGATCCCTTCACGAACAAGGAATTAGCACGCAGTACCTGGAAAACCATTCTGACTTGCTTCACATGAGACTCCCAATCATCAGAGAAGATCAAAATGTCATCCAAGTAAACAATCAGGAATTTATCCAGATACTCACGGAAAATGTCATGCATAAAAGACTGAAAAACAGATGGAGCATTGGCAAGTCCGAACGGCATCACCAGATACTCAAAATGACCCTTGGGCGTATTAACCCTGCTGTTCTGTTCGGTCTGGGGAGACCTATTTTGAACTTTGGTATTTTTTGGGGTGTTCAAGATGCGGTTCTGAAACTTGTGGTTGATTGACTTAAATGAGGATGGGTCGGTCGGCCACGGGCTTCAGAGCCGCATCTTGAATATTTTAAAGAATATTGAAGTTCAAAGTCGGTCATTTTTGACCAACAGAACAGCAGGGTTAAATGCCGTTTTCCATTCATCTCCCTGCCTGATTCTCACCAGATTATACGCACCACGAAGATCAATCTTAGTAAACCAACTAGCCCCCTTAATCCGAGCAAACAAGTCAGATATCAATGGCAAGGGATACTGAAACTTAACAGTGATCTTATTAAGAAGGCGGTAATCAATACACAGTCTTAGCGAACCATCCTTTTTGGCTACAAAAAAGAACCCTGCTCCCAATGGTGATGACGATGGGCGAATATGTCCCTTCTCCAGGGATTCTTTCACATAACTGCGCATAGCGGTGTGTTCAGGCACGGACAAATTAAATAAACGACCCTTAGGGAATTTACTACCAGGAATCAAATTGATAGCACAATCACAATTCCTATGCGGAGGTAGGGCATCAGACTTGGGCTCTTCAAATACATCCTGAAAGTCAGACAAGAACTCTGGGATGTCAGAAGGAATGGATGACGAAATAGACAAAAATGGAACATCACCATGTACTCCCTGACAACCCCAGCTGGTTACCGACATAGAGTTCCAATCTAATACTGGATTATGGGTTTGTAGCCATGGCAACCCCAACACGACCACATCATGCAGATTATGCAGTACCAGAAAGCGAATAACTTCCTGATGTGCAGGAGCCATGCACATGGTCAGCTGGGCCCAGTACTGAGGCTTATTCTTGGCCAAAGGTGTAGCATCAATTCCTCTCAACGGAATAGGACACCGCAAAGGCTCCAAGAAAAATCCACAACGTTTAGCATAATCCAAATCCATCAGATTCAGGGCAGCGCCTGAATCCACAAACGCCATGACAGAATACGATGACAAAGAGCAGATCAAGGTAATGGACAGAAGGAATTTGGACTGTACAGTACCAATGACGGCAGAGCTATCGAACCGCCTAGTGCGCTTAGGACAATTAGAAATAGCATGAGTGGAATCACCACAGTAGAAACACAGCCTGTTCAGACGTCTGTGTTCTTGCCGTTCAACTTTAGTCATAGTCCTGTCGCACTGCATAGGCTCAGGTTTACTCTCAGACAATACCGCCAGATGGTGCACAGATTTACGCTCGCGCAAGCGACGACCGATCTGAATGGCCAAGGACATAGACTCATTCAAACCAGCAGGCATAGGAAATCCCACCATGACATCCTTAAGAGCTTCAGAGAGACCCTTTCTGAACCAAGCCGCCAGTGCAGATTCATTCCACAGAGTGAGTACTGACCACTTCCTAAATTTCTGACAATATACTTCTACATCATCCTAACCCTGGCATAAAGCCAGCAAATTTTTCTCAGCCTGATCCACTGAATTAGGCTCATCGTAAAGCAATCCAAGCGCCTGGAAAAACGCATCAACATTACTCAATGCAGGGTCTCCTGGCGCAAGAGAAAACGCCCAGTCCTGTGGGTCGCCGCGCAAAAAAGAAATAATAATCAAAACCTGTTGAATAGGATTACCAGAAGAATGAGGTTTCAAGGCCAGAAATAGCTTACAATTATTTTTGAAGCTCAGGAACTTAGTTCTGTCACCAAAAAACAAATCAGGAATAGGAATTCTTGGTTCTAGCATAGATTTCTGATCAATTGTATCTTGAATCTTTTGTACATTTATAACGAGATTATCCATTGAGGAGCACAGAGCCTGAATATCCATGTCCACAGCTGTGTCCTGAAGCACTCTAATGTCTAGGGGAAAAAAAAAAAAAAACTGAAGACAGAGCTGAGGAAAAAAAAAAAAAATGATGTCAGGACTTCTTTTTTCCCTCTATTGAGAATCATTGGTAAGTCTCCTTGTACTGTTATGCTGTGCTATCAGGCAACACAGTGTGCAGTAATCAGCGCACATACAGTGATATGGCAATAACCCAAAAACAATAGAACAAGCTCTGAGACATGGAATCTCTGCAGACTGCAATACCTGAACCTATCCTCACACAACTAAAAGCAGCAGTGGATTGCGCCTAACACTACCTATGCAACTCGGCACTGCCTGAGGAGCTGACTAGCCTGAAGATAGAAATACAAGCCTGACTTGCCTCAGAGAAATACCCCAAAGGAATAGGCAGCCCCCCACATATAATGACTGTTAGCAAGATGAAAAGACAAAACGTAGGAATGAAATAGATTCAGCAAAGTGAGGCCCGATATTCTAGACAGAGCGAGGATAGCAAAGAGAACTATGCAGTCTACAAAAAACCCTAAAGCAAAACCACGCAAAGGAAGGCAAAAAGACCCACCGTGCCGAACTAACGGCACGGCGGTGCACCCTTTGCGTCTCAGAGCTTCCAGCAAAAGAGAATAGCACAGCTGGACAGAAAAAACGGAAACAAAAACAAAGTAACACTTATCTAGCAGAGCAGCAGGCCACAGGAAAGATGCAGTAGCTCAGATCCAACACTGGAACATTGACAAGGAGCAAGGAAGACAGACTCAGGTGGAGTTAAATAGCAAGGCAGCCAACGAGCTCACCAAAACACCTGAGGGAGGAAGCCCAGAGGCTGCAATACCACTTGTGACCACAGGAGTGAATTCAGCCACAGAATTCACAACAGGTCTATGTTTGACCGAAACGTCTGCTGTATGTACTCTCTTTATTAAATTTTCACCGCATCCCACTAAGTGTGTGCCAAGTTTATCTTCTACACTATATGGTTTGGGCGCCTACTTGAGCACCACTGACATAAGCTGTGCCTACGGCTATCAATCCAAACGCAACATGGCACCACCATTGATTCCAGCCAATCTTGCGTTCAAAAAGTCAAATGGTGCTCCCTCCCTTCCGAGCCCCGACGTGCACCCAAACAGTGGTTTACCCCCACATATGGGGTAACAGCGTACTCAGGACAAACAGGGCAACAACTATTGGGGTCCAATTTCTCCTGTTACCCTTGCGAAAATAAAAAATTGCTTGCTAAAACATAATTTTTGAGGAAAGAAAAATGATTTTTTATTTTCACGGCTCTGCGTTGTAAACTTCTGTGAAGCACTTGGGGGTTCAAAGTGCTCACCACATATCTAGATAAGTTCCTTGGGGGGTCTAGTTTTCCAAAATTGGGTCACTTGTGGGGGGTTTCTACTGTTTAGGCACATCAGGGGCTCTGCAAATACAAATGCAACGTGACGCCCACAGACCATTCCATCAAAGTCGGCATTTCAAAAGTCACTACTTCCCTTCTGAGCCCCGACGTGTGCCCACACAGTGGTTCCCCCACCACATATGGGGCATCAGCGTACTCAGGACAAACTGAACAACAACTTTTGGGGTCCAATTTCTCCTGTTACTCTTGTGAAAATAAAAAATTGCAGGCTAAAAAATAATTTTTGAGGAAAGAAAAATGATTTTTTATTTTCACGGCTCTGCGTTATAAACTTCTGTGAAGCACTTGGGGGTTTAAAGTGGTCACCGCACATCAAGATTAGTTGGATGGGAGGTCTAGTTTCCAAAATGGGGTCACATGTGGAGGAGCTCCAATGTTTAGGCACACAGGGGCTCTCCAAACGCGACATGGTGTCCGCTAACAATTGGAGCTAATTTTTCATTCAAAAGTCAAATGGCGCTCCTTCCTTTCCGAGCCTTGCCGTGTGCACAAACAGTGGTTTGTGACCATATTTTAGGTATCGGTGTACTCAGGAGAAATTGCCCAACACATTTTAGGATCCATTTCCTGTTGCCCATGTCAAAATGAAAAAATTGAGGCTAAAATAAATTTTTTTGTGAAAAAAAAGTACTTTTTTCATTTTTACGGATCATTTTGTGAAGCACCTGGGGGTTCAAAGTGCTCACTATGCATCTAGATAAGCTCCTTGGGGGGTCTAGTTTCCAAAATGGGGTCAATTGTGGGGGAGCTCCAATGTTTAGGCACACAGGGGATCTCCAAATGCGACATGGTGTCCGCTAAAGATTGGAGCCAATTTTTCATTGAAAAAGTCAAATGGCGCTCCTTCCCTTCAGAGCCCTGTCGTGCGCCCAGACAGTGGTTCCCCCCCACATATGAGGTATCGGCGTACTCAGGACAAATTGTACAATAACGTTTGGGGTCCAGTTTCTCTTATTACCCTTGGGAAAATAAAAAAATTGTTGCTAAAACATCATTTTTGTGACTAAAAAGTTAAATGTTCATTTTTTCCTTCCATGTTGCTTCTGCTGCTGTGAAGTACCTGAAGGTTTAATAAACTTCTTGAATGTGGTTTTGAGTACCTTGAGGGGTGCAGTTTTTAGAATGATGTCACTTTTGGGTATTTTCAGTTATACAGACCCCTCAAACTGACTTCAAATGTGAGGTGGTCCCTAAAAAAAATGGTTTTGTAAATTTCGTTGTAAAAATGAGAAATCGCTGGTCAAATTTTTGCCCTTATAGCTTCCTAGCAAAAAAATTGTGCTGATGTAAAGTAGACATGTGGGAAATGTTATTTATTAACTATTTTGTGTCACATAACTCTCTGGTTTAACAGAATAAAAATTCAAAATTTGAAAATTGCAAAAGTTTTTTCCAGCACCTTGTGCAATGCTAAGGAAATCTTGAAAACACGCATGGTTTGAGGCCCTTGAGGAATGCAGTTTGACACCCCTGGCGTAATGTGTTGCCAATAGTTTTCTTGGTGATTGTGGTCCCAGCTGCCTTGAGATCATTAACAAGTTCCTCCCGTGTAGTTTTAGGCTGATCTCTCACCTTCCTCATGATAAAGGATACCCCATGAGGTGAGATTTTGCATGGTGCCCCAGATCGATGGTTATTGACAGTCATTTTGTATTTCTTCGATTCTCTTACTTTTGCACCAACAGTTGTCTCCTTCTCTTGCTTATAGTTTTGTAGCCCATTCCAGCTTTGTGCAGGTGTATGATCTTGTCCCTGACATCCTTATAAAGCTCTTTGGTCTTGCCCATGTTGTAGAGTTTAGAGTCTGACTGATTAATTGAGTCTGTGGACAGTAGTCTTTTATAAAAGTGACTATGCACGTAATGAGTTGATTAGGAGTGTCTAACTGGTCTGTAGGAGCCAGAGCTCTTAAATGGTTGGCAGGGGATCAAATACTTATTTCTCACAGCAAAATGCAAATACATTTATATAATTTGTACAATGTAATTTTCCGGATTTTATTTTTGATATTCTATGTCTCAGTGTAAAATTAACCTACCCTTAAAATAATATGTCTTTGTCAGTGGGCAAACTTACAAAATCAGAAAGTGATCAAATACTTATTTTCCCAACTGTATCAATAAAAACGTCTAACACTTGTTAAAATATAAAATAAGAAAACTACGCATATATCTTTATGTCAATTTTCGCTTGTTAAAATGTACATTAAAAGATGGTAAAAGAGAGAACTGTACACATTCTATACCGTAAGGGACCTTATTTCACTGTCTAAGCATACTGGCAGCTCATCAGAGAACACATCCTTTATCCCAAGGCCCAGGACTTAAGCCAAAGTCTGACTGAGTCTTTTACTGTTTTGACTCCAGAAAACTAAAACATTCAGTTCCTTGTAAAGATAATATCAATACTTGTGAACAACAAAACATATTTTGCAGGCTTTTTCCGGATGGATAAAAAAACCCATACATGATGCAAAAATAGTTATAGTCCCCAAAATTGTTTTACTTTGCTTTTTTAATTTTCTTTCAGCTGGGTGTTTTATAACCTTTCCGTTTCCCTTTTATTTTGCTCCCAAGGCAACTTTTCAAAGATCCAATTGTCATTTCTTACCCTGACCTTAGAGGTCATAAAAATATTTTCCTTTAAAAACATGACTTCAATAGTAAAATAAATAATAAATAAATAAAAATTATGATTCAAAATCTACAGTATGTATCCATTACAACTACTAGAGTGCACGTATTTGATATCTGTATAGAACCTATATAAATAAGGCTGGCTCTAGGACTTTTGGTCAAGAATTCTGACCATGTCATTATACTTAAAGGGACACTGTCACCCCCTCCAGCCGTTATAAACTAAAAGAGCCACCTTGTGCAGCAGTAAAGCTGCATTCTACCAAGGTGGCTCTTTTAGTTTTTGTTGCTGTTATTCCCAAAATAAAGGTATTTATAATTTTGCCCAAATACCTGTCTTTAGACCTGGAGGCAGGTCTGAACCCCCCTCTTTGAAGCGCCCAACTGCCGTCAGTCATATCTTCTGGGGCGCTGGTCGCCGCCCCCTCAGCGCTGTTTTTCTCTGAAATCCGGCACCTGCGCTGTTCTCTTCTGCCTGGGGCAGGCGCATTGAACATTGGACGTCTGACCTCAGCTGCTGGGTTGCAGACTGCGCCTGTGCGGGCAGTGCGGCCACCCAGCTACTGAATCCCAGCCCTGCACTGTGCATAATGCATAACACACTGCGGGGCTGGGATTCAGTAGCTGGGTGGCCAGGGCTGGGAGCGCTGACTGGAGGGGAGTATGGAGCGGGCACTGACGGCAGGGGAGTAGGGAGCGGCCATTTCGCGACCGCACTGTGCCTGTCGCTGATTGGTCGTGGCCATTTGACCACAACCAATCAGCGACTTGGGATTTCCGTGACAGACAGACAGACGGAAGTGACCCTTAGACAATTATATAGTAGATTGGCTTAATTCTAATTGACCTATCTGACCAGTCAATGGTTAAAAAAAGCACAAAAGTAAGGCTACATATAAATGGCAGAAAAACAAAATTTAAATTTCAGATTGCCAAGTCAACGTTTTGACTTGAACTCAATAAAGAAGCTTTGGCAAGACTTGAATTGAGCAGTGGGCATGAAAAATACCAATGTGTCTGAATTAGAAGGGTTGTACAAATAGGACAGGGTGAATATGTATTGATGTGAAAGACTGATTTCAAATTATAGAAAAAGTTTTGGTGCATATAGTTTATAATGAAATAATAAAACTTTTTTATGGCTAAATATTTAAGTGCAGAAATAACCTATGCAAGACCAACACTTAGGCTTATTTTTTCACACTACTACTTTGATGAATGTGAAGTGTTAACCATTGAAGATATACAGGTCCTTCTCAAAAAATTAGCATATAGTGTTAAATTTCATTATTTACCATAATGTAATGATTACAATTAAACTTTCATATATTATAGATTCATTATCCACCAACTGAAATTTGTCAGGTCTTTTATTGTTTTAATACTGATGATTTTGGCATACAACTCCTGATAACCCAAAAAACCTGTCTCAATAAATTAGCATATTTCACCCATCCAATCAAATAAAAGTGTTTTTTAATAACAAACAAAAAAACCAACAAATAATAATGTTCAGTTATGCACTCAATACTTGGTCGGGAATCCTTTGGCAGAAATGACTGCTTCAATGCGGCGTGGCATGGAGGCAATCAGCCTGTGACACTGCTGAGATGTTATGGAGGCCCAGGATGCTTCAATAGCGGCCTTAAGCTCATCCAGAGTGTTGGGTCTTGCGTCTCTCAACTTTCTCTTCACAATATCCCACAGATTCTCTATGGGGTTCAGGTCAGGAGAGTTGGCAGGCCAATTGAGCACAGTAATACCATGGTCAGTAAACCATTTACCAGTGGTTTTGGCACTGTGAGCAGGTGCCAGGTCGTGCTGAAAAATGAAATCTTCATCTCCATAAAGCATTTCAGCCGATGGAAGCATGAAGTGCTCCAAAATCTCCTGATAGCTAGCTGCATTGACCCTGCCCTTGATGAAACACAGTGGACCAACACCAGCAGCTGACATGGCACCCCACACCATCACTGACTATCGGTACTTGACACTGGACTTCAGGCATTTTGGCATTTCCTTCTCCCCAGTCTTCCTCCAGACTCTGGCACCTTGATTTCCGAATGACATGCAAAATTTGCTTTCATCAGAAAAAAGTACTTGGGACCACTTCGCAACAGTCCAGTGCTGCTTCTCTGTAGCTCAAAAGTGGCTTTACCTGGGGAATGCGGCACCTGTAGCCCATTTCCTGCACACGCCTGTGCACGGTGGCTCTGGATGTTTCCACACCAGACTCAGTCCACTGCTTCCTCAGGTTCCCCAAGGTCTGGAATCGGTCCTTCTCCACAATCTTCCTCAGGGTCCGGTCTCCTCTTCTCGTTGTACAGCGTTTTCTGCCACATTGTTTCCTTCCAACAGACTTACCATTGAGGTGCCTTGATACAGCACTCTGGGAACAGCCTATTTGTTGAGAAATTTCTTTCTGGGTCTTACCCTCTTGCTTGAGGGTGTCAATGATGGCCTTCTTGACATCTGTCAGGTCGCTAGTCTTACCCATGATGGGGGTTTTGAGTAATGAACCAGGCAGGGAGTTTATAAAAGCCTCAGGTATCTTTTGCATGTGTTTAGAGTTAATTAGTTGATTCAGAAGATTAGGGTAATAGGTCGTTTAGAGAACCTTTTCTTGATATGCTAATTTATTGAGACAGGTTTTTTGGGTTATCAGGAGTTGTATGCCAAAATCATCAGTATTAAAACAATAAAAGACCTGACAAATTTCAGTTGGTGGATAATGAATCTATAATATATGAAAGTTTAATTGTAATCATTACATTATGGTAAATAATGAAATTTAACACTATATGCTAATTTTTTGAGAAGGACCTGTAATTCATGGTTCTTTGAATTATGCCTCACTGATGTGCCAATTATCCAGTATTTGTAAGATAGGAATGAGCCTAGTCTTTTACATGTGATGGAGTGTAAAAGGCAATAGAGAGCGCTATTATTTAGTTTTTTAGTGTAGCTATTGCCTGAAGGACCCCTATGCAACCGCACATCAGTATACTTACTACTATATACATGTATTTAGTAATGATTTCTATAAGGCATGTTTCTATGCAAATTCAAAAATTGCCAAAAATGTATAATTTCATAATGAAATTTTATACTGGTAGTGGTAGAGTTTAATACAAAAATATACTAATAACCTGTATATGTACATATATATATATATATATATATATATATATATATATATATATATATATATATATATATATATATATATATATATATATATATATATATATATATATATACACCAAAAAAAGAGCATGAACCGCACCTCCCAAAATACGTTGATCTAAAGCCGCTAGGCAAAATATATATAAATGAACATGAGGTTCTTAGTTTAACATTCTGATCAGACTGTATGAAGCCCACTGCCACAGTAAAGAACAAGACGTGCACTCTTGCTAATAATGGTACAGACTGAACATGGAGGGATCCTCCAAAGTGTAGTCATGAACATCAACAGTCGCACTCAAAAAAGTATCTTCAGAGTATTGTTAGCCAAACACGTGGTTTTTTATTTTGAAAAAACACCAAATAGAAATGTCACCGCAGTGTTGCAAGGTAACGTTTCGACCCTCTGGGTCTTTCTCAAACCTTACTGAAACAGAAAAAAATATATACACGGTATCACTAAAACATGAACAAATAACATACTAAAACAAGAAACACAAATATGTACAAGTATAATGTCCCTATTCAATAGAGCTCACACCATGTCCATATAATAGTAGATAAGGCGGCAGTATAGCGGGACCCTTCAAGATGCTGAAGAGGAGCCGTAGTAAGTAACATCAGAGGTATCGTAGGACCGTTATACATATACTCTCGGGGTGATATATAGGAGTGAATTCAGAAGGCAAGCATCTTTGGGATATCCATATGACAAGGGCTCAATAAACGGAGAGCACAGCTGAAACAGTATCATTGGAAAAAACATCGTAGAGCAAAACAGTATCTTGGAAGCAAACAGTATCCTGGAAAAAACAGTATCATGGAAGACACATGGATATAACCATCACATTATAATGTAGGATCCAGGGGAGGTTCACTGGTTATATCTATAACACAACATAAATTAAGATATGAGGTACCCTGGTGGTGGACATAGATAGCAGTATAATAGGTACTGGGTACTGACCTTATAGCAGTAGAAACTGAGAGGAGGGCAAAATCCCTGGAGAGGTGCAGGAGTCCCGTTAGGGGCTGTAGGAAGGAAGGCCACAGCGGTGTGTACAGTGAAGTGGGCTGTGAGACCGAAGCGGAGAGATATAGGGCAGCGGATATAGTTACCTATCCATATGTAGCATCGGGTGTCCGCGGTGGTGGTGTGTGGGACCAGGGAGATGAGCGCCCTTTATGCTGGGCGACAGGAAGCGTGGAGCGCCGGGTGCGCAGGCGCATTAACGAGCGGCCAAAAGGAGGCTTGGAGCGCACAGGAGACAGAATCCAGCTTGCGCAAGCGCAGTGTGGATAGAGGGACACTGTGAACGGTGATCCCTCTCTGGGCTAGTCATATGCGCGTGCGCAGTGTGATTGAAGGCTGTAAAGAAGATAAGGGGCACATAAGGGACAGGATCTCTTCAGTGAAGTGCACTACAGGCACTGGGGTTAGAAGTGTGGCCAGTAGTAGTCCCATGCCCTGGTTGGTAATGCAGCATGGATGCTAGCTAGGAGCTTGTAGGCAAAATACATGAAATGTGGCATGTATCAGGATACAAACTAGTGTGCGGACAGATAGTGATGAAGAAAACCATGGGAAAGCTTAGGGGAAATATGCAACGTAGGGAGAATACTGTGTTTTCTCGCAAGGGAAAAAAAGAAAAAGAAAATTATGAAATAAAAATAGAAAAATAAAAGTAAAGAAAAAATTGTATAAATCTAAATAATGGTAAAATAATGATGGAAAAAAAAGGAAATAAAATAAATATGTTGGAAATGCGGAATGAGATGATTGGAGCAAAAAGTATGGTCGCGATGGTAATAAAATTTCTAATTATAATGGGAAGAACAGAAGAATATGTGAAATAAACATGAAACATGGGGGATAAAAAAATAAAAATAAAAAATAGAAATAAATGAAAAAATAAAAAAAGGGTAATGGAAAATAAGATGGAAAATAAACTGGCAAATGAAATAAAATATGAAGAACAGAAATATGAAAAATTGAAGCAACAGTAGAAAAAATTAGAAAAAATGAAGAAAATGGAAAAAAAAGAAAAAAGAAAAAGAAAAAAGAAAAACTAAAAAATTTTTTTTAAAAAATATAAAATAATAAATAATAAAATGAAAAAAATGATGAAATAAAATTGAAAATTAGAAAAAAAAAAATGAAATAAAACAGGGGCAAAAATAGGCGTACACCGCACCGTACTCACCCTAAGGAGGAGGCAGAGGACTAGTGTGTCTGAAAAATAAGATATAGATTAGTTACGAGGTAGTAAAGAAAACTGCGTATCCACCACCATGTACGGGTACAGGAGTTACACAACATGATAACAAATGTTAACATTGTCCCCACAATGAATGGGGATGTAATTACTTAATTATGAGGTCCAGTTCCCTGTTAAGGCCTCTTGGGGCCAATGTTTGAAGGGTGTAGATCCAGTAGGTCTCCCTCTCCTTCAGTCGTTTAATGTGGTTTCCACCTCTGCGTGGCCGCTTGACTTGCTTGATGACTTGAACTCTCAGTTGCGAGACACTGTGGTTCGCACTGATGAAGTAGTGAGGGACCGGTAGCCATGTCTTCTTGCAGCATATAGTGGACTTGTGACTGGCAATTCTGTCACGTAAATGCTGGGTAGTTTCCCCCACATAAAGTATGCCACACGGGCATTTTATGAGATACACAACGTAGTTGGTATCACAAGTGTAGAAGCCTTTGATATTGTAATGTTTACCTGTGTGAACATTAGAGAAACAGGCACAGCTGAGGCACGGGAATGTACCCTTGCGTTCTGTGCCAAGGAAGGTCTGTTTAGGGACTCTGGAGAAACTCCCTACGTCGGCTCTGACTAAGCTGTCCCTGACGTTCTGTGGACGTCGTTTGCACATGAGTGCAGGAGTGTGAAAGGCTTCGACATTAGGATAGGATTTAGCTAAGATAGACCAATGTTTATGGATGACATGGTAAATTTTGGGCATTACTGGGTGGTGCGTGTGAACAAATGTGACCCTTTCTTTAGTGGGAGCAGTGGGTGGTGTCAACCGAGGTTCCACGGCCCTTGCTTTCTCCATTGAGAGGAGTTCCTGAGGGTATTGTTTATTTTTGAATTTATTGGCCATCTCATCAAGGCGGGTAGGGATGAGGTTGGTATCAGACACCATCCTCGTGATCCGTGTAAACTGGGAGCGAGGTAAACTGTTTTTAGTGGATGAGCGGTGGCAACTGGTATAGTGGAGTAGGTTGTTGGTATCGGTAGCATTGGTGAAGATGTCCGTGGATAGAGTCCCCTTATCGTTCTTGATCACCAAGGTGTCCAAGAAGGAAATCTGTGTCATGTACCAATTCAGTGTAAATTGTAATTCTGGTCTGATGGAATTAAGAACATCAGTGAAGGACAATAGATCCTCGGGGGTACCCACCCAAAGACAAAAAATGTCATCTATGAAGCGTAACCAGAATTTGCTGTATTGTTGGAATTAAGGAGTTGTTGTAAACGTGCTATTGCTCAAAACTATCCATGTAGATATTAGCATACGCGGGCGCCATGTTCGTGCCCATGGCGGTCCCGCGTATCTGTAAGTAAAACTGATCCCCAAATAGGAAATAGTTCTCCTTCAGAACAATGGACAAGAGGTCAAGGCATAGTTGGGTGGAATTATCGCTGAGGTTAGATGATTGAAGGAGTTTTTCAACAGCAGTGATGCCCAGGTCATGTTCTATGGAAGTGTACAAGCTCTTGACGTTAAAAGTAGCCAAAATGCAGTCAGGGGATATGTTAGTGATTTGACTAATAAAGTGGAGGAAATGGCCAGTATCCAAAATGAATGATTGGGTTTTCTTGGTTAATGGTGTATCTTTTCAAGAAAAATGGAGATTGGGGCTAGGATGGAATCTGTAGAAGCCACTATTGGGCGACCGAGAGGATTTATCAAGGATTTGTGAACTTTGGGTAAGGTGTAAAAGACTGGGGTAATGGGGTTCTGGTTCACTAAAAAGGTGGCCGTTTTAGAGTCAATGGTGTTCAAGGCTTGATATTTAGACAAAGTCTGCTGTATTTTGGACTTAATTGTAAGAACCGGGTCATGGGGAATTGGTAAGTATGTGGTGGTGTCAGAAAGTTGGCAAAGGATTTCATTAACATAATCTGTGTGGTTTTGAACGACAATTGCACCGCCTTTGTCTGCGGGTTTTATAACGATGTGTTTATTGTCTTTGAGGGACTTGATTGCTTGTTTTTCAATGGGCGTAATATTGTTACATGTAGGTAATAAACCTTTCTGGTGTTGGTCTAGAATCCTACTGGTGTCCCTATGTACTATATCGGTGAAGGCCTCAGTGGCGTTAAATGAGCGTGGGGGGTGAAAATTGCTTGGGTTTCATAGACCCAGGTTGGTAATGGATATCTCGGGAGCAGGGTTCCCCCCCGGTGGAAGGACTCTGTTCCTTGTTGTTTCTTGTTCATGTCCAAAGTTTGTCTTCAGATGAATGTTCCTATAGAATTGTTCAAGGTCTTGGGATAATTGAAATGTATCCCATGGGGGGGGGGGCAGAAGGACAGCCCCCGTTGGAGGATAGCTAATTCAGATGGGCTGAGTGTATATGAGGAAATGTTAAGGATGGAGTTGGTGGGTTTACCTGCGATCTGGTCTTCATCCGATCTGCGGTATTTACGGGCGGCCCTCCTTGTGCGTCTCCTCCTGTATGTCGGCCACGTGCTCTGGTTGGTGGTCGTTTCTGAAAAAAACGGTTCTGAGAAAAAGTGCCAGTGGAGCTGTCGCTGTCTTGTACTGTGTGAGCCGGTAAATCTTGGGTTGTAATTGTAGTTTCTTCGCCAAGAGCCCGTATTGGTAGAATCTCTCCATTTGTACACCCGGTCTTGAATGTAGTCGTCAGAATCTCTCTGGAATTTTGATCTCTTCTTATCCTGTAGAGCCTTGCGATGATCTTCGATAATTTTATCTGTTTTAGTTTTCAGACTCTGCCACTCTGTGCTAGAGAGAGTTGAGCCAAGTTGTTCCTCGATAGAGGTGATTTTCTGTGCTGTTTCCGTGATAGCAGTCTGCAAAGTTTCTATGGTTAGTAAAATAATGTCCAAAGAGCACTTGTTAAGTGTTAGCTTGAATTTCTCACAAAACTCAGGTTTATCTGAGAATAAAGTAGGTCTCAGATGGCACCGCACGCCCCGCGGGATTCTGTTGAGTTTATGATATTCAGCCAAGGTGGTTGCATCTAGATCATATGAAGTTAGACGCTTCCGTTCTCTCTCGTAATCCCTGGTCCGTACTTCATGAGCAGTACCAGGGATTACGTCACGTCACGGCTAACCTCATAGTGGGTCCCTGCCGCCCTAACGGAGCAGAGCCGCGCGCCAGCCACCGCCACAGCGGCAAAGCACAGGCAGCGCAGACGGCCCGGTGTCTTCAGATCGTGCTGCCCCACCAGCACAAAACCACAGCAACAATGGCCACCACCCAGCAGCAACCCCAATGAAAGGAGTCACTGTTAGGGCGGTAGGGACCCTCTACGAGGTTCTCCGTGACGTTGCATTGTGCTTTATACAGTCTGACCAGAATGTTAACCTATACGGAAACTAAACTGTGCATCTATTTTTATTTTTTTAAAGACTGATCAATTCTAAAACAGAAATTTGGTGTTCTGTCCCAATGAAGTTTTAATACTTTGAAACGCATTGACAAATAAACCTCAATACTTGAATTTCTGTCTTCTCATCAGTCTTCAACGACTTTACAGTACAGGTTTTCCTATTTGTTTCACCATTTTCTTCCTCGATTTCTCCTCATGGGTCTGTAGCAGCCTAAGTAGTGTGAACACAACCTTACCAGGTGAGCACAATTGTGCATTTGTATTCATACATTTTACCCTGATAAGACCTTATTTGTCATTCTCTAGTTTTACTATTACGTGGGTTTGGTCGGCTTTCCTGCAGAACACATTTTGGTATGTGCAGTTTTGTCACGGTTGTGTTCTAAGTTGAAGAAACAGTTCTAGGAATTTCTACAGACAACTGTAATTGTGGTATTGAATGAATGCCATGTTTTTAATCCACAGAAAACAGGGATGAAAACCACAGTAAACTGGGACCTATCATCAGGTTTCCCTGTTCTAAACTGGGTTGTTCGCCCTGAAAGGAGCTTTCTAACAGTGTCTTAATTTCCCCACTGCAGCCCATCATATCTGAGAAAAATTACTTTTTTATGTGTACTGTCTGCAAATCCGTTCTGTCCGATAAGTGACCCATCCCATCCTCAGCACCTCCTGCAATCCTGACAATAAAGCCCCTTTGCCTCTGATTGCTGAATATAATGTTCTCTACATCCTCCACACCGAGTTGATTCTTACTGTCGCCATTGAGCTGAAACCTGTTGCCTACATACAGGGCAGCTGATAAGACAGCACATGTTCTGGGCTTCAGCTCATTGGCAACAGAGCCAGGCAGCTTGGTATGGATGATGTTGGGAATATCATCCACAGCAATCCGAGACAATGGGGTTGATTTATTAAGGTCACAGCAGCACTGAGGATTGTCTGAGCCCACCCATTGGACTACTCAGTGTTGATTTTCAATGGACAACTTTTATTAGGTATGGCGAGACGCGGGGGTTAAGTGAAGACACTTATTAAAAAGAAGATATCATCAAAAAATTACCTATCTAAATGAGGTTTTTGTGTTCAATGTTGGAAAGGTTTATGGTTTTTTTTACATATGACAATCTGAATGAGAAATTACAAATTACAATTTTCACACTGGCCAGTAGGGCTTTTTTTTTTTTTTTTTTTTAGATTCCAACTTCTTTTATTTCAGAAAATAACACTGGTACATTGGCCAGCATAGTCAAAAACCCCAACCCTATATTTTGTATTGAAGTCTCTAATGAGCAAATACAAAGGCCATTGTGAAGGGGAGCAGAGTAAGGGGTGACGTCACCTATTGTGATCAGTGGATCCAGTGTTATCAGCTTTGTAAAAAGGTGTCACCTGTCATTGTAGTTCTGGCACTGATGGTAATGAGCCTACTGAAAACTCTTCCTGAAAGGACAGGAAGTATAAGTCTGAAAATTGCAAGATTGCTATATTTTAAGATATTGATATGAAAAAAATGAGCTCTTTTTATTGAGAACTGCCTTGTAGCAACAGTTTAAGTAAAAAAAATTACAATGACCTGTACCTTTCAAATTAAAATGTAACAGTATGCCCAAAAATATTACTAGATATATAACTTGAATCTCCTAGGTCCTACTGCAAAATCTTTTACACAGCTCCACCTATTACGTGCTACTGTGTCTTATAGTAGTGGGAACTTTGGGCTCACTTAGGCTCTCAATCCGGTAGTAATTGCTACATCTGCCCCCTGGATCTATACCCTTGGATAAATCCATAAACAAGCATATTTTAGAATCTGTATGCCCTGCATTTTGCAGACAGGATGACTTTGAAATGAGGAAATATTCAGATCCATGTGTTGGTAGTCATATGATTTCATGGTCTATCTTTCCTTTCAAGCGTAGGTAGGTCACGCATTTGTACTCTGCTTCTCTTCAAGGCCCTTTGTGGGCGATGGACCGTGAAGACATAACACAGGGAAGCATATGTCAGACAACAGTATTGTGCGTCAGAGTCTGAAAGACAAACAAGTTATCTTTTTGAAAAGTTTATGAAAACTATATTATTGCATGAAAGAAACACAATAAAAGCTAATATACATAAATTAAACCAGTCATGTTAATTTATATTACTGATGGCCAACACTTAAAGGGACTGACCACTTTATTATTTTTTTAACAGATGTGATGGAGACATGATTTTGTGGCATCTACTGATATATAAATATTACAGGTACTCTTTCTGCTCTTGTTACTGCAGCCTTTCTCACAGACTGACCACAAAATGGCGGCTGATGGAGGAACATGTGTCTGGACTTGCCCATTAGCCTTGTACAATTGAAAAACATTTCACATGGGAAAGCTGTTTTTCTGTTGGAGGAGGCTGATGGATAAGTGTGGTCCCAAGTTTCTCCATTGCAGCCGTTTTATGGACAGGAGAGCTTTGCAGTCTCTGAGGAAGATCATATGAGTCGCCCGCCAGGGCAGTGGGGTACTCGGTACCGGGTCCGGTTGGCTATTAAAGGGGATGTCACGGTGGCTGCGACCTGGTCCGTGGCCCGGGACTCACTGTAAAGGGGAACGGTCTTTAAAAGGGAATTCTGAATAAGTCTGTCGTGATGCCACCTGTGGTGTTCGGTCAATAGGGGGACCGACGCTGCTTTAAAGGGGTCCTCTGGGGGATGTTGTTGTAGCAATGATGGTGACGCTTCCCACAGGTGAAGCGGGGTCCTCAGGGGTCCTAGAGTGTATGGTGATGATGGTATTTGCCGGTAAAATGAGTAAGGGACACAAGTTGTAAGTCTTTACATGGTTTACTGTAGTTAGCAGGCCACAGTCCAGGGTACCAGGCATGGGTGATGGTATGGTCCGGCCGGCTCGGAGGCAATGGAAGATTCCCTTTTTCCAGTCGAGGTCTGTGAGCCTTTCCAACTAGTGCTTGCTGTATATGAAGTCCCTGCTGCCTGGAGCTTTCTGCAGAGTCCTCTATTCCTCCTGTCCTGACACAGGTACCTGCATAACGGGCAGCTTGAGCCTTTTTATAGGGACTCTATCATGCCCCGGGCTCTTCAGGTGCTGCTGCATCTCAGGTGTGGTGTAGGCCAATCCCATAAAGTTCTCAGCCCTCCGGTTCTGCCAAGAGTCCTACAGTTCCACTAAGGACTCGGGCTCCCGGTACCCGGTACTGCGCTTCACCTCTGAGGGTGCCCGGTCACAGCTCCCTATTGAGCCCTGTTCTTCTCCTCTGCTCCTTCCCTCTGAAGCTCCTCCACATACAACCCTTCGGGTATTTCTCTGTTATGATCTGGTGGCCTAGGAGCAGCATGAGACGTACTCTGGAGAAGGTGGTTCCTGTACTGACCGCAAACCCTGAACTTAGCAGCGCAATTAGAAGTAGCTGTGGGGGGTACCTAACACTCCCTAGACCCCTCGACACAGCCTAAGAACTAACTTCGCCTGAAGACAGAAACAGGAAACCTATCTTGCCTCAGAGAAAATCCCCAAAGGATAGACAGCCCCCCACAAATATTGACTGTGAGAGGAGAGGGAAATAACATACACAGACATGAAATCTGGATTTAGCACAGGAGGCCATACTAGCTAAAAAGAAAGAATAGAACAGAGTACTATGCGGTCAGTATTAAAACACTAGAAAATATCCACCACAGAAAATACAAATCACCACATCTGACTAAAGACATGGAGGGTATATCTGCATCTCCAGAGACACAGCTTGGCTGCAAAAAAATCCTTCACAGACAAAGCTGGACAAGACAAAACATGAAAATGCACAGAACTATAAGGTCCACAACAGGTGGACAGCAAAAACAAAGCCAGAACTTATCTTTGTTGAAATGAACAGCAGAACAGGAGAGACCAGGTATGGATGTGAATCCTCCAAAAACAATGGACAACTGGCACTGACTAAAGGATCAAGCAAGGCTATATAGCCCAGCCCAAATTGCAAAAAAATAGATACACCTGATAAATGCTGCGATCCAACTACCGCAGCACTACCACTCATAACCACCGGAGGGAGCCCAAGAGCAGGATTCACAACAGTACCCCCCCCCCTTGAGGAGGGGTCACCGAACCCTCACCAGAGCCCCTAGGCCGATCAGGATGAGCCAAATGAAAGGCACGAACCAAATTGTCAGCATGAACATCGGAGGCAACAACCCAAGAATTATCCTCCTGGGCATAACCCTTCCATTTGACCAGATACTGAAGCTTCCGCCTCGAAAAACGAGAATCCAAAATCTTCTCAACCACATACTCCAACTCCCCATCAATCAACACCGGGGCCGGAGAATCAACAGAGGGAACAACGGGCGCCACATACTTCCACAACAAAGATCTATGGAACACATTATGGATGGAAAAAGAGGCTGGAAGGGCCAAACGAAAAGACACTGGATTGATAATCTCAGAAATCCTATAAGGACCAATAAACCGAGGCTTGAACTTAGGGGAAGAAACCTTCATAGGAACATGACGGGAAGACAACCAGACCAAATCCCCAACCCGAAGCCGGGAACCAACACACCGACGACGGTTAGCAAAATGCTGAGCCTCATCTTGAGGCAACACCAAATTGTCCACCACATGAGCCCAAATCTGCTGCAGCCTGTCAACCACAGAATCCACACCAGGACAATCAGAAGGCTCAACCTGCCCTGAAGAAAAACGAGGATGAAAACCAAAATTACAAAAAAAAGGCGAAACCAAGGTAGCAGAACTAGCCCGATTATTAAGGGCAAACTCGGCCAATGGCAAGAAAGCCACCCAATCATCCTGATCAGCAGACACAAAGCATCTCAAGTAAGTTTCCAAAGTCTGATTAGTTCGCTCGGTCTGGCCATTTGTCTGAGAATGAAATGCGGAAGAAAAAGACAAATCAATGCCCAGCCTAGCACAAAAGGCCCGCCAAAACCTAGAAACAAACTGGGAACCTCTATCGGATACAATATTCTCCGGAATGCCATGCAAACGAACCACATGCTGAAAAAACAACGGAACCAAATCAGAAGAGGAAGGCAATTTAGGCAAAGGTACCAAATGAACCATCTTAGAAAACCGGTCACAAACCACCCAGATAACCGACATCCTCTGGGAAACCGGAAGATCTGAAATAAAATCCATAGAAATATGCGTCCAAGGTCTCTCAGGGACCGGCAAAGGCAGAAGCAACCCACTAGCGCGGGAACAGCAAGGCTTAGCCCGCGCGCAAATCCCACAGGACTGCACAAAAGAACGCACATCCCGCGACAAAGAAGGCCACCAAAAGGACCTATCAACCAAATCTCTGGTACCAAAAATCCCAGGATGGCCAGCCAACACAGAACAATGAACCTCAGAAATCACTTTACTAGTCCATCTATCAGGAACAAACAGATTCCCCACAGGACAGCGGTCAGGTTTATTAGCTTGAAATTCCTGAAGAACCCGTCGTAAATCAGGGGAGATGGCAGAAAGAACCACCCCTTCCTTCAGAATGCCGACCGGCTCAAGAACCCCAGGGGAATCAGGAAAAAAAACTCCTAGAGAGGGCATCCGCCTTAACATTCTTAGTACCAGGAAGGTACGAGACCACAAAATCAAAACGGGAGAAAAACAGGGACCATCGAGCCTGTCTAGGATTCAATCGTTTGGCAGACTTGAGGTAAATCAGATTCTTATGATCGGTCAGGACCACAATACGGTGCTTGGCCCCCTCAAGCCAATGACGCCACTCCTCAAATGCCCACTTCATAGCCAACAACTCCCGATTGCCAACATCATAATTGCGTTCCGCAGGCGAAAACTTCCAAGAAAAGAAGGCACACGGTTTCATCAAGGAACCATCAGAATTCCTCTGAGACAAAACGTAATAATAAACAAAACACGGCACTCTGCTAGTTGGTGAGAGATGGTGCTCAAGTAGGGTCTCCAACCCGTCAGTCAATGTATACAATAAACTTGGCACTCAAAACGGTAGTAAGGTGAAGTTAATCAGCTTTATTGCAAGTCCCAGATACAGTTTCGACAGTTAAACGTTTTCGGTCCCACCGGACCTTCTTCAGAACAATTTCCAATTTATCTGGTTAAGCTGGTTACAACGTGTGGAAGGAAAAATCACCTTCTTACGCGAAACTGTGGAGTAATGCAATAAATGAGAAAACGAAAGGGCTCTAGGCGAACTAAGTCGCTAATGGAGTCTGTGGTCCATAATCAGGGTGAGGAGCTCAGATATGCGTGGCACCGGATCGCCAGAGAGTGCGTCCCTCTCTGGCGATCCGGTGCCACGCATATCTGAGCTCCTCACCCTGATTATGGACCACAGACTCCATTAGCGACTTAGTTCGCCTAGAGCCCTTTCGTTTTCTCATTTATTGCATTACTCCACAGTTTCGCGTAAGAAGGTGATTTTTCCTTCCACACGTTGTAACCAGCTTAACCAGATAAATTGGAAATTGTTCTGAAGAAGGTCCGGTGGGACCGAAAATGTTTAACTGTCGAAACTGTATCTGGGACTTGCAATAAAGCTGATTAACTTCACCTTACTACCGTTTTGAGTGCCAAGTTTATTGTATACATCATCTGAGACAAAACGGCCCCTGCCCCAATCTCAGACGCGTCAACCTCAACCTGAAATGGAAGAGAAACATCCGGCTGACGCAACACAGGGGCAGAAGTAAATCGGCGTTTAAGCTCCTGAAAGGCAGAAACAGCCGCAGAGGACCAATTCGTCACATCAGCGCCTTTCTTCGTCAAATCGGTCAGAGGTTTAACCACACTGGAGAAGTTGGCAATGAAACGACGATAAAAATTAGCAAAGCCCAAGAATTTCTGAAGGCTCTTCACAGATGTGGGCTGAATCCAATCATGAATGGCCTGAACCTTAACCGGATCCATTTCTATAGATGAGGGAGAAAAAATGAAGCCCAAAAAAGAAACTTTCTGCACTCCAAAGAGGCACTTCGACCCCTTCACAAACAAAGCATTATTACGGAGGATCTGAAATACCATCCTGACCTGTTTCACATGAGACTCCCAATCATCGGAAAAAATCAAAATATCATCCAAATATACAACCATGAATTTATCAAGATAACTCCGAAAGATATCATGCATGAAGGACTGGAACACAGATGGGGCATTAGAGAGTCCGAATGGCATCACAAGGTATTCAAAATGGCCTTCGGGCGTATTAAATGCAGTTTTCCATTCGTCACCCTGTTTAATACGAATAAGATTATATGCCCCTCGAAGGTCAATCTTAGTAAACCAGCTAGCCCCCTTAATCCTAGCAAACAAATCAGTAAGCAAAGGCAAAGGATATTGAAATTTGACCGTGATCTTATTCAAGAGGCGATAATCAATACACGGTCTCAAGGAGCCATCCTTATTGGCAACAAAAAAAAACCTGCTCCCAATGGTGAAGAAGATGGCCGAATAGGCCCCTTCTCCAAAGACTCCTTAATATAGCTCCGCATGGCGGCATGTTCTGGCACAGACAGGTTGAAAAGTCGACCCTTAGGGAATTTACAACCTGGAATCAAGTCAATAGCACAATCATAGTCCCTATGTGGTGGAAGGGAACTGGATTTGGGCTCATCGAATACATCCTGGAAATCTGACAAAAACTCAGGAATTTCAGAAGAGGGGGAAGAGGAAATTGACATCAAAGGAACGTGACCATGAACCCCCTGACAACCCCACCTAGTCACAGACATAGATTTCCAATCTAACACCGGATTATGTAGCTGTAACCATGGAAAACCCAGCACAATATCATCATGCAAATTATGCAACACCAGAAAACGACAATCTTCCTGATGGGCTGGCGCCATGCACATGGTCAGCTGTGTCCAAAACTGAGGTTTATTTTTAGCCAACGGTGTAGCATCTTAACCCTTAACCCTTAAAGGAATAGGGTTCTGCAAAGGCTGCAAGGGGAAACCACAACGTCTGGCAAATTCTAAGTCCATTAAGTTCAGAGCGGCGCCTGAATCCACAAATGCCATGACAGAAAATGACGATAATGAGCAGATCAAGGTCACAGATAATAGAAATTTAGGTTGTACAGTACTGATGGTAACAGAACTAGCGATTCTCTTAGTACGCTTAGGGCAATCAGAAATAACATGAGCAGAATCGCCGGAGTAAAAACACAACCCATTTTGACGCCTAAATCCTTGTCATTCAGCTCTAGAAAAAATCCTATCACACTGCATAGGCTCAGGGCTCCGCTCGGAGGACAACGCCACAGTGTGCACAACTCTGCGCTCGCGCAAGCGCCGATCAATCTGAATGGCCAGAGACATAGAATCACTCAGACCAGCAGGCGTGGGGAACCCCACCATAACATCTTTAACAGATTCAGAAAGACCCTTTCTGAAAATTGCCGCCAAGGCATCCTCATTCCATTTAGTCAGTACAGACCATTTTCTAAATTTCTGGCAATACGATTCTGCCGCTTTTTGACCATGACACAGGGCCAACAAGATCTTCTCAGCTTGATCCACAGAATTAGGCTCATCATACAATAACCCCAATGCTTGAAATAATCAACATTAAGCAAAGCAGGATTGCCAGATTCCAGGGAAAGTGCCCAATCCTGTGGGTCACCACGCAGCAGAGATATGATGATTTTAACCTGCTGAATGGGATCACCAGAAGACCGGGGTCTCAATGCAAAAAACAGTTTACAGTTATTTTTGAAACTCAAAAATTTGGATCTGTCACCAAAAAATAAATCAGGAGTGGGAATCTTAGGTTCTAAGGCAGGAGTCTGAATAATATAATCTGAAATACCCTGTACCCTATGTTTTGACCTGGTGGTTAGGAGCAACCGGAATGACCTGATAGTTAAACCTCATACAGGACGAGCTCTGGGATGTGGGAGCTCTGCTGACCGCAAGCCCTAATCCTATCACACACACTAGAAATAGCCGTGGAGCGCTCCTGACCAGACCCTAGGCGCCTCGTCACAACCTAAGAACTATCTAGCCCTAGAGATAGAAAATAAAGCCTACCTTGCCTCAGAGAAATTCCCCAAAGGTAAAGGAAGCCCCCCACATATATTGACTGTGAGCAGGGCTGCCACTAGCAATTTCGGGGCCCCATACTGGCAAAATTTTCGGGGCCCCCTTGAAACTCCGCCCAGGCTCCACCCCAGCCCTGCCTCCAGGCTCCACCCCACGATCTGTCCACAGTCCCACCACTCTCTCTTGGAAAATCTCCACTTCTCACCTATCACACATTAACAGTTCCCATCACCAGATCACACATATAGCCGGCAGCTTTTGTTTTGGCCAAAAGATTTTTTAAGCCGCCACCACAACAAGGTAGACACTTTTGGCCGGGCCCTACTCTACTGTAACCTACTAAATATTTGTTAAAATATGCAATACAATTTAGGTATATTTTTATTTATTTTTCAATTTTTAAAATGACCTATAATACTACATACAAGGAACAAATACCACAACACTATGACCAGATGACATATTACCACCACAGTGATCGAATAATATAAAATACAAGGAACAAATACCGCTACACCATGACCAGACCACATATTACCTCCACATCATGACCAGACCACATATTACCAACAATGACTGAATACTACAATACTGATCAGTAATACAAAAAAAACCCACAATACTATCACCATCAGTGCCATTATGCACAGGAGATCTGTAATTAGTAAGCAGTGTCTGTGTACAGGTAATACAGTGATCACTGGTGACATTACACACAGGAGCTCTGTATATAATGTATAGATAATACAGTGATCACTGGTGACATTGTACACAGGACCTCTGTATATAGTATACAGTGTATAGTGTAAGTGTATAGGTAACACTGACTCACCAGTGACGTCTCTAGGTGAAGTCCTTCATCTTTCATCCAGCACAGACCGCCATCACTTTATCCAGCCAGGACTCGTCTCTGCAGGAAATAAAACAGTTATCTCGAGTTCCGCTTGTAGAACACATTACTTAATTTTCCCAACTTCTACATTACACCACATGAAGAAGGCAACATAGTATCACTCTACACAGTAACAGGACCGCCCCCCCATTTAAAACAGTATACTCAAAAAATAAAATAAATACATCACTGCAATAATAATATCCCTTAATTAGCCCCTATGGTAATATTCGCCATCCTGGCCACCGTGTGTCTCATTCCAGGCTCCAGCCATATGTTCTCCCATCCTGCCCTCATGAGTATCCATTCTACCCCATATGATCTCCCCATCCTGCCCCATCTGTCTCCATCGTATCCATCCTGCCCCATCTGTTTCCAATCCTGCACCATCTCTGTCCAGCACTCTGCCCCATCTCTGTCCAGCACTCTGCCCCATCTCTGTCCAGCACTCTGCCCCATCTCTGTCCAGCACTCTGCCCCATCTCTGTCCAGCACTCTGCCCCATCTCTGTCCAGCACTCTGCCCCATCTCTGTCCAGCACTCTGCCCCATCTCTGTCCAGCACTCTGCCCCATCTCTGTCCAGCACTCTGCCCCATCTCTGTCCAGCACTCTGCCCAGCACTCTGCCCCATCTCTGTCCAGCACTCTGCCCCATCTCTGTCCAGCACTCTGCCCCATCTCTGTCCAGCACTCTGCCCCATCTCTGTCCAGCACTCTGCCCCGTGTCCAGCTTTCTGCCCCCCATGTGTCCAGCTTTCTGCCCCCCATGTGTCCAGCTTTCTGCCCCCCCGTGTCCAGCTTTCTGCCCCGCCCCCCCGTCCAGCTTTCTGCCCCCCCCGTGTCCAGCTTTCTGCCCCCCCGTGTCCAGCTTTCTGCCCCCCCGTGTCCAGCTTTCTGCCCCCCCCGTGTCCAGCTTTACTGCCCCCTCTGTGTCCAGCTTTACTGCCCCCTCTGTGTCCAGCGGCCTTCTGCCCCCGTGTCCAGCTGCCTTCTGCCCCCTCTGTGTCCAGCTGCCTTCTGCCCCCTCTGTGTCCAGCTTTACTGCCCCCCTGTGTCCAGCGGCCTTCTGCCCCCCTGTGTCCAGAGGCCTTCTGCCCCCGTGTCCAGCGGCCTTCTGCCCCCGTGTCCAGCTGCCTTCTGCCCCCTCTGTGTCCAGCTGCCTTCTGCCCCCCTGTGTCCAGCTGCCTTCTGCCCCCTCTGTGTCCAGCTGCCTTCTGCCCCCCTGTGTCCAGCTGCCTTCTGCCTCCTCTGTGTCCAGCTGCCTTCTGCCCCCGTGTCCAGCTTTACTGCCCCCCTGTGTCCAGCTGCCTTCTGCCCCCTCTGTGTCCAGCTGCCTTCTGCCCCCCTGTGACCAGCTGCCTTCTGCCCCCCTGTGTCCAGCTGCCTTCTGCCCCCTCTGTGTCCAGCTGCCTTCTGCCCCCCTGTGTCCAGCTTTACTGCCCCCCTGTGTCCAGCTGCCTTCTGCCCCCTCTGTGTCCAGCTGCCTTCTGCCCCCCTGTGTCCAGCTGCCTTCTGCCCCCTCTGTGTCCAGCTTTACTGCCCCCCTGTGTCCAGCGACCTTCTGCCCCCCTGTGTCCAGAGGCCTTCTGCCCCCGTGTCCAGCTGCCTTCTGCCCCCTCTGTGTGCAGCTGCCTTCTGCCCCCTCTGTGTCCAGCTGCCTTCTGCCCCCCTGTGTCCAGCTGCCTTCTGCCCCCTCTGTGTCCAGCTGCCTTCTGCCCCCTCTGTGTCCAGCTTTACTGCCCCCCTGTGTCCAGCGGCCTTCTGCCCCCCTGTGTCCAGCGGCCTTCTGCCCCCCTGTGTCCAGCTGCCTTCTGCCCCCTCTGTGTCCAGCTGCCTTCTGCCCCCCTGTGTCCAGCTGCCTTCTGCCCCCTCTGTGTCCAGCTTTACTGCCCCCCTGTGTCCAGCGGCCTTCTGCCCCCCTGTGTCCAGCTGCCTTCTGCCCCCTCTGTGTCCAGCCTTCTGCCCAACCCCCCCCCCCCCGATCGCCGCTCTCCGCTCTCCGCTCTTAATAGAAAAAAAAAAAAGTTCTACATACCTGCCACGCTCCTGATCTCTCCACGCAGCTGCACTGTGCACTCGCCGGCGACTGACAATGACGTCAGACGCCGGCGACCTGCACGCTGCGGCTGGCGGCTGTTAACTATTGACGTGCGGGCGCGGGCCCGCATGTCAATAGCGTACAGCTGCAGCGCCGGCCGCCGCTAAGGGCCCGGTTCAGCCTGCGGCTGCCGGTAGGGGCCCGGTGAGCAGGTAAGAGGGGGCCCGATGCGGGCCCCCTCTGCTCACCGGGCCCCTTACGCCAGTCACGGCTGTAATGCCCTGATGGCGGCCCTGACTGTGAGTAAAGATGAAAGTCACAAACGCAGAAATGAAACAGGTTTCAGCAAAGGGAGGCCAGACTTACTAAATAGACAGAGGATAGGAAAGGTAACTTTGCGATCAGCACAAAAACCTACAAAAGACCACGCAGAGTGTGCAAAAAAGACCTCTGCATCGACTCACGGTGCGGAGGGGCCACTCTGCATCCCAGAGCTTCCAGCTAGCAAGACAAAATCATGAAAACCAGCTGGACAAGAAAACAGTGAACAAATAATGACTATCAGGAACTTAGCTTCTGCAGGAGAAGGCAGGTCACCAGAGAGATCCAGGAGCGAACTGAACCAATGCAAAAACATTGACAGCTGGCATGGAGTAACGATCTGAGAGGAGTTAAATAGAACAGCCAACCAAAGGATAAACCACGTCACCTGTGTAAGGAACCTCAGAAGCAGCAGCTTCACTCACAGCCACCAGAGGGAGCCCATAGACAGAACTCGCCGAAGTACCATTCACGACCACAGGAGGGAGTTCGACAACAGAATTCACAACAACCCTAGCAGCAAGCTGATCCACCCGAGAAACCAACTCCTGAACATCCATGTCATTACTAGGTTCCGTAGCCACCCAGAGATTAAGAGGGAGGAACAGACCAAACAGGCTAAGGAAAAAAAATGGCTCAAAACCTTTCCTCCCTTCTTCTGAGATGCAATTAACTCATTGTTGGCCAGTTGTACTGTTATGATCTGGTGGCCTAGGAGCAGCATGAGACGTACTCTGGAGAAGGTGGTACCTGTACTGACCGCAAACCCTGAACTTAGCAGCGCAACTAGAAGTAGCCGTGGGGGGTACCTAACACTCCCTAGACCCCTCGACACAGCCTAAGAACTAACTTCCCCTAAAGACAGAAACAGGAAACCTATCTTGCCTCAGAGAAAATCCCCAAAGGATAGACAGCCCCCCACAAATATTGACTGTGAGAGGAGAGGGAAATAACATACGCAGACATGAAATCAGGATTTAGCATAGGAGGCCATACTAGCTAAAAAGAAAGAATAGAACAGAGTACTATGTTGTCAGTATTAAAACACTAGAAAATATCCACCACAGAAAATACAAATCACCACATCTTGAACCAATTTTTATTATAGTACAAAAAATATTGCCTTAAAACCATTTAAACATACATAGTTAAAATCTGGTAGCCAAAAAGACTTCCCCTGACGAAGGCACGCTGCCGAAACGCGCGTAGGGGCTGTGGCACCATCTCCTGAGTACCAGCAAGGCACTAAACACTCTTGTAAGTATTTTGATTTACGTATGATTCTTACTGCTACAACTATAAGTGAGTAGGGGGAGCTGGGTATGCCACTATGGCTTAATGTCCTGTATTAGGCATTTGTAGTATCTGCTTTCTAACTCCCACATAGTACTATGGCTGTCTTGAGAACATGTTAATATGGACACTATTATGTTTTTGTAAAGCTGGTTTCTCAGTAGTGGTGCCACATGTATTTGTTTGGCTCACAGTTTGAGCGCCCTCTTTTTGGCTACCAGATTTTAACTATGTATGTTTAAATGGTTTTAAGGCAATATTTTTTGTACTATAATAAAAATTGGTTCAAGATACGCATTTTTTTGTATGTTTTCTTTATATCTATAGCGTAGAACATGTGCTGACTATGTATTTATGTGGACGCTGTACTATTAATTCTCTCTAGTTTTGAAATATGCGTCCTATAGAATAAGGGGTATTTGTTAGGTTCTCTCAAATCACCACATCTGACTAAAGACATGGAGGGTATATCTGCATCTCCAGAGACACAGCTTGGCTGCAAAAAAAATCCTTCACAGACAAAGCTGGACAAGACAAAACATGAAAATGCACAGAACTATAAGGTCCACAACAGGTGGACAGCAAAAACAAAGCCAGAACTTATCTTTGTTGAAATGAACAGCAGAACAGGAGAGACCAGGTATGGATGTGAATCCTCCAAAAACAATGGACAACTGGCACTGACTAAAGGATCAAGCAAGGCTATATAGCCCAGCCCAAATTGCAAAAAATAGATACACCTGATAAATGCTGCGATCCAACTACCGCAGCACTACCACTCATAACCACCGGAGGGAGCCCAAGAGCAGAATTCACAACATTTCTCCTTCCAGAGGCTGCAGCTCCCTCGTGGCTGCCAGGCCACTCTGTCTGCTCTCTCAGACTTCCTTCTCCTTTTGTGTCTCTCTCAGACTGGCTAACTCCAGTCCTCCTCCAGACCAGGATATATATCCATATTTGAGGGAAGCTCCCCTGAATCCGGGTCTTGCGCTCCCCTTCCTGGCCTGGATTCGGAATGTGTTGCATGCGGGTGCCTTACCTGGTGAAGAGAATTCCATTGCCTCTGAGCATGATATTACCCTCCCCGAAAGGAAGGCAACATCACTGCAACAACTGGCCACCTGGGGTGTTGCACATATGCAGGAGGAAAACTTGTAATACTTACATACAATCCCAATTAAAAAAAGCTGGGACGTTGTGTAATATGTAAAAAAAATTAACTCCAATAGAAAATGATGGCAGCAAAACATCTCAAAAAAGTTGGGACAGGGTTTGCAAAAGGCTAAACAACTAACTGGTACTAATTAAAAACTGCTAGAGGATCACATGGCTGTAGATAAATTGAGCATGTTAGAGAGGCACAATCTCTCAGTAGCAATGATGGTCAGAGGTTCACCAATCTGGGATCAACTGTGTCTTAAAGTTGTGGAACAATTTCCAAAAAATGTTTCTTGAAAGACTCTGAATATCCCTCCATCTACAGTACATAATATCTGTAACGGGAGTGGTGGAACCACTGTGCTGTGATGTGAGGAAAGCCTGGAGTTTGATCAGAGTGTGATCTGATTTTCTTGGAGGTGGAGAGAATTTTTTTTCCCACCTTCTCTATAATGTCAGTCTGTGAAAATCAGACCTCACTCAATTGTCATCTAAAGGCAGTCCGATTCTTTTCCGTGGAACCATAGAGCTGAATGGCGAGTGGCATTCGATTATCGTAGACAACCTTTGCATATTGCAATTTTTTAAATTTTTTTCCTCCGAGGGAAAATTGGACATGTACACAACCCCATAAAATAACACAATGACAAGTGCTATCTGTCAAAACCACGGATGGCACTCGACTAAGTTATACCGTCATCTGCACAAGGTCTTATGGACAGCAAAAATGTATGTTTGGCTTGAAAAACCTTTTCACAATCATCTGGTCTAACCCTTATGAGAAAAGGATTGTAATTTCATGGTAAATGCACGTATTTCCTAAAATAGACATATAAGGAGTGCTGATGGATTCTTTTTAAGTCTTTTTTTTGTGTGGGGGGGTTCTTATTTTGAGTAATTGCTCTGTATGTCTCTCCATACTTTATTTACGATGCATACAAATTACATGGTTGTAAATGGGGGGCCTAGAGTAAAAGCTGGAATTACGTAAGGTGTACATTGTGTACCTAAAAGAGTGGGTTGTAAGTATCTCATATGGGTTTGGTTGCCCACACACACTTTATAAGGATAATGACAGGGACTGGAGCAGCTAATGTTTTGTTTTTGAAACTTATGATGTGGTTCTGTCTAAACCTCAAGCTATAACTGAGATCTAGACGGAGTTTCCATGCCAGTTAACTTTTCACATACTCATCTGCAGACAGTTATCAAAGTCCTAAAGCAATGTTGTAATTCTTATTGTGAAACTTTCAGGTTTTGTTTTCCATAAGAACAGATCACAGGGTTCTGACATCTGTTATTTACCGAATATAAACTGACCACATCTGCTGAAGTACCGTAACCGTAAGGGATGATCAAGACCAAGTGACCACTCCATGACGTAGTTATAGACATGGGTGGCATTTCAGGGCAAACATTCATTAAGAGCATTTCTATCTCATTTCACCAGTCAATCTACTAGTATATATAATCGTTTGCTTTTTCTTTTGACTTTTTAAAAATACTGTTTAGCTTTTGGCTATCACTATAGTTTCTATAGGGGATGACCAGATCTCTCGTGAGTTGCCCAGGTCGGTCCACAAGTGGAATTAACTCTGGGGGACAAATGTGCAACATCAACCTCCTATAAAAACTGACTTTTCACCAGTCATTTCCATAGCACTTGTACAAACACAAAATTGTACATTTAATATTTTAACAAAAAAACTTTTATACACTATAGGGACAAAAGTATTGTGACACCTACATATTACACCTACAGGAGCTTTTATGACATCGCATCTTAAATCCATAGGCAATAATATGGAGTGGGGGAGTGGGACCTTCTTTTCCAGCTAAAACAGATTCCACTATTCTGGAAAGGCTTTCTACAAGATTTTGGAATGTTGAAATTTTGCCCATTCATCCTGAAGGGCATTTGTGAAGTCAAACCCTTAATGTTGGAAGAGAGGTCCAGTCTCGCAGTCCCTGTACTAATTCATCACAAAAGTGGTCAGGATGCTGGGCAGGCAAGTCTAGTTCTTCCACTCCAAATTTACCCAATCATTTATTTATGGGCTTTCCTTTTTGCCCTAGGGCACAGTCATGCGGAAACATAACCTTCCCCACTTTCCCACAAAGTTGAAAGCATATAATTGTCCAAAATGTCTTGGTATGCTGAAGCCTTTGGATTTTCTTTCACTGGAATAAGGGGCCTAGGCCAACCCCTGAGAAACAACACCATACCATTATCACTCCTCCACCAAACTTTACAGTTGGTATAGTGCAGTCAGGCTGGTATCATTCTCCAGGCATTCGCCACATGCAGACCAGTCCATCAGACTGCCAGATAGAGAAGTGTGATTGGACGGTCCACAGAACACATTTCAACTGCTCCACAGTCCAGTGGTGATGTGCTTTACACCACTCCATCTGACAATTGTTATTGTGCTTTCTTATGTAAGGCTTACATGCAGCTCCTGGGGTACAGATTTTGTGCTGTGGAGGATTGAACACTGTGGTTATTGAATCAGCAGAGCTTGGTGCCTTTTATGTACTTTGTGCCTCAGCATTCACTGTTACCTCGTTTTAACTTTATGTGGTCGCCTCTTTGTGGCTGGGTTGCTGTAGTTGCTAAATGCTTCCATTTTTCAAAAATGCCACTCATTTGATCATGAAATGTTTAGGAGAGAAGTAATTTCATGAACCAATTTTGTTGCAATGGTGGCATCATTTCGGACCCCGCTCAAATTCCACAAATTCTTTAGAACAGCCCATTCTTTTACAAATGTTTGTATAGGCAAACTGCATGGCTAGGTGCTTTATTTTGTTTACACCTATGGCAATGAGACTGAATGAAAATCTGAATTCAGTGATGACGAGGTGTGTCCCAATAATTTGGTCCATATTGTATGTTTACCAATAATAATTTAACAATCTCCTACAGTAACTATATTCTACAGAGTAGATATTGTAGACTTTAAAAGAGAGTTTAATGCTGATCAGAAACAATTCTTGGAAGAATAAATAACTAATTTATCTGGTGACTCATAGATGAGAACTTGTTTTTAGTTAGAGTTGTCCACTTTGTTTTACTTTTCTATCTTACCCAAGCAGCCAAGACAACTTCTCCTGATTACTGTAGAAATGTAAATGGTTAGCCCTTTTTGGTTCCCTAGATCTGCAGTCCATCTCTAGATCAATATAATCCTCTTTATCCATTAATGCTACTATCCAGCTGCCTACCCAAATGTCACCTTATAGGTGAAAGCAGTGACACACAAAAAAATGCTGATCCTTACATTTATCTAGACGCCAGACCAGACCCCTAAACAAATCAGTCCTTTATTAATTCAGACTCCAGACCAGACAACACTTCTCAATCCATTGGTGTCTTCTGCTCCAAATGCTCCTGCAGAACATTGGGTCCAGTTTCTCACCAACATCAGAACATTGTGCGTGGCAACCACCACCTCACCCTAATGTTTAATGTTCAGGCACCTTCAAAAGGCAGCGTTTTTATGGGGCCTGCACACATCATGGTTACGTCATGCAGTGTCTTTAAATGTTTTACATTATGTGTGTTGTTGAAGTTTTGTTTCATTGTAATTTTTTTTTAGGCTGTAAGGAAATATGGCGGTGTTGGTGTACCTTCTTTTACTTGTCCTACCTGTTGTGTTGTCAAAGTCATCTTCACAGAACCCTGGTTGCAGAATACGGATCACTTCCAAAGGTCTTCAGTTTGGTGAGTAGTAATCATCATGAAGAACTTTTTCAGTCACTATGTCCACAGGTTAACCATTTAAAATATAACAAATGTGTATTAACACTAAGTAAAGCCATGACAGCTAATATAACTACTATAGAAGATATATTGAAAAATGTTTGGTTTTGTACTTAACTATTGAGACAATATATTGATGAAGCAGATACTGCGGTTGGCATGACTATGTTACCAATGCCTGCCGCAGTTCTATATTTTGAGGGATCTTCTAATCAAGTTCCTTGCTGTATTATTTTTTTCTTTTAACTTAGACAAATATAAGTGAAAATTTCTGGTTTAGAAAGGTAGCCTATTATGTGAATACCATATTTGCGTAATGGCTTGCACTTTTTTTTATTCTAATAAGTGGAGCTTAGAGAAAGTGATCTTTGCCTTAAATTTGAGTTTCCAATCCATAAATGATGGAAGATGCAAATTTGCATATTTAATTTCTTTAAAGGCATGGCTTAACACTGACGCATAAAATGCAAATTCCCCTTTATATATTCACATTAAAGCTTATTCAGCAGTGAACAAGTTGTGCTAGTATATCTGTTCTCTTCTTGGCCATAAAACAATTCTACTACTGAGACAAAGAGAAAACAGTCAGCATGGACTTGAGTGTAACTATAACATGCACTTGATAGATTGCAGGTAAATTGCATTTTAAATATGTTAGAAATATAAATGCAAGTGCAGCTGCAGGGAGAATATTAAGTTTTATTCTCCTTGCAGCCACTTGCTTCCAGTCATCGCTGTAGTGCAGGGGCCATGAACTGTCACTATATAGTGAGAGCGCTGTAATCGCTCTCCGTGCATCTTAACTACCATACTGCTTCATGTGCACACTGCAAGGGAGTCTTTCAGTCTATTAGTAGAAACAAAGAGCTGCAGCGAGAATATAACTTAATTTTCTCCCTGTAGCCACACTTCCCGTGCTGAACATGTGTATAATGTTTGCTGATCACTAGAACAGGAGGAAAGGGTGATCAAGAATTCTGTTCTAGATATCAGTGGGGCTCTGTGGTGGTGATCCACAATTATCATGTACCTTTTGGGTAAGGGATAATTTTTTTGTGAGAATAACTGCTTATGGTCCTCATTTCCCATAGAGCAAAATTTACCAAAGCTGCCAATTTCAGCTTGACCAGATGACTATCATACGTGGATGAGGGCCTCCCAGCTCTCTTCCCCCCCATAGTGTGAGATCAGCCGCCACCAAAGATATCTGTTAGCAGCTTACTTCCCCCTTCCCATTGAAAACACATACCTACTTAGCGAAGCTGAGCATGCATATGTATAGAGGGTTTGGAAGAAAAGATTTTGCTTTTGACAGCTGTAGAAGGTGTATGGGCACCTCAATGCTCAATTTTAGGCAGTGGCTTTTATGTGGTTTTCATGTATAACTCTGCAGAGGAAATATCTAGGAAATACTGATTCTATATATGCCTTATATTATCCTTGGAAGAATATTTGAAAAATGTATTTAAATGTGTATGGTATGTGAACATATCTTGTAAAGTATGTCATAAGCCATCAACCCCAAAAGGTTACCTCTGACAGATTTGGATCAAGCCACTCTTTCTAGCTTATCCTAGGGGAACCCTGCCTTCACGCTTTAACCACCATACAGAGATCTGGACTTCCTGAGGTCCACTGGGTTGCATGCAACAGATGTTGGCTGTCTTGTCAAAGAAAGTTGGAATAATATAATGCATGTAGTCAGGTTACAATCTGGGTTAGGAAGCAGATCAGGGTCAAGTTCAAATGTAGCACCAAAGCACAATGTAGAAGCCAAGCAATAGCTGACCACAAGCGACAGCAGGGAGCTGATTACACCTGCTGGGCTGCCAGAGAGCACACAAACCCATTAGCCCAGCGATAGTGGCTATAGCATCTCCTCTATCACCTTCCTGCAGAGTGAATACATGGCATCAGAAGAAGACTTTGCTAGAGCAGATCCAGGTAGTGATGTTGTAAGCAGGTTGTGGGATGCAGTGGTGGACAGGAGGCAAAGCAAGGGTTAACAATTTTAATTAACACTGGAATACTCCTCGCATGGAGATAAACGGTTAACGGGGGGGGGGGTAGACAGTTCAAAATTTAAATAGTATGCAGGGTTAAAGAAAAGTAGAGAAGGTATTAACAGTTCTTCTTGGGTCAACTTATCCTGTCAGTCATTTCTTACGACGTGGTGGATCACAGAGCAGGTGATGGTGACCACAACGGCTGGAGCGGCGCTTATCCAATGAGGTCCTAAAGGCATCGACGATCCATCTTCTGGCGGCAGCGTTTGGTCTCTGGTACCTTCCGCTGAGCCCCTAGTCCATATACTGATGTGGCTGCAGGAACGTGGGCCACTACACAGTCTGAGCTCACTGTAGTCCGGCAGATATACATTGAGGAATCGGGGCACAGATGGAGGTCCTGCTCCCAATATCTCTTAGGCGGCGCTCGCACAGTATTCACGGGCTCGGAGCTTTTGGCCGCTCGCTTCATGGTGGCCAACGGACACACCGAACGCCTCTCCTCACAGTCTCTGTCAGCGATGATGGCCATGCGCGGGCCTGCGCTGTACTGATACTCACGGGCCAGAGCACTCACTTCTCCCTGCTGCGCGCTGCCTGTTCCCACCAAATCTTCCTTTTATCCCTGTGCGCTGAGGCTGTGTACCCTTAGCCACACCCCTTGCTTCCACCTGCAAGGATTGGTCCGGTCCCTTAAGCTTTCCCCGGACAACAGAGTAGACAGCCATGATAGTTCCGGGGCCGACACAGAACAGGTATCCGTGGCACAGTCCCTCTTCTTACAATGTGACAGATGCTAGACTGATCTATGACCACAAATAGGATAGCAATAGCTCCAAAGGCAAATAAGTATTATGTACATATAGAATACATAAAGCTTTTGTCTCGTGCTGTGTGGGGACTAAATGAACATTTCTTTGAATTAGTGAAACATGAGGGACTGAAGTTTGTGGAACAGGAGCTGGAGAACATCACAATTCCAGATGTGAATGGAAGTGAGGGGAGATTCAGCTACAGCATAAACAAGTAAGTAATCTTAGATTGAATGAATGTCCCTGTCAAATTGTTTATGATCTTGTGTATCATAAATGTCAATGTAAATTCTCCATTGTCGTCGTATATATTGTGTGCAATCATCACATTCTGATTTTGGAACTTGAAGATTATCCTGAGATGAGTGTCAATAAACAGCTGCTGCTCATCTTATTGTAGTCTGTCACAGGTTGTTTTTGCAGATGGTTTCATCCGCTGTGCCAACCACAGATTGATAGACAAACAACATTGGCATTTCATACAGCAGGTTTTTTTTTTAAATTGACCAGCCACTGAATGTTAAAGACTTAAAATCTCAGAAAACTGTAAAATAAAAATGATACCTTACCAATCCCCCTCTGTCACTATACCAGCTCATTCACCATCCGCAATGTTATCTCGTGATATATGTTATGATGAGTCAAAAGTTAAGTTAAAGGAAAAAATCCTTCCAATTTTGGAAGCCACTGGTAGATATACTTTTACATGTTTCTTGACTTTCAGCATTGGCTTTTCCATTTGTAGACCTATTCCATAATAAGCAGTAGTAACTAGCTACATGTAGGACATCCTGTAGGTGTTGAGTCCTGAAATGTCTATAGGCACTGTCTCATAAATGAATGAATTTTGATCCTTTCTTCCCAGCGTACGTGTCACAAACTTACAGCTGTCCCAGTCTGAGTTGTGGTTTCAGCCGAACAGACAACTGGTATTAGACATTAATAATGCATCTATAAGCCTCAACTTCCAGAGAAAACTTCTCTACTGGCTCTTGTGAGTATCATCCGGATATTAGTGCTACCTTATCTCTAATCTCTCCCACATGTTGTGGTCAAATAAGAGAATGATGACGTTATGTGCTCTTCAGCTATGACGTGGGGATGATCAATGCCTCAGCGGAAGGAGTGCACATTAAAACTGATCTGGATCTTGCCAGAGATTCAAAAGGACGTTTGAAGATTTCCAATATGACATGTAATGCATCAATCAACAGAATGCAGGCTGGATTCAGCGGTACACTCAAGTAAGTGAATTACCATACTATGAGATCAGCTAAAACACAATAGTACAAATGTACATTACCTCAAAATTACTACTATGTTCTTGTTATGGTACAGAATAAATATATTCCATCTGAAGAACTGCTAATAAAAAGAGCCTAATGCCCATATTTTATTGGTTGGGCTTTCACTTAAATAGTCCATTATGCAGGTAATAGTCCATAATCAGTGTAGAGGTCAAAATGAGCTTTTCTCGGCAATAACTGCTTATTGCCGTTGGTTTCCGAAGTGGATTTACAACTATCATTTGATCATCAATCTGGATTCAATTTAATAGGAATCTGTCATTCAATTTAATAGGAATCTGTCAGAACCCCCAACACTTTTAAACCACCACCATTATATGTTACAGCTTTATCTCTGCATAAAAATGTGGTTTTTTTTAATGTTTGTATATAGTGCCACTTGAGCAGGACTAGTCCAGCAGGACGTCTATTCACCCAGATTGGTCCAGCTTCAGTTGCTGTAATGTGAATCTCGTCCATGTTTACGACATCTTTGCTCCTTGGGCATGCGCAATGAAGTCAGGTATACTGTCCCCAGGTTCGATGGCGCATGACCAGGCAGCAAATGTCTCATGCATGCTAGGTTCACATCTGTGTTTTTGGCAATGTTGCAGATTCATTGATTTTTATAGAATCAACTGCTGTAACTTGCTGAGCTATTTTTCCAGTAAGATGAGAGAAACCACGACAGAACCCTGATTAACCCACTATAAATCAATGGGGCCTGTCTGGCACTAATCATGTCTGTCACGTGATGGATTCAGCCCTGGTACAAATTCCAGAACAGATTAACAATTCATAACACTGATGTAAACCCAGCTTAATGCATTATGCCCAGTGTTGCTAAACTTTCTGGCAAATTTGAGGTACCTAATTTACAGTGGGGCAAAAAAGTATTTAGTCAGTCAGCAATAGTGCAAGTTCCACCACTTAAAAAGATGAGAGGCGTCTGTAATTTACATCATAGGTAGACCTCAACTATGGGAGACAAACTGAGAAAAAAAAATCCAGAAAATCACATTGTCTGTTTTTTTAACAATTTATTTGCATATTATGGTGGAAAATAAGTATTTGGTCAGAAACAAACAATCAAGATTTCTGGCTCTCACAGACCTGTAACTTCTTCTTTAAGAGTCTCCTCTTTCCCCCACTCATTACCTGTAGTAATGGCACCTGTTTAAACTTGTTATCAGTATAAAAAGACACCTGTGCACACCCTCAAACAGTCTGACTCCAAACTCCACTATGGTGAAGACCAAAGAGCTGTCAAAGGACACCAGAAACAAAATTGTAGCCCTGCACCAGGCTGGGAAGACTGAATCTGCAATAGCCAACCAGCTTGGAGTGAAGAAATCAACAGTGGGAGCAATAATTAGAAAATGGAAGACATACAAGACCACTGATAATCTCCCTCGATCTGGGGCTCCACGCAAAATCCCACCCCGTGGGGTCAGAATGATCACAAGAATGGTGAGCAAAAATCCCAGAACCACGCGGGGGGACCTAGTGAATGAACTGCAGAGAGCTGGGACCAATGTAACAAGGCCTACCATAAGTAACACACTACGCCACCATGGACTCAGATCCTGCAGTGCCAGACGTGTCCCACTGCTTAAGCCAGTACATGTCCGGGCCCGTCTGAAGTTTGCTAGAGAGCATTTGGATGATCCAGAGGAGTTTTGGGAGAATGTCCTATGGTCTGATGAAACCAAACTGGACCTGTTTGGTAGAAACACAACTTGTCGTGTTTGGAGGAAAAAGAATACTGAGTTGCATCCATCAAACACCATACCTACTGTAAAGCATGGTGGTGGAAACATCATGCTTTGGGGCTGTTTCTCTGCAAAGGGGCCAGGACGACTGATCCGGGTACATGAAAGAATGAATGGGGCCATGTATCGTGAGATTTTGAGTGCAAACCTCCTTCCATCAGCAAGGGCATTGAAGATGAAACGTGGCTGGGTCTTTCAACATGACAATGATCCAAAGCACACCATCAGGGCAACGAAGGAGTGGCTTCGTAAGAAGCATTTCAAGGTCCTGGAGTGGCCTAGCCAGTCTCCAGATCTCAACCCTATAGAAAACCTTTGGAGGGAGTTGAAAGTCCGTGCTGCCAAGCGAAAAGCCAAAAACATCACTGCTCTAGAGGAGATCTGCATGGAGGAATGGGCCAACATACCAACAACAGTGTGTGGCAACCTTGTGAAGACTTACAGAAAACGTTTGACCTCTGTCATTGCCAACAAAAAATATATTACAAAGTATTGAGATGAAATTTTGTTTCTGACCAAATACTTATTTTCCACCATAATATGCAAATAAATTGTTAAAAAAAAACAGACAATGTGATTTTCTGGATTTTTTTTTCTCAGTTTGTCTCCCATAGTTGAGGTCTACCTATGATGTAAATTACAGACGCCCCTCATCTTTTTAAGTGGTGGAACTTGCACTATTGCTGACTGACTAAATACTTTTTTGCCCCACTGTATATTAACCTAAGTAATTCCATATAATGGACAAGATTTGTTAGATGTTCAGCGATCATCTCAGGGTTATTAGCAACTTGCCAAGTGATCACCTATCCTGTGTGACATGTAGTAGGAAATTGAGCATGGCAGTCTTAAAGATATCGTGCAGCCGATGAAAAGTAAAGAAATAAATCTCAGTAAGCTTTGATATAAAATAAATATTCACCTTATAGTTACTGTTCACATGATACCTGGGTCTCTCATCTGTCTTTAGATGTATTGTTTGGTCCAGAGGAACATGTGACCTCTGCAGCCAATCACTGACTGCAGTTATGGCATGTTGGTCCCAATATCTGGCTACATTGGTGACGTGTTGATCAACATTGTGACTAGTGAATGGCTGCAGCAGTCATATGTTTGTATAGATTGAGCTTGAAGTAGAGACTGGTGGGGAACCCAGGCAATGTAGGACTTGCTGAAAGCTAAGATTGTGACTACTGGTACCTACAACTATCCTGAGAGTGGCTCTCTGAAATGCCCCATTGAAATAGAGCAATGGTCCCTCAAGCATGTCACTGCTCCATTCATTGTCCGGCATAGTGGCATTTGCGGCCACCTCTCTATTCTGATCAGCCCCATATTTAAATTAAACAGCATGTACACTTTTAGACCACTCCTATAATGTTACATCTCATGTTCTTGGGTTCCTTGTATTTCAGAAGGGTGTATGACTTTCTGGCTTCTTTCATAACTACTGGAATGAGATTTCTACTAAACCAACAGGTAGGTACAAGTGCTGCCTGTCATAATGTAGCACAATATACAGTATATTCTTCTACCAATACATCAAATGTTCCAAACACTAATCTGACTGCAGACTAGAGGAGCGCTACCTAAAGATCCTTTGGGTAATGCCAACATATGCTGTGGTATCAGTCTTTGGCCCAGGAAAGCTGGTAATCTAACAACGTACATAAAATCCAGGCATTTGGCAAGAAGCTCAATTCACTCCCATAGAATCAAATAAACCCATAGCCATGAACTAATGCCAAAGACGAAGTGTAGGGTATAGATTTAAATATACATTAGCATCAAAGTGTGATGATCGGCATGCCTGTACTGTTATACTTTTGAAAATTCTTATGGGAAGTCCATAGCTAACATTTCCTGCAATCATCTGACTCAATTATAATGACCTTTGTAATAGATAAGTAAAATCAGCTTTTTTGCTCCATGATTTGATATACGGTACATGTATTCCGCTTTTTGTAAGTATTTCCTAATGTTGAGAGAACCCCATAATTAGAAATGATGTTCTGTTACAGATTTGTCCAGCACTGAGACATGCTGGGATGGTGCTGCTAAATTCCATGCTTAACACTGTCCCAGGTGAGTATCTTCCATTATCATGATGTACAATAACAAATTTTATTGTGGTACCGTGTTGGCCAGAAAAATCGATGTGAATACTTTTCTGCCCAATGATGACAGAAGTATTCTAGGAGTGATACCTTTATTGGCTATTTCTGGTTAGCCAATAAAGGTATCACTCCTAGAATACTTCTGTCATCATTGGGCAGAAAAGTATTCACATCCCAGGTGAGTAGGAAGACAAAGCCCTTGGTGTAACGTCTGAATGTTGAGGTTTGCTCTGCCACAAATTTATGTAAACTTGAGGGTTTGGCCACGATGTCTTGATATGTTTTTATTATTCATTGTTCTTTTGCAGTAAAGAATCCAGTGGATGATTACATAGGCATCGACTATTCTCTTCTTAGCGATCCTGATGTGTCAGAAGACAGTTTGGATATGGATTTTAGGGTAGGTATACCGTACTACATCGCCTGTGTGCCTCTACGTCAGGGATGTTCAACCCAAATACACAGAGGGTCAAAATTAAAAGCTTGGACAATGTTGCGGGCCAACCTTGATATTTATTAAAGAAATGTCTACAATTGAGGAAGTTTTTTCTTCTCATCAAATATAACGACGAACGTTTTCATATGGAAATAAGCTTAAAGTGGTACATTTTCATTGATAGATCTTAGAATAAAAATAAGTTACACAATTGTATTTAATAAAAAAAGTATTAAAAACATGGGATTAATTGGTAAACGTTAGGAATGAATGATGGTAACAAGTAGGGAAACTGCGAAGAGTGGGGGGTACAGGAAAGGATAAGGTTGTTATTTAGTCAGAGTTATTACCGGTAACTCTGGTTCAAATAACAGACATAAGGATCAAAAGGTTGGAATGTAGACCTGGAAATGAAGACAAGGTGGAACTCAGAAAAGGGAAGGTGAAAATGATTAAAAAATAATTGATTAATGGAAATCTGTGTAGTGCATAGGTAAATATATGGGCAAGGGGATATGTATGAGTAATGGGAGATGAGACCAGTAATGAGGAGGAATGCTGATAATAATAATAATTTTATTTATATAGCGCCAACATATTCCGCAACGCTTTACAAATTATAGAGGGGCTTTGTACAGACAATAGACATTACAGCGTAACAGAAATCACAGTTCAAAACAGATACCAAGAGGAATGAGGGCCCTGTTCGCAAGCTTACAAACCATGAGGAAAAGGGGAGACACGAGAGGTGGATGGTAATATGTAGGCCTACGTAGTGTAGGCAGAATGGTGAAAATTGTATGTAGTCATAGAGCAGGCTTAGGCTTCTTTCACACTTCCGTCTTCCAAATCTGCACAGGATCCGTCAAGACATTGAAATGACGGATCCTGTGCAGATTGTGGAAAACGTGTGCACTGGGCCCGTCTTTCTGACGGAACCGTCGAGGCTATGTGCACCTGTTGTGTATGCGTCTTCGCAGCGGTTTTCCGTTGCGAAAATGCATACACAACACAAACCAGGTAAAAAAAATAAAAAAATCGCAGTATTCTCACCTACCGGCGTCCCGCGCAGCGATGCTCCCGGCAGCTAGCGTTCCTAGTAATACATTGCGAAATCTCGCGAGAAGTCGCGGTCGCACAAGAACGTGACTTCTCACGAGATTTCGCAATGTATTACTAGGAACGCTAGCTGCCGGGAGCATCGGTGACGCTGCGCGGGATGTCGGTAGGTGAGAATATTGCGATTTTTTTTTTTTACATTATTTTTAACATTATATCTTGTTACTATTGATGCTGCATAGGCAGCATCAATAGTAAAAAGAGAAAGAGCGAGCGAGCGAGAATATTCCTGACGGGAAATTCTTCCACGCATGCTCAGTTTGAAAAGATGGGACCCGTCGCTGGATTCCTGCTTTTCACAGTCAGCAACGCATGACTGCGCCCATAGGTTTCCATTGTAGCCAGTGGCGGGCAGCGCAGGATGCGTCGCTGACCGATTTTCTGATGTACAGAAAAAACGTTCCTCTGAACGTTTTCTCTGCCCGATGGACCGTTTTTTTTTACGCAGGATTCAGTGCACGACGGATGAAGCGGATGGCCATCCGTCACAATCCGTCGCTAATACAAGTCTATGGGAAAATGCAGGATCCCGCATTCTCAAAAATCAACGGATTGTGATGGGAGCTGAAAGACGGAAGTGTGAAGGAGGCCTAAGGCTTCTTTCACACTTGCTTTGGTACGGGTCTCGCTAAGCGTCGGCCCGACGTACCGACGCACGTTGTGAAAATTATGAATGACGTGGGCAGCGGATGCAGTTTTTCAATGCATCCGCTGCCCATTCTAAAGTCTGGGGAAGAGGGGGCGGAGTTCAGGCTGCGCATACACGGTAGAAATTGGTGGACGTGACATATGAAAAAACGTTCCCTTGAACCTTTTTTCGTGCCGACGGTCCGCCAAAACACGACGGATCCAGTGCACGATGGACGCGACATGTGGCCATACGTCGCGATCTGTCGCTAATACAAGTCAATGGTAAAAACTCATCATGCGCGGCACATTTGCAGAATCCGTTTTTTGCCCAAAACGGCAGATTGCGACGGATTCAAAATAACGCAAGTGTGAAAGTAGCCTTAGCTGTAGGGAAAGTCAGGATAAGACCAGTGGTGAGGCATAGTGATTGTGGAATATGCAACAGGAGATAGGCATAACACTGCAAGACAGAATGGGAATAACAGCAGGTAGTCAAAATGCAGGCTTACTTTAAGAGCCGGAAGAGGGTCAGTGGATGCAGCATTGAGCATGCCGTGGGAAGGAGTGGGGGAGCCATGCGTGTATTTGTGTGTGTGTGTGTGTGTGAGTGTTGGATGAGGGCACCAGAAACTAGGCGCCTAAATAGAGTGTGAGCCCCCACACAGCCTCTCCATATAGAGTATGAACCTCTACAAAGGTCCCCATATACAATATGAGCCCCTACAAAGCTCCCCATATACAATATTAACCCCTACAAAGCTCCCTACATATAATATGAACCCCTACATAGCTCTCTATATACAATATGAACCCCCTACATAGCTCCCCATATACAATATGGACCCCTACATAGCTCCCTGTCACGCTCACGCCCTGACTGGTGGGCGTGAGCTCGGGGGGTTTGTGGCCCCACTGTGCCACAAACCAGACTACCCTGGAAGGGGCGTGACTATGACAGCTGCCTGGGTTTTCACTGGAGCCTCTGATGGTGAGGTCAGGCTTGTGCAGCAGGCAGCTGCCTCGTGCTACTCCAGGGTGGTGTCTGGCTGTGGATGCTGATCCCACTTGGGAGACAGGAACACCAGGATTGGTGCGGGCATTAGGCAGGACTGGCAGAAGAGCACGGCTGGAACTCAGACGAGTAGGCTGGCAGAGATACGGCAGAGAACACAGGACTGGCTAGGACAGCAGGAACACAGGACTGGAAGGCAGGGCAGGAACGGCAGGAACACTGGATTGGGAGGCACTGCAGAGAACACAGGACTGGAAGGCATGGCAGGAACGGCAGGACTGGCAGGAACACAGGATTGGGTGATATGAAATATGAAGGAACAGGTAGGGACCTGTTCACACAGGAGTTGCAGGAAAGGAAACAAGCAGAAAGGAATGAGGTATGAAGAAACAGGTAGGGACCGGTTCACACTGGAGGTGCAGGAACAGATATGTAATATGAAGAAACAGGTAGGGACCTGTTCACACAGGAGAGGAGTGCAAGACTGCAGATAGGAGTGGAAAAGCAGCAAGAGATAGCGTAGCAACAAAAGCTGAGCAGAGCCACAAAGAATGTGGAGAGAAGCTGCAGCAAGAGATACTGCAGAAGCTAAGCAGAGTGGAACCGCAAGGATTGCAGAGAGGAACTGCAGCAAAAGGTTTCTGCAGCAACGGGAGCGGAGCAGAGTAGAACGGAGCAGAACCGCAGGAGTGCGGAGCTGCGGCAAAGCCACCAAGATACAGAGCAGGCAGAGCCACAAGAGTGCGGAGTGTAAGCAGACTGAGAACACAAGGAAAGATACAGCAGGGAAGGAAGCCACAGACAAGAAGACCGAGATAAGACTAAGTACAAACAAGGCAATGGAACAAGACACAGGGACAAAGACACAGGGACCAGGATATTCTGCCTCCTGGAGGGCGGACTACAAGATCAAGGCAATAGCACAGAGAAAAGCCTCCAGAGAGGGAGTAACTCAGAGCAAGGCCAGGCAAACTCAGCAGCTAAACACTAACTGAGCAAACACATTGCACAGGCCCAGAGCACAGGGTGGAGCTGCACTATATACAGGAGGCCTCTTGATAATTGGTCAGGAACTGATTAGACAGATGCACCTGATTCCTATAAGAACCAGAGAGTTCAGGCGCCGGCCCCCTATACACATAGCCATGAGGCATGCAGAGAGCAAAGACACAGAACATGGAGCTGGCATGAAACAGAAACCACATCATGACCTGGAGCAGTGGGTAAGATAGTGTGAGAGATGTGAGGGCATGACGTGATGCCAGCAGAGTTGTTACACTCCCTATATACAATATGAACCCTTACTTAGCTCCCTATATACAATATGAGCCCCTGCATAGCTCTCTATATACAATATGTACCCCTACATTGCTCCCCATATACAATATAAACCACTACATTGCTCCCAATATACAATATGAACACTTACATAACTCCCCACATAGCCTCTCAAGATACACAATAAGCATGTCTTTGGATCTATAAAAGGTAACGCTATCCATTCCCCCAACTATCTTTCAAACTTCTTGGACTGGTCTATGTGATGCATCAGAAAATGATGTAGAAGATTATTTAGGTCCCTCTGTGATATCTCTAACAAAAATAAATGGTTTCTTAGGTCGACTAAAAAAAAAACTTGAAAAATGTGTCTGCCTCATTGCAATCCAGCTTTCACAGATTACAAACTTAGCTGAGCTCATTTTTCTTATAAGGCTTGGTTCACACTTCGTTATGGGTGTCCGTTAGATGGACTGTGTTACACCGCGGCATAACGCAGTGTAACGTAGTCCGTTAGGCTGGGTTCACATTACGTTACTGGCGTCCATCAGACGGACTACGTTACACCATGGCATAACGCGGTGTAACGCAGTCTGTTAATGCCGCCATTGAGTCCAATGTCGGACACATCGCTAGCGCACGCCCACAATGGGCGTGCCCTAGCGATGTACCGTCATTGATTGACGGACCATGGGACGCGGGCTGCAGCGTTTCCAGGTCCATCACTGCTAGCACAGATAAAGCATCTGCTAGCTCTATCTGCGCTAGCGCGATGACACATCGGCACTTGCGTTAACGGCAGCCTGTTAACGTATGTGTTGAACGGGCTGCTGTTAACGCAATGTGAACCTGGCCTAATACAATAATACAAAAAAATCAAGGTGGTAGATCGAGCTCTTGCCCTGATAATCTCAAAACTTTTTCAGTTGTCCAAACAGAACTAAGCAAAGAACCATCATGGACCAACGACATCTAAAGTGACAAACTACGCTCCATTAAGGGTCAAAATGCTCTTGCATGCGTCATATCGGCACCACTAAATTTGTTTCTCATCATTTTCAGGGCATGTTCTACTCCCTAAATGCGGAGAATGACACAATCCCCAACACATCCCCAGCACTCCACATAAAGCAGAAGGAACGCATGGTCTACATCGCCCTTTCTGAGTATTTTTTTGATTCAGCCATGTACGCTTACTATCGGTCAAATATTCTCAGTTTGGAAATTGCAAATGAACAGGTAAGTATTTATTCTATATCTTGATACATACAGTACTACTCCACGCAATGATCAATGTCCCTAAAGGGCCAGCAGGCCATTCAATAGCACCTCCAGCTACGCAGGTGGGAAACAGAATATATTTAGAATCTTTAAAGAACAAACCCCTAATATATTGTCATTGACGGCAACTGACTTGACATTGGATAAGAGGATCCTACTATTTTATGGAAGTCTATACATTGCACAGGGGAACCAAGCTTTATATAGTAATAAAATACTGCCCCCTGATATAACACACTGGAATTTATGGGACATTTGTTACTTAAATCATGTCTGTCTTTCAGATGCCTAAGGACTTGGAAGTCTTGCTGCGGACTTCATACTTTGGAAGTCTTATGCTTCTGGTAAGGAATTTTTTTTTTAACCTTGTAAACCTTGTTGTATTGTAAAGATTTATGTTAATAAAATATATTAGAAAAGAGGAAAGGAAGGGAGGGCACCATCAACCCAAATCAGGAAATAGGATCAACCTGAAGCATGTCAGTATACAGTAACATATTTTAAACAGAAAAGAAACATGCTAGAAAGACAGGGACCACCTATAAGATTAGTATTTATTAGTTTAAACACCACGCCAAAACACTAAAATCATTTAAAAACAGACATGTGAAATATAACCCATTAATGGGGTATGCCTACCGCACTTGAATGTACCACAAAACTAATGGGTTATATTTCACATGTCTGTTTTTAAATGGTTTTAGTGTTTTGGCGTGGTGTTTAAACTAATAAATACAAATCTTATAGGTGGTCCCTGTCTTTCTAGCATCTTTTTCTTTTTAATAAAGTACCGTATATAAGGACACAAATATTATAAATTATTTACCCATGTTATAAACTGATAAAACTCTATGTATACATAGATATTTTGAATTGGTATTAAGGGATATATCAAGGCTTTTGGTCATGTTTTGCATGCTGTTTTTATGCAAAAAAATTGCATTTTTACACCAAGTGGACATGGTTAGCAAAGTTAAGCCAGATATATGAAGCGAGAATTTAAAAAGTTGCAAATAAGTAAAAAATCTTACTCTGGTAGCAGAAAGTTGGGCTAGGGAGAGTAGAAACAACTGGCTAGACAGTATTCTATGTAAAGATGTGCCAGTTTTATCCAACATCATGCAAATAAAGGCAACTCAGTCACAAGCACAAGCAAACCTGAATTCCCCTTTTGATTAACTAGATGGTGGCCCGATTCTAACGCATCGGGTATTCTAGAATATGTATGTCCACGTAGTATATTGCCCAGTCACGTAGTATATTGCCCAGCCACGTAGTATATTGCACAGCGACGTAGTATATTGCACAGCCCACGTAGTATATTGCCCAACCACGTAGTATATTGCCCAACCACGTAGTATATTGCCCAGTCACGTACTATATTGCCCAGTCACGTTGTATATTGCCCAGCCACGTAGTATATTGCCCAGCCACGTAGTATATTGCCCAGTCACGTACTATATTGCCCAGTCACGTACTATATTGCCCAGTCACGTACTATATTGCCCAGCCACATAGTATATTGCCCAGCCACATAGTATATTGCCCAGCCACATAGTAATTTGCCCAGCCACATAGTATATTGCCCAGCCACATAGTATATTGCCCAGCCACAGAGTATATTGCCCAGCCACATAGTATATTGCCCAGTCACGTAGTATATTGCACAGCCCGCGTAGTATTGCACAGCCCGCGTAGTATATTGCACAGCCCGCGCAGTATATTGCCCAGCCCGCGTAGTATATTGCCCAGCCCGCGTAGTATATTGCCCAGCCCGCGTAGTATATTGCCCAGCCCGCGTAGTATTGCACAGCCCACGTAGTATATTGCCCAGTCCGCGTAGTATATTGCCCAGCCCGCGTAGTATATTGCCCAGCCCGCGTAGTATATTGCCCAGCCCGCGTAGTATATTGCCCAGCGCGCGTAGTACATTGCCCAGCCCGCGTAGTACATTGCCCAGCCCGCGTAGTATAGTGCCCAGCCCGCGTAGTATATAGCTCGGGGGAAGCAAACGCGAAACGCGCGTCGGGGCTATTTGGATGGACACTGGCACCTATTAATGGGTAAGATAGGGTGGGGAGTTTGGACTCCTCTGTGCCCATTTGGGCGAGCTGAATAGTATTATGCAATTAAGAGGATTATTCACTTAGCACTATGCACTTTCTATGACACATTAGCTGTCCTAGGGTTTCTATTCAGAGGTGTTTGGCCCCCTATAGGTCTATCTGCTTATGGTGTTACTTTTTCAGTGTCCTAGGTCCATTGTACATTGGCTCTGCGTGTACCGTGTCTTTATTGTGTTCATTTATATGTTGTGTTATATATTCATAATAAAATTTGTTACTTTTTATATCATATATGGAGATGGGTTGTATTTACTCCTTTTCGTTGTAGGATATATTCATTAGTGGAGTTCTCCCTGTTACTGATGTCCATCTAGGGTTAATCCCTGTTTGATATTGTGCGGTGATATGCATCAGTGGTATTTATATCAATAGTAAAAAAGTTGGTCACACAGGGTTAATAGCAGCGTTAATGGAGTGCGTTACACCGCGGCATAACGCGGTCCATTAGCGCTGCCATTAACCCTGTGTGAGTGCTGACTGGAGGGGAGTATGGAGCGGGCACTGACTGCGGGGAGGAAGGAGCGGCCATGTTGCCGCCGGACTGCGCCCGTCGCTGATTGGTCGTGGCAATGGTCGTGGGCATTTTTGCCACGACCAATCAGCGACTTGGATTCCATGACAGACAGAAGCCACTACCAATGAATATCCGTGACAGAAAGACAGAAGGACAGACAGAAAGACGGAAGTGACCCTTAGACGATTATATAGTAGATTCCCCCAAAACAGAAATGTTCGATTTCTTAGGTAATATGGCACATTTTCTGTGTATCTTATTGTCATATGCAATAATATAACATAAATCTATCCATAATATATCAAAAAAAGTTTTATGAATGGGTAAAGGAAACTGTTGCTGTGCAGTGCTGGGGTCCTGGGTTCAAATCCCACCAAGTACAACATCTGCAAGGAGTTTGTGTTCTCCTTGTGTTTGCATGGGTTTCCTCCGGGAACTTTTGTTTCCTCCCACATTCCAAAGACATGCTGATAGGGAATTTAGATTGAGAGTCCCAATGGGGACAGTGATGATAATTACTATAAGGTAATATGGAATATGATAGCTCTATATAAACAATACAAAATAATAATAATAAAAATAAAAAGTAAGCAGCATCAGATCACTGCGAGATTGGTGAATCGATTCTCGTGACTTTGGTCCATCGGCCAGCTCTGTAATGTGGGCCCACCACAGTTGATGTGGAAGGCCAGATTAGATATATATATGATATGTGAGCTTGGAGAATAAATACAGTACACACACACCGTAGTATCCAACATAAAATTCTACTTTAATGAAATGCAGGAAGAGTTAATATACACCCTGGCAAAAAGGGCTTTATTCCAAGAAGCAAGTACCATTATTATTATTATTATATATTTTTATTGCGCCATTTATTCCATGGCGCTTTACATGTGAATATGGGGCAAATATAGACAAATATATTAAACATGAGCAAAAAACAAGGCACACAGGTACATAAGGAGGGAGGACCCTGCCTGCGAGGGCTCACAGTCTGCAGGGGATGGGTGAGGATACACTAGGAGAGGGTAGAGCTGGTTGTGCGGTGTTTCAGTAGGTTGAACCATAAGTAAGTACCATATATACTTGTGTATAAGCAAAGGTTTTCAGTACATTTTTTTGTGCTGAAAATGCCTCCCTCGGCTTATACACAAGTCATGGTCCGGAAAGCCAGCGGGGAGGGGAGCAGCGGAGCAGCGGCAGGAGCCGGCAGCTGTGACATCATTCTCACCCTCGTCACGCCGTCGCTGAACGTCCCTGCATCTCTGTTGTCCCAGCGCAGCAGCGCATCCTTTGCTGAGCTGACACATGGTACCGCTCATTAAGGTAATGAATATGCACGGAACTCCACTCCCATAGGCGTAGAGCGCATATTCATTACCTTAGTGAGCGATGCCACGTGACTGCTCAGCACAGGAAGAACTGCCATCAGGACAATGGAGATGCAGGGACGTGCAGCGACGGCACAAAGAGGATGAGTATGACGGTGGAGGAAGGAGAGGATGGGGGGAGCCCAGCCATGCATACAAGGATGGGACGGGGGAGCCAAGCCATGCATACAAGATGGGACAGGGGGAGCCATGCATACAAGGATGTGACGGGGGAGCCCAGCCATGCATACAAGGATGGGACGGGGGAGCCAAGCCATGCATACAAGATGGGACAGGGGGAGCCATGCATACAAGGATGTGACGGGGGAGCCCAGCCATGCATACAAGGATGGGACAGGGGGAGCCATGCATACAAGGATGGGATGGGGGAGCCATGCATACAAGGATGGGACGGGGGAGCCCAGCCATGCATACAAGGATGGGATGGGGGAGCCAAGCCATGCATACACGGATGGGATGGGGGAGCCATGCATACAAGGATGGGACGGGGTGGGAAAGGATCCATGCATACAAGATGGGACGGGGGGAGCCAATCCATGCATACAAGATGGGACGGGGGAGCCATGCATACAAGGATGGGACGGGGGAGCCCAGCCATGCATACAAGGATGGGACGAGGGAGCCGAGTCATGCATGCAAGGATGGGACGGGGGAGCCGAGCCATGCATACAAGATGGGACGGGGGGAGCCAATCAATGCATACAAGATGGGACGGGGGAGCCATGAATACAAGGATGGGATGAGGGAGCCCAGCTATGCATACAAGGATGGGATGGGGGAGCCGAGTCATGCATGCAAGGATGGGACGGGAGAGCCGAGCCATGCATACAAGATGGGACAGGGGGAGCCATGCATACAAGGATGGGATGGGGAGCCATACATACAAGGATGGGACGGGGGAGCCATGCATACAGGGATGGGACAGGGGGAACCATGCATACAAGGATGGGACAGGGGGAGCCATGCATACAATGAGGGGACCGGAGGAGCCATGCATACAACAGGGGGAGCCACACAGAGCAGTGCAATATAATGAGTGCAAGTTGTGCATTACTAGTGACAGTAGTATTCCCGCTTTGTGCATTCCTCAGTGGGCCATATCATGTACCATACTGTTCATGCTTCACAATGCTATTTCATTAACATTACAGGATCCTGAGGTGGCAGACGCCCCAATGAAATTAGATCTGCGTGTTTCTACTCCTCCGAGGTTCACCATAAAGCCATCAGGAACCAGTGTTTCGGTGAATGCAATTCTGAATATCTACCTGATTCCTGAAGACCAGCCCCCGATACAGCTAAGCAGCATGACTATGGTAGGACCCTCAGCTTCTACTCTGTTTTTTTTTCCATTCTAATGGTTATATATTTCTAAGCTTCCTATTTAATCTGCCGCTCTTATTTTCCGATATAACACTACTGGCTTTGTGTAGGTCTGTAATAATTCCATGTGTAGTTTTTTTCACAATCACCGAACGTGCCAACTTTACAGCAGTGTTGTGTGCTGTGTGACAGAATTGGAGCACATCAGTTTCCACTTTACATATTCCCCAGGGTGATATAATTTAGAGATGTTTCTTGCACCTGAAAATTGGCGCACATCAGAAATAATTCTGGCACATGTTACAGTTAGACCAAGTCATAGAACTACAAAGGCGCCAACATCTGTTCATTTTAGTGCAAATAATAATAAATGTGTCTACAGTGATTAATGTACAAGTAATGACAAAATTCTGGGACGTCAGAAACAATAAATCTGCCCCAATGCTTCTTCAGTCTCCTGTATTTTTCCATAGTGGCTATGTGTTACCAAGCTAGGAAGGAAAGTGGTAAAGAGAAACTATACCTTATAAAATTTTATTTTTATGCTTCAGTGGCCTTTTAATTGCAAGCAAATTGGTGGGGGTCCGAGTCCAGAAACTCCCACCGATTGCTAATGTGGCACCCCTAGGGGTATTTGCCACAAAAATAGTTACTGACACTAAACACAAATATTAAGATAGCAAAACTGCACTACCACCTCCGGCCAGAAGGGGGAGCTCCAGAGACTCCCCTTAATCCATTCTGGTCTGAGAGAAGAACTGGCAGTTGGGCCAAGGAGCTGATAGTTAGAGGTCATACAGCTGAATTTCTAACAGCCGTATGACGGTTTCCAGGCCCAAATCACCGGCCTGAGGAGAAGAGGGACAGAGAAAAGGGACATTGTGAGAACCGGGTAGCATTAATCACTACCCAGAACAGGCGCAAAGACGGATACCGGATCTGTGGCTGTATTCATTATATATAATACAGCAACCGGAAAAACGTGAGGTGATATCAGCTTCACTAGGGCCGGACGCAGCAACAGACACAGAGTTCAGCGGTCCTCCCGGAGGGGGTAAGCCGATAAAAGGACTCGGGTTGCCCGTCGAACCAGGACCCGGAGGGGACAGATTGGGCCGGCAGCCAGTTCACATACAGCAGCAGGGCCACACAGAAATTGCGCACAATAAGAGGCGAAGACCCCGGCAGGGTCCAAAGTAACTCAGAGTTCCCATACAGACTCCGGTGACAGGACTGGTTGTAAATCCTTTTATGTTAAAGTAAACTGGTTAAACGTTTCAGTGCCTCAGTCTTTCATTTGGACAACAGCCATCTATCCAGGATCGGGATCGTCACCGCTGGGAGAACCTGCTGCTGATCAAGTAAGTGCCTGTCCCCCTCACGATACCCCTTACACTGTGCATTGCCTGAGGCCACAGCACCGGGTCAAGCCACCCGTGACATCCCCCTCAAGAGACAGACCCCATTGGTCCGGTGCTGGGTATCCCGGTCTCTTGGGCGTCACACTAATAACCTCTGAGAAGTGTGCAGCTTAGGAGAAAGAAGCGCACATCTCTTGCTTGAGAACGCACACATGTCAGGGCTTCGTTTCAATAGTACGTATAGTGTTCATATCCTATGCTGTCAATTGAATCCGTATTCCACTCTTTGTGCACACTCAGGCAGTATGCTCCTGTCGCCTTTTTAAAGGGAACTCCGGACCTGAACCTCCACCAATTCGCTTGCAATTAAAAGGACACATTAAAAAGTTTCTAAACGTTTAGCTGTTCTTTAAAAGTTCTATCACACTATGTATTAAAGCACAATATATTCTGAGGAGTTTATTGAATATTACTGTCATTGGTATTTTGTGGCCTTTGCATTGATTTTTTTTCTTCCATTGACTTCAAGTAATAAAGAAAGTGACATTTATTGACTTGTTAAAAAAGAAAGCATACAATTGGATCTTAAAATAAAAAAAACAACCATGGTGTCACCAACTGAGCAAACTAGTGTTCATTTAAAGCAGAGGTCCCCAACTCCAGTCCTCAGGGCCCACCAACAGGTCATGTTTTCAGGATTTCCTTTGCATTGCACAGGTAATGCAATTATTACCTGGGCAAGAGTAAGGAAATCCTGAAAACATGACATGTTGGTGGGCTTTGAGGACTGGAGTTGGGGACCCCTGATTTAAAGGGAGCCAGTCAGCACTTTTTTACATATGGGTCTAGTGGTGTTGCTGTATAGCCACTTGTACCCCCCAAAAATTATACATTTCTTGTAGAGATACCATTTTCCAGTCATGAGAAATGAAGCATAGAAGCCATAGGCAAATCAGGTTGGAAGTGCACTAGGGGTGTGTCAGTGTATTTGGATGTATTATTCCATATGCATTGTCTTCCATGCTTAATTTCTCATTGCTGGATAATGGGATCTCTACAAAGAAAGCTATTTATTATTTTTATTGAGGCAAAAGGATCTATGAAGTTATACCACTACTTATATGAGTAAAAAATACTAGCTGGTTCCTTTTAACAAGTATCTTACCTGTAAAGCTGATAGGGTATTATTACTGCTATAAATGGGGAAAACACCATAAAAATTCCATACTACACCTGGGGGACATACCATTGGTGCAACCTATGCATGCAGTAGCATAAGGACCCATTTTCACTTCCAAAACAGGTACAATTGTGCATCATGATGAGTTATTGGACAGCAAAAGGTCCATGTGCTTTTTTTTGCACAGTAGCCCTCTTCTGTCTGTAACTGATTCTGATGCTACAGTTTGTAAATAGAAAAAAAACCCTCTAATACCCAATGACTCCACTTTATATACTTCACACACTGGTGGCACATTGGCTACAGTTCACGAAGAAGAGCGCACAATTATTGATTGATACTCCTAACTCCAGGTGGTATAATAAAGCCTGATGTCTGCTGGTCACCCTGGTGGAGCTGAACAACAGAATCACATTTCTTCATATCTTCACATAATACAACTTCCAATCGTAACTACTTTATAGATAACAAAGGTCCGTGTTATTTTCACACTGACAAACTTAGCACAGATGAACTTAATAACACCCAATAATTGCCTTCTTATGCACTTGGCCCCACTCCCACGAGCCCTGATCTATATTTGCCATAATACAGTCCTTGGCAAAGCCAGCTGCTCACTATACACTGGTCACTAGTTTTCCCGAAACCTAGTAGCCATGCAGGCCAGCCATAAGCTTTCCGGGCAACATACGCAATTCAACTGTACTCTACGCTCTTATGCCAAAGAACCCACTTACAGTGTAGAGCAAAAGGGTAACAATGTATTGAATTTTTGACTTTCAGGCTCCATATCTCACCATCCACTACTGCTTTGATCATGAGACTGCCATCATTTTACAGACAATCATCTTGGCTATTTCATACATAAATTTCACCTGCAACTATTTAGCATATAGTTAGTTATGCAGATTCTTGTCATCACTCTGCATTGTAATTGTTTTGCTCCTGGTGGTGAAAAAATATTGTTCTATCTGAATACTAGAAAATACAACCTGTTCTCACATTCTATAATAGGTCCATGTATTAATAGGTTGATTCCCAAGTGAAAAGTCATTGGTTTGAATTGAGGAGTAGCCATGAAGATGATTTCCCAAGAAAAGAGAAACTGCATTATCCAGCTCATCGATAGCAGTTAGTGATGAGCGAATATACTCGTTACTCGAAATTTCTTGAGCATACTCGGGGGTCCTCCGAGTATTTTTTAGTGCTCGGAGATTTAGTTTTTCATGCTGCAGCTGAATGATTTACATCTGTTAGCCAGCATAAGTACATGTGGGGGTTGCCTGGTTGCTAGGGAATCCCCACATGTACTTATGCTGGCTAACAGATGTAAATCATTCAGCTGCGGCAACAAAAACTAAATTTCTGAGCACTAAAAAATACTCGGAGGACACCCGAGCGTGCTCGAGAAATCTCAAGTAAAGAGTATATTCGCTCATCACTAATAGCAGTCTCTCGGCCAAGAAAATTGCCAAACTGCATCATGTGAGTGCCACAACAGTTGTAAGAATACAAAATGAAGTCTGTTCATCCATTCAGAATCCAAAAGATGGACATCCAGGCAAAATATCGGAGGCAACAAGTTGGCTCATACCAAGGTCTATCAGTTCTGGTGTGACAAACACAGCAGTGGTAGTGGCTCATATGCTTCATAATAGTGAGATCACAGACGTTGATGCAAGCATCATGCGACGCACATTACACAAGTCTGCAATGGTGGCCCGAAAAAAGTGAAGAAGCCTCAACTTCAATGTTGTCATAAGAATAGTCGGTTCATGTTTGCAAGCAAGTACGAAAAGTTGACATTTAAAGATTTGAAACAGGTGATTTTGAGCGATGACATGAAAGTCAATAGACAAGCTCTGATGGGTACAAATGGGTCTGAAAGAAACAAGAGAAAAGAGGCTAACCAATTGAGAAATTGAAGGAAATGTCAAGTTTGGTGGAAGAAGCCTAATGATATGGGGTTGTTTCACAGCCAAAGGCATTGGATACTTGACCAGGATTGATGGTGGTCTCAATGCTGAGCTATATGTGAGCATCCTACAAGATGTGTTACTTCACACACTCAAGTACTATGGGTATGAAATGGACAACAGTGTTCCAACAGGACAACAACATGAAGCATACATCGAGATTGGTGAAGAAATGGTTTAATGACAATGAAGTAGAGGTGCTGGAATGGACCCAAGTCCCCAGACCTCAGCCCAATCAAACATTTGTGGGTATAATTTAAGAAAAAACTGTATATACCCAGTATGCACCAACTTTGGGAACGTGTAGAAGAGACCTGCGATCAAATTTCATTCGACACATGTTTGAGTCTGATCGAGAGCATGGCCAAAAGGAATCAGGCAGTGTTGAAAGCCACGACGGATTTACAAAATACTAACAAAATACTAAAAATTTAAATTTACATCTTTAGGACAAAAACAGTAATAATTCATTGCCATGACAAGAATCTGCATAAGTAATCTTATGCTAAATAGTTGCAAGTCAAATTTAAGTATGAGGTATCCAAGATGATTGTCTGTAAAATGACAAGTTCAAGTTCAAAGCAGAAGTGGATAATGAGAGATGGAGCCTAAAAGTCAAAAGTTACCCTTTTGCTCTTCACTGTATATGCGATGTTCTTAGCCTAATTATTAGCAGGTCAGGTCCAAAGCTCTGTCGCAACAATGCACACACTCAGTTCAGTGTCATACATAGATACATACATACATACACTGACAACTGGGATATCAAAATTCCTGCTGTCAGCAACCACGATATAACATGATTGATCCGCCACTGTGAATTGTGGTCCGCTGATCCATGCAACCTTAGACCACAAGGAATACCACCAGTGAAAGGACAATTACTATAACTAATATGTACAGGGTGGGCCATTTATATGGATACACCTGGGTGGGCCATGTACAAAGTTGCATTCAAAAATGGCCAACTTCAAAATGGTCACCATGGTCAACACCCATCTTGAAAAGTTTTCCCCCTCCCATATACTAATGTGCCACAAACAGGAAGTTGATATCACCAACCATCCCATTTTATTTGGGTGTATCCATATACATGGCCCACCCAGGTGTACCCATATAAATGGTCCACCCTGTATATTCATCACACATGAAACTTTTACTCCCTTACAAAATATACTCTAATTAAATTCTTTTTTTTGCCCCTGCCAATCACAACACAACCATCACTTTTATTGAAAATTGTACTAATAGTGTTCCTGTGACTAAATAGCCTCTGACTAATGCATTCAAATCTCTTGGAAAAAGCTGTAAAAAAATAATCTCTTCTTCATTATTTGTAAATCATGAGTGCAGGAAAATTAAATCAATTGATGAACCTCTCTGTTAGTATGTCAATGAAAACTAGCTCAATTCCCGAAATGTTATTCTCTGAACTGACTCGGAATATAAAGCATTTTTAACCAATTTATCTAAATGCATAATATTTTATATCTATCTTATACATCTTTTCAAAGAGGTGCTCTCTTGGAGAAGTTCATATCACATATACACATTTTTTATTCTAGGAATTGTTTTTTATTATTATACCTATGTATTTTTTTATTATTATATTGTAAAGTTTAATTTCAAATGCTTATGTCTCCATAGGAATCACGCCTCAGTGCTAAGGTGACTCTGAAGAAGACCACTTTACAGATTCAGCTGGACCTTAAAAGGTAATCAAACCTAAATTGTAATTTTATCCTTCTTCCTCTGTCAAAGGTCTTGATTTATTACATGCAGTATACATATGTTCTTCATCTCTTTGGTATGCAGTCTGAGTGATTTTAGATCTAGATATGTGTAAAATCAAGGCGAATTAGTAGTATTATTTGAGACTGATTAAACATGTATACAATTATTGGTTTATGGACATTTTGTCAAATCCAATGAGTGATTCTTATATTTCTTATGCCCTGGTTTAAAAAACACTTCTATTTGTAACCACCACTTATGGATTTTGTACAAAAAGTGAGTGAAATTATGTATAAGTGAGATTAACCAGAACATTTTTATTGTAGCCAAAAATGTACACCATATTTTATATGAAAATTTATGAAACTTTCATTCCGCAAATTTATTTCACTAAGTATCACACAACTTATCTGAAAGGCCACAGAGGCTGAAACACCATTAAGCAAGAGGCACCACTAACCAAACAACACCATGAAGACCAATGAGATCTCCAGACAAGTCAGGGACGAAGATATTGAGGAGTACAAGTCAGGGTTGGGTAATAAAAATATATACAAATATCTGATGATCCCCCGGAGTACCATAAAATCCATTATCATCAAATGGAAAGAACATGGTACCACAACAAACCTGCCAAGAAAGGGCCGGTCACCAAAACTCTCAGCCTGGCAAGTAGGGCATTAATCAGAGAGGCAGTATGTGGTGTATCTGTTCATATGACCACAATAAGCCGTGCACTCCAGAGAGATGGGCTTTATGGACGAGTGGGCAGAAGAAAGCCTTTAGTTACACACAAAAATTGTAAGGCTCATTTTGAGTTTGCCAAAAGACATGTGGGAAACTCCCCAAATGTAAGGAGGAACGTGCTATGGTCAGATGAGACAAAATTGAATTTTTTGGCCACCAAGGTAAATGCTATGTCTGGCGGCCAAACCAACACTGGTCATCACTCCAAGAACACCATGTTTTTCAGCAGGGACAGGGAAAATGGTCTGAGTTGAGGGGAAGATAGATGGGTTGAAATACAGGGATATTCTTGAACAAAACCTTTTTCATTCTGTCAGTGATTTGAGACTGGGATAGTCTCAAATCACAGTTGGCCTTCCAACAAGGCAATTACCCAAATCATACTGCGTAAGCAACACTCAAGAGGTTTAAGGGTGTACATGTGTAAATGTTTTGGAGTGGCCTAGTCAAAGCCCAGAGTATAATCCAACTGAGAATATGTGGTCAGACATGAAGATTGCTGTTCACCAGAGGAAACCATCTAACTTGAAGGAGCTGGAGCATTTTTGCCTTGAGGAATGGGCAAATATCCCAGTGGCAAGATGTGAAAAGTTCATAGAGACTTATCCAAAGCAATTTGAAACTGTAATTGTTTCAAAAGGAGGCTCTACAAAGTATTGACTTTAGGAGGGTGAATAGTTATGCACACTGAAGTTTTCAGTTATTTTGTCCTATTTGTTGTTTGCGTCACAAAAAAATAGAAAACCAAATGTTAACAGTTTTGACATGTTCTTTACATGAAATAATGCAGACCCTCAAAAAACTGAAATTCCAGGTTGTGAGGTAGCAAAACACAGAAAATGCCAAGGGGGTGAATACTTTCTCAAGCCACTATACCTTGGTATCGTTGTTCCGTCTCCTTGATATCCTGATGAAATCTTTCTTCTTGCTCTTCACTAACAGCTCCAAGGTTTTCAGGAAAGTAGTCCAAATGGAAATGTAAAAAATGTAAATCCAAGTTCATCAGACAACCCAAGGCTTTAGAACGTTTCAGTATGTTCTCCACAATGAACTTAAATTTTAGATCTTTGCTGTTACCTAGAAATTTCTTTATGACTTCTTTAAAAGAATCTCAAGTCTTTTCAACAGATTTCATTTGTGTTTTACAACACAGCATCCATTAGTTTCTATTCAATCTAATGACACCAAAATCATCCACGAATCGTCATGCAAAGGGTGAAAGTATGGTGCAAGAAAATGCCTATGGAGTCAGTGTTTGTGAAAAACTGTATGTGTTGAAAATTTTTCCATATTTTGACTGCGTTCAGCTATCAAAAGTATATAAAAATCACCTCTTACTTTTCAAACAATTTTACCTTTAGAGACCTGTGTTTTTGGCTCAGTGCTTAGCACTGTAGTCTTGCAGTGCTCTTGTCCTGGGTTCATACCCCACCGGGCCATTATCAGCAAGGAGTTTGTATGTTCTCCCCATGTTTGTGTAGCTTTCACCCAGGTTCTCTAGTTTTCCAAACACTGCAAAAGACATAGGCTGGGTTCACATTGCGTTAAGTGCCGTCTGCTGATGGCATCCGTTACATAGCGGCACTAACGCTATGTAACGGATCCGTTAGCGCACCCATTGACTGCCATTATGTAGCGCATCACTAACGCATGTCATAATCGGCATGCGTTAGTGATGTGCCGTCATTCTGTGACGGACCCTCGGACGCAGTCAGCAGCGTTTTCGGGTCCATCACCGCTAGCACAGATAGAACATCTGTGCTAGCGCGATCGCATAAACGCGATCTTTTTCAGCACTTGCGTTAACGCAGTCTGTTAGCGTATGCGTTGAACGGACTGCACTTAACGCAATGTGAACCTAGCCTTACTGAGAGGTAATTTAGATTGTCATCACTGTCCGCATTGGGGCTCACAATGTCTTTAAAGATGCAGAATATGTTGGTGTTTTATAGGCAACGTTAAGGAACAAATTGAGTGTCATTGTGGCTTTTATATTTATGGTATATATTTAGTATTTCTATCCCTTTTTACTTGTAGGTTTAGAATATACTCCAACAAGTCAGCTCTGGAGTCTCTGGCAGTAAGTATAGTTCTGAACTCAGCATTTAAGTCTGTTTGCTGCTAATTATGATAAACTTGCCATTTTATATTGTAGCTCATACCCTTACAAAGCCCATTAAAGACCCTTTTACAGTTGACAGTGATGCCCGTCCTTAATGGTAAGGCAATAGATTCTCCACAGCTCATAATTTTGCTGGCTTTGAGGATTACTAGGTCTTACTACTTGTTTAATTATGTTTTGCAGAGAGAACAAAGAAAGGCGTTAGTATCCCTCTGCCAGAGGGTTTGGATTTTACTCGGGAGACCACTACTCACCATGCTGTAAGTATTGTCATACCTTTAATATTACTGTAAGGATGAGATTGCCATGTAGTCATCATTCATGGCATTATTTTTTTCTCTCCAGGGATTTATTCTTATTGGTGGTGATTTGCACTTTTCTATGAGTCTCCGAGAAGTCATTGAGAAAAACCGTCCTGTCCCAACTGCCCCAGCAGAAACAACCCAAGGAACTAATGAGGCCATTTGAGCTCCACAATACAGCAACATTCCATGTTGGTCACTAGAAGTTCATCTAAGAGATAGTTCTGTGTTGGATTATCACAAGTCTAAGGTGTCTCTGACTTAAGGTGATCCCTCAAACTCAATCAAATCAATACCACAGTGTAGAGGACTTGCCAATGGATGTGGTTAGACTTTATAAGGGTACCAATCGTGACTGGTAGGAGGCACTAGCTTCAGAGAAACCTTATGTATCATGATCAAGTAGAAACAGACACAGAGAAACATTTATTGCTACCAACTTAAAAAAGACTATTTAATAATTCTAAAAAGGAGTCAACTGCTTGAGGAATTTAACCATCACTGAGAAAAAAAATCTGTTTAACACGTGTGAATAATCTTGTAACAATCCTTAACTAACAGGTAACATACTGTACAGTCAGTTTTGGCAGAGATGGGTAAGTTTGACTTGAGCAGAACATCTGCGAAAGCTCACTATTGATGTAGCGACTGTGCATAACAAAATGTCTGCTAGGACTATGTGAATCATATCAAAAAATAAAAATATTCAACATTTTAAATTTGTGGATATGCTTATTTGGGAGGTAGAAGTTCAGGAAAAAGTTTTCATAGATGTGAGGATTACACTCTCGAGAAAATGTTACGATGCTCACTATGGGGATGCTTTAAGACTTTGGAGTTATAATAAAATAATATCATATATCAATATTTTATCATTATGCTGTTTATAATCTATGTTAACAATTATATCAGTTGAGCAACAATCACAACTTATTGCCTTTCTACACAATAGGTTATTAATGAATAATTAAGATATGGTGGATGATCTATAAGGCAATCTTGCCTTGCGCAGGCGTGTACTACGGAGGACAGAGAATGAACTTCAATCCAATATTGCGGCCAGCATGCAGCCAGCGGGTAAGGAACGGGTGAATCAAACACTTGAAAACTCCGCCCATATGACCGAAAAGCGGTCCTGCCAAATTCAGGTGACAGGTTCCCTTTAAGGAAAAGAGCACCATTTGACTTTTGGAGTGGAAAACTGGCTGAAATAGATAGTGGATGCGATGTTGTGTTTTCAGAGCCGCTAATGTGCCTAAACAGTGGAAAGCCCCCACAAGCATCCCCATTTTGGAAACTACCCCTTCAAGGAACTTATCTAGAGGTGTGGTTAGCACCTTGAACCCACAGGTGCGTTATAGAATTGAAAAACGTTGAGCCATGAAAATGAAAAAATATATTTTTCTCGCAAAATTGTTGCTTCATTTTCACAAGAGTAACAGGAGAAAATGGACCATAACATTTGTTGTGGAATTTGCCCTGAGTAGTGATGAGCGAGTATACTCGTTGCTTGGGTTTTCCTGAGCACACTCGGGTGACCTCCGATAATTTATGACTGCTCGGAAATTTAGTTTTCATCGCAGCAGCTGAATGATTTACAGCTACTAGCCTGCTTGATTACATGTGGGGATTCTCTAGCAACCAGGCAACCCCCACATGTACTTAGGCTGGGTAGTAGCTGTAAATCATTCAGCTGAAGCAGATGAAAACTAAATCTCCAAACACTAACAAATACTCGGAGGTCACCCGAGGGTGCTCTGGAAAACCCGAGCAACGAGTACACTCACTCATCGCTAGTCCTGAGTACACAGGTGGAAAACTACTCAGAAGGGAAGGAGTACCAATTGAACTCTGGAGATCAATTTTGGCTGTAATAGATTGCAGATGCCATGTCACATTTGAAGAGTCAGACATGCCAAAACAGCAGAAACCCACACAAGTGACCCAATTTTGGAAACTACACCTCTTAAGGAATTCATCCAGGGGGATAGTGAGCAATTTTCAAAAGGGATAATAGGAGAAAATAAACAGAACAATTTGTTATGCAATTTCTCCTGAGTGCGCCAATACCCATATGTGGTCGAAAACTACTTTTGAGGCACAGTGGAAAGCTCAAAAGGATCACCATATTGTAATGGAGATTTTGCTGGAATGGTTTGCGGGAGTCACATTGGCAGAGCCCCTAAGGTGCGAGAACAGCAGAATCCCCCATAAATATCCTCATTTTACAAACTACACCTTTCAATGAAATCATCTAGGAGTGCAGCGATCATATTGACACCACAGGTGTGTCACAGAATGGTTTACCATTGGGAAGTAAATACAAATATAATTACAGTACATTTTTGTAACAAAAATTCAGTTTTAGCCCCAGATTTTACATTTTCACACAGGGAAATTGGTTAGAATTGCACATAAATTTGTTACACAATTTCTGCTGAAAGCGGCAATACCCCATACGTGGCTATACAGCACTGATTAACTTTTAACCATCAAAAATCTTGTAAATCTGTTTATGTCTTTTATAGTCTGGAATAAATCAAATTTCTTGGTAGGCAAAAAATTCAGTCCCTTTTCCAAAACTTCCAATTGAGCCTAAGACAAAACAATAGGTGTCAAACCACGACACTGGAAATGGATTCTAATACCTTTTTCGCCTGTTTCTCACAGGATAACGTTTCCAGGTGTGTTGCTCTCTTCCTCCGACCTCCTCTCCTGCACCTCCTGCGTTTTTTGCCGGAGTACTAGAAGGGTGTCATGATTCATGTTGGTGGTTATCATGTCCATGTACGAAATTATCAGAATCAAATTCAGAACTATTGAATTCAGATGAGGAAAAAACAACAGAGCTCGTGCTGAAAGGGATACCGAAACTGGTAGGATTGTGCCTCTTCTGTGCATAAAGTTTGCTCCGGGAGAAAGGACTGTAATCGGTTTGGGTGTGCCCTCACAAACATATATGATCATGATTAAATGCACAGGCCTTGACCAGAGAACTGCAAGTATCAGTGGTCGCTATGGACAATAACTGTTTTATTTGACCAAGCTGGGGCTAGTTCAGTCATGTATGAGTAGCCAGATTCTCTACTATTTAGTTAGCACCTGGACAAGCTAGAGATTTGTGTTTATACCTTAGCTTTTAATGCTGGACAACCTGTGGAAAGCAATAAAAACTGCATGTGTTTGGACCAAAACTGCATTGCCTGTGTGAACACTACCTAAGTACTAATGCCTAACAGAGCGAGTCAATCATTACAATTGGTGGAGAGTGCGGGCATTAAGTGCCAGAGACCACAAGAAACTGGAGTATAAGAATTGGATGTTGTGGATAAAGATGGCTACAACGTTGAAGAAGAGTTCTGAAAGGATGGAGGAGCAGTCTGGCTGGAAGGTGACATTGCCTCAGTGTTATGGGGTTCACTGGTATAGCTCAGAGTAGCACTGAGAACCATCTCTTTAAGTGGAGTTGTGTGGACTACAACCGGGGTCGACAATGCCGTGGGCCAGTGGACTGCAGCATTGGTTGGCACGATGTCTATTTTGCCTACCCTGCCTGCAGGGCTGTTCCTGCAGGTGATGACACCACCATTGTGATATTAGATGGGTTATTGGCACTGCCTTGGTAGCCACTGCTAACAATATCAAGATGGTGGCAGATGAGCATATCCAAGGTCAGCGGCTGTTGGGTCTTCTAAAATATGTCACAGGGATGTCACCAGCAGGAGTGTACACAGATAGAGGAGAGCCCTTGTGCAAAAACAGTATATGGGCTTATTGCAAGCAAATCCATTATAATGCTGCTCTTTATGTGTCTGTAAGACCTACTGCTTGCTGCTCTGGAGGTGGAAGTGGATCTCGTTACTTCTTGGGCCCATACGCAGCAGCACAGGCTGCATCAATGGTATGACCACCTCTGGCTACACAAGCAAGATATCATACAGGGAGGAGGGAAAGGGATTAGTGGTGCTGTGGCACCTCAGGAGTTTGGTTGTCACAATGGCATTGCCTTCCTCACAAGGGGAGTGATGTCATGCCTGGAGGTAACACAAATATGCAACACCTTCCTGACTCCAGACCAGAAGGGGGAGCTCTAAACCCGGTTTCAGGGGAACTTCCTTATAAGTTCTGGTCTGGAGGCGGGGTTAGTTAGTTTAGTGTGAGACACTGAAGGGAGAGGAAGGACGTGAGGAAAGAGATTGGGAGCAGAGCTGTGCCTGAGCTCTTCCCAGGCTTAAGCGCAAAAGAAACTAGACACCGCAGTCCGTAGTTGCACGGGTACTAAAGGCCCAGCAGCTAGAACCGGAGGGCTGGAGATTGCAGGTGTCCTGGCCCATTTAGTACCTGGAGGCACCACAGCGAGTGAGGAGCCTGGGGCTGCCAGTGAGAAGACACTGCCCATGAAAGGCTTATGCTGTTAACCATACAGGTTAGGAGTAACAGACACTGAGAGGAACTTGTGTAAAGCTTCAGGCAGCAAGGGACAGAGAACTCAGCACAGAAGAAAGGCCTCCGAACCCACCTGGCTAAGTGGATCCCAAGTTACTCCCAGGCCGCCTGGACCCCATCTACACCTGTAACCTGTGCCCCGGATTGCACCTGAACTTCACCAGTAAAAGCTCAAGGAAACTGCAAACCCTGTGTCCTCCCATTATTTCCTGCACCCTCAGTCCTGCATCCCACCATCTATCATCCCTTACCAACAGCACTGGTAGCCCTGGGGACTAAGCTCTACCTGTGGGGAGCTATACCAACTCTACTGCAACACCATCAGCCCCAGTGGACACCTTTAAGCAGCGACGGCCATCCCTGGCCGAGTACCACAGGTGTCGTCATGGACATTTCTACATAGACATTATTTCCCACTACACTTCATCCCCTTTAATTGGACTCTCAGGGCCACGGACCAGGTCACCGCTGCCGTGACCACACCTTTAAGTACCGCTGGACCCAGCCTGAGTACCCCACGGTCCTATGGAGTGCTCCAATCTTTCACCGGAATCCAGATGAACACAGGTGCCAGGAACAAGTGGCTGGATACCACTCATTAGCAATAGCAAAAAGGAAAAAAAAAGTTCAGCACCAGGCATCTCTTCATGAAAATCTTCAATATTTTATTTTCATGTCAAGGGAAAAAACGTCATGCGGGGACGCAGCCCCTAAACGCCTGACGCGTTTCAAACAAAGTTCTTAATCATAGGCATTGATATGAACAATACATAAAAACAGCCTTATATACCCATTTCATTTCGTAAAACCACGTACACCTGTTACTTGACATGAATGGTTTACATTCATTACAAAGTCAAATGTGAGACAGCCTACCAGAAATCATGATGCCTACACAGATTATCGCCTCCTTGTCCACACAAAATAAGTTTGTAAAAGACATCTCTACTTACTCAGTATAGCAACTCTATGTATTAAAACAAAACAATAACATCCAATACAGCCTGTGTATGCTGTGTGTCACAGCTGAGCATTTGTAACAAAAACATCCAATGTAGCCTATGTATGCTGTGTGTCACAGCTGAGAAGGACATTATACTGCCTCTGCACAAATCCCTGGTTAGACCGCACATGAAGTACTGTGTACAGTTTTGGGCACCGGTGCTCAGGAATGATATAATGGAACTAGAGCGAGTACAAAGGAGGTCAACAAAATTAATAAAGGGGATGGGGAGCTACAATACCCAGAGAGATTGGTGATAATTCTATGTGGTATGTGTGGAGAAAACCAGGCACTGCTCATCACCTGCCCAATACAATCCCAACAGTGAAACATGGTGATGGCAGCATCATGCTATGGGGGTGTTTTTCAGCTGCAGGGACAGGGCGACTGGTTGCCATTGAAACATGAATGCGGCCAAGTACAGAGATATCCTGGCTGAAAACCTCTTCCACAGTGCTCTGGACCTCAGACTTGGCCGAAGGTTCACCTTCCAACAAGACAATGACCCTAAGCACACAGCTAAAATAACAAAGGAGTGGCTTCAGAACAACTCTGTGACCATTCTTGACTGGCCCAGCCAGAGCCCTGAAAATGGCTGTCCACCAACGTTCACCATCCAACCTGATGGAACTGGAGGGGATCTGCAAGGAAGAATGGCAGAGGATCCCCAAATCCAGGTGCGAAAAACTTGTTGCATCATTCCAAAGAAGACTCATGGCTGTACTAGCTCAAAAGGGTGCTTCTACTCAATACTGAGCAAAGGGTCTGAATACTTATGACCATGTGATATTTCAGCTTTTCTTTTTTAATAAATTTGCAAAAATAAATTTCTACATTTCTGAGTTTTTTCAGTCAAGATGTGGTGCAGAATGTACATTAATGAGAAAAAAAAATGAACTTTTTTGAATTTACCAAATGGCTGCAATGAAACAAAGAGTGAAAAATTTAAAGGGGTCTGAATACTTTCTGTACCCACTGTAGATATTAGGTAGCGATACTAGTCACAATCTTGACAACTTGGGAGAAGTGTTGTGTTCCTTTAAACCTTCATAGTTAAATAGTTTCACCACAAACTTTCACTTTGCAAAATTGAGCTCTACTGAAGCGGAGTTGGATTCAGATTTGTCACCCCTATATTTTTTTGTATTGGTTGAATGAGTAAGACTGCCTAGTGCAGTTGAAACGCATCGACTGGGTCATATCGACCACGTACATTTTTCTTATGTATGCACTATAATTTCTTTTGAAAAAAGAAAAGGAAAATCCAGTCCTGTTAAGCCGGAGTCCAATTTTTTTTTCTATTTTCATTGGTTGAATACCCCTTGGTGCGCCCAGTTATCACAGATAAATTTGTCTAAATATTATGATTTCTGCTAAGGATTGATTTTCCTTTCTGAGAACATTGAAGGTGTTTTTTCAAGAACAAGCTTCAGTGGTGCACTGCTTTCCTGCTCCTTGGCTTCCTGCGGGTAGTGGTATGCTCCTGAAGATGGAGCACTCAGGTCAGTCTTAAGGTTGCCCGCTGGTCAGAGCTATTTGACTGCTGTGAACCCCCGATCCTGAGAAGCAGGGCTCTGAAGAGCCACGTGTGAATGGAGTGGTGTTTGATCATGTGCACTATCACTCCATTCATTCATATGGGAGTATCAAAGAGTTTATCTCCTGGGGTCCATCAACAATGAATAGTGCAGGAGTTTGACCAGTGCTCCAGTCACACAGGGCTTTTCAAGCCTCGGTTGAAGGGATTAGTGATTGGCCTCCCAAAAATTATCCCCTATCTAATGGATAGGTGATAACTTCCAAACTAGACGGCACCCCTCTAAGTCTACAGCAAAAATAATAGGACACGAATGGAGAAGTGTAGACTTGGATAAACAGTATATATTGTAAAAGCAAAGCCAGAAACTCTTGGAATGATTATAAGGCAATGCAGCCCATATACTTGAAGTAAACTGGGCTGGGGGAAATTGCCAATCTAATATGTATGGGGGCTGACAACTCTCTCCTGAGGAAAGGTACTGGAGGTAAGAAGCTTGTCATCCGCAGGAAATAAAGGTGAAACATTTTGGATTTCGTCATATCAATTGCTTTGTTTCTCCCGTAGACAAACCACAGCCACTGAAATAAATTAGAATAGTGTATATTTTGTGATTAGATTTATTGCATGCTGTATTGCAGGAGACAAGAAGGCACTACTGTCAAGCCATGTGCACACGTTGCGGAAAGTGGTGCTGATTTTTCCGGACTGATTTTAGTAAATCCGCAGGAAAAGTGCACTGCGGATTACCTACGGAATTACGGCGGATTTATCTCGATTTTTTTGCGGATTTTATGCAGATTCCACCTGTGGTTTTATACCTGCGGATTCCTATTATGGAGCAGGTGTAAACTGCTGTGGAATCCGCACAATAAATTGACATGTTGCAGAATAAACAACGCTATGTTTCCGCGCGTTTTGCATGTGCACTGCGGATTTTGTTTTCCATAGGTTTACATGGTACTGAAAACTGCTGCGGATCCGCTGCAAAATCTGCAACGTGTGCACATAGCCTCAGCGACTAGATTATGTACAGGGAAAGGCAGGGTCCTAACCAGTGGCATAACTAGAGTCTGATGGGCCCCGATGCAAGATTTGGATTGGGCCCCCTGCCATCCTGAATAAATTATATATATGCACCCTCCATCCTGGTATATACAGTTAGGTCCATATATATTTGGACATAGACAACATTTTTCTAATTTTGGTTATAGACATTTCCACAATGAATTTTAAACAATTCAGATGCAGTTGAAGTTCAGACTTTCAACTTTCATTTGAGGGTATCCACATTAAAATTGGATGAAAGGTTTAGGAGTTTCAGCTCCTTAACATGTGCCACCTTGTTTTTAAAGAGACCAAAAGTAATTGGACAGATTCAATAATTTTAAATAAAGTGTTCATTTTTAGTACTTGGTTGAAAACCCTTTGTTGGCAATGACTGCCTGAAGTCTTGAACTCATGGACATCACCAGACGCTGTGTTTCCTCCTTTTTGATGCTCTGCCAGGCGTTCACTGCGGTGGTTTTCAGTTGCTGTTGGTTTGTGGGCCTTTATGTCTGAAGTTTAGTCTTTAACAAGTGAAATGAATGCTCAATTGGGTTGAGATCAGGTGACTGACTTGGCCATTCAAGAATATTCCACTTCTTTGCTTTCATAAACTCCTGGGTTGCTTTGGCTTTATGTTTTGGGTCATTGTCTATCTGTAATATGAAACGACGACCAATCAGTTTGGCTGCATTTGGCTGGATCTGAGCACACAGTATGGCTCTGAATACCTCAGAATTCATTCGGCTGCTTCAGTCCTGGGTCACATCATCAATAAACACTAGTGACCCAGTGCCACTGGCAGCCATGCATACCCAGGCCATCACACTGCCTCCGCCGTGTTTTACAGATGATGTGGTATGCTTTGGATCATGAGCTGTACCATGCCTTCGCCATACTTTTCTCTTTCCATCATTCTGGTAGAGGTTGATCTTGGTTTCATATGTCCAAAGAATGTTCTTCCAGAACTGTGCTGGCTTTTTTAGATGTTTTTTAGCAAAGTCCAGTCTAGCCTTTTTATTCTTGGTGCTTATGAGTGGCTTGCACCGTGCAGTGAACCCTCTCCATTTACTTTCATGCAGTCTTCTCTTCATGGTAGATTTGGATATTGATATGCCTACCTCCTGGAGAGTGTTGTTCACTTGGTTGGCTGTTTGTGAAGGGGTTTCTCTTCACCATGGAGAATTATTCTGCGATCATCCACCACTGTTGTCTTCCGTTGGCGCCCAGGTCTTTTTGCATTGATGAGTTCACCAGTGCTTTCTTTCTTTCTCAGGATGTACCAAACTGTAGATTTTGCCACTCCTAATATTGTAGCAATTTCTCAGATGGGTTTTTTCTGTTTTCCCAGCTGAAGGATGGCTTGTTTCACCTGCATGGAGAGTTCCTTTGACCGCATGTTTACTTCACAGCAAAACCTTCCAAATGCAAGCACCACATCTCAAATCAACTCCAGACCTTTTATCTGCTTAATTGAGCATGACATAACGAAGGGATTGTCCACACCTGTCCATGAAATAGCCTTGGAGTCAATTGTCCAATTACTTTTGGTCCCTTTAAAAACAGGGTGGCACATGTTAAGGAGCTGAAACTCCTAAACCATTCATCCAATTTTAAAGTGGATACCCTCAAATGAAAGCTGAAAGTCTGAACTTCAACTGCATCTGAATTGTTTTGTTTAAAATTCATTGTGGTAATGTCTAAAACCAAAATTAGAAAAATGTTGTCTCTGTCCAAATATATATGGACCTAACTGTATGTGCCTTATTCTGGCCCCATTCTGGTATATATATTGCCCATTCTGCTATATGTACCTTATCCGGTGCCCCATCCTAGTATACATTTGCACCTCGTTCTGCCGCTGTTCTGTAATGTAAAAAAGAAAATAAACCATTATACTCACCAGTGGCTTACATAGAAGTTATGGGAATCCATATAAGAAGTTTAATGCACCCCCATTGTCCTCCATATGATATAATGCACCCCCATAGTCCTTTATATATTATAATATAGAGTTCATAGTCATCCGTGTAGTATAATCAAATGCACCTCCATAATCATCCATAAAGTATAATGCACAGCCCATAGTCCACAATACAGTATAATGTACCCCATAGTGCTTCATAGTAATAAAATGCACCCCATAGTCATCTTATAAAGTATAATGCACCCCATAGTCATCTTATAAAGCAGGGGTGGGGAATCTTTTTTCTGCCAAGGGCCATTTGGATATTTATACCATCCTTCGGGGGCCGTACAAACTCCACCCATAAAGTACATCCTGACTCTGGCACTGGTTTCAGGATGTAATCTTTCATTGCATGCCCTTCAGTGTTCAGTAGTGAACACTGCGTGTGTGTGCTAGCAGAGCAAGAAGAAATTAATGACCTGGTTGTAATCAAAATACAGCTCCCTGCCCAAGAATGCGGTCCCTGAGAATCTGCTCGAGGGCATGATAAAAGGTCATCAAGGGCCAAAAATGGCCCTGGGGCCTGAGGTTCCCCACCCCTGTTATAAAATATAATGTACCCCATAGTCATCCTATAAAGTATAATGCACCATCATAGTTATCCATAGTAATATGGCCCCTGATTTATTTATTTTTATAAATACTCAACGTTTCTTCGTTCCCACACCGCATGCGTCCTCTTATGAACCTGGCAGCTGACTTCAGAGTGCAATGGGAGCATGTGACATCACTGTCATGCGCCCCATCATGTGCACACTGACATCAGCTGCTGGCCTTTGATTGGCCGGCAGCATGTATTGTGGTGCGCACACCCGTGGATGCACATACAGTTGAAGCTTTTGCTGGCCTTGGCGTGCCTCTGACCTCCTGGCCCCTGACCCACCAGACCCAGTCACAGTGGCGACCGTTGCGACCGCGGTGGTTACGCCCCTGGTTCTAACACTATCTGTGCCTACATCATGTAAAAAAATATGAGCAAAAAATCAAAATGTTGTTTTAAAACATAACTTTTACTAGTTACTCATCTAAAAAGAGGTCATTACCTCTATAAAAACAATGTGACTATTTTCCCATCACACATCTCCAAATAGATCCCTCAAACCGGTATCTGGGGGAATATAATACAAATCCCTATTCTCTGTCAGAGATAAGAGTGGAATAGATTTTTTACCTATGATATATAATGTGAATCAAAGTATACAACCCAGAACCCCACCTCAGAGAGATCCACTTGAGTTATTTCCTATATATACTATTCACAAATATCTTAATGTCAGAGTAAATCTGCCACAAATTATTTCATACATAACACTGGTCAATGCAATTTTTCTGGCAAAAGGTTTTAAAACATATTTTAAGTCAATTTTGGCTGCTGATCACGAATATGAACTCCGTTTTTGGCTATCACATCAAGATTTCAAGATATTTTCAATTTTTGATGAAAATTACTCCTATCTAATGTTTTATGATAAAAACACATGATTTTCGGTACTACATTTTGTATATTTTTAATCAAGGAATAACAAAGATTACAAAGTCTATGTACAGCAAATCAAATATACTTACAGAATTAAACTACAAAATATAAAAACACATATATTTGGCACAGATGAATGACAAATGGCAGTTATTTGAACTTTCTTTTCTTGGCTGATCTCTGATGTACAGCTTCTGGGTTGTCTCTCATCAAGCTCCAGCAATAGTCAGCCATCATATGTGAGTCCCACCGGCCTTGATACCGTTCTTCCATTGTTTTAATGTCCTGATGAAAACGCTCCCCTTGTTCCTCGCTCACATCCCCAAGGTTCTCTGGAAAAGGTCCAAATGGCTGTGTAAATAGTGCATCTTGCTACTCATTCTACATCCAAGATTTCGCAGACTCAGTAGCTCTTCCACAATCTCTTCATAGTTGTCTGCTTTCTTATTCCCTAGAAAATTCTGCACCACATTACGTTTCGTTTCTCCTTGCTGAGAGTGACAGGATAAGCATGTGGAGGTGAGGAGACTTAAAGCTGCAATGCTCCTCTGGGAAATATGCAAATTATGTCAACGTTTTGTGGAAGCGCAGTAAATTTTGGAATAGGTATGTCTTCACTATGGGCAATTGGTCGAATAGCTGAAGGGATACTCGGGTATTGCAAATATTGCTTGTTTTTCTTATTGAAACCTTTTACATTGACAAGGCAGAAATAGCAGTCTTCTAAATGATTGCTTGGTTCTCTCCAAACCATAGGAACTCCAAACTGAAGTTTAGCATTCTTTCCTTGAGACCATGATCTCAAGCACTCAATACAGGTTTTGCACACTTTGTGAGGAGCCCAATGCTTGTCTTGGTCTCCAAGTTTTACTTCGAAGTACGCAAAATACACCCTCTTAACAAAGTCAGTAATGTTGCGCCTCTGAGTCTTCACAGTAAAGTTTCCACAGATGTAACAAAAAATATTTGGATCATATGAGCACTGTCTTCTGCGAGATATAGAGGCCATTGTTAGATCAGCAAAACATCCTGCAGAGAAATACAAGATAAAAGATGTTAGCTACCTGAATTTCTGTCCTCCCCTCCCCCCCCCCCCTCCCCGCCCCCCCACATACACACACACGCCTTAGGTATTGATTCACAAACAAAAAAAAGAAAAACAGCAGGATAAAAACAATAAATATCAAAATTCATTGAAAATTTCAATACATAAAACAGTACCTGCACACGACTGTTGTGGACGTTGAAAACTGTTTGTTTACTTTCTTATCATAACAAATGGGAATTATGCATGTTCAAAGAAAACAAAGATATTCTCACATTTATTGGGAGACTAAATGAAAACTAAATTTACCTTAGTGAACCGTATACACCGGCACTTTTCATACACTACTTATATTTATCATGGAATTCATGAAAATGGGCTATATACCTATAGCTCAAAAACGTGATGTGATAGAGAAATTATAAGATCAGATTTGAATTCAGCACCCTCAAATTAGTCTAAAACTGTTCTTAAAGTCCATGCCAGAAATTTTTATTTTTGTAGACCAGTGTAATATAGGAAAAAAAAGGAACAATCTCACCATATCCAGCTTTTTTTTTTCCTTTTTTTTTTCTTTTTTAATGCAAATTCTGGAGTCTGGGTCCAAATAATCACTGTCAGTCCCTAATTTCAGCTGACCCTGGTACCCCAATGACTCCTCCCCTTACAAGGGCAGTCCACAGCTAGCCCTATATCTAGCCAGCCCTGGACTGATCCTGCGTGCCTCCCGACGCGTTTCTTCAAAAAAGTGATTCATCAGGGGATTGGCACCTTATTCCATATCAGGAGCATTTGGGCAGCGTCTCCCTTCAGTCAGGGGAGAAAAAAGGTTTATGTTGATATATTGGACACTTTTCTTATCCCATCAATTGAAAGGATGTTTGGGGATGATGAAATCATTTTTCAAAATGATAATGCATCCTGCCATAGAGCAAAAATTGTGAAAACATTCCTTGAAAAAAGACACATAAGGTCAATGTCATGGCCTGCAAATAGCCTAGATCTCAATCCAATTGAAAATCTTTGGTGGAAGTTGAAGAAAATGGTCCATGACAAGGCTCCAACCTGCAAAGCTGATCTGGCAATGGCAATCAGAGAAAGTTGGAGCCAGATTGATGAAGAGTACTGCTTGCCACTAATTTAGGCCTCTTTCACACTTCACAGTATTTTTGTTTCCGTCCAAATCCATCGTTTTGTGAAAAAAAGGATCAAACAAATGTTGCTGCTGGATTGCTGGATCTGTTTTTTACTCATAGACTTGTATTAGCGACGGATTGTGACGGATAGCCTTCTGTTTCATCCGTCGTACGACGGATCCATCGTAAATTCTGTGTCCGTCGGGCGCAGACAACGCACATAGAAACTTTTTTTGTGTACGTCGTAAAATCGCCCAGTGACGGATCCTGCGCTGTCTGTCGTTGGCTATGATGGAAGCCAATGGATGCAGGATCCGTCACTGACCATCAAAAAACAGAATCCAGAAACGGATTACGTTTTTTGAAACTGGGCATGCCTGGAAGGATTTCCATTCAGGGGAAAATTTCTCTTTCTCAGAATTCTGGCTGCAACTACCTCAACGGATCCGTCAAAAAAACGGATCCAGTGCATCAGCTTTTTACAATCAGCACAGGATCCATCTTTTCAAGACTTTAACTGATTGTGACTGATTCTAAAAAACGGAAGTGTAAAAGAGGCCTTAGTCCATGCCTCAGAGACTGCAAGCTGTTATAAAAGCCAGAGGTGGTGCAACAAAATACTAGTGATGTTTTGGAGTGTTTTTTTGTTTGTTTTTCATGATTCCATAATTTTTTCCTCAGAATTGAGTGATTCCATAATTTTTCCCCAATGCTTGGTTAAAAAAGTAACCATTACTGACTACCACATTTTTTGTTCTTGATTTCTTTTAGTGTTTCTTAAAGCCAGAAAGTTGCCATTTGAAATTACTTTAGTTTTGTGCCATGTCTGTGATCTGCTTTTTTTCTACAAAATTAAACAACTGAATGAACATCCTCCATGGCCGGTGATTCCATAATGTTTGCCAGGGGTTGTATAGCGCCAACATATTCCGCAGCACTTTACATTTTAGAGGGGACTTGTACATCCAATGGACATTACAGCATAACAATAAACACATAGATCAAAACAGATACCAAGAGGAATGAGGGCCCTGCTTACAAGCTTACAATCTATGAGGAAAAGGGGAGACACAAAAGGTGGATGGTAACAATTGCTTTCGTTGTTCGGACCAGCCATAGTGTAAGAATCGGGTGTTCATGTAATGCTGCATGAACAGGTTGTCAGCCTAAGTATGCAACAGTACAGACACAGAGGGCTATTAAATACATTAAGCATGTGAGAACATGATGCAAAGAACCTGGTTATGGTAAAAATTTTGAATGGGCAACAGAGGGATAGTTAGGTTAATGTGTTGAGACGGTAGGCCAGTCTGAACAAGTGCGTTTTTAGGGTGCTTAAAAATTGGGGGATTGGGGATTAATCGTATGCACCTGGGTAGTGCATTCGAAAGAATTGACGCAGCACGTGAAAAGTCTTGGAGACGAGAGTGGGAGGTTCTAATTATGGAGGATGCTAACATCAGGTCATTAGCAGAACGGAGGGCACGGGTAGGATGGTAGACTGAGACGAGGGAGGAGATGTAGAGTGGTGCTGAGCCATGGAGTGGTTTGTGTGTGAGGGTAATAAGTTTGTAATGGATTCTGGAGTGGATGGGTAGCCAGTGTAATGACTGGCACAAGGTAGAGGTATCGGTGTAACGATTGGTGAGGAATATGACCCTGGCTGCAGCATTCAAGACAGATTGGAGAGGGGAGGGTTTGGTAAGAGGGAGACCGATTAGTAGAGAGTTACAATAGTCCAGACGAGAATGAATAAGAGCAACAGTGAGAATTTTTGCATAGTCGAAAGTAAGAAAGGGTCGAATTCTAGAAATGTTTTTGAGGTGCAGATAACAAGAGCGAGCCAGTGATCGGATATAGGGGGTGAATGAAATGAAAGCTCGGAATCAAGTATGAGACCAAGACAGCGGGCATGCTGCTGGGGAGTACGATACGATACGATATGATACAATACACTTTATTGATCCCGTGGGAAATTATGGTATCACAGCAGCACAACTTAAATCAAATCATAAAAATCATAAAAGAATTACATAGTTGACATGACAGTGGAGTTGACAGAAGAACATTATACATTATACATTAGAATAGGACATACACAATGAGTGAACTGAAATGTAAAGAAATAAGTAGACATTCACCTTGGTGGTTTAACCCTAATGTTATTGTTGTACATTCCCATGGCAGTTGGCACAAACGATTTCCTATATTTTTCCTTCTTACACCTCAGAAGTATTAGCCGGTTTCTGAAGGTGCTCTTCTGTCTCATGAATAGCTCATATAGTGGATGTGCATTATTGTTCATAATTGCCATACACTTTCTCAGAGTTCTTTTCTCCACTACCTCCCCAAAAGAGTCCAGATTGCAGCCCACAGCAGAACTTGCCTTCTTAATAATCTTATTCAGCTTATTAGCATCAGAGGCCCGCACACTACTACCCCAGCATGTGATTGCAAAAAAGATGGCACTTGCCACCACAGACTGGTAGAACATTTCTAACATTTTGCTGCACACATTAAAAGACCTCAGTTTCCTTAGGAAATACAATCTGCTCATCCCCTTCTTGTAGACAAACTCTGAGTGGCATCTCCAGTCCAGTTTGCTATCCAAATGGACCCCCAAATATTTGTAACTCTCCACCTGCTCTACCTCCTGACCAGCAATAGTGATCCGTAAGCATTCCAACTTAATCCTGCTATAGTTGGCCACCAACTCCTTGGTTTTCTTAACATTTAGTTGTAGATAGTTACCATTGCACCAATCCACGAAATTCGACACCACCCTTCTATATTCCTCATCCCCCTGATCTCCCCTAATGCATCCCACAACCACGGAGTCATCCGAAAATTTTTGAAGGTGGCAAAGTTCAGATTTATACTGAAAGTCTGAAGTATACAGTGTGAATAGAAAGGGCGCAAGCACCGTTCCCTGAGGGGCACCTACACTGCTCAGTAATCTGCTTGACACAACTGCTCCCATCTGTACAAACTGTGGCCGATCTGATAGGTAGTCAGTTATCCAATTTCTCATCCCCTCCTCAACCTTCATATCAGTCATCTTTTTGTGTAGTAAAAGTGGCTGCAGGGAGTTAAATGCACTCGAGAAATCGAAGAACATTGCTCGCACCATGGTTCCGTCAATCTCCAGAAATGAATGTACCCTATGTAACAGAGAAAGAATAGCATCATCCACCCCCAATCTATGTCGGTAAGCAAACTGAAGGGGATCGATAAAAGCATTGACCCTTGGTCTTAAGTGAGCAAGCACTAATCTTTCCAAGGCCTTCATAGCGTGAAATGTTAAGGCTACAGGACGATAGTCATTTAGGGTTGCAGGAGAAGAAGTCTTGGGTACCGACACCAGACAGGAAGTTTTCCATAACACTGGTACCCTCTGTGTTTGTATACTTCCATTAAATAGGCGTGTAAAGACAGTACACAGCTGGTCTGCACAAACTTTAAGGACACGTGAGCTGAGACCATCAGGTCCTGCAGCTTTACCAATCTTAAGTGACTTAAACTGCCTCCTCACATCATTTTCGGATACTCTAAATTTAGTCTGCTCATCCTCCAATATCGATGTTGCAGAATTTGCACCCAGTTCCCATCCACTATCAGTTGGCAGTGCGCATGTACTACTAAACCTGTTGAAATACTCGTTCATCTCATTAGCCTTGTCCATTGTTCCTCGATCATTTTCAGGCCTCACCTTAAGCCCAGTCAGTAATTTCATTCCTGACCAAACCTCCCTGCTATTATTTTGGGACAGTTTCTTTTCAAGTTTAATTCTGAAGGCTTCCTGGGCCTCCTTTATTTTATGCTTCAATTCATGCTGTATCATTTTAATTTCCTCTTTGTCACCCAGTTTAAATGCCTTTTTTTTCCTGTTGAGCAAATGCTTCAATTCCTTTGTTATCCATGGCTTGTTGTTTGCAAAACACCTAATCTTTTTAGCCGGCACCAACATATCAGTGCAGAAGTTAATGTAGTCAGTCACTCTACCAACCACTTCATTAACATTTGTATACTCGTCCATTGTCCCAAGCAACACATCCCAGTCTGTAAGATGAAAGCAGGTCCAATACCCCTCCACAGAGAGAGAGAATTTTAGTCTAGGAAGAGGTTTCACATGTACCCATTCAGATGGAGACGTTTATTCTCAGCGAGGTAAGGCAAGTTTAGGACCTGGTATAAGAGAGATGCCGTAAAGGGGCTACCAGGTACACATAAAATTGGCCATTTTTATGCGCTAAACGCTCTCATTTTTAAAATTTCTAGTGCAGTAATGCAGTTCAAATTTCGTGTTTCAAGTTTGCATGTTCTAGCGCTGCAGTGTGCTGCCTTATTTTCTTAACTATATACGAGTTGGCGACTCTAGGTTCAGCACCTGTTCACACTTAGTCTATGTTTGGATGTGCCGGTCAGGTTTTTGAAATGTATTCTTTAGCCTTCTGATCGTGCACTCCGCCTCCTAGCCACAGGTGTTTTAATTACAGCAGGTCCAATACCCCTCCACAGAGAGAGAGAATTTTAGTCTAGGAAGAGGTTTCACATGTACCCATTCAGATGGAGACGTTTATTCTCAGTGAGGTAAGGCAAGTTTAGGACCTGGTATAAGAGAGATGCCGTAAAGGGGCTACCAGGTACACATAAAATTGGCCATTTTTATGCGCTAAACGCTCTCATTTTTAAAATTTCTAGTGCAGTAATGCAGTTCAAATTTCATGTTTCAAGTTTGCATGTTCTAGCGCTGCAGTGTGCTGCCTTATTTTCTTAACTATATACGAGTTGGCGACTCTAGGTTCAGCACCTGTTCACACTTAGTCTATGTTTGGATGTGGCGGTCAGGTTTTTTAAATGTAAGATGAAAGCAATCCTGCAAAGCCTGTTCATTTGTTGGACTCCACATTCTAACTAATTTAATGGTAGCAGGCTGTGTACTAACAACAGGTTGGTAGACTGGTGACAATAGTACAAGATTGTGATCAGACTTCCCCAAGGGCGGCAGGGTAGAGGATGAATAAGCATTCTTGACATTCGCATAGAGTAAGTCCAAAGTAACTTTGTCACGTGTTGTACATTTAACAAATTGATAGAATTTAGGTAAGGCAGTAGAAATTTTAGCTTGGTTAAAATCCCCAGAAATTACAGTAAGCGAGTTGGGGTGTTTCAGCTGGAGCCGAGCAATGACTCCTGACAGCACTTCACCTGCAGCCTCATGGTTTGCAGTTGGTGGTATGTACAACACTATTGCAATAACAAGTGAGAATTCTCTAGGAATATAGTAAGGTCTGAGGCCAACAGCTAGCAATTCAATGTTCGGACAACAATGGCGCTCCCTTACAGTCACATGCCCCTGATTGCATTAACCATTGTTTATGTAGAGTATAACTCCACCGCCCTTTTTTTGCCGCTCTTCATAGTGTCTCTATCCACCCGGACCATGTGAAATCCTGGTACTGAGACACTTGAGTCTGGGATCTCGCCACGTAACCATGTTTCAGTAAAACACATCAAACTGCATTCCTTGTATTCCCTCTGGGTCCGTATTAATGCCAGCAGTTCATCCGACTTATTACCCAGTGATTGAACATTCCCCATGATGATGGACGGAACTACAGGCTTAAACCGTCTTCGCCTTGCCTTAAGTTTTTTGCCCGCTCTGCATCCTCTGTAGGGTCGCCTTACCTCACACGGGACACGTGGTCTGCCCACTGCAGGAGAAGGCATTAGCCTGCGCAGCTCCAGAAGTCGGCCCCTTGAGTAAGCAACACGTTTATGAACAGACTTAGGGACATCAATCAAAACCTTGCCCATGTTAGTTGCACTAAGCCTCTCCATGTAGGGAGGCATACAGTGCACTCCTCCAGACATAGCTCTGCCAATTCCCAGACAGGTAGTGGCCGCCTGGCAGTAGGTGCGTATAATACCAGTCCTAGATTGCAAGGTGATCACAAATGCACTGTAAATCCAGATAGCTGCGGGTAGCAGCAAACATCCAAGGGAAACCTTCCAGGGGAGCCAAGGATCAGAAGCATACATCCAGAAAGCTGTGGGTAGCAGTATGCATCCAGGGGAAACAAATCAGAGGATCCCAGGTTCAGAAGCAACCAGCCAAGGGGAAATCCAAGGGTTCAGCATAAATCCAAGGGAAGCATTCCAGCAGATCCAAGTTCAGAAGGAGAAGGTACTGGGGAAAAGAAAATTCCTTAGGAGTACCAAAAACTGAGGTTCAGAAAGAAAAAGGTTCACACATAACAAAAATAAAAATAATTCCAAATTAAAAAAAAAATAAAGTAAAATAAAACAAAACAAAATAAAACAAAACAAACTATTGCTGCTGCAATGGGCTGCCACTAGCACGGCGCCTTATTGTCCTCATCCAGCAGAGAGCAGACAGACACGTCTGCTCTCCTTGGTGTCTTGGATAGAATCCACATATGGTGGAACCACACACAGAAATGGGAATGTCGGGCATAGGTACATTAGTAGAGGGAGGAAACACAAGGAGTTCAGTTTTTGACAGGTTCAGTTTCAGATAGGGGGGAGGACATGATGTTAGAGACCGCGGTAAGACAATTACTGGTGTTTTCTAAAAAGGCAGGCGTGATATCAAGAGAAGAAGTATATAACTGGGTGTGATCAGCATAGAGATGGTATTGGAAACCAAATCTACTGATTGTTTGACCAATAGGGGCAGTATACAAAGAGAAGAGGAGGGGCCTAGAACCGATCCTTAAGGAACCCCAACAGTAAGGGGAAGATGAGAGGAGGAGGAGCCAGCAAAATATACAGTGAAGGAGTGGTCAGAGAGATAGGAGGAGAACTAGGAGAGAATGGTGTCCTGGAGGCCGATGGAGCGGAGCATAGTGAGGAGAAGCTGACTATCCACAGTGTCGAATGCTGCAGAGAGATCCAAGAGAATTAGCAGGGAGCAGTGACCGCTAGATTTAGCTGTTAGTAGATCATTAGAGACTTTAGTAAGGACAGTTTCTGTAGAGTGTAAAGAGCGGAAACCAGATTGTAGAGGGTCGAGAAGAGAGTTATCTGAGAGAAAGTGGATACGACGGGAGTGGACCAGGCGTTCCAGTTTAGAGATGAAGGGAAGATTAGAGACAGGTCTATAGTTAGAGGCACAGTATTGATCGAGGGATGTTTTTTAAGTAATGGATGTATGATGTCATGCTTAAATGAGGAGGGAAAGATACCAGAAGAGAGAGAGGTTGAATATTTTTGTTAGATGAGTAGCGACAGCAGGGGAAAGGGACTGAAGGAGATGGGATGGAATGGGGTCACTGGTGCAAGTGGTCGGCGAGAAGATGCAAGGAGCCTGATTACTTCTTCTTCTGTGACTGGTTCGAAGTCAGAGAGTGAGCTAGATGCAGTGGGGGAGGAAGGACAGTGCATGGTATGAGGGGATTGGGATATAATTTCCTGTCGGATATGATCAATTTTCAGGACATGAGAGGGACGAGATAGGGGCCAGCGATAACTGCAAGTTCTTCATAAGTTTCTGGGTGTTAATGGCCTGTATATTTCTATATGTGTGGAAAGTAGGGGTGACCTGAGTGGGGTGGCAGTTCTTGATGGAGAATGAAAGAAGGTTGTGGTCAGAGAGTGGGAGAGGGGAGTTTGTGAAATCATCCACTGAGCAAAGCCAGGAGAAAACCAAGTCGAGGGAGTTTCCGTTTTCATGCGTTGGAGAGTTAGTAATCTGCGAAAGGCCAAAGGTTCATCTCAATATTTTGTTATATATTCTTTGTTGGCAATTACAGAGGTCAAACGTTTTCTGTAAGTCTTCAAAAGGTTGGCAAAACAAAGAATATAGACGGCACCAGGCTCAAAATGCACCCAATCTTTGACGCAAAGCAGCACAATGTCTGCGCAGGATTCGTGTAGCAAGCACAGATAAAGCAGACTACGGCGGTGCTCCACATAGAAAAATCAAGTCCATTCCATATAGTAAAAAAGAAGAATATGTGGCACTCACCCAGAAAAGCTGCTGAATTAAAGTCCTTTATTCATGATGCGATAAAACAGAACACTTTTGGAGAGGCGGCTGGGATCGGGAGATGGTGCTGGGAGGAGGAGAGGTGGACGACGATCGTTTCGCGCAAATGCGCTTCAACGGGTCCAGCACTGGACCCGTTGAAGCGCATTTGCGCGAAACGATCGTCGTCCACCTCTCCTCCTCCCAGCACCATCTCCCGATCCCAGCCGCCTCTCCAAAAGTGTTCTGTTTTATCGCATCATGAATAAAGGACTTTAATTCAGCAGCTTTTCTGGGTGAGTGCCACATATTCTTCTTTTTTACTATATGGAATGGACTTCAAAAGGTTGGCACACACTGTTGGTGGCATGTTAGCCCATTGCTCCATGCAGATCTCCTCTAGAGCAGTGATGTTTTGGGCCTGTCGCTGGGCAACACAGACTTTCAACTCCCTCCAAAGGTTTTCTATGGGGTTGAGAACTGGAGACTGGCTAGGCCACTCCAGAACCTTCATATGTTTGTTACGAAGCCACTCCTTCGTTGTCCTGGCAATGTGCTTGGGATCATTATCATGCTGAAAGACCCATCCACGTTTCATCTTCAATGCCCCTGCTGATGGAAGGAGTTTGGCACTCAAAATCTCACAATACATGGCCCCATTCATTCTTTCATGTACACGGATGAGTCGTCCTGGTCTTTTTGCAGAGAAACAGCCCCAAAGCGAGATGTTGTCACCCCCATGCTTCACGATAGGTATAGTTTTCTTTGGATGCAACTTAGCATTCTGTCTCCTCTGAACACGACGAGTTTTTTTTTCTACCAAACAGTTCTACTTTGGTTTCATCAGACCATATCACATTCTCTCAATACTCTTCTGGATAATCCAAATGCTCTCTAGCAAACTTCAGACGGGCCTGGACATGTACTGACTTAAGCAGGGGGACACGTCTAGCATTGCAGGATCTGAGTCCCTGGCAGCGTAGTGTGTTACTGATGGTAGCCTTTGTTACTGTGGTCCCAGCTCTATGCAGGTCATTCACTAGGTCCCCCGTGTGGTTCTGGGATTTTTGCTCACCGTTCTTGTGATCATTTTGACCCTACGGGGTGAGATCTTGCGTGGAGCCCCAGGTCGAGGGAGATTATCAGTGGTCTTGTATGTCTTCCGTTTTCTTATTATTGCTCCCACAGTTGATTCCATCACACCAAGCTGCTTGCCTATTGCAGATTCAGTCTTCCCAGCCTGGTGCAAGGCTACAATTTTGTTTCTGGTGTCCTTCGACAGCTCTTTGGTCTTCACCATAGTGGAGTTTGGAGTGTGACTGAGGTTGTGTATCAAAATGCAAAAATGGTTGCACTCAATAGTGTTAAAGCATTTCAATGTGAAAAGCATGGAATGTGAATAGCAAAATGCCTTTTGAAATTTAGGAAAAATACACGAGACGTTTAGCATAAAATTTGGCCAAAAAGTGTGAGTCCATCAACCATCAAGGTAATCTCATGAATCTGATGGGTCCCTGACCTACCTGCCCAGTGTGAACACTTACCTATGGCTAATATCTGAATGTATGGGTGAATATAAACACCTCTCTTGGTAAAGTTTACATTTATACTCCCAGTATTAGGCTATGTGCACACGTTGTGGATTAGGCTTAGGAATTTCTGGTGCGGATTCTGCCTCTCCTGGCAAAAAACGCACCTGTGGATTTGTCGCGTTTTTTGTGCGATTCCGCAGCGTTTTTTGTGCGTTTTTGCTGCGTTTTTCTTGCGGATTTGCTGCATTTTTTACCCCTGCGGTTTTCTATAATGGAATGGGTGCAAAAACACTGCAGATTCACAAAAAAGAAGTGACATGCTACTTCTTTTAAACCGCAGCGTTTCCGCAGCGGATTTTCCGGAAAGTGTGCACAGCATTTTTTTTTTCTCATTGATTTACATTGTACTGTACATCAATTGCGGATCTGCAGCATTTCTGCACCTCAAAAAACGCTGCGGATCCGCAGAGAATCCGCGACGTGTGCACATACCCTCAAACACTATCACTCTATTAAACAAAGTGCAACAAGTCAACATTTTTCTATTCTGAGGTAGTGCAATAAAAGGTGCAAACATTATTCAAGTAATTCTCATTATAACAGAAACAGTTTCAGTTTCAAAAAATTGTGAGGTTTTTCTCACTAACATTCAGCAATGACCCGTTCGTAAACCCCCAACGTAGGCTTTGGGCATGCTGCAAGACATGACTGGCCTCCTCTTTGGACCGTTTCTTCGGCTACGCCAAACGGGTAATCTCCATTTCATATTTAGTATTTACTATTAATGAAAGTTCTATTCTGAAAAAGTTAATTTCTACCTTATATTAAAGTGTTCTGTTTTTTTTTTTTAAATCAGACAAGAGTAGGACAACATTCCTCTCCCAAAATGCCAGCAATTGGTCTCCTCACTTCCCAGGCAGATTGTGGTAATAAGAAGAGGGCATGTTGCACAATGTTAGACATCGCCTTGTCTTGACTTTTTTGAGATATGAAAATGCCATGAAATTGTAAAAGTTATTTTTTTTACATGAAATGGGAAAAATGTCTAACTTTCGCCTTCTGATCTGTGTCCTATGTTCTGATGTGAATACAAATAGGACAATAACAAAATTTCCAATTATTGCATTTTTTTTCTTTTTTTACATTTTACTTTTGTGGAATTGGGGTTGTACCTATACTGTGATGGAATACAGTCTGTCCACATAAAATGAAGATACATCACTGCTGTGCAAAAAATTGATCATGGAATGATAGTGACGTTAGTTGAACAGATGTGTTGCATAACAAATAGGCTATTCGTTCCAGATATGGAAGCAATTATCACTTTATTCCAGGAATGGTTATAGAACGTAAATATACCGCCATCTGTTTTATTCTATTAAAAAGGGAAAATATCCCAAATTATATTTAGTATGAGCTACTAATCCTGACACAAATGGACATTGTTGATAGGCTTATATTGACACTAATGTCACATACAGCACAGTGCAAAAGCTTTAGCCAGGTGTGTAGTGATGAGTGACTATACTTGTTACTCGAGATTTCCCGAGCATGCTTGTGTGGTCTCCAAGTATTTCAGCGTGCTCAGAGATTTAGTTTTTGTCAATGCAGCTGCATGATTTGCGGCTGCTAGACAGCTTGAATACATGTGGGGATTGCCTGTTTGTTAGGCAATCCCTACATGTATTCAAGCTGTCTAGCAGCTGCAAATTATACAGCGGCAAATTATGCAGCTGCGTCAACAAACTAAATCTCTGAGCATGCCGAAATACTCGGAGACCACCTGAGCAAGCTCGGAAAATCTCAAGTAATGAGTATAATCACTACAGGTGTGGAGAAAATGCTGCAAGTAAGAATGCTTTCAAAAATTGAAGTGTTAATAGTTTAACCATGGATCTTCTGCAAATATAGGCTTGTGCAGATCCTTCTGTCTCAGACAGACTTTATGATGTTCATATCAGGATTCTGGGGGGGCATATCATAGCTTCTAGAACTCTTTGTTTTTCTTTATACTGAATATAGTTTTTAATGGCACTGGCAGTATATTTAGGGTTGTTGTCCTGCTGCAGAATAACTTTGGAGCCAATCAGTCCCATCCCTGTTGGTATTATATGATGGTTAACTATCTGCCTGTAATTCTCAGCATTGAAGACACAATTAATCTTGACCAGACTCTCAACTTCATTTGCAGAAATGTATTCCCAACCTTGCAGGGAACCTCCACCATGCTTCTCTGATGCCTGCAGACACTCATTATTGCTGTCAAGCCTTTTGACAAACAAACTGCCTTCCATTGGACACATTCAGGCTGCAGATCGTAACTGAGCTAATTCAATTATTGGACCTTTTGTAAGGTAAGTATTATTATTATTATTTATTTATATAGCACCATTAATTCCATGGTGCTGTACATGAGAAGGGGTTACATACAAAGTTATAGATATCGTCTGCAGTAAAAAAAAAATTACGATGGCAGACTGGTACAGAGGGGAGAGGACTCTGTCCTTGCAGACTTACATTCTACAGGATAATGGGGAAGAGACAGAAGGTTGGGGGCGCAGCAGTTCTGGTGGTGGTGGTGAGGCGGCAGTTCGGGTGGTGGTGAGGCAGCAGAATGGTTATTGCAGGCTGTAAGCTTTCCTGAAGAGATGGGTTTTCAGGTTCCATTTGAAGGATCCGAGGGTAGTGGATAATCGGACGTGTTGAGGCGTGTAATTCCAGAGGATGGGGGATATTCGGGAGAAATCTTGGAGGCGGTTGTGTGAGGAACAAATAAGTGTGGAGGAGAGTAGGAGGTCTTGGGAGGATCGAAGATTACGTGAGGGAAGATAGTGGGAGATTAGTTCAGAGATATAGGGAGGGGACAGGTTGTGTATGGCTTTGTAGGTCAGTGTTAGTAGTTTGAACTGGATTTTTGGGGGAATTGGGAGCCAGTGGAGGGATTTGCAGAGGGGAGAAACAGGGGAGTAGCAAGGAGAGAGGTGGATTAGTCGGGCAGCAGAGTTGAGGACAGACTTGAGTGGTGCAAGAGAGTTAGCGGGGAGGCCACAGAGGAACATGTTGCAGTAATCAAGGCGGGAGATGATGAGGGCATGCATAAGAGTTTTAGTAGATTGAGGGCTGAGGAAGGGACGGATTCTGGAAATATTTTTGAGTTTGAGGCGACAGGAGCTGGCAAGAGTTTGGACGTGCGGTTTGAAGGACAGGGCAGAGTCGAGAGTTACTCCAAGGCAGCAGATTTCAGGTGCGGGAGAAAGCGTGATGCCATTTACCATAATAGATAGGTTGGGTAGGGGAGACATGCGAGATGGAGGAAAGATGATGAGTTCGGCTTTGCCTACATTGAGTTTTAGGAAGCGAGAGGTGAAGAAGGAGGATATGGCTGATAGACACTCCGGGTTCGGGACAGCAGAGAGATGACATCTGGGCCAGAGAGGTAAGATTCTAGATGAGAATGGGAATACACAGAATGATACAGAGCAACTAGACAACACTCCTAAAATCAGTAAAAATATTAACATAGACAGAATGATACCGCATACAACATATCACACCAACTTAATATCGGGACAATATTTCACCTGTATAGAAAAGTAAAATTGTGATAGGAAACATGACAACAATATTTACTGCCTAGGACCTCCAGGGGCAAAGATATCCTCAAAGTTGGGGATTTCATAAACATCTAAAAGAACTAGCACATCCCACAACCGCCCATCGCATGAAATCACAAAGGGGAGGTATGTGGGTATAACCTTGATCTAAAAAAAATAAGAGGTTGCGTTTCTGTCATTGTTCATTTCTGGAAGACACAGTTCACTGTTAGTGTGTTCCATTTTCTCTATAAGAGCGCTTCCCTCTATAAAGATAAGAGCAATTCTTGGAACATCAGGTTTCATACTTCTCTTTCATTAATCCTTTTATTGCATGTATTTGTATATACTGTATTGTTTTGTCCCCATTTTGCATCAACTATTTTTTATAAACACTGTCTACCTTTCTAGATTAACTATGGTATATAAAATTGAATAGCTCAGTCCCTCTAGCTCTGTAAACTGCACCCCTGAAGCTATATGCTACATATTACAGGTGTCCAATATGCCTGTACAAATACTTTGCAGTGGCAGCTAGTGGATCATTTTATTATTGGAGTAGTGATGATAAAGAAATAAAATGCTCGGATGCTCGTTACTCGCAAGAAGCTTTTTATAATGTTTGAGTGCTCATCTCGAGTAGCAAGTATAATGGAAGTCAATGGGAAACTTGAACATTTTCAGGCTCAAGTGGAATGGGAAGAGCAGGTGGAGATGCCTGGATACATCTCTGACTCCAAGGTTGCTGCTGGGAATCATGTTGTCAGAGTATTGCGCCTCTTTTACAGACTGACAATAAAACATAACATATCGAAGATAATATTTTACAGGAAAAAAGGTTACGAAACAATATTTTCAGTATAATGACTTGTAGATAAGGCAAATAAAAAAAGATTGAAATAAAAAAATGTCCCCTCCATCCTAGGCGATGTTCACACATAGCGTTTTTGCTGCGTTTTTACACTTTCTCATTGCTTTCAATGATGAAAAAACGCTGCAAAAACACTGAAAGAATTGACTTGCTTCATTCAAAAATGCAGCAGTTTTCCATTTCAGTAAGGAAAAAAAAGAATAAGGAATGAGATTTCTGAAATGTTTTCCCATTTGTAAGGAGTAGGACTCTTAGACTGGTGAAGCCTGTGAACTAAATGCAATTCCTAAGCTAAGGGTTAAGGTACCGTCACACTGAACGATATCGCTAGCGATCCGTGACGTTGCAGCGTCCTGGCTAGCGGTATCGTTCAGTTTGACACGCAGCAGTGATCAGGATCCTGCTGTGATGTCGTTGGTCGCTGCAGAAAGTCCAGCACTTTATTTAGTCGCTGGACTCCCTGCAGACATCGCTGAATCGGCGTGTGTGACGCCGATTCAGCGATGTCTTCACTGGTAACCAGGGTAAACATCGGGTTACTAAGCGCAGGGCCGCGCTTAGTAACCCGATGTTTACCCTGGTTACCATCGTAAAAGTAAAAAAAACAAACACTACATACTTACCTTCCGCTGTCTGTCCTCCGGCGCTGTGCTTCTCTGCACTGGCTGTGAGCGCCGGCCAGCCGGAAAGCACAGAGGTGACATCACCGCTCTGCTTTCCGGCCGCTGTGCTCACAGTCAGTGCAGGAAAGCACAGCGCCGGGGACAGACAGCGGAAGGTAAGTATGTAGTGTTTGCTTTTTTTACTTTTACGATGGTAACCAGGGTAAACATCGGGTTACTAAGCGCGGCCCTGCGCTTAGTAACCCAATGTTTACCCTGGTTACCGGCATCGTTGGTCGCTGGAGAGCGGACTGTGTGACACCTCTCCAGCGACCAAACAGCGACGCTGCAGCGATCGACATCGTTGTCGGTATCGCTGCAGCGTCGCTGAGTGTGAAGGTACCTTTAGTTGTTCCCCAGTCTGTCACAATTTTTAATAATATGCAGACAATAAAAGAACGGTTATTTGCAGCTTGTGCCATATCAAGATGAGCAGGGGCATTTGTCATCAAGGCACACGACTATGTGGGCCTAACACCTGGGTACAAAATTAGTGTCTGCCTCTTCCACTGTGCTACGTGCTTGCTAATCCCCTGTCCAAGACTCAGGCACAGATGCCTCCCGCGCTGCACCTGTTGTTTCATATATGCAAGCACTATCAGTAACCATGTCCACTTCTTTCGCCCAGCGCAGTGTTCAGCTGTCCTTACCCCAGGCGTTGGAATGCAAGTGAAAATACCCAGCCACCCACCCACAGGCCCAAACACTAAAGGGGCAGATTAGCCTGCTTGGCTTGGAAATGTTGATGTTTAGGCTTGTGGACACTAAGGCTTCCAAGCTGGACACTTGGCATGAACTGTCCCTCTGCTCTTTGGAGGTGCTGGACTGCCCTGTCGCTAGCATTTTGTCAGAGCAGGATATTAGTTCCACTGTGGGCATAATAACTGAAAGGCATTAGTGTTGAGCGAACGTGCTCAAATAACATCTTATCCAAGCACACGCGTGTGTTATCCGAGCATTTGTGTGTGCTTGTATATTATGTTCCAGTGTCTGTGCAGCGCCCCAGAGACCTGGTCGTTGCAGTATGGCCCCAAGGCGAGTAGCGGTACGTCCGATGGCACTAAAGAGTTCTCCTGACCAGGTATCACCAGAACACATTACACTTCACACTCCGGCCACTAGGGGGAGAAAAAGGCTTTATTTATTGGGCCACTCCTCACACTGGTAAAACTAGGGGCTGGGGAGGAAGTTAGTCAGAAGCTGACTGGGTTGGAACCATGCAACACCCCGTGGCAGGGGGTGTTGCAGGGAGAAGACACAGGGGGGTCCCTGTCAGGCGTGGGAACCTGGCAGGTGCCTAGCGAACAGAACAGAATGTAACGGAACCGCGCCTGCACACCTTGCGGCGGTATCCTAAGAGAGAGACAAGAAGGGAAGAATATTGTGGAACAGTGTAAATGAGATCAGCACAAAGGAGAGCCAGTAAGAGTCGTGCCGAGAGAGGAAGGCAACATCTTACTGAGGCGCGTAGTCGGTGGCCGGATCACCGTAGGAGTAACTGACTTAAGGCCTTACTTCAAATTCCGCTGGACAGTTGATTATAGGTTGGCTGTCTACCTTCTACACCTACGAAGACATAGGGGGCAACATTGGGAGAGGGGCGTCTCTAGGGTCCCTGAAGACCTCCAAGCCTTCCCGTCAAACAGGTGGCGTCCTAGCCATAACATATCTGGGGGACGTTAGAAACTAGCAACATCTGGAACCAAAGAACGAGAGAGAGAGAGAGAGCTGTAGAGAACGAACGAACGAGAACAGCAGTTGTGAGGACTATTCCGAATGCTCAGCAGGGTAGGACTACAACACACAGGCGCTATTGGTTGGCAACGATTTCCATCTGCGAGAGAAACTCTGGATGTGCCCATCGGACCGGCTGGTCTCTGAGAGCCCGGTTGAACGTACTCTGGATTGAGGATCCTGAAGCCTTGAGTAAAGAGGTAAAGAGACTGCAACCTTGTGTCCTCGTTATTGCCTGCACCTAACACCATCACCCTCCACCTTACTGGGAAGCCCTTGGGATATACTTCACCTGTGGGAAGGTACACCATCCAGCTGCCATTCCATCACCCCAGCGGACCCCACAGCAGCGTCGGTCACCCTGACCGAACACCACAGGTGGCGTCACGAACCATTGACAAACTGTACAAATCCCATTACTGGACGCCCCTTAGCAGGGTCACGGACCGGGTCTAGCCACCGTGACAGCCTCAGAACCGAACCAGAGAGGCCCGGTACCGAGAACTCGTGGCCCTGTGTCTGGGGGCGCTCCAACAGGATCGTACTTAAGCCTGAAGAATTGGGTCATGTGTGCCTTGGAACGTGTTGGACTGTGATTTATTGCAAAGACTGTGTATTGCTATCTGCCGCAAGATTCCCGCCAAAACTGCCGCCATTATAGCGCCACGAGGAGCACAGGAGAAGAAGAAGGGCGTGGAAGTGGGTGTAGAAGAACCGCAGAGCGCGAACGATAATGGCCGCCCAGTCTAAGCATTGCTGTATCTTGAGGGCGGGCCCGTCAGCCACCGAGGTCCGCCTTCTCATCCTCTACGGAGGGTGGGGACAGTGGGGATGGAGCCGCCCCCGAAAGAGAGCCCGAGAAGAAGATCTGGAGAAGGGGACAAAGATGGCGACTCCCAGGCCACCGCATGGAGACGACCCGGCCAGGCACAGGCCTGTATCGCCTGCGGCGATCCCAGAGTCACCGCCGCTGCAGGACTTGACTGCTGTAAAGCCGCCTGAGGGAAAACCTGGAGGGCGGATGCCTGATGGCTGGGTGGCCGCCGCCGAGGCTCGGCGGCTGGCACGTTACCTGGAAGCCCGTGCCTGAGTGAGTTCCCGGTTGGGCCACCCGACGGAGATCCGTCTTTCCCCTATGTCCCCTCCTCTGCCCACTCCGGCTGCGTCAGAACTTTGCACCCGGTCAGGGAGTTGCGCCCCGCCGAGCGGGACTTAAGAATCCTGCCGGTGATGGAACACCAGCGACGCCTGGTCGCGGCTTGGAGGAAACAGCCGCGATCTGCGGATGTGATAGACCTCACTGGAGAGGAGAAGGTTCCGCCGTCGCACTGGGGAGTGTGTTATGATGCGGTGGTCTAGGAGCAACATGGAACGAGCTCTGAAGGAAGTGGTAACTGTACTGACCGCAGTCCCTAAGCTCAACACAACACTTGAAGTAGCCGTGGAATGCTCCTAACTCTCCCTATGCATCTCGTCACAGCCTAAGAGCTAACTACCCCCAAAGACAGAAGCAGGAAAACCATCCTGCCTCAGAGAAAATCCCCAAAGGATAGATTAGCCCCCCACAAATAATGACTGTGAGTGGAGAGGGAAAAGACATACACAGAATGAAACCAGGATGAGCACAGGAGGCCAGTCTAGCTTGATAGATAGGACAGGATGGAATACTGTGCGGTCAGTATAAAACACTACAAAAATCCACGCAGAGTTTACTAAAAATCTCCACACCTGACTAAAGGTGTGGAGGGTAAATCTGCTTCCCAGAGCTTCCAGCAAGACAGAATTAATTCATACTGATAAGCTGGACAAACATAGGAAGCACTGAACGGATAAGTCCACAATCTGTGAACAGAACAGAGCAAGTAAGAACTTAGCTTTGCTGAACTGGTCAGGAAAACAGGGAAATCCAAAGAGATGTGAATCCAACCAGAAACCATTTACAAGTGGCACTAGCTGAAGGAACAGCCAGACCTAAATAGCCGAGCAGAAGAGAAGATAAGTGGAGGCAGCTGATGACAGCTAACTCCAAGGAGCAGCCATACCACTTGAAACCACAAGAGGGAGCCCAAGAGCAGAACTCACAACAGTACCCCCCCCTTGAGGAGGGGTCACCGAACCCTCACCAGAGCCCCCAGGCCGATCAGGATGAGCCAAATGAAAAGCACAAACCAAATCGGCGGCATAGACATCGGAGGCAACAACCCAAGAATTATCCTCCTGGCCATAACCCCTCCACTTGACAAGATACTGAAGCCTCCGCCTCAAAAAACGAGAATCCAAAATCTTCTCAACCTCATATTCCAACTCTCCCTCAACCAACACCGGGGCAGGAGGGTCAACCGAGGGAACAACGGGCACCACATATCTCCGCAACAAAGATCTATGGAAACCATTATGAATGGCAAAAGAGGCTGGAAGAGCCAAACGAAACAACACCGGATTAATAATTTCAGAAATTTTATAAGGACCAATAAACCGAGGCTTAAACTTAGGGGACGAAACCTTCATAGGAACATGACGAGAACACAACCAAACCAAATCCCCCACACGAAGCCGGGGACCAACACACCGACGGCGGTTAGCAAAACGTTGAGCCCTTTCCTGAGACAACGTCAAATTGTCCACCACATGAGTCCAAATCTGTTGCAGCCTGTCCACCACAGAATCAACACAAGGACAATCAGAAGGCTCAACCTGCCCAGAAGAAAAGCGAGGATGAAAACCAAAATTACAAAAGAAAGGAGAAACCAAAGTAGCCGAACTAGCCCGATTATTAAGGGCAAACTCGGCCAAAGGCAAGAAAGACACCCAATCATCCTGATCAGCAGACACAAAGCATCTCAAATAGGTCTCCAAGGTCTGATTAGTTCGCTCAGTTTGGCCATTAGTCTGAGGATGAAACGCTGAAGAAAAAGACAAATCAATGCCCATCCTAGCACAAAAGGACCGCCAAAATCTAGAGACAAACTGAGAACCTCTGTCAGACACAATATTCTCCGGAATGCCATGCAAACGAACCACATGCTGAACAAACAATGGAACCAGATCTGAGGAGGAAGGCAACTTAGGCAAAGGTACCAGATGGACCATTTTAGAGAACCGGTCACAAACAACCCAGATAACAGACATCTTCTGGGAAACAGGAAGATCCAAAATAAAATCCATGGAAATATGCGTCCAGGGCCTTTCAGGGACCGGCAAAGGCAAAAGCAACCCACTAGCGCGGGAACAGCAAGGCTTGGCTCGGGCACAAGTCCCACAGGATTGCACAAAAGCACGGACATCGCTCGACAAGGACGGCCACCAAAAGGACCTAGCAACCAAATCTCTGGTACCAAAAATCCCAGGATGACCAGCCAACACTGAACAATGAACTTCAGAAATTACCTTACTTGTCCATCTATCAGGAACAAACAGCTTCCCCACAGGACAGCGGTCAGGCCTATCAGCCTGAAATTCCTGAAGCACCCGCCGCAAATCAGGAGAGATGGCAGAAAGAATCACCACTTCCTTAAGAATGCCAACCGGCTCAAGGACTCCAGGAGAATCAGGTGAAAAACTCCTAGAGAGGGCATCAGCCTTAACATTCTTAGATCCCGGAAGATACGAGACCACAAAATCAAAACGGGAGAAAAACAGGGACCATCGAGCCTGTCTAGGATTAAGCCGCTTGGCCGACTCGAGGTAAATCAGATTCTTATGATCGGTCAGGACCACAACGCGGTGCTTAGCTCCCTCAAGCCAATGTCGCCATTCCTCAAACGCCCACTTCATAGCCAACAACTCCCGATTGCCAACATCATAATTGCGTTCCGCAGGCGAAAACTTTCTGGAAAAAAAAGCACACGGTTTCATCAAAGAACCATCAGACTCCCTCTTAGACAAAACGGCCCCTGCCCCAATCTCAGAAGCGTCAACCTCAACCTGAAAAGGAAGAGAAACATCCGGCTGACGCAACACGGGGGCAGAAGTAAATCGGCGTTTAAGCTCCTGAAAGGCCTCAACAGCCGCAGAGGACCAATTCGTCACATCCGCGCCTTTCTTCGTCATATCAGTAAGGGGCTTAACTACACTGGAAAAGTTGGCAATGAAACGGCGATAGAAATTAGCAAAGCCCAAAAATTTTTGAAGGCCCTTCACAGATGTGGGTTGAATGCAGTCATGAATAGCTTGGACCTTAACAGGATCCATTTCTATAGACGAGGGAGAAAAAATAAAACCCAAAAAAGAGACCTTCTGAACTCTGAATAGTCACTTAGACCCCTTCACAAACAAAGCATTATCACGAAGGATCTGGAACACCATCCTGACCTGCTTCACATGAGACTCCCAATCATCGGAAAAAATCAAAATATCATCCAAATATACGACCATGAATTTATCAAGATAATTGCGGAAAATATCATGCATGAAAGACTGGAACACAGATGGAGCATTAGAGAGCCCAAATGGCATCACAAGGTATGCAAAATGGCCTTTGGGCGTATTAAATGCAGTTTTCCATTCATCACCCTGTTTAATACGAACAAGATTATATGCCCCTTGGAGGTCAATCTTAGTAAACCAACTAGCCCCCTTAATCTGAGCAAACAAATCAGTAAGCAAAGGCAAGGGGTATTGGAATTTGACCGTGATCTTATTAAGAAGACGATAATCAATACAGGGTCTCAAGGAGCCATCCTTCTTAGCAACAAAAAAGAAACCCGCTCCCAATGGTGACGAAGAGGGCCAAATATGCCCCTTCTCCAAAGACTCCTTAACATAACTCCGCATGGCGGCATGCTCTGGTACAGACAGATTGAAAAGTCGGCCCTTAGGGAACTTGCAACCAGGAATCAAGTTAATAGCACAATCACAGTCCCGGTGCGGTGGAAGGGAACTGGACTTGGGCTCATCAAATACATCCTGGAAATCCGACAAAAACTCAGGGACCTCAGAAGAGGGGGAAGAGGAAATTGACATCAAAGGAACGTCACTGTGTACCCCTTGACAACCCCAACTAGTCACAGACATAGTTTTCCAATCCAGCACCGGATTATGTTCCTGTAACCATGGAAAACCCAGTACAACAACATCATGCAGGTTATGCAACACCAGAAAACGGCAATCTTCCTGATGTGCTGGAGCCATGTACATAGTCATCTGCGTCCAGTACTGAGGTTTATCCTTGGCCAAGGGTGTAGTATCAATACCCCTCAAAGGAATAGGGCTCTGCAAAGGCTGCAAGGAAAAACCACAGCGCCTAGTGAATTCTAAGTCCATTAAGTTCAGGGCAGCGCCTGAATCCACAAATTCCATGACAGAAAAGGACGACAATGAGCAAATCAGGGTCACAGATAAGAGAAATTTAGGCTGTATAGTACTAATGGTAACAGACCTAGCGACTCTCTTAGTACGCTTAGGACAATCAGAGATAACATGAGCCGAATCACCACAGTAAAAACACAGCCTATTCTGACGTCTGAATTCCTGCCGTTCTGTTCTAGTCAAAATCCTATCACATTGCATAGGTTCAGGACTTTGCTCAGAGAACACTGCCATATGGTGCACAGCTTTGCGCTCGCGCAGACGCCGATCAATCTGAATGGCTAGAGACATAGATTCGCTCAAACCGGCAGGCGTAGGAAAGCCCACCATAACATCTTTAAGGGCTTCAGAAAGACCTTTTCTGAAAATAGCAGACAGAGCCTCCTCATTCCATTTAGTGAGCACAGACCATTTTCTAAATTTCTGGCAGTATAATTCTACCGCTTCCTGACCTTGACACAAGGCCAACAGGGTTTTTTCTGCATGATCCACAGAATTAGGTTCGTCATACAATAATCCGAGCGCTTGAAAAAATGCGTCTACATTCAATAATACCGGATCCCCTGTTTCAAGAGAAAAAGCCCAGTCTTGAGGATCACCACGCAGCAAGGATATGACGATTTTTACTTTCCGAATGGGATCACCAGAAGAACGGGGTTTCAAAGCAAAAAACAATTTGCAGTTATTTTTAAAGTTCAAAAACTTGGATCTGTCCCCAAAAAACAAATCAGGAGTAGGAATTCTAGGCTCTAAAGCCGGAGTCTGAACAACATAATCTTGGATATTCTGTACTCTTGCAGCAAGTTGATTCACACGAGAAAACAAACCCTGAACATCCATGCCAGAGCATATATCCTGAACCACCCAGATATCAAGAGGAAAAAAAAGAGACAAACTAGAGCACAGAAAAAAAAATGGTTCAGAAATTTCTTTTCCTTCTTTTGAGCTGCATTTAATTCACTTTTGGCCACTTGTACTGTTATGATGCAGTGGTCTAGGAGCAACATGGAATGAGCTCTGAAGGAAGTGGTAACTGTACTGACCGCAGTCCCTAAGCTCAACACAACTCTAGAAGTAGCCGTGGAATGCTCCTAACTCTCCCTATGCATCTTGTCACAGCCTAAGAGCTAACTACCCCCGAAGACAGAAGCAGGAAAACCATCCTGCCTCAGAGAAAATCCCCAAAGGATAGATTAGCCCCCCACAAATAATGACTGTGAGTGGAGAGGGAAAAGACATACACAGAATGAAACCAGGATGAGCACAGGAGGCCAGTCTAGCTTGATAGATAGGACAGGATGGAATACTGTGCGGTCAGTATAAAACACTACAAAAATCCACGCAGAGTTTACTAAAAATCTCCACACCTGACTAAAGGTGTGGAGGGTAAATCTGCTTCCCAGAGCTTCCAGCAAGACAGAATTCATTCATACTGATAAGCTGGACAAACATAGAAAGCACTGAACGGATAAATCCACAATCTGTGAACAGAACAGAGCAAATAAGAACTTAGCTTTGCTGAACTGGTCAGGAAAACAGGGAAATCCAAAGAGATGTGAATCCAACCAGAAACCATTTACAAGTGGCACTAGCTGAAGGAACAGCCAGACCTAAATAGCCGAGCAGAAGAGAAGATAAGTGGAGGCAGCTGATGACAGCTAACTCCAAGGAGCAGCCATACCACTTGAAACCACAAGAGGGAGCCCAAGAGCAGAACTCACAAAAGTGCCACTTACAACCACCGGAGGGAGCCCTAGAGCGGAATTCACAACAGGAGTGGTGGTCTTCTACAACCCCAGGCAGGAGAGGGGGTTATCCAGGAGATCGGAAAACCCCTGCAGGTCCGTGTTGATCGGAGCGAGGTGGAACCCCGCTACGGGACAAGTGAAGAGACCCGTGATCTGAGGCCAGGTGATGCTGTAACCTATACCCGGTGGCGGAGGGAGGCCGGCTGGGTGGCCAGGGGTGTCCAGCGATGCGCAGCCCTACAGGTTGAAGCCGGAGCTCCCGACGCAGGGGTCCTTGTTGCGGACCACCAAGAGAGCCAGGCCCCGCGTGTGACTGTGGATCCCACCCGTGCTCAACGGAGAGGAGTGGTCTGTGAGGTGAGACCACAACCTTCGCAGCACTAAATCTCGAAGATCCGAAATATGTACATAGTTCATTGTGTTCCTGCTGCTACCTTCAACCCGTCCAGGGTTAACTCCTAGGGATCCCTTTGTTTACCCGGGATCCCTATTGTTTTCTACTGTTTTTCTATTGTTACTCCACGTTCTTCATTGCCTTAAAGACTGCCTGATCATGGACGGTGAATGATTCAGAACTGTTTTGTATATAGTTTGCACCTTCTTAAAGGTGCCCCCTACTGGTTTTACAAGGGAAAGAAGACTTTGCGAAGATAATGCTGCTGGACATGACGCAGAAGGTCTTGCTTTCCGGGAACTTGCAGACAGAGAGAGAGTCTGCACTAGATACTTGGGTCCCTCTTAAAGGGGAAGTTTACATGATTGCAATAAAAGTTAAAATGTTAATGATGTTCAAATTTAGATAATGTTGATAGAGATTGAGGACAGGAAAGCTTAAAGTGAACCCGTAGGGGTTAGAGAGAGAGTCCTCCTGAAAACTGTAGGAAGATGGTCGGCACAATGACAGTAGGCCCAGCCAAGGAGCTAGGCGGTCCTGCATTGGTGAAGTGAGAACGGAAAAGAAAGTTGAGTTGTTGTAGTACTTGATAGTAGGCCTTTAGTGGGTTCAGCGTATACGCCCTTAAAGGAAAAGTTAACCAAAGTTTGCACTTAGTAGAATACCCGGCTGGGTACTGAGAGTTATTTATAGTCATAATGTTATTTAAAAATATTTAACTGTTATTTTTGTTTGTAACGTTCAAGTGTCCTTACCTCCCATAAAGGGAAGCACCTTTTCTATTTACTTGTTCTTAGCATTCAAAATTTTGTATGTCTTTCACTGCATTATATTGTTGTTCTTCTTCCCAGTCCAGGAGTACTGGATTTAACCGGGGGGAGTGCAGCACCCCAGAGACCTGGTCGTTGCAGTATGTCCCCAAGGCGAGTAGTGGTACGTCCAATGGCACTAAAGAGTTCTCCTGACCAGGTATCACCAGAACACATTACACTTCACACTCCGGCCACTAGGGGGAGAAAAAGGCTTTATTTATTGGGCCACTCCTCACACTGGTAAAACTAGGGGCTGGGGAGGAAGTTAGTCAGAAGCTGACTAGGTTGGAACCAGGCCACACCCTGTGGCAGGGGGTGTTGCAGGGAGAAGACACAGGGGGGTCCCTGTCAGGCGTGGGAACCTGGCAGGTGCCTAGCGAACAGAACAGAACATAACGGAACCGCGCCTGCACACCTTGCGGCGGTATCCTAAGAGAGAGACAAGAAGGGAAGAATATTGTGGAACAGTGTAAACGAGATCAGCACAAAGGAGAGCCAGTAAGAGTCGTGACGAGAGAGGAAGGCAACATCTTACTGAGGCGCGTAGTCGGTGGCCGGATCACCGTAGGAGTAACTGACTTCAGGCCTTACTTCAAATTCCGCTGGACAGTTGATTATAGGTTGGCTGACTACCTTCTACACCTACGAAGACATAGGGGGCAACATTGGGAGAGGGCCGTCAAACGGGTGGCGTCCTAGCCATAACATATCTGGGGGACGTTAGAAACTAGCAACATCTGGAACCAAAGAACGAGAGAGAGAGCTGTAGAGAACGAACGAATGAGAACAGTGTGAGGACTATTCCGAATGCTCAGCAGGGTAGGACTACAACACACAGGCGCTATTGGTAGGCAACGATTTCCATCTGCGACGGAAACTCTAGATGTGCCCATCGGACCGGCCGGTCTCTGAGAGCCCGGTTGAACGTACTCTGGATTGAGGATCCTGAAGCCTTGAGTAAAGAGGTAAAGAGACTGCAACCTTGTGTCCTCGTTATTGCCTGCACCTCACACCATCACCCTCCACCTTACTGGGAAGCCCTGGGGATATACTTCACCTGTGGGAAGGTACACCATCCAGCTGCCATTCCATCACCCCAGCGGACCCCACAGCAGCGTCGGTCACCCTGACCGAACACCACAGGTGGCGTCACGAACCATTGACAGACTGTACAAATCCCATTACTGGACGCCCCTTAGCAGGGTCATGGACCGGGTCTAGCCACCGTGACAGCCTCAGAACCGAACCAGAGAGGCCCGGTACCGAGAACTCGTGGCCCTGTGTCTGGGGGCGTTCCAACTGCATGATTTGCGGCTGTTAGACAGCCTCAAAGTGGGAATTGTGTAAAAAAAAAGGCAATCTCAACATATGTTGAGGTTATTATTATTATTATTATTTATTGTTATAGCGCCATTTATTCCATGGTGCTTTACATGTGAGGAGGGGTATACATAATAAAAACAAGTACAATAATCTTAAACAATACAAGTCATAACTGGTACAAGAGGAATGAGGACCCTGCCCGCAAAGGCTCACAATCTACAAGGGATGGGTGAGAATACAGTAGGTGAGGGTAGAGATGGTCATGCAGCGGTTTGGTCGATCGGTGGTTACTGCAGGTTATAGGCTTGTCTGAAGAGGTGGGTCTTCAGGTTCTTTTTGAACTAATAGTTGTCTAACAGCCACAAATCATGCAGCACCAGAGCCTCGAATGTAGTATACAAGCACGCCTAGATGCTCGGATAACACCCGAAACGTTATCCGAGCATGTTCATTTATCACTAATAGGCGTATCTGCCTGTCAATGGAAAAAACTCACAGGCTTATCAAAATGAACAATACTTGAGGGATTGATATTTTTAGTTGTTGTTTGTTTACAGAGGATTAGTTGATAAGGTGAGTATAATATAATTTTTTATTTTTTGTTAATTTTACACTTAAAAATAACTCTCAACATTGTCCCCTGCTCGCGCTGATCACAGGTGGAGCAGGGGACATTCATGTGAGCCGTCTTCAGCACCCGGCATCTGAGAACAGCGCAAACTCTGCTGCTCGTCTCAGGCGCCAGTATGTGTGATACTGATGCATCACACGGGCCGCACTCATTTAGCACACATATGAATCACAAGTACACACAGACACGGATATCTCCAGTACTGTTTTTTCCAGTACCAAAAATATCAGGATGTGTTAAAGAACCCTAATACACTATTCCTACTTCAGCAGCTAATCCTACCCTAATTGCAGCTAACAGCGGTATCATTGTATAGAATCTATTTGAATTAGTCCTGTAAAGGGATGTTGATTTAATGTTGCAGAAGCAAGTGCAGCGCCCCAGAGATCTGGTCGTTGCAGTAATGTCGCTCTGCCACTAAGGGGAGTGATGGTACGTCTGATGGCACTAAAGGAGTTCTACTGACCAGGTATCACCAAGCACACACTACACTTCACACTCCGGCCACTAGGGGGAGGAAAAGGCTTATTTATTGGGCCACTTCTCACATTGGTAAAACTAGGGTCGGACAGGAAGTTAGGCAGAACGAAGCCTGGGAGAGCTCCAGGGAGGACCTGTCAGAGCTGGGAAATCTGGCAGGTACCTAGCGAAAGGACAGATTGTTACGGAACCGCGCCTGCACTACCTTGCGGCGGTATCCTAAGAAAGAGACAAGAAAGGAAGGATATTGCGGAACAGTGAGAAACGAGATCAGCACAAAGGAGATCCAGTAGGAGTCGTGCCCCGAGAACGGCAACATCTTACTGAGGCGCATAGCCGGTGGCCGGAGCACCGAAGAAGTAACAGTCTCCACGCATTACTTCAAACAGCGGCAGGACAGTTAATTACAGGTTGGCTGTCTACCATACAACACCTAAGAAGGACATAGGAGGCAATCGTGGGAGAGGGGCGACACTAGGGTTCCAGAATAACTCCAGGCCTACCTGTCATAAAGGTGCGTCCTAGCCATAACATACCTGGGGGACGGAGAAGAGAAAGATCTAGAACGAACGAGAACAGAAGTTGTGAGGACTATCCTGAATGCTCAGCAGGGAAGCACTACAACACACAGGCGCTAGTGGGTAGACACTGATTTTCACCTGCAAAGGGAACTCTGGATGTGCCTTCAGACCGGATTGAGGATCCTGAAACCTTCAGTAAAAGGTAAAGAAACTGAACCCTGTGTCCTCGTTATTCCTCGCACTACGCACCATCATCCTTTATTGGACGCCCCTTAGCAGGGTCACGGACCGGGTCCAGCCACCGTGACAACCCCAGAACTGAGACAGAAAGGACCGGTACCAAGTACCCTGTGGCCCTGTGTCTGGGGGCGATCCACAGGTACTGGAACACTACAGTATATAACACACAGTCCCTTCTACAACAGAAACTCTCCCTACGCTATTTTCAGGTACAATGAACCGAACATAGTGTCACTGGGTCTTATATAGACCCGATGACGCTATGCGGCAGGCCTATCTCAGTAATGCCAGTAGCTAAAATGGCTACGGCATTATCAAGATTGACAGGCAGCACATGCATGTTTTGTGTCAGAAAATCAGGTGTCAAACATGCGGGACGTTGAATCGGGCATTGCGACCAAGTACCCAGATACTCAATCGAGTACCGAGTGTCTTGAGATCCAGGATGCTCGATCGAGTCCAAAGCAGTGCCAAGCACTATTGGAGAGGCAGGCCTCATACACGTCCTGTAAAAATTATGAAGGAGAGCATCATAAACACACTGTAAAAATTAAGAGCGAGAACCACATGATGACCCTCTTATAATATGCAGCGAGAACCACTTGATCACTGTGGTGAAGTGTAACAATTCTGAAGGTACTATGGAATCTGATTGCGTGGGATAAAACGAATCTGAGACCAAAGTTGAGGCAAATAAACTGTATTTAAAGGGAATCTGTCACCTCATTTTGCCGTGATAAGCTTCGGCCACTGCCATTAGGGGCTTATCTACAGCATTCTGTAATGCTGTAGATGAGCCCCCAATGTAACCTGAAAGATAATAAAAACAAGTTGGATTATACTCACTCAGGAGTGGTCCGGTGTGGTCCGGTGCGATGGGCGTCGCATGTCCGGGTCCAGCGCCTCCATCTTCATACAATGTTGCCATCCTCCTTGCTTCTGTTGCGGCATCTGCCCTGTTGAGGGCAGAGCAAAGTACTGCAGTGCGCAGGTGCCGGGAAAGGTCAGAGAGGCACGGCACCTGCGCACTGCAGTACTTTACGCTGCCCTCAACAGGGCAAATCAGTATGCCCGCACAGGAGCCGCAACAGAAGCAAGGAAGAGGACGTCATCGCATGAAGATGGGAGGCGCCAGACCCGGACCGCGACGCCCATCGGACCGCACCAGGACCGCCCCTGGGTGAGTATAATCTAACTCATGGTGGCGCAGTGGTTAGCACAGCAGCCTTGTAGCGCTGGAGTCCTGGGTTCCAACACCACCAAGGACAACATCTGCAAAGAGTTTGTATGTTCTCTCCGTGTTTGCGTTGGTTTCCTCCGGGCACTCCGGTTTCCTCCCACATTCCAAAGACATACTGATAGGGAATTTAGATTGTGAACCCCATCGGGGACAGTGATGATAATGTGTGCAAAATGTAAAGCGCTGCGGAATATGTTAGCGCTATATAAAATAAAGATTATTATCTTTCAGGATACATCGGGGGCTTATCTACAGCATTACAGAATGCTGTAGACAAGCCTCTAATAGTGGTGGCCGCAGTATATAGTGGAAAATGAGGTGACAGATTCCCTTTAACAAAGCAAGGAATATAACACAAACTAACAGAGACAATCCTGAAATTACAGCGAAGTGCACATGACAAAATGAAAATGTCCAGCAACTATTATAGCGGAGCGCGACCGCTAATGCAAGTCCAGCAGTTATATGAAGCAAGAGTGCGACCTACACTCCTACGTGGTGGTCCAAAAATAGGCAGACAGTGGACACCTCTCATAGAAGTCCGGAAATATGCAGGTGGAGCACAACAAGTAGAAGGCTTTTCAGTGTACCTCTTTTTGGGCTGAAAATCTTGGCTTGCGCAGGCGTGTACTATGGAGGACATAGAATGAACTTCAATCCAATGTTGCAGCCAGCATGAAGCCAGCGGGTAAGGAAAGGGTGAATCAAATACCCGAAAACTCCGCCCATATGACCGAAAACCGGTCTCGCCAAATTCAGATGACAAGTTCCCTTTAAGTCCAGCACATCAGCCCGCACAGAACAGTCCTAGAATTAGTACTCAGATAATAGAAATGTCAGAAATTCTTACGGACCACTGCAGAACCAGAAATGTATAGCTCCTCTCTTTAGCAGTTTGGACAAAAGGTAACCACCACAGGATCAGAAAGCAGCATAGGGGACTGAAGGCAGCTGGAAGTGATGAGGCAGAGCACAGAGTAAACAAGCAGCAGCAGGAACTCCTGAAGCAAGCCAGAAGGAAGCTCAGTAGCCATCAGCAACAACAAACTAATCAGGCAAGGAGTGTTTCTCGACCTGGACTTAAATAACAGAACTGACATGAAGTTCAAGGACAGGGAGAAGTACCAGACTTGGATGAGGGCAAAACAGGCTCCATAGAACATCTGGAAACCTTACGAGTCGCCCGCCAGGGCCGTGGGGTACTCGATACTGGGTCCGGTGTTCACAGGGGAATGTCACGGTGGCTGTGACCCGGTCCGTGGCCCTGGGTGCCCATGTAAAAAGGAAAGGTTTTTAAAGGGAATAAAGTTTATGTTCGTGACACCACCTGTGATATTCGGTCAGTGGGGACCGACGCTGCTTTAAGGGGTCCGCTGGGGTGAAGTTATGGCAGCTAGATGGTATATCTTCACACAGGTGAAGTATAGATCCCCAGGGCTTCCCAGTGTGAAGGTGGTAGAATGGTGAGAGGTGCAGAGAAGAACAAGGACACAGGATTGCAGTCTCTTTACCTTGTTTACTGTTGGTTTCAGCATCCACAGTCCAGGGCACCAGACCACAGGGCAGGCAGAGAAGTCCGGGCAAACCCTGGGTAAGTCAGGTGGGAGCCTACCACTCTGCGCTTTCTGTCCCTAAGTCCCTGCTGCCACTAAGTGTCTCAGAAAAGGTATTTAATCGTTCTGCTGTCCTAGGACAGGTACCTGTATGGCAGGCAGCTTGAGCCGTAGGTTCTGGGGTCCGTTCTTGGTGACTCCGGGCTTCTGAGCGCTGCTTTGCCACAGGTAATTGTGGGCAGAGTATTGGTAATACAATGCCCTCCGGTTCTGCTCCGTGTCGTAGAGTCCACGTAAGCCTCGGGTTCCCGGCTCCTTGCACTATAGCTCTTCAGAGGCCTGCTCGTGGCCTCCTGGAGCTCTCACTTTCCTCTGTGCTCCCTCCTGTCTGTCCTTGCACACCGACTCTCTGCACTAACTGAACTCACTCCGCTTCCAAACCAGGATCTTTATTGAGGGAAGCATCCCTAAAACAGGGTTTTAAGTTCCCCCTACTGGCCTGAAATTGGAAGGTGTTGTGTGTGTGTAAACCTACCAAAGGAAATCCCATTTGTCTCCGGACATAGCACTTTTCCCCCGAGAGGAAGGCAGCACTACTGTGGTACCTGAACTCCTGGAGTGCCACACTTACATGAAGTTGGCAGTATCAAGCCTTTCACGAACCATTCTACCAAGTACATAAGACATCCGCCGTCAGTCAAGCACTAAACATCCGTGGGACAACTCCGCTTGGAGGTGGAAATATCATTGATGCAACCTGTGCGGCGACACTTCTACATCCAATGTAAAACATATGCACTATGTGCAATGGCTGCCAAAAATTATAATGATGCACTGCAATACACTCTGGAAGACACATAGAGGAGGTTTTCAAAAACCTTTTTAAGCATTTAGATGAAGTGGGATTCCTAGACTTCATAGAATCATAGAATGTTAGAGTTGGAAGAGACCTCCTTGGTCATCTGGTCCAACCCCCTGCTCAAAGCAGGATTCACTAAATCATCCCAGACAGATGTCTGTCCAGCCTGTGTTTGAAGACTTCCATTGAAAGAGAATTTACCAACTCTCGTGGCAGCCTGTTCCACTCATTGATCACCCTAACTGTCAAAAAAAATTTTTTATATCTAATCTGTGTCTCCTCTCATTCAATTTCATTCCATTGCTTCTAGTCTTTCCTTGTGCAAATGAGAATAAAGATGATCCTTCTACAGTGTGACAGCCCTTGTAACGCTGATTTACTATTTTCCAAAAATTGGAAAGAGGCACCGCGATACATCCTGAAAGAGACGTAGAGGATGGCCTCAGAAAAAAACTTTTTTTTAGTATTTGGAAGGAGTGGGACTCCTACACTCATAAAGCCAAATCAGTATGTGCGAGGGCTGAAAAAAAATGTTCTTTACAGGTAAGCCTTTAAAAATTATATAGTAGTGTATCATACACTACCTTGTAAAATTATGAGCGAGCGTCGGATCATAACCGTGAAAAAAGGAGCATTTTATTTGACTTTGTCTACTGTCATCTGCTGTTGTGGAAAAGTCTTGGCCAATCCAGGCCCTATTCATTATAAGAGTCAGCATGTCAGCATTTTTAGTTGACAGGCAAAAGCACCTATCAGTTATTATGCTCTAGGCGGCACTAAAAATCTGCTCTGACAAAACTCTAGTGACAGGGCAGGCTAGCACCTCCAAGGTGAAGAGGGACAGTTCAAACCATGTGTCCTGCTTGGATACTCAATAGCTGTACGGTACACAGGAATCATGGAGGAAACTGGTACGGTCGGCTTGTTAAAATCTTGTAGCTCCATTGGTTGTTCCTTACTGGTCTTTTTATTCATCGGATGTCTCCCACCATTTGGTGGAACGCGTACCTCCTCTTCTTGGAATGCATAAGGCATGGAATGCTTCCTGTCCGGAATAGTCTTCTGCTTAGTAACCACTGATGCAATTTCTGCCATCTGCAGATGTCACTTTTTTTCTCCTGTGTAAACCAAACTGTCTGCACAGCTAATGTTGGGGTGCTCAGGTAGGATCCCAGACTTAGTGCAAATAATAAGAAAACCTGGCACACATCGTATAGATGCTGTGAAAGAGTTAATGTATAGTACATACAAAAGTAGACGTTTCGGTCGTGATGACCTTCATCAATGTACTAAAGTAGTATACTATGAGGTATAGTAACTGTCAATTTGTTTAGGGCAGAAAAGACCCCGTTATACGAACTTGCTCAAAAGCAGAGGGAAGTATTGCCAAGATGGCAATGAATCGCTGCTGTGATTCAAGTGCAGAGACAGGGACACGGTATCCATTGTAAAGTCTATTTCCTTCAAGAAAACCATGATTTTTACATACATCAAAGTATCTAGTACTTGACTGCCTGTAAAGGTCTTAAGTATGAAAGAATGACATTGGATTGACTAACAGCATTGAAGTTGTTCAACAATAGACTTCATCATCAAAAATTCAAATTGCCTATAATTGTACTTACAGTGTGTATCAATCTGATCATCTCCTCCTGTCCTACATTATACTGCCTGCAGATTCATGATGGCAGGATCCCTTTAAACCCTTTCAGCATGCACCGTACATATACTGCTCTGCGGGACCTGCATTCCCGCAAAGAAATGTATATGTACAGAGCCACGATCGAACAGGCTAACGCTGAGCGCCGCCGTGATCGGGTATGGGTGTGAGAGCTGACACCCTGAAGTAATGCCCACGATCAGTGCTAACACAGATCGCGAGCGCTAAGCCCCTTTAATGCCGCTGTCATTACTGACAGCAACATCGAGGAGATCGCGCAGGGAGTGGCTCCCTGTGTGCTTCCATCAGCACAATGCGATGTGATCACGTTGTGCTGATTGTCTCCATGGTGACCCCCAGCCACAAGATGGCTGTGGTTTCCTTCAGGGACATCATGTGCACACTTGTCAATGCCTGTTGAGAGCATGTTAATCCAACAAATACATTTATTTATGCAAAAAAAAAAATAAACAGAAAAAGTGCACATATTTGGTATTGCCGCGTTTGGAATGACACGTTCTATAAAACTGTCCCACTAGCTAACCCCCCTTCAGTGAACACCAAAAAAAATGAGGCAAAAAACAATACTTTATCATCATATCGCCAAACTGCAATAAAATGTGATAAAAAAGACGAATGCAAATAAAAATGGTTCCGCTGAAAATATCATCTTGTCCTGCAAAAATCTGCCACCTAGCTCCATCAGCAGAAAAATAAAAAAGTTATAGCTCTTAGAATAAAGCGATGCAAAAATAATTATTTTTTCTATAAGGCTATGTGCACACGTTGCGGATTAGGCTTAGGAATTTCTGGTGCGGATTCTGCCTCTCCTGGCAGAAAACGCACCTGCGGATTTGTCACGTTTTTTGTGCGGTTCCGCAGCGTCTTTTGTGCATTTTTGCTGCGGTTTTCTTGCAGATTTGCTGCGTTTTTTACCCCTGCGGTTTTCTATAATGGAATGGGTACAAAAACGCTGCAGATTCACAAAAAAGAAGTGACATGCTACTTCTTTTAAACCGCAGTGTTTCTGCAGCGGATTTTTTGCAAAGTGTGCACAGCATTTTTTTTCTCATTGATTTACATTGTACTGTAAATCAATTGCGGATCTGCAGCGTTTCTGCACTGCAAAAAACGCTGCGGATCCGCAGGGAATCCGCAACGTGTGCACAAACCCTTAAATAGTTTTTATATTGTGAAAGCGCCAAAGCATTAAAAAAATATAAATGGGGTATCGCTGACCTGAAGGATAAAGCTGCTTTATCAATGTTAGCACGTGTGGAACGGTGTATAAAAAGAGGGAAAAAAAATCCCAATTGGCTGCTTTTTTCATTCTAATTTTCAAAAATCAGAATAGAAAGCGATCAAAAAAATGTCATGTGCCCAAAAAATGGTACCAATAAAAACATCAACTTGTCCTGCAAAAAACAAGCCATCACATGACTTTGTCGGCTGAAACATGGAAAAATTATAGCTCTCAAAATACAGGGATGCAAAATCTATTTTTTGCAATAAAAAGCGTATTTTAGTGTGTGACAGTAGCCAAACATAAAAACACAATATAAATCTGATATCGCCGTAATCGCACCGACCCGAAGAATAAAGTCGCCTAATCACTTATACCGCACGGTGAACAGTGCAAAAATAAATAAACCCAATTCTTCACCTGCTGTTGATTTTTTCCATTTTGCCTCCCAAAGATTGCAGTAAGGCTCAACGCACATTTATCCTGCGCTCTGCGCTGAGCTCTTACACCAGGGTTTCCCTGTAAATCTTTGAAATACGTGATACTGATGCAACACCTGTCAGAAGATTTCGTGTAATGAGGCAGATGGAGGCACTGTGGTTTGCCATCAGACATGTGATCCTGCGGTGTTCGTCTTTTCAGGCCAGCATAACAATGCGGTCCACCACAGTTTTATGCCCTTCTGAAAAGAAAGACAACTCTGAACAGATGCCAGACGGAGTCCAGAGTAATTCTGTTGCCTCATTATAGTAGATGGAACTCTCGGGAGTTCTATCCGAATCACGTCACTCAGAGATATAGTTTGAAACTCCAAAGTAAGTGCTCAGGGTAGAGATAAATGTGACCATAAATGCTACATTTGCTACTGCTTGTTTCTGGAAAATAGCCATGGCGTAAAAATCGTCACTGCACCTGTAGATAAATTCTCAAAAGGAGTATAATTTTAAAAATGGGGTCACTTGAGGGGGGATTTTGCTTTTCTAGCACTTAGGGTTTCTGTATATAGAATCAGCAAATTCTGCACACCAAGAGGCAAATAGTGACCCATCTCTCTCAAGTCTTGCTGTGTGGCTAAGCGTTACTGTACCACCACATATGGGGTATTTCTACATTAAGCAGAAATTGTGGGACAAATGTTGGGGCCATTTTACCCATATCCCAGTATGAAAATGTAAAATTTGGGGCTAACACACAATTTGTGTGGCAAAAATGTAAATTATTTTTTGTTCACTGCCCAATGGTATAAAATTCTGTGACAAACCTGTGGTGTTAATATGATCACTGCACCCATAGATTAATTAATTGAGAGGTTTAGTTTGTAAAATGGGGTCACTTATGGATGATTCTGCTGCTCTGGCACCTCACGGGTTCTGTCAATTTGACATGGCACCCTCAAATCAGTGCAGCAAACTCTGCACTGTAATATGGCCCTGCCGTGCGCCCAAACAGTGGTTTTCCCACACATACGGAGTATTGGCATGATTAGAAGAAATTGAACAACAAATTGTATGGTGCAATTTCTCCTGTTACCTTTTTTAAAATAAAAAAAATTGGGTCTAAAGGAAATTATTTTTTAAAAAAGGTTAAATGTTTATTTTTTTCCTTCCACGTTGCATTAATTCCTGTGAAGCACTTAAAGGGTTAATAAACTACTTTAATGTGGTTTTGAGGACCATGAGGGGTGCAGTTTTTAGAATGGGGTTACTTTTTGGCACCTTCTTTCCTACAGGTTCCTCAGAGTCACTTCAAATGTGATATGGTCTCTAAAAAAATGGTTTTGTACATTTTGTTGTTAAAAATGAGAAATCGCTCGTGAAATTGTAACCCTTATAACTTCCTAACAAAAAAATGTGTTTTAAAAATTGTGCTGATGTAAAGTAGACATGTGGGAGAAGTTATTTATCAACTATTTTGTGTAACATAACTATCTGATTTAAGAGCATAAAAATTAAAAGTTTGAAAATTGCTACATTTTCAAAATTTTCACCAACTTTCTGACATTTTCACAAATACACTTAAGTAATCTACTATATAATTGTCTAAGGGTCACTTCCGTCTGTCTGTCTGTCCTTCTGTCACGGTTATTCATTCGCTGATTGGTCTCGGCAGCTGTCTGTCATGGCTGCCGCGACCAATCAGCGACGGCCACAGTCCGGAAAAAATGGCCGCTCCTTTCTCCCCGCAGTCAGTGCCCGGCGTCTGCATACTCCCCTCCGGTCAGCGCTCACACAGGGTTAATGGCAGCGTTGACCGCGGTGTAACGCACTCGGTTAACGCTACTGTTGACCCTGGGTGACCAAGTTTTTACTATTCATGCTGCTTATGCAGCATGAATAGTAAAAATATCTAATGTTAAAAATAATAAAAAAATAAAAAATAGTTACATACTCACCCTCTGGTGGCCCCCCCGGATCAGGAACCGGCCTTTTCCGCTCCGCACGACGCCCCGGTGACCACTGCATGCATTGTGGTCTCGGGAGATGATGACGTTCGGTCTCGCGAGACCGCTACGTCATCATCGTGCGAGACCGCAATGCAATCTTCAGACCGGACCGCGCGCCAAGCATCGGGAACCGGCCGCTTCAATCCGGAGGCTCCAGGAGGTGAGTATGTAACTATTTTTTATTTTAATTCTTTTTTTTAACAGGGATATGGTGCATACTATGTGACTGGCCAATATACTATGTGACTGGGCAGTATACTACGCGACTGGCCAATATACTACGTGGCTCTGTGCTGTATACTACCTTGCTCTGTGCTGTATACTATGTGGCTCTGTGCTGTATACTACGTGACTGTGCTGTATACTACGTGACTGGCCAATATACTACATGGCTCTGTGCTGTATACTACCTGGCTCTGTGCTGTATACTACGTGGCTCTGTGCGTAGCTGGGCAATATACTATGTGACTGTGCAATATACTACGTGATTTACGTGACTGGGCAATATACTACGTGACTGGGCAATATACTATGTGGCTGGGCAATATACTACGTGGCTGGGCAATATACTATGTGACTGGGCAATATACTATGTGGCTGGGCAATATACTACGTGACTGGGCAATATACTACGTGGCTGGGCAATATACTACGTGGCTGTGCAATATACTACTTGGCTGGGCAATATACTTCGTGGCTGGGCAATATACTACGTGGCTGGGCAATATACTATGTGGCTGCAATATACTACTTGGCTGGGCAATATACTACGTAGCTGGGCAATATACTACGTGACTGGGCAATATACTACGTAGCTGGGCAATATACTACGTGGCTGTGCAATATACTACTTGGCTGGGCAATATACTATGTGGCTGGGCAATATACTACGTGACTGGGCAATATACTACGTGACTGGGCAGTATACTACGCGACTGGCCAATATACTACGTGGCTCTGTGCTGTATACTACCTTGCTCTGTGCTGTATACTATGTGGCTCTGTGCTGTATACTACGTGACTGTGCTGTATACTACGTGACTGGCCAATATACTACATGGCTCTGTGCTGTATACTACCTGGCTCTGTGCTGTATACTACGTGGCTCTGTGCGTAGCTGGGCAATATACTATGTGACTGTGCAATATACTACGTGATTTACGTGACTGGGCAATATACTACGTGACTGGGCAATATACTATGTGGCTGGGCAATATACTACGTGGCTGGGCAATATACTATGTGACTGGGCAATATACTATGTGGCTGGGCAATATACTACGTGACTGGGCAATATACTACGTGGCTGGGCAATATACTACGTGGCTGTGCAATATACTACTTGGCTGGGCAATATACTTCGTGGCTGGGCAATATAATACGTGGCTGGGCAATATACTATGTGGCTGCAATATACTACTTGGCTGGGCAATATACTACGTAGCTGGGCAATATACTACGTGACTGGGCAATATACTACGTGGCTGGGCAATATACTACGTGGCTGTGCAATATACTACTTGGCTGGGCAATATACTATGTGGCTGGGCAATATACTACGTGACTGGGCAATATACTACGTGACTGGGCAATATACTACGTGACTGGGCAATATACTCGTACGTGGCTGGGCAATATACTATGTGGCTGAGCAATATACTACGTGTCTGGGCAATATACTACGTGGCTGTGCAATATACTACGTGGACATGCATATTCTAGAATACCCGATGCGTTAGAATCGGGCCACCATCTAGTATCAAATAAATGTTACCACTATCATGACGTACAATATGTCACAAAAAAATAATCTCATAATCAGTGGGATCCATTGAAGCATTCCAGAGTTATAACCTCAGAAAGTGACAGTCGTCAGAATTGAAAAAAATGGCCTGATCATGAATGTGAAAACAGGCTTCGGGGTGAAGGGGTTAAAGTGAACTTGTCAGCTGGATTGTGCTCAGTAAACTACAGACACTGTTGTATCCCATGAATGGGAACAACTTGTCATATATTCTCTATGTTATGCATTGTATTCTGGTGTTGCTAGGGAGAAGCCCTGCCCCTTGAAGTTTGTCCCTTCTTCTCTTTTGTAGTTGATGATGTTTAGCCTTTGCTCCTCCCTTCTTTCTCGTTATCAGTTTGCTGTAGCCATTTCTTGATGTACATGTGTACTTCTGTGTTTGGATTACTCTTTCCACCTGCTTTATTGTGCCTTGAAGAGTCAGAATAGGGGAAAGAGTGGACTGCCACCAAGAACAGTATACAGCTTCCAATCCAGAGAAAGGAACATCTTTCATGCTAATTGTGAAGACACAGCAGCTTCATAACATGGTAACATAACATAGTTAGCAAGGCCAAAAAGACATTTGTCCATCCAGTTCAGCCTATATTCCATCATAATAAATCCCCAGATCTACGTCCTTCTACAGAACCTAATAATTGTATGATACAATATTGTTCTGCTCCAGGAAGACATCCAGGCCTCTCTTGAGCCCCTCGACTGAGTTCACCATCACCACCTCCTCAGGCAAGCAATTCCAGATTCTCACTGCCCTAACAGTAAAGAATCCTCTTCTATGTTGGTGGAAAAACCTTCTCTCCTCCAGACGCAAAGAATGCCCCCTTGTGCCCGTCACCTTCCTTGGTATAAACAGATCCTCAGCGAGATATTTGTATTGTCCCCTGATATACTTATACATGGTTATTAGATCGCCCCTCAGTCGTCTTTTTTCTAGACTAAATAATCCTAATTTTTCCAATCTCTCTGGGTATTGTAGTTCCCCCATCCCCTTTATTAATTTTGTTACGCTCCTTTTGTACTCATTCTAGTTTCGTTATATCCTTCCTGAGCATAGGTGCCCAAAACTGTACACAGTACTCCATGTGCAGACATTTGTACAGAGGTAGTATAATGCTCTCATCATGTGTGTCCAGACCTCTTTTAATGCACCCCATGATCCTGTTTGCCTTGGCAGCTGCTGCCTGGCACTGGCTGCTCCAGGTAAGTTTATCATTAACTATGATCCCCAAGTCCTTCTTCATGTCAGATTTACCCAGTGGGTTCCTGGTCAGTGTGTAATGGTGATATTGATTCCTTCTTCCCATGTGTATAACCTTACATTTATCATTGTTAAACCTCATCTGCCACCTTTCAGCCCAAGTTTCCAACTTACCCAGATCCATCTGAAGCAGAATGCTATCTCCTCTTGTATTGACTGCTTTACATAGTTTTGTATCATCTGCAAATATCGATATTTTACTGTATAAACCTTCTACCAAATCGTTAATAAATATGCTGAAGAGAATAGGTCCCAACACCGACCCCTGCAGTACCCCACTGGCCACAGCGACCCAGTTAGAGAATATACCAGTTATAACCACCCTCTGCTTTCTATCACTAAGCCAGTTACCCATTTACACACATTTTCCCCCAGATCTAGCATTCTCATTTTGTGTACCAACCTCTTGTGTGGCACAGTATCAAAGGCTTTTGAAAAATAAAGATATACCACGTCCAATGCAGGGTCGGCGTCAGCACCCGGCGTACTCGGGCAAGTGCCGGGGCCCTGGCGAGACAGGGGGGCCCATTCAAGGCCGTCGTTAGGGGCAGGCAGCTGCCAGTGCCTAAGACCACCGCTCCCCCAGGGGCCCTCAGCTAGCGGCCCATCACGGAGCTGACTCGGCAGGGGAGGGGGAACGGCTGGGGGCTGTCTAATTATACTCACCTATTCCTTGCGGCTGGCGCGGTCCCTGCAGGTCCCCGGCTCTCCAGCTTCTTCCTGTACTGAGCGGTCACATGGTACCGCTCATTACAGTAATGAATATGCGGCTCCACCTCCTATAAGGGTGGAGCCACATATTCATTACTGTAATGAGCGGTAACGGTGACCGCTCAATACAGGAAGAAGCTGCCGGCGCCGGAAAGCTGGGACGGCACAGCGCCAGGAGCAGGTGAGCATAACGGGGAGGGGAGCACAGCGCTGCGCGATATTCACCTGCTCCTCGTTCCAGCCGCCGCTCCGTCTTCAGCGTCTTCTGCAGTGACGCTGAGGTCAGAGGGCGCGGTGACGTGGTTAGTGCGCGCCCTCTGCCTGAGCATCAGTGCAGAAGACCCTGAAGAAGATGGAGCGGCGGCTGGAATGAGGACAGGTGAATATTGAAAGTGCCGGGGGCCTGAGCGACGGAGAGGTGAGTATGTGATTTATTTATTTTTTATCGCAGCAACAGCAAATGGGGCAAGTGTCTGTATGGAGCATCTTATGGGGCCATAATTAACGTTTGTGCAGCACTATATGGAGCAAGTGTCTGTATGGAGCATCTTATGGGGCAATAACGTTTGTGCAGCACTATATGGGGCAAGTGTCTGTATGGGGCCATAACGTTTGTGCAGCACTATATGGGGTAAGTGTCTGTATGGAGCATCTATGGCGCCATAACGTTTGTGCAGCACTATATGGGGCAAGTGTCTGTATGGGGAATCTATGAGGCCATAACGTTTGTGCAGCACTATATGGGGCAAGTGTCTCTATATACTACATGGCTGTTCTATATACTACGTGGGTCGTGTTATATACTACGTGGGCTGTTATATGCTATGTGGGCTGTGCTATATACTAGATGGCTGTTCTATAAACTACGTGGGCCGTGTTATATACTATGTGGCTATGCTGTATACTATATAGGCTGTGCTATATACTACGTGGCTATGTGTTATGCTACGTGGGCTGTTATATACTACATGGCTGTGTTATATGCTACGTGGCTGTGCTATATACTACCTGGGCTGTGTTATATACTACATGGCTGTGTTTATATGCGATGATGAATCGTGGTATGTGTTAAAGGGGGGGCCCACTGAGACTCTTTCGCCCGGGGCCCTCAAAAACCTGGAGCCGGCCCTGATAAGGGATGTGTTAGCTCTCTATGAGACTCCTGACTCCCTTGAGGTGGCCTTGTCTCTGGCAATCTGGGTTGATCGCCATCTTCGCCAGAGACATAGAGAGACACCTCTGGGGGAAGGAGGTCCAAGTTTGAGTCTGACCAGTACTGATTCCACTGTGGAACCCATGCAAGTGGGTGCGGCGTCCCAACGTAGCAAACTTGCATTAATCCGGCGTAAGGGGGGAGTGTGTTTCTGTTGTGGCAAGAAGGGTCATTTTGTGAGCACATGTCCTACCCATCACTTGTTTAAACAACCGCCGGAAAACTAGAGTGCCCGGGTTGCGGGGAGGTTGGCAACTCGAGTGTAAGCATAACCTTTGTGGGAAAGACTTGTTTTTTCCTTCCAGCTTTTTTTTACGTGGGTGAAAATAAGGTGGGCGTTTCCGCCTTCTTGGACAGTGGGGCGGGGTTTAATTTGGTCAACCCTAGGTTCGTTCGGGACCAAGGCCTTGTCTCACATATCTTGTCCAGTCCGATACCCATTATAGCTATCGATTCTGGCCCTCAAAAACAGGACCACTTCACGCAGGTGGTTCATGACTTACGGCTACAGGTGGGGGTCATACATCCTGAGGTGTTAAACTGCTATGTGCTTGAGGGCCCTCCCTCACCTGTGGTGCTGGGACTTCCTTGGCTTGATTTGCACAATCCGGTAATTGATTGGCAGACACACGAAGTGGTAAAGTGGAGTACATACTGTCAAGGACACTGTTTGAGTACCCGGTTGGCAAGGGTGGATACCCAGTCCATGCCCCATTACCTGTCAGACTTTGAGGATGTGTTTTCTGAGCAGGGGAGCCAAGAGCTTCCTCCTCATCGTCCTTATTAGGGTTGAGCGACCTTGACCTTTTTAGAGTCGAGCCGTGTTTCGCGAAACCCGACTATCTTAGAAGTCGAGTCGAGTGGAATCGGCCGATTATCGCGAAAAGTCGGGTATCGACCGAAACACGAAACCCAATGCAAGTCAATGGGGGAGCATAGTCGGCAGTGAGTGGAGGCCAGGAAAACACCTACACTGCCCATTTTAATGGCAAAAACATCCATTCTTGTTACAGAAGCTTGTCAATCGTAATTTAGCTTATAATAATTGGAAGGCATTTGAAATTGGGGGTCATTTGGCTAAAGTTGTGGGGGGTAGGGCTGGTTCAAGTAATTAGTGGGCCCATTAAATCTGGACGACGTCACGGCAGTGGAGCAGGGAGAGGTAAGTATTTCAACTTTGCAAGTGCTGTGATCCTGAGCAAGCAGGGGGGGCCCACTCGTTGGCATTGGCACTGGCACAGGGCCCCTCAAAGTACAGCGGTGTGTTTGCACGGCGGGGGCGCCTCCCACCGGCAGCAACACTTTTGCGTACTATGAGAGGCCCTGTGCCAGTGACGTCGCCAACTAGTATTCCTCCCCCCACCTGATGAAGGAACCTGCACGTTCATCTGCACCTTCCTCTTTGTCCCCGTGTAAGGTGGTATGGTATGCGGGAAGAGGAACCTGACTTTCAGCAGGGTCACAATCTTGCTGTGTAGCATGCACGGGGAATGTTGCGTTATGGGTCAATGTACCAGCAGACTCATCTATCACTGGCTGGGCAATGGGCAGGATGAGGAGGAAACACAGATATAGGCCCAAAGAATAAAGTTGGCTAAATGCAGTTCAAAATTGGTAACACAGGACTAACCAGGGGGCATTGCAGTGGAGGACAACTGGAATGAGAGGCTGACACCGAGAGTAGGCCCAAATCAGTAAGTAGTCGAAATGCAGTTCAAAATTGGCAACCGTAGTAAACAGGCGGCACAGCTTTGTTCAGTGGAGGAGAACAGCAAGGAGTGGCAGACACCGATAGTAGGCCCCAACCCAACTAGTAGGCCAAATGCAGTCTAACATTAACAACTACTTAACGAGAGCCTGAAAATGGAATTTCAGGACAGGAAACCAGGAGAACAGCAAGGAGCGGCAGACACTGTTAGTAGGCCCCAAACCAACTAGTACGCCAAATGCAGTTGTTCCATTTAACCACTATTTAACAAGAGCCTGAAGATAGAAGCTCAGGAAAGGCAACCTGGAGAACACCTTGGAGTGGAAGACACCGTCTCTACACCACATACCCAATTTATAGGCCTAATGCAGTGTAGTTTCCAACATCTACTAAACAAGAGTCGGAAGACCGAAGCAATGGCGAGGAAACCTGGGGAACACCTTGGAGTGGAACACACCGTCTCTACACCCCATACCCAATTTGTAGGCCTAATGCAGTGTAGCACCAACTACTAAACGAGAGTAGGAAGATCGAAGCAATGTGGACGAAACCTGGGGAACACCTTGGAGTGTAACACACCGTCTCTCTACACCCCATACCAAATTTGGAGGCCTAATGCAGTGTAGTTTGCAACAACTACTAAACGAGAGTAGGAAGATCGAAGCAATGTGGACGAAACCTGGGGCACACCTTGGGGCGGCAGACACCGTTAGTAGGCCCTACCAAAGTTGTAGCCCCAATGCAGTTTTAAAATTCCTAGAGGCTGAAAACAAGACTATTGACGCTCAGCTTTTTTCAAAGGAACACAGCTGTATTGAGTGGCGCAGACAGACACAGGTAGTAGGCTTTAAACCAAAAATGTGGCTCACTGCAGCTTAAAAAAGGTTACAGGGGTACACAGGCAGCATTGCTCTGGGCAGTGGAGGACAATTTCAATAGTGGACCGCAGACAGACTTTGTACGCCTACTATTAAAAAAAAGGATGCTCTATGCAATTAAAAATTGGTTCCAGGGGTACACGGGCAGCAGTGGTCTGGTCAGTGGAGGAGTAGTAGAAAGAACGGGCCGCAGACAGGCTTCGAAGGCCTAACATAATAAAATATTGGGCTGTAGGCACTTTTAAATAGGTTCCAGGGGTACACGGGCAGCAGTGGTCTGGTCAGTGTAGGAGTAGTAGAAAGAATGGGCCGCAGACAGGCTTCGAAGGCCTAACATAATAAAATATTGGGCTGTAGGCACTTTTAAATAGGTTCCAGGGGTACACAGGCAGCAGTGGTCTGGTCAGTGTAGGAGTAGTAGAAAGAACGGGCCGCAGACAGGCTTCGAAGGCCTAACATAAAAAAATATTGGGCTGTAGGCACTTTAACATTGGTTCCAGGGGTACACGGGCAGCAGTAGACTGGTCAGTGTAGGAGTAGTAGAAAGAAAGGGCCGCAGACAGGCTTCGAAGGCCTAACATAAAAAAATATTGGGCTGTAGGCACTTTAACATTGGTTCCAGGGGTACACGGGCAGCAGTGGTCTGGTCAGTGTAGGAGTAGTAGAAAGAACGGGCCGCAGACATGCTTCGAAGGCCTAACATAAAAAAATATTGGGCTGTAGGCACTTTAACATTGGTTCCAAGGGTACACGGGCAGCAGTGGTCTGGTCAGTGTAGGAGTAGTAGAAAGAACGGGCCGCAGACAGGCTTCGAAGGCCTAACATAATAAAATATTGGGCTGTAGGCACTTTTAAATAGGTTCCAGGGGTACACAGGCAGCAGTGGTCTGGTCAGTGTAGGACTAGTAGAAAGAACGGGACGCAGACAGGCTTCGAAGGCCTAACATAAAAAAATATTGGGCTGTAGGCACTTTAACATTGGTTCCAGGGGTACACAGGCAGCAGTAGACTGGTCAGTGTAGGAGTAGTAGAAAGAACGGGCCGCAGACAGGCTTCGAAGGCCTAACATAAAAAAATATTGGGCTGTAGGCACTTTAACATTGGTTCCAGGGGTACACGGGCAGCAGTGGTCTGGTCAGTGTAGGAGTAGTAGAAAGAACGGGTCGCAGACAGGCTTCGAAGGCCTAACATAAAAAAATATTGGGCTGTAGGCACTTTAACATTGGTTCCAGGGGTACACGGGCAGCAGTAGACTGGTCAGTGTAGTAGTAGTAGAAAGAACGGGCCGCAGACAGGCTTCGAAGGCCTAACATAAAAAAATATTGGGCTGTAGGCACTTTTAAATAGGTTCCAGGGGTACATGGGCAGCAGTGGTCTGGTCAGTGTAGGAGTAGTAGAAAGAACGGGCTGCAGACAGGCTTCGAAGGCCTAACATAAAAAAATATTGGGCTGTAGACACTTTAACATTGGTTCCAGGGGTACACGGGCAGCAGTAGACTGGTCAGTGTAGGAGTAGTAGAAAGAACAGGCCGCAGACAGGCTTCGAAGGCCTAACATAAAAAAATATTGGGCTGTAGGCACTTTAACATTGGTTCCAGGGGTACACGGGCAGCAGTGGTCTGGTCAGTGTAGGAGTAGTAGAAAGAACGGGCCACAGACAGGCTTCGAAGGCCTAACATAAAAAAAATTGGACTGTAGGCACTTTAACATTGGTTCCAGGGGTACACGAGCAGCAGTAGACTGGTCAGTGTAGTAGTAGTAGAAAGAACGGGCCGCAGACAGGCTTCGAAGGCCTAACATAAAAAAATATTGGGCTGTAGGCACTTTTAAATAGGTTCCAGGGGTACACGGGCAGCAGTGGTCTGGTCAGTGTAGGAGTAGTAGAAAGAACGGGCCGCAGACAGGCTTCGAAGGCCTAACATAAAAAAATATTGGGCTGTAGGCACTTTAACATTGGTTCCAGGGGTACACGGGCAGCAGTAGACTGGTCAGTGTAGGAGTAGTAGAAAGAACGGGCCGCAGACAGGCTTCGAAGGCCTAACATTAAAAAATATTGGGCTGTAGGCACTTTTAAATAGGTTCCAGGGGTACACAGGCAGCAGTGGTCTGGTCAGTGTAGGAGTAGTTGAAAGAACGGGCCGCAGACAGGCTTCGAAGGCCTAACATAAAAAAATATTGGGCTGTAGGCACTTTAACATTGGTTCCAAGGGTACACGGGCAGCAGTGGTCTGGTCAGTGTAGGAGTAGTAGAAAGAATGGGCCGCAGACAGGCTTCTAAGGCCTAACATAATAACATATGGCTGTAGGCACTTTATAATTGGTTCCAGGGGGTACACGGGCAGTAGTGGTCTGGTCAGTGGAGGCCTAGTGGAAGGAGGGACCGCAGACAGGCTTCAAAGGCCTAACATAATAAATTGGGCTGGCTGTAGGCAATTTAAAATTGGTTCCAGGGGTACACGGGCAGCAGTGGTATGGTCAGTGGAGGCCTAGTGGAAGGAGGGACCGCAGACAGGCTTCGAAGGCCTAACATAATAAAATTGGACAGGCTGTAGGCAATTTAAAATTGGTTCCAAGGGGTACACGGGCAGCAGTGGTCTGGTCAGCGGAGGCCGATTGTAATGAGTGTCTGCCAGTTAGTAGTCCAAAACAATAAATAAATGTGAATGTCTCGCATTAAAACAAAACGAAAACACTAAAGGGTGCAATCATTAGGTACAGGGGTGGGATCCTCTGCGTAGTTTCAGACCTACTAATTTGGCGCAAAGTATTTACTTTGGTAAATAGAGGACACTGCCCCTGACTATGTTAAGTACCATCATACATGTCAACACAATGGTATTGTCAGTGGCAGGAATGGAAGGATGTCAGCGCATAGACTAAACATTGGTGGAAGTGTGAGAGATAACTGTGGAAGTGGTAGAGCAATGTTTGACCTGGGGGTGGGTGAACTCTCTTGTGGCCGGCAGTACAGGCCCAGGGCCCCTCATGTTACAACAGTGTGTCTGACGTTGGGTGCGCACCACCACCGCCAGAGACACTTTATTGTACTATGAGGGACCCAGTGGCAGTGCTGTCGACCAAAAGCGGGCACACCCACCTCTTCAGACAAACAGCACTCTCACGGGTGCTTGCGCCAAGTCGCGATACCACGGCCCCGTGTGGGGAGTTTGGCCATTTAGGGAGGTGTAAACATGTCGTATGCTGGACAATCAGCTGCAGCAAATAAAGACATTAGAAAAGTAATTCACAGTAGTCCACAGGCAAGAGCTTTTCATAGGAAAGCTAGGTGTCGGTCGGGCAAGGTGGGGCAAAAGAATTCGAAATCCAGTTGTGGTTCATTTTAATGAATGTTAGATCATCAACATTTTGGGTAGCCAGACGAGTCCTTTTTTTGGTTAATATTGAACCTGCAGCACTGAATACTCTTTCTGATAGGACACTAGCTGCCGGGCAAGCAAGCTCCTGCAATGCATATTCTGCCAATTCTGGCCAGGTGTCTAATTTGGATGCCCAGTAATCAAATGGGAATGACGGTTGAGGGAGAACATCGATAAGGGATGAAAAATAGTTTGTAACCATACTGGACAAATGTTGTCTCCTGTCACTTTCAATTGATGCAGCAGTACCTGTCCTGTCTGCGGTCATAGCAAAATCACTCCACAACCTGGTCAGAAAACCCCTCTGTCCAACACCACTTCTGATGTGTGCACCCCTAACACTCCTGGTCTGCTGCCCCCTGGAGCTTGTGTGAGAACGATCACGGGCGCTGTGTGCTGGGAATGCCTGAAGCAAACGGTCAACAAGAGTTGATTGTTTGGTTGCTAATATTAGTTCCAAGTTCTCATGTGGCATAATATTTTGCAATTTGCCTTTATAGCGAGGATCAAGGAGGCAGGCCAACCAGTAATCGTCATCGTTCATCATTTTTGTAATGCGTGTGTCCTTTTTGAGGATACGTAAGGCATAATCCGCCATGTGGGCCAAAGTTCCAGTTGTCAAATCTGCGTTTGTGATTGGTTGAGGGGCAGTTTCAGGCAAATCTACGTCACTTGTGTCCCTCAAAAAACCAGAACCCGGCCTTGCCACGCCACCAATTTCCAGTGCCCCCGGGAAAGCTTCCTCATTAAAAATATACTCATCCCCATCATCCTCCTCGTCCTCCACCTCCTCTTCGCCCGCTACCTCGTCCTGTACACTGCCCTGACCAGACAATGGCTGACTGTCATCAAGGCTTTCCTCTTCCTCTGGTGCAGACGCCTGATCCTTTATGTGCGTCAAACTTTGCATCAGCAGACACATTAGGGGGATGCTCATGCTTATTATGGCGTTGTCTGCACTAACCAGCCGTGTGCATTCCTCAAAACACTGAAGGACTTGGCACATGTCTTGTATCTTCGACCACTGCACACCTGACAACTCCATGTCTGCCATCCTACTGCCTGCCCGTGTATGTGTATCCTCCCACAAAAACATAACAGCCCGCCTCTGTTCGCACAGTCTCTGAAGCATGTGCAGTGTTGAGTTCCACCTTGTTGCAACGTCTATGATTAGGCGATGCTGGGGAAGGTTCAAAGACCGCTGATAGGTCTGCATACGGCTGGAGTGTACAGGCGAACGGCGGATATGTGAGCAAAGTCCACGCACTTTGAGGAGCAGGTCGGAGAACCCAGGATAAGTTTTCAATAAGCACTGCACCACCAGGTTTAAGGTGTGAGCCAGGCAAGGAATGTGTTTCAGTTGGGAAAGGGAGATGGCAGCCATGAAATTCCTTCCGTTATCACTCACTACCTTGCCTGCCTCAAGATCTACTGTGCCCAGCCACGACTGCGTTTCTTGCTGCAAGAACTCGGACAGAACTTCCGCGGTGTGTCTGTTGTCGCCCAAACACTTCATAGCCAATACAGCCTGCTGACGCTTGCCAGTAGCTGGCCCATAATGGGACAACTGGTGTGCAACAGTGACAGCTGCCGATGGAGTGGTTGGGCGACTGCGGTCTGTGGAAGAGCTCTCGCTTCTGCAGGAGGACGAGGAGGAGGAGGAGGGGGTGCGAACGGCTACAGCCAACTGTTTCCTAGACCGTGGGCTAGGCACAACTGTCCCGAAATTGATGTCCCCTGTGGACCCTGCATCCACCACATTCACCCAGTGTGCCGTGATGGACACGTAACGTCCCTGGCCATGCCTACTGGTCCATGAATCTGTAGTCAGGTGCACCTTTGTACTCACAGATTGCCTGAGTGCATGGACGATGCGCTGTTTAACATGCTGGTGCAGGGCTGGGATGGCTTTTCTGGAAAAAAGTGTCGACTGGGTAGCTCGTAGCGTGGTTCAGCGTACTCCATCAGGGCTTTGAAAGCTTCGCTTTCAACTAACCGGTAGGGCATCATCTCTAATGAGATTAGTCTAGCTATGTGGGCGTTAAAACCCTGTGTACGCGGATGCGAGGATAAGTGCTTCCTTTTTCTAACCAGAGTCTCATGTAGGGTGAGCTGGATTAGAGAGCTGGAGATCGTGGAACTAGCGGGTGTGCCGGTGGACATGGCAGACTGAGAGACGGTTGGAGACTGTATTGTTTCCCGCGGTGCCCTAGATGCAGTATTTCCTCCTACAAAACTGGTGATTCCCTGACCCTGACTGCTTTGGGCTGGCAAAGAAACCTGCACAGATACTGCCGGTGGTGCGGAAAATGGTGGCCTTACAGTGACGGAAGGGATGTTGCGTTGCTGACTAGCTTCATTGGCCGAGGGTGCTACAACCTTAAGGGACGTTTGGTAGTTAGTCCAGGCTTGCAAATGCATGGTGGTTAATTGTCTATGCATGCAACTTGTATTGAGACTTTTCAGATTCTGACCTCTGCTTAAGCTAGTTGAACATTTTTGACATATGACTTTGCGCTGATCAATTGGATGTTGTTTAAAAAAATGCCAGACTGCACTCTTCCTAGCATCGGATCCCTTTTCAGGAATTGCAGACTGAGCTTTAACCGGATGGCCACGCTGTCCTCCAACAGGTTTTGGCTTTGCCACGCGTTTTGGGCCAGATACGGGCCCGGCAGATGGAACCTGTTGCGATGTTGATGCCTGCTGCGGCCCCTCCTCCACCTCCGCTTCAGAACTACTGCCGCCTGCACCCTGTTCCCCCAATGGCTGCCAATCGGGGTCAACAACTGGGTCATCTATAACCTCCTCTTCTAGCTCGTGTGCAACTTCGTCTGTGTCACCGTGTCGGTCGGTGGTATAGCGTTCGTGACGGGGCAACATAGTCTCATCAGGGTCTGATTGTGGACCAGTACCCTGAGAGGGCAATGTTGTGGTCTGAGTCAAAGGACCAGCATAGTAGTCTGGCTGTGGCTGTGCATCAGTGCACTCCATGTCAGAATCTACTTGTAATGGGCATGGCCTGTTAACTGTTTCACTTTCTAAGCCAGGGACGGTATGTGTAAAGAGCTCCATGGAGTAACCCGTTGTGTCGCCTGCTGCATCCTTCTCTCTTGTTGTTTTTGCTGAAGAGCACAAGGAAGCGACTTGTCCCTGACCGTGAACATCCACAAACGACGCGCTGCTTTTACATTTACCAGTTTCAGAAGAGGAGGCAAAAGAGCTAGAGGCTGAGTCAGCAAGGTAAGCCAAAACTTGCTGTTGCTGCTCCGGCTTTAAAAGCGGTTTTCCTACTCCCAGAAAAGAGAGCGTTCGAGGCCTTGTGTAGCCAGACGACGAACCTGGCTCCACAGCTCCAGACTTAGGTGGAATATTTTTTTTCCCACGACCACCTGATGCTCCACTACCACTACCATCATTACCAGCTGACAATGAACGCCCACGGCCATGACCTCTTGCACCAGACTTCCTCATTGTTTTAAAAACTTAACCAAAGTAACTTTATTTGTTGCTGTCAAACAACTTACACGGTGAGCTATAACTTCAGTATGATTTCGATATCCCTTTACAGGTTGGTGAGACCGCAAGGAAAATCAGGCACAATGTTACACACTCTGTTTTCTGTGGCACCAAATCACAGAGATGCCACACACGCAGGACTGTCACTCAAGCACAAATGTCAATATTAATCTCCCATTTTTTTTATTTTTTTTTTCAGGGAGAATTTAGAAACAAAACAAAATAAAATGATTTTTTCAGGAAGAATTTAGAAACCAAATAAAATAAAATGATTTTTTCAGGGAGAATTTAGAAACCAAATAAAAAAAAAATAGGCTTTCTATGGCCCACTGAGTGAGAGATGGCACACACAGGAGTCAGGAGTGGCACACAAGCCCAGAGGCCAATATTTATCTCCCACTGATTGATTTATTGATTTTTTCAGGTAGAATTTAGAACCCAAATCAACCCAAAAAATAAATAGGCTTTCTATGGCCCACTGAGTGAGAGATGGCACACACAGGAGTCAGGAGTGGCACACAAGCCCAGAGGCCAATATTTATCTCCCACTGATTGATTTAGTGATTTTTTCAGGTAGAATTTAGAACCCAAATCAACCAAAAAAATAAATAGGCTTTCTATGGCCCACTGAGTGAGAGATGGCACACATAGGAGTCAGGAGTGGCACACAAGCCCAGAGGCCAATATTTATCTCCCACTGATTGATTTATTGATTTTTTCAGGTAGAATTTAGAACCCAAATCAACCAAAAAAATAAATAGGCTTTCTATGGCCCACTATTTGAGAGAGAGAGATGGCACACCCAGGAGTCAAGACTGGCACACAAGCAGAAAGGGCAATATTAATCTCCCACTGATTTTTTTTTTTTCAGGGAGACTTTAGAAACAAAATAAAATAAAATGATTTTTTCAGGAAGAATTTAGAAACCAAATAAAATAAAATGATTTTTTCAGGGAGAATTTAGAAACAAAATAAAAAAAAAATAGGCTTTCTATGGCCCACTGAGTGAGAGATGGCACACACAGGAGTCAGGAGTGGCACACAAGCCCAGAGGCCAATATTTATCTCCCACTGATTGATTTATTGATTTTTTCAGGTAGAATTTAGAACCCAAATCAACCAAAAAAATAAATAGGCTTTCTATGGCCCACTATTTGAGAGAGAGAGAGATGGCACACCCAGGAGTCAAGACTGGCACACAAGCAGAAAGGGCAATATTAATCTCCCACTGATTTTTTTCTTTCAGGGAGACTTTAGAAACAAAATAAAATAAAATGATTTTTTCAGGAAGAATTTAGAAACCAAATAAAATAAAATGATTTTTTCAGGGAGAATTTAGAAACCAAATAAAAAAAATAAATAGGCTTTCTATGGCCCACTGAGTGAGAGATGGCACACACAGGAGTCAGGAGTGGCACACAAGCCCAGAGGCCAATATTTATCTCCCACTGATTGATTTATTGATTTTTTCAGGTAGAATTTAGAACCCAAATCAACCAAAAAAATAAATAGGCTTTCTATGGCCCACTGAGTGAGAGATGGCACACACAGGAGTCAGGAGTGGCACACAAGCCCAGAGGCCAATATTTATCTCCCACTGATTGATTTATTGATTTTTTCAGGTAGAATTTAGAACCCAAATCAACCAAAAAAATAAATAGGCTTTCTATGGCCCACTGAGTGAGAGATGGCACACACAGGAGTCAGGAGTGGCACACAAGCCCAGAGGCCAATATTTATCTCCCACTGATTGATTTATTGATTTTTTCAGGTAGAATTTAGAACCCAAATCAACCAAAAAAATAAATAGGCTTTCTATGGCCCACTATTTGAGAGAGAGAGATGGCACACCCAAGAGTCAAGACTGGCACACAAGCAGAAAGGGCAATATTAATCTCCCACTGATTTTTTTTTTTTCACGGAGACTTTAGAAACCAAATAAAATAAAATGATTTTTTCAGGAAGAATTTAGAAACCAAATAAAATAAAATGATTTTTTCAGGGAGAATTTAGAAACCAAATAAAAAAATAAATAGGCTTTCTATGGCCCACTGAGTAAGAGATGGCACACACAGGAGTCAGGAGTGGCACACAAGCCCAGAGGCCAATATTTATCTCCCACTGATTGATTTATTGATTTTTTCAGGTAGACTTTAGAACCCAAATCAACCAAAAAAATAAATAGGCTTTCTATGGCCCACTGAGTGAGAGATAGCACACACAGGAGTCAGGAGTGGCACACAAGCCCAGAGGCCAATATTTATCTCCCACTGATTGATTTATTGATTTTTTCAGGTAGAATTTAGAACCCAAATCAACCAAAAAAATAAATAGGCTTTCTATGGCCCACTGAGTGAGAGATGGCACACACAGGAGTCAGGAGTGGCACACAAGCCCAGAGGCCAATATTTATCTCCCACTGATTGATTTATTGATTTTTTCAGGTAGAATTTAGAACCCAAATCAACCAAAAAAATAAATAGGCTTTCTATGGCCCACTGAGTGAGAGATGGCACACATAGGAGTCAGGAGTGGCACACAAGCCCAGAGGCCAATATTTATCTCCCACTGATTGATTTATTGATTTTTTCAGGTAGAATTTAGAACCCAAATCAACCCAAAAAATAAATAGGCTTTCTATGGCCCACTATTTGAGAGAGAGAGATGGCACACCCAGGAGTCAAGACTGGCACACAAGCAGAAAGGGCAATATTAATCTCCCACTGATTTTTTTTTTTTCACGGAGACTTTAGAAACAAAATAAAATAAAATGATTTTTTCAGGAAGAATTTAGAAACCAAATAAAATAAAATGATTTTTTCAGGGAGAATTTAGAAACCAAATTAAAAAAAAATAGGCTTTCTATGGCCCACTGAGTGAGAGATGGCACACACAGGAGTCAGGAGTGGCACACAAGCCCAGAGGCCAATATTTATCTCCCACTGATTGATTTATTGATTTTTTCAGGTAGAATTTAGAACCCAAATCAACCAAAAAAATAAATAGGCTTTCTATGGCCCACTGAGTGAGAGATAGCACACACAGGAGTCAGGAGTGGCACACAAGCCCAGAGGCCAATATTTATCTCCCACTGATTGATTTATTGATTTTTTCAGGTAGAATTTAGAACCCAAATCAACCAAAAAAATAAATAGGCTTTCTATGGCCCACTGAGTGAGAGATGGCACACACAGGAGTCAGGAGTGGCACACAAGCCCAGAGGCCAATATTTATCTCCCACTGATTGATTTATTGATTTTTTCAGGTAGAATTTAGAACCCAAATCAACCAAAAAAATAAATAGGCTTTCTATGGCCCACTATTTGAGAGAGAGAGATGGCACACCCAAGAGTCAAGACTGGCACACAAGCAGAAAGGGCAATATTAATCTCCCACTGATTTTTTTTTTTTCACGGAGACTTTAGAAACCAAATAAAATAAAATGATTTTTTCAGGAAGAATTTAGAAACCAAATAAAATAAAATGATTTTTTCAGGGAGAATTTAGAAACCAAATAAAAAAATAAATAGGCTTTCTATGGCCCACTGAGTGAGAGATGGCACACACAGGAGTCAGGAGTGGCACACAAGCCCAGAGGCCAATATTTATCTCCCACTGATTGATTTATTGATTTTTTCAGGTAGAATTTAGAACCCAAATCAACCAAAAAAATAAATAGGCTTTCTATGGCCCACTGAGTGAGAGATAGCACACACAGGAGTCAGGAGTGTCACACAAGCCCAGAGGCCAATATTTATCTCCCACTGATTGATTTATTGATTTTTTCAGTTAAAATTTAGAACCCAAATCAACCAAAAAAATAAATAGGCTTTCTATGGCCCACTGAGTGAGAGATGGCACACACAGGAGTCAGGAGTGGCACACAAGCCCAGAGGCCAATATTTATCTCCCACTGATTGATTTATTGATTTTTTCAGGTAGAATTTAGAACCCAAATCAACCAAAAAAATAAATAGGCTTTCTATGGCCCACTGAGTGAGAGATGGCACACATAGGAGTCAGGAGTGGCACACAAGCCCAGAGGCCAATATTTATCTCCCACTGATTGATTTATTGATTTTTTCAGGTAGAATTTAGAACCCAAATCAACCCAAAAAATAAATAGGCTTTCTATGGCCCACTATTTGAGAGAGAGAGATGGCACACCCAGGAGTCAAGACTGGCACACAAGCAGAAAGGGCAATATTAATCTCCCACTGATTTTTTTTTTTTTCAGGGAGACTTTAGAAACAAAATAAAATAAAATGATTTTTTCAGGAAGAATTTAGAAACCAAATAAAATAAAATGATTTTTTCAGGGAGAATTTAGAAACCAAATTAAAAAAAAATAGGCTTTCTATGGCCCACTGAGTGAGAGATGGCACACACAGGAGTCAGGAGTGGCACACAAGCCCAGAGGCCAATATTTATCTCCCACTGATTGATTTATTGATTTTTTCAGGTAGAATTTAGAACCCAAATCAACCAAAAAAATAAATAGGCTTTCTATGGCCCACTGAGTGAGAGATAGCACACACAGGAGTCAGGAGTGGCACACAAGCCCAGAGGCCAATATTTATCTCCCACTGATTGATTTATTGATTTTTTCAGGTAGAATTTAGAACCCAAATCAACCAAAAAAATAAATAGGCTTTCTATGGCCCACTGAGTGAGAGATGGCACACACAGGAGTCAGGAGTGGCACACAAGCCCAGAGGCCAATATTTATCTCCCACTGATTGATTTATTGATTTTTTCAGGTAGAATTTAGAACCCAAATCAACCAAAAAAATAAATAGGCTTTCTATGGCCCACTGAGTGAGAGATGGCACACACAGGAGTCAGGAGTGGCACACAAGCCGAGAGGCCAATATTTATCTCCCACTGATTGATTTAGTGATTTTTTCAGGTAGAATTTAGAACCCAAATCAAACAAAAAAATAAATAAGCTTTCTATGGCCCACTGAGTGAGAGATGGCACACACAGGAGTCAGGAGTGGCACACAAGCCCAGAGGCCAATATTTATCTCCCATTGATTGATTTAGTGATTTTTTCAGGTAGAATTTAGAACCCAAATCAACCAAAAAAATAAATAGGCTTTCTATGGCCCACTGAGTGAGAGATGGCACACACAGGAGTCAGGAGTGGCACACAAGCCCAGAGGCCAATATTTATCTCCCACTGATTGATTTAGTGATTTTTTCAGGTAGAATTTAGAACCCAAATCAACCAAAAAAATAAATAGGCTTTCTATGGCCCACTGAGTGAGAGATGGCACACACAGGGATGGCACTCTAGCAGAAATGCCAATCTTAATCTCCCACAAAAAAAAAAAAAAACAGGGACTGTCCTACAATTACTATCTCCCTGCAGTAATCTCAGCCAGGTATGGCAGGCAGCAATAAGGAGTGGACTGATGCACAAATTAAATAAAAAGTGTGGACAAACAAACAAGATAGCTGTGCAGAAAGGAAGGAACAAGAGGATTTGTGCTTTGAAAAAAGCAGTTGGTTTGCACAGTGGCGTACACACAGCAATGCAGCTATCAGGGAGCCTTCTAGGGCAGCCCAATGAGCTACAGCGCTGAGAAAAAAAAAATGTAGCTTCCACTATCCCTGTGTAATGACCAGAGGTCCGAATAAGATCCAGTGAGTCACAAACCAAGACCAAGGCAGAAATCTCCAACGGTATTTACTCAAAGGCAAATTAATCAAGGTAATATGGAGAATATTAAGGCAGATGCACCCCAAAGATACACTAATTCAGCAGCAGCTGAAATCACTGTGCCACTCCAAGGTCTCCTGAGAACTGTGTACTACAACAGACTAGTAAGAAATTTACCTAACAGGCAACTAAAAACAGGAACAAGTGCAAATTGAATGTAGTGTTATTAAGGGAGCCCCTGGAATGGCACATTGAGTATAACTTACACAACTCTAATATAAGATACACCTCTAAAGTAACAATTTAACACTCTGAGCAGAGATACCCGGGTATCTATAACTATGGTACCGTATCCTGAGATGGATTTCCTCTCAGGCAGGAATCCGCACAGGCTGCAGCCAATCCTTATCTTCAGCGCCAATAAGTTACAGCAAGCTCCTCTTGTCTTGCCGGCCGATGCCGAGCCCAAATGCCGGGGACTTAGTTAGTGGTCTCACGATGTAGTCTCTGCTTCTGTAGCTCCTAGGAATGCTTCCACGACAATCCGTCCGTCTCTGTATCAGCAGTCTGTCCAGACTTGTTCCTCCACTCAATGCACAGGGAATCCACAGACTTCCAAATTCGTACTGGGTTCTTAGCAAAGTCTCCGTCTTTACTTAGATAAAGGGTTAGCTCCTCTCCAGGAAACGTTAGCAACACAAGTCTCTCACAGAGTTAAACAAAAGGTTAATTCTTCTCCAGGGGAACGTTAGCAACAAAAAGTCTCTCAAAAGCTTCTTTTCCTCCAAAAACACTTGCAGTAAATCCACACAGTCTCTTTTTAAGATCTCACAGCAGCTTCTCCTTTTCTTCCCGCCTTTTCTCTCTCCGCTCTCACTTCTCACTTTCACTTTACACTCGAGACACTAGACCCCACCCCGCAGCACACATTGTCTCTGGGAGGTCTGTCCTCTGCTGCAACAGGCAAAAACCACAGGGTCCTAGTGCCCTCTCAGTGGGACTACAGTTCACCCTCTTACATGCCACCCCACTAGAGGTTGGCGTCCTCGACATACCTTCCCACTCAAATTCATCTTGAGCATATCGCTGAGGCGGTATTCCTGCCGTAGATCGTGTAGTTCTCCTGAGTCCTACATCAACAGGTGCGACCTTAGAGGGAGCTAGAGTCTCTTCCGTGGTCGTGTTAGTGGCCGTAAGTGGAGTTGTCTCCTCCTGCGGCTCGATGTCCTGTGATACAGCGTCAGGACCAAGCAGTTGACCTGATGCACTCTCCTCAACAACATCCTCCATATCCCCAACATTCTCATCACCCGAGGCCAGATCGGTCACAGGGGGCAAATAAGCAGGCGCAGGAGTAAACACACCATCAAACTCAAGATCATTCAGAGCTTCCGCCCCTTGGAACATGGCCTCTGGCTCTAGGGGAGTAGGCGCCGAATCTTCAAACCAGCACCGTTGTAACATGTTACGATGCAAATTACGGGTTGGCCCCCCTGTCCCCACCGGTTTGACCTCGTACACTGGAATCTCAGGGTTCACCTGTTTTTTTATCAGATACGGTATCGCCTCCCATCGGTCACTCAGCTTTCCTGACCGTCGTTTTGTCCTCACCAACACTCTGTCCCCCGGAGAGAACAGCTCTGTTTGTACAGGTCGCGTGTCCTTATGGACCACCTGTCGAAGGCGGTCGCCCACCACCTGATGCACCACCCTCAACCGCCGCCGATGCTCTCGTACCCACTCGGATGCAGTCCGAAGGGGGGCGGAGGAGGGATCTGGCATGTTCAAATCCTCAATGTCTCGGCCAGGTCTACCAAACATCAACATGTGTGGTGAGTAACCAGTAGTACTGTGCACCCTGTTATTGTAAGCCCACATCAATTCGGGGAGATACTCAGGCCAGCATGTCTGTTGCTGACTCTCTAAGGACCTCAACATTTGCAACAGGGTCCGATTAAAACGCTCAGACGCCCCGTTACCCTGAGGGTGGTAAGGCGTTGTTCTCGACTGCTCGATACCATAGAGCTGGTGCAACTCTTTCATCAGCGTCCCCTGAAAGCAGGCCCCTTGATCTGAATGTATTCTCTGCGGACACCCGAACACTTGGAAGAAATGTCGGCACACTGCCTCAGCCGCCGACTTGGCCGTCTGATCTCTTGTCGGCACCGCTACAGCATACTTGGTAAAGTGATCTGTCATCACCAGGCAATAGGAGTACCCTGACGTAGAGTACCCTATCAACACGTAGTCAATCATGAGTAGCTCCAGTGGAGCTGAAGTCTTAATAGACTGTGTGAGAGCCCGCTGCTCAGGGCTTTTGTTGAGCCCACAAATTCGGCACTGCCGACATGCGTCGGCCACCATCCCTCCCAACTCAGGGCAGTAGAGGACTCGCTGCAACCACTGAAGTGTCTTTTCACTTCCAAAATGGGACCCCTTCTCATGCGCCTCACGAGCGACCACCGGCCCCATCCCCACAGGAATTATCAGTTGGTACCGATGCTGCAGCTCCGATGGCAGGTACACCTTACGATACAAAAGACCTTGCTCCACACACAATTTATCCCATTGTCGAAGGAGTTTCATTCCTTCCATGGACAACTGAGCCTTGTCCTCTGCACTGGGCCAGGCCTTGTTTTGTACCCAACGGCGCACAAGTGCAATGTCCGGACACTCATCCTGGACTCTTGTCCAATCTGAGGGTGTTTTACCCAGTACACAGGGCATCCCGGTGGCCACCCCACTTGAGTGTACCACACTTTGGAAGATAGGTATCTGCCCCAAAGCTGGAGTTTCAGTGTCCTCAAGTTGTTCGTCAACATCTTCCCCGGATGACCCAAGGGGCACCCTTGACAATGCATCTGCATTGCCGTTCTCTCGACCAGAGCGAAATTTAATGCGGTAATTGAACTTGGCCAGTCTGGCGACCCACCGCTGCTCCAACGCCCCCAGTTTTGCATTCTCTAAGTGAGCTAGCGGGTTGTTATCTGTCATGACTAGCACCTCAGCTCCTGTTAGATACTCGGCGAAGCGTTCTGTCATTGCCCACACCAGGGCCAGCAATTCCAGCCGGAATGAGCTGTAGTTAGCCGGATTTCGCTCGGAGTCTCTTAAAGATCTGCTGCCATAAGAAATCACTCGTTCTCGGCCGTCCTGCACCTGTGCTAGTACTGCCCCCAACCCATGAAGACTACCATCGGTATACAACAAAAAAGGGGTGTCAAACCGGGCGTAGGCCAGCAATGGGGCACTCGTTAGGGCGGTTTTCACTCCATCAAATGCCTTTTTCTGTAGGGGCCCCCATGGAATGGGGCGATTTCGAGGACCCAGCGCTGTCCCTCTCAAAAGTTCATTCAAGGGACTCACCACTTGTGAGAATTTAGGCACAAACCGCCGATAGTATCCTGCTAGGCCCAGGAAGGCCCGCACTTCTCGCAGGTCACAAGGAGGTGGCCACTCTTGTACTGCCTTAATCTTACTGGCTAAAGGTAGTACCCCGTCCGGGGTCACCAGATGCCCCAAATATTCAATCTGGTTTCGTAACAGTTGACATTTTTTTGGCTTTATTTTCAGGCCGTAGCTCTTGAGCCGCCGGAGAACTTGACGCAGCTTCTCCAGATGATCTTCAAATGAGGTTCCGAACACCACAATGTCGTCTAGATATATCAGGACTGATTCAAAATTTAGATCGCCCAAGCAATGTTCCATCAGGCGTTGGAAGGTTCCTGGGGCGGTAGCGAGGCCAAAGGGCATCCGGTTGAACTCAAAGAGCCCCATTGGCAAGACAAACGCCGTCTTGGCCCGATCTTTTTCAGCCATTGGGACCTGCCAGTACCCGCTTGCCAAATCCAACGTTGAGAAATACTTGGCCCGACCCAGGGCCGACAGGGATTCTTCAATACGGGGTAAAGGATATGCGTCCCGTACGGTGTGGGCATTCAATTTCCGATAGTCCACACAAAATCGGAGTGTCCCATCCTTCTTGCGGACCAAGACTACAGGGGCCGCCCAGGGACTCCGGCTCTCTCGGATCACTTGGTTGTCCAGCATACTGGCCACCATGCTCTTCACCTCTTGATAGAGCGCCGGAGGAATTTGACGATATCTTTCTCTAATGGGTGGAGTATCCCCCGTTGGAATCTCATGCTCAATCGTCTGGGTACACCCAAAGTCCTCTCCATGTCGGGAAAATGTCTCTTGATGTTCCCACAAAACTCTCTCCAACCGCTACAACTGCACGGGGGTCAGCTTCTCCCGATCCACTCCCATCTGCTCCATGATCACATGAACATTCCATTCCTCCGTAGGAGGTTCAGTCCGGCCTGCCTCGACCGCGAATGTCCAGGATGACTGTTGGTCTGGTCGCAATTCGAACCCTGCATTATCCGGCACCTTCTCTGCCGGCACGAACAGTTCAGCCAGTATGGTCCCAGCGGGAATTGCAACAGCTTCATCTAAAACATTGATGCATCGGACCGGCACTCGTCCATTCTTCACAATCGCCAAAGACCGGGCCACATGTACCTTGGCAAATGAGGAACCCTCTCGGGCGGGCTCAAGTAGCACTTCAAGCCCATTCAATCTCTGTGCAGCTCCCACAGGCAGCATTAAGAGTTCCTCTTGTCTGGGTCCCAGCAGGATCGGGGCCCTCGAAGTCACTCGGACCCGGCCCACCCGGCCACCTGGGACCGCACTTTTCAGCAAGTCGCAACTCAGCACTAGACGGTGTAGAATTCTCTGTGTGGGTCGGTGTCTTGTCGCACGGGCCCAGTATCGGGGTCCTTCACTGGCATACATCTGGTGATTCAAATCTCGCAGCACGTTCATTCCGAGCGTCACTTCCATCCCTCTTCTAGGGGGGTGATCCACCAGTACTACCCCTTTCTGCCCCAGCTCTTGACCAAACATTTTTAGTTGCATCCACACGATCCCTTTGACTGACAATTGACCATTATTTGCAGCGGTCAGTCGTATCACTCGGCCATCCTCTGGAATCACTAGTCGACTGAAGTATCTCTCATATACTTCTAGAGGCATTATAGTACATTCGGATCCCGTGTCAACTAAGCACCTCATCTTCCGCCCTTCAAACTCTGCTTCTATCACTGGACTACATGCAAACAAATCTTGTTCATTCCGTCGAGGGCTTTGTGTGGGTGGGGCCGCTGCTGCTTGCCCTCTCATGGCAGCGGCCGGAAGTTTAAAGCCGGCGACGGGGTTTCTGGGGCTGTAAGCACCCGGCAGTAACGCGAGATGTGTCCCTGGCGGCCACACTTCCAGCAGGTGATTGTTCCTCGTGGGCGAGGGCTTGACTCATTCTGATAGGACGACCTGGCCATTTGCGGGGTCACCGTTCCAGGGGGTGGGGCAGGAGGTTCCCGTGAGGGGGTAGAGGCGGGATCAACTGTCAGTTGAGACAATTTCAGCTTCAACTCCTTCACCTCAGCACGCAAAGCTTGTACCACGCTTACCAGCCCCTCTCCCCCCGACCCTGATGACACACCTTCCTCCAGCTGGGCACTGTTCACTGACCCCTCGGGAACATAGGCTGATTTCTCTTCCCTTTCCACTGCAGCTCGGTAAATCTGCCAGAAAGATAACTCTGGTGCAACCCGGGCCATTTCCAACAGCTTGTCCCGGAGAAGTCTATGGGCTAAACCGGTGATGAATTGGTCCCGGAGCAAGCGGTCTACCTCCCGGAACGCCCCCATGGCCCCCGGGTCTAGTCGCTGCATCTCATTCAACATCTCTTGTAAAATATTAGAGTACTGCATCAGGGACTCACACTCTCTCTGGGGACGATTAAAGAATAGGGACCGAAGCTGGGCCACACGCGCTCGGCCCCCCAAACTCCCCTCTAACAGTTCCAAAATCTTTTCTAATGTATCCCTCTCTGATTCTGGGCGCACCATCACCATACGCCTAATATCACCCTCCAGTGCATTTAATGCCAGCTCAGCGCGTAACGCGGGGGTCAAATTACACATGCGCAGAATACTCCGGATTCTCTCAGCCCAATCTTGCAACGCCATATTGCGCCCATCGTATTTCGGCATGTGCTGAAGTAAAGCTCCTACAGGCACATACCCTCCCGGAGTCGCAGCGGCTGCCAGGGGAACCCCAACCCCCGAGGAGGATGCGGATACAGCGGGGTCATTTCCACCCTCGCCTCCGTCCATGACAAACACTGGATCCTGCCGACTACGCCAAAAATGTAATGACCAGAGGTCCGAATAAGATCCAGTGAGTCACAAACCAAGACCAAGGCAGAAATCTCCAACGGTATTTACTCAAAGGCAAATTAATCAAGGTAATATGGAGAATATTAAGGCAGATGCACCCCAAAGATACACTAATTCAGCAGCAGCTGAAATCACTGTGCCACTCCAAGGTCTCCTGAGAACTGTGTACTACAACAGACTAGTAAGAAATTTACCTAACAGGCAACTAAAAACAGGAACAAGTGTAAATTGAATGTAGTGTTATTAAGGGAGCCCCTGGAATGGCACATTGAGTATAACTTACACAACTCTAATATAAGATACACCTCTAAAGTAACAATTTGTTTAAATCATGTTTATTGAGTGAAGCAAGAAGAATAAAAGTAAACGATGCATTCTAGTATATCAGTAAAATACCAGGTAAAATTACACGTTAGACAAGAAATGCATTACAGCAACATCATATATCTTGCACTTAACATTCTAAAAAGTAATACTACTGATTGATATTATAATATGTTGACAATGAAGAACAATTGAAGTGAATAATAACCTATATTATTTTCATTATGACTATTCAGTAATCACAATGCGTATTCAAACTAAAGAAGGGGTGGAAAACAAACAAAGAGATTAGAGTAGAGAAGAGATAGAGGGGTAGAAGAAGAGGAGAGAATTGGGTAGGGTAACGGGGCAGGGTGGGGAAAGGCGCGGCCATCATCCCGTCCCAGTTGTCAGGACGTAAACTGATGAATGATCTAATGATAAGCGAGAGCGAGTCATGTATTACATCGGGCTTCAGAAATCCAGAGATCCAGGTCAGGGGTTTCCCTGAAAGCTATCCAGGGGGCCCATGTGATATATGTTTTATTTACATTACCTAGAGATTGATTTATTAACTGCTCCATCCTATAGATGTCATTGAGTTCCGCCACAAACTCCGCACGTGAGGGAAATTTTTCCTGTTTCCAAAAGCGTGGAATCAAGTTCCTAACCGCGGTGAGGAAGTGTCTGAGGATGCTCTTTTTATATCGGGAAATCGACAAATCACATAGGGATAGTAATGCTATGCATGGAGAAGGTTGAATCTGAATGATAGACATCTTGTTATAAAGCTCAAAGACAGCCAACCATAAGGCTTTTATGGGAGGGCAATCCCACCAAATGTGCATATAAGAGCCAGTCTCCTTTAAGCATCTCCAACAAGTGTCAGGAGTAGTGGGGAACACGGCATGTACCATAGAGGGACATCTATACCATCTTGCCAAGATCTTGTAGCTCCTCTCCTGTGACACCGCGTATAATGACGATCTAAGCGTGAAGAGAAGAATTTTTTCTCTATCCTCAGGCAGTAAGGGCTTTCCCAGATCACCTTCCCATTTTGAGAAGAATGCTGGTGATCCCTGCAGTGGAGCCCTTCCCTCTTGGAAGATTTTATATAGCAGCGAGACAGTATGATCTGGAGGGCTTGTTGAAGTGCAAAACGTCTCAAAGGGGGTTAGCGGTCTGCCAATATTGGTTTGTTTAGAGATTGCATAAATGAAACTTTTGAGTTGTTCATAAAAAAACCAATCAGCAAAGGGTGCTTCCTCCTCTGGAAATAGTTCCTGGAGGGATTTCATCCTGTTCTCTTTTAGATAGTCATGGAGAATGGGTTTGGAATCTTTTCTCTTGTTTAAATACATCTCTCTTTTTAGCCCCGCAGGGAAGGCAGGGTTGTCGTAGATTGGGATCAAAGGTCCTGGGAGAGTTGTGATCTTGAGGTCTGAGTTTCTATTTTTAATGAGAAGCGATATGTTTCGTGTAAGGAAGGGCAGACAGGCGCCCGCTCCCGATCCACCCCCGGACCAGAGAATAATCTGAGAGTCACAGCCATTCAGATCATTCTCTATCTTTACCCATTTTTTACTATTTATGTTGTGGTAGAGGTCTAGTATACATGTTCCTAATGAAGCGTAACTATAGATCGCAAGATCTGGGAGGCCTAGACCGCCTGTCAGTTTTGATCTGCTTAATAACGTGTAGGAAATGCGTGCCCGATTATGAGACCATATGAACCGGGTGATTATTTGTTTAAGGCGAGAAAAGAAGGAAGCTGGCAAGTATAGAGGTATTGTTTGGAAAAGGTATAAAAGGCGCGGTAAGAGGTCCATTTTTACTGCGTTGATCCTGCCTAGCCAAGACAACTGGAGCCTATGCCATTTTTCTAAATCTAGATTAACCTTTTGTAGGGCCGTTGTAAAATTGGTCTCAAACAATTTGGATATCTGGCTGGTTATTTTAACGCCTAAGTAAGTGATGGAGTCAAAGCGCCATTTAAATGGAAAAGTGGTCTTTAGTTGTTCGACCAAGGGAAGTTGTAATGAGATGTTTAAGATTTCGGATTTGTGGGAGTTCATTTTAAAATTACTTAGGAGGCCGAATTTGTGCAGTTCCGAGATAATGTTTGGTAAGCTCGTGGATGGGGACGTGATGTATAGCAGAATATCGTCTGCAAAGAGTGCTATCTTATGTTCTTCGGAACGCAATTTTATCCCTTTGATTGAGGGGTTATTTCTCAATGCCACAGCCAAATGCTCCATTGTTAGTATATATAAGAGGGGAGAGAGTGGGCACCCCTGCCTTGTACCATTCCTGACCGGAAACACGTCTGAAAGTTTGCCGTTGACCTTGACCTGGGCACTAGGAGAGGTATATAGAGCAGAAATTCTGTGCATCATATTTTCTTTTAAGCCAATTTCTTCCAGGGTTTGAAAGATAAATTCCCAGTGAACCCGGTCAAAAGCTTTTTCAGCGTCAATCGACATGATACACAGGGGGTCCCCCTCCCTGCCCGCTCTGTCAAGTAGAGAAATAGTTCTGATTGTGTTGTCTCTCGCCTCTCGCCCTGGAACGAAGCCTACCTGGTCCTGGTTTATTAGTTTAGGTAAGAGGGGGCATAATCTATTTGCTAACATTTTAGCGTATATTTTAATATCAACGTTTATCAAAGAAATCGGCCGATAATTATTACATGTAGAAAGATCTTTACCAGGTTTGGGAAGCACTGTAATGTGGGCGGCGAGTGATTGAGCAGGGAAAGAACCTCCCGAAGAGACAAAATTGCAGGCCTCCAGAAACAGTGGGCACAGTGGTGTAGTAAATGATTTATAGAAGCCTGCTGAGAACCCATCCGGGCCCGGGCTTTTTCCTTGTTTTAGGGCACTAATGGTTTCGGAAACCTCTTCTGTAGAGAATTCCCTTTCGAGGTCGGCTAGGTCGCCTTCAGGCAATATGGGCAATTTGTGTTCCTGCAAGTATGATTTAATTTTATTATGAAGAAATTGTGGAGGTGCATCTTTATAATGTCCTGTTATATTGTACAGAGATTCGTAATATCTGCTAAAGTTGGAAAGGATATCTTTAGTGTTGAACACTTTATTCCCTTCTTTGTTTTTGATAAAGGGAATGTAGGTATTAGGGCAGTGTTTGTTAAGGGCTCTGGCTAAAAGCTTACCACTTTTATTGCCGAGTTGGTAAAAGCGGCTTCTGAGTCTCTCCCTGAGACACTTGGACTTTTGATCTATGATAGTCAATAATTTCTGCCTAACTGAAGTAAGCCGAGTAAATGTACTGGCGTCGAGATCTCGTTTATGCTGATTTTCTAATTGGTGGATTTGATCTGTTAGGGTAATTATTTCCGCCGCTCTCTCTTTTTTCAACCGGGCGCCGTGGGAAATGAGAACGCCCCTCACTACACATTTCAAAGCTTCCCATCTCATAGTGGGAGACGTGGTGTCCCCACCATGGTCGGCCACGAAATTCGCGATTGTCTGTTCAATCTCGGATTTACATAGTGGATCTAAGAGCAGATTTTCATTCAAACGCCAGGAGAATCCCGATCCCAAGGCGGAATGAAGTGAAAGAGATAAGTAAATAGGTGCATGATCCGACCACAGTATCGACCCCACGTCCGCCTCTATCTGTAAGTCCAGTAACCTATGTGAAATAAAGAAGTAATCTATTCTGCTATATGTGTTATGGATTTTCGAGAAGAAGCTATAATCCCTGACTGTAGGATTTAGAACTCTCCAGACATCTACTAGTCTCAGGCTGCGTAATTGGGATCTAATTTTGTTGATAGAAGATGAAGAATAGGAGGACCTACCTGAAGAGACGTCCACCGCAGGGTCCATTGGAATGTTAAAGTCGCCTCCAAGTATCACAGGAGAGGAGCCAGCAAACTCCCCAAGACGCCTCTTGCCTAAAGTAACAATTTAACACTCTGAGCAGAGATACCCGGGTATCTATAACTATGGTACCGTATCCTGAGATGGATTTCCTCTCAGGCAGGAATCCGCACAGGCTGCAGCCAATCCTTATCTTCAGCGCCAATAAGTTACAGCAAGCTCCTCTTGTCTTGTCGGCCGATGCCGAGCCCAAATGCCGGGGACTTAGTTAGTGGTCTCACGATGTAGTCTCTGCTTCTGTAGCTCCTAGGAATGCTTCCACGACAATCCGTCCGTCTCTGTATCAGCAGTCTGTCCAGACTTGTTCCTCCACTCAATGCACAGGGAATCCACAGACTTCCAAATTCGTACTGGGTTCTTAGCAAAGTCTCCGTCTTTACTTAGATAAAGGGTTAGCTCCTCTCCAGGAAACGTTAGCAACACAAGTCTCTCACAGAGTTAAACAAAAGGTTAATTCTTCTCCAGGGGAACGTTAGCAACAAAAAGTCTCTCAAAAGCTTCTTTTCCTCCAAAAACACTTGCAGTAAATCCACACAGTCTCTTTTTAAGATCTCACAGCAGCTTCTCCTTTTCTTCCCGCCTTTTCTCTCTCCGCTCTCACTTCTCACTTTCACTTTACACTCGAGACACTAGACCCCACCCCGCAGCACACATTGTCTCTGGGAGGTCTGTCCTCTGCTGCAACAGGCAAAAACCACAGGGTCCTAGTGCCCTCTCAGTGGGACTACAGTTCACCCTCTTACACCTGCACACCGAAGGTGGTGTTGGACAGTGGAAATCGCTACAGCACAAGCGGTTTGGGGGTTAATGAACCCTGCCTAACGCTATCCCTGCTTCTGACGAAGCGGCAGCAACCTCTCCCTAAGCTCAGATCAGCAGCAGTAAGATGGCGGTCGGCGGGAACGCCTCTTTATAGCCCCTGTGACGCCGCAGACAGCAAGCCAATCACTGCAATGCCCTTCTCTAAGATGGTGGGGACCAGGACCTATGTCATCACGCTGCCCACACTCTGCGTTCACCTTCATTGGCTGAGAAATAGCGCTTTTCGCGTCATTGAAACGCGACTTTGGCGCGAAAGTCGCGTACCGCATGGCCGACCCCGCACAGGGGTCGGGTCGGGTTTCATGAAACCCGACTTTGCCAAAAGTCGGCGACTTTTGAAAATGAACGACCCGTTTCGCTCAACCCTAGTCCTTATGATTGTGCCATCAATCTGGTTCCTGGTGCCAAGCTGCCCAAGAGCAGACTCTATCACATCTCAGGTCCAGGCCATGAAGGACTATATTATGGAAAGTCGAGCTAAGGGTCATATCCGACCATCCTCTTCTCCCCTTGCTGCAGGGTTCTTTTTCATCAAGAAGAAGGATGGCGGGTTATGTCCTTGCCTGGATTTCCAGGAACTTAATGCGATCACTGTCCGTGATCCGTATCCGCTACCTCTTATCCCTGACCTTTTTAATCAAATTGTTCTCTAAGATGGACCTCAGGGGAGTACAACCTCATTCGCATTAAGAAAGGGGATGAGTGGAACACTGCGTTTAATAGAAGGACACTACGAGAATCTGGTGATGCCTTTTGGGTTGACGAGCGCGCCCACTGTCTTCCAGCACTTTATTAATGACATCTTTAGTCACCTATTAGGCAGGTTTGTTGTTATTTACCTGGATGACATTCTTGTTTATTCACCTGACCTTGAGTCACACCAGCGACATGTCAGACAAGTCCTACACATATTACTTGACAGTAAATTGTAAATTGTATGTCAAACCCGAGAAGTGTATGTTCTCGGTTGAGGAGATCCCTTTCCTTGGATATGTATTATCTGCCACTGGTTTCCGCATGAATCCGGCGAAAGTCCAGGCGGTATTGGAGTGGGATTGTCCTGAGGATTTGAAGGCCTCACAAAGGTTTTTGGGTTTCGCTAATTACTACCGTAAATTCATAAAAAACTTTTCGGTAGTAGCCAAACCGTTCACTGATATGACTAAAAAGGGGACGCACTTCTCCAAGTGGTCCAGTCCTGCCAGGGCGGCATTGGACACATTGAAAAGGTGTTTTGCTTCTGCGCCGATTCTTATTCAGCCTGATGTCACTCAGCCTTTCATTGTGGAGGTGGATGCGTCCGAGGTGGGAGTGGGGGCTGTATTGTCGCAGGGTGCTTCTCCTGGTAAATGGCAACCATGCGCATACTTTTCTAAAAACACTTTCGTCAGCTGAGAGAAACTATGATATTGGTAATAGGGAACTCTTAGCTATCAAATGGGCATTTGAGGAGTGGCATCATTTTTTGGGAGGAAGCAGTTCACCCTGTGATGGTGATCACTGATCATAAGAATCTGGTTTACGTGGAGTCGGCAAAACATTTTTGCACCTCGTCAGGCAAGATGGGCATTATTTTTTACCAGGTTTAACTTTTATGCCAAGGGGAAAAAATGTTAAGCATACACAGTCACAAGAGGTCAGTCGATCGGCACTGAACGAGCTTTCTCACATTCAGACCTCCACAAATTCTCCTTAGAGACCAGACGAGGTAAGCTTCTTCTGAAGACGGGGCGGTGCATGCAAAAGACGCAGCTGAATCACCAAAACATGAGGAGATGAATGAAAGCAGCACTCACCCGTGATCTTCAATGATAATATAGTCCTTTATTGACCGTGGCTCAACATTCCCAGCTAGGAACAAGGCAGGTCTGTCTCGTCTCTGCACCCTCCCTCACCGCTCCCTCCTCATGTTGTAACCTGCCTTGTTCCTAGCTGGGAATGTTGAGCCACGGTCAATAAAGGACTATATTATCATTGAAGATCACGGGTGAGTGCTGCTTTCATTCATCTCCTCATGTTTTGGAAAAAATGTTAAGGCAGATGCTTTGTCCCGTTGCTTTCCTGGGGAGGCAATAAGTGCAAACCGATACCTATTTTACAAAAAGGGGTAGTGATTGCGTCTATATGCTCCAATCTTGAAAGGGAGGTTGCTGACACTCAGGAAGATGCCCATGCTACCTGTCCTCTTGGTAAACTGTTTGTACATCAATCTCCGTCTTATAATCCTCAGTGAACATCATGACACAGTGCTGGCCACCGCAGATCTGCTTCCTCGGCGTTTTTGGTGGCCAGGTGGTTATAAGGATGTTCTGGAGTATGTGGCCGCCTGCAATATCTGTGCGCGTTCTAAGACCTCACATACTCGTCCTTCAGGGGCTCTCCTACCAATGGCTCAGCAGACCGTGGACTTATTTGTCGGTCGATTTTATTACGGATCTACCTGTGTCTGCAGGAAACACTGTAATCCTGGTGGTTGTGGACAGGTTCAGTAAAATGTCTCATTTTATTGCTTTGCCTTACACCAAAACTCTGGCACAAATCTTCGTCAGGGAAATAATAAGACTGCATGGGATTCCTACGGATATTGTTTCAGATCGGGGGGTGCAGTCTATTTCCAAATTCTGGAGGGTGTACTGCACCCGTCTGGGGATTCATTTGTCTTTTCTTTGGCTCTTCACCCGCAGTCTAAGGCTAAGTTCACACTGCGCTAGCAGCAGCCCGTTCAGCACATACACTAACAGGCTGCTGTAACGCAAGTGCCGCTGTTTGCATTGCGCTAGCGCAGATAGAGCATCTGCTAGCTCTATCTGCACTAGCAGTGATGGACCCGGAAACACTGCAGCCCGCGTCTCGGGGTCCGTCTCTCAATGACGGCACATCCCTAGCGCACGCCCATTGTGGCCGTGCGCTAGCGATGCATCCGACATTGCTTTCAATGTTATGCCGCGGTGTAACATAGTCCGTTTAACGGACGACATGAACGCAATGTGAACCAGGCCTAACGGGCAGACTGAACAGGTTAATCAGAATTTAGAGACATATCTTACATGTTTTGTGTCTGAGAATCAGGAGGACTGGGTGACCTACTTACCGTTGGCTGCAGGGCCGGCGTCAGCACCCGGCGTACTCGGGCAAGTGCCGGGGCCCTGGCGAGACAGGGGGGCCCATTCAAGGCCGGCGTTAGGGGCAGGCAGCTGCCAGTGCCTAGGACCACCGCTCCCCCAGGGGCCCTCAGCTAGCGGCCCATCACGGAGCTGACTCGGCAGGGGAGGGGGAGCGGCTGGGGGCTGTCTAATTATACTCACCTACTCCTGGCGGCTGGCGCGGTCCCTGCAGGTCCCCGGCTCTCCAGCTTCTTCCTGTACTGAGCGGTCACATGGTACCGCTCATTACAGTAATGAATATGCGGCTCCACCTCCCATAAGGGTGGAGCCGCATATTCATTACTGTAATGAGCGGTAACGGTGACCGCTCAATACAGGAAGAAGCTGCCGGCGCCAGAAAGCTGGGACGGCACAGCGCCAGGAGCAGGTGAGCATAACGGGGAGGGGAGCGCAGCGCTGCGCGATATTCACCTGCTCCTCGTTCCAGCCACCGCTCCGTCTTCAGCGTCTTCTGCAGTGACGCTGAGGTCAGAGGGCGCGGTGACGTGGTTAGTGCGCGCCCTCTGCCTGAGCATCAGTGCAGAAGACGCTGAAGAAGATGGAGCGGCGGCTAGAATGAGGACAGGTGAATATTGAAAGTGCCGGGGGCCTGAGCGACGGAGAGGTGAGTATGTGATTTATTTATTTTTTATCGCAGCAACAGCAAATGGGGCAAGTGTCTGTACGGAGCATCTTATGGGGCCATAATTAACGTTTGTGCAGCACTATATGGAGCAAGTGTCTGTATGGAGCATCTTATGGGGCAATAACGTTTGTGCAGCACTATATGGGGCAAGTGTCTGTTTGGGGCCATAACATTTGTGCAGCACTATATGGGGTAAGTGTCTGTATGGAGCATCTATGGCGCCATAACGTTTGTGCGGCACTATATGGGGCAAGTGTCTGTATGGGGAATCTATGAGGCCATAACGTTTGTGCAGCACTATATGGGGCAAGTGTCTCTATATACTACATGGCTGTTCTATATACTACGTGGGCCGTGTTATATACTACGTGGGCTGTTATATGCTATGTGGGCTGTGCTATATACTAGATGGCTGTTCTATAAACTACGTGGGCCGTGTTATATACTATGTGGCTGTGTTAAAGGGGGGGCCCACTGAGACTCTTTTGCCCGGGGCCCTCAAAAACCTGGAGCCGGCCCTGGTTGGCTGAATTTGCAGTTAATAATCGCTGTCAGGAATCAACCGTTAAGTCCCCGTTTTTCGGGGCATATGGGTTTCATCCGTAGTTTAGTTCATTCAATGGTGATCTCCCTTCTGGTTTACCGGAGGAGGAACGGTTCTCTTCTTCTATTTCTACTATATGGCAGGGGGTGATTAATAATTTGCAAAAGATGGGTTCGAAATATAAGAGGGTGGCTGATCAGAGACGTTTGGTGGGTCCAGACCTGTGTGTTGGTGACTTGGAATGGCTGTCCTCAAGGAACATTAACCCCTTCACGACATGCTCCGTACTAGTACGGCGCTGAGCCCACATCAAAGTCGCGACATGTCAGCTGTTTTGTACAGCTGACATGTGCGCAATAGCGGCGGGTGAAATCGTGATTCACCCGCCACTATTAACCAGTTAAATGCCGCTGTCAAACGCTGACATCGGCATTTAACTACCGCTTCCGGCCACGCGGCCGGAAATGCGCGCATCGCCGACCCCCGTCACATGATCGAGGGTCTGCGATGCGTCGGCATAGTAACCAGAGGTTTCCTTGAGACCTCTATGGTTACTGATGTCGGCTTGCTGTGAGCGCTACCCTGTGGTTGGCGCTCATAGCAAGCCTGCAATTCAGCTACATAGGAGCGATCTGATGATCGCTGCTATGTAGCAGAGCCAATCAGGCTGTGCCAGCTTCTAAAGTTAAAAAAAGTTTTAAAAAATATGAAAAAAAATAAAATAATAAGTTTAAGTCTCCCCCCTTTCGCCCCATCCGAAATAAAACAATAAAAAAAAAATGAAACATACATATATTTGGTATCACCACGTTCAGAATCGCCCGATCTATTAATAAATAAAAGCATTAACCTGATCGCTAAACAGCGTAGTGAGAAAAAAATTAAAAACGCCAGAATTACGTTTTTTTGGTCGCCGCGACACGTATCTGCATAAAAGTGGTATCATTAAAAACGCCAGCTTTGCACACAAAAAATAAACCCTCACCTTACCCAAGATCCCAAAAAATTGAAACGCTACGGTTATCGGAAAATGGTGCAATTTTTTTTTTTAGCAAAGTTTTGAATTTTTTTCCACCACTTAAATAAAAAATAACCTAGACATGTTTGGTGTCTATGAACTCGTAATGACCTGGAGAATCATAATGGCAGGTCAGTTTCAGCATTTAGTGAACCTAGCAAAAAGCCAAACAAAAAACAAGTGTGGGATTGAACTTATTTTGCAATTTCACCACACTTGGAATTTTTTTCCCGTTTTCTAGTACAAGACATGGTAAAACCAATGGTGCCCTTCAAAAGTACAACTCGTCCCACAAATAATAAGCTCTCACATGGCCACATTGATGGAAAAATATAAAAGTTATGGCTCTGGAAAGGAGGGGAGCGAAAAACGAAAACGCAAAAACGAAAAAGGGCTGCAGCGTGAAGGGGTTAAGCTAAAGGTTCCATCTTGGAAATTGGGTCCCAGGTTTATTGGTCCTTATTAAGATCTTAGCCGTCATAAATCCGATAGCATTCCGCCTTGCTCCGCCACCTAATTTTAAAATCCATAATGTTTTTCACCGTTCACTTCTCAAGAAGTACGTGGCATCGACAGGACCTTCACCTCTGCCACCTTCTCCTGTCGTTGTCGATGGTAATATGGAGTTCCAGATAGCAAAGGTCTTAGACTCTCTTCTTGTTCGTCGGTCACTTCAATACATGGTACATTGGAAGGGGTACGGTTCTGAGGAGAGGATGTGGGTTCCAGCTTCTGACGTCCATGCGACGAGACTGGTTCAGGCCTTTCATGTGACCCACCCAGATAAACCAGGCCCTGAGGTTTCGGAGGTCCCTTGTAGAAGGGGGGGGGGTACTGTCATGGAGTTACCGTGAAAGAGCAGTACTAGAAGACAGCAGCGTCTGATGGCTCCTGCTTCACCGCTGAGAAGAAGCACTTCTCCGGTGTATTAAATGTGTTTGTTTTCTTTCAGTAGGACAGGGGTTAATTGACCATGTGGAAATCCCTGCTTTCAGCTGTTATCGGTTAGCCACTCCTCTCTCCTATAAAAGCTAGGCCTTCTAGCCAGATCCTTGTCTGAGTTAGCACTTGCTAGATAGACCTGGAGAGTGAAGAGCTGGGGTCTGGAGAACTGGAGTTCATTGTGCGATTGTTGCTTGGTTTATACACTTGGAAATTCCTCATCCTTACCTGCCTTAATTTCTTCCCCCATCCTTCACACCCTGGTGAATACCTCTGTTATTTGTGAGAGTATGTGAGTGGAAATTTCTTTTACCCTTGTCTCTCTTCCCCGAGTGGGGGAAAGGGACAGACACAGGGCTGCAGTTAGGAGACAGGGCACGGGTGGAGGACCCGGCATCCTCACCATCTGAGGTATCCCGGGGAACAGGGCGAATCCTATCGTGACACCTGCCTCCTATTCTTACATACTGTATATACCGTTGTTTGAAAAACAAAAAAAAATTAACATTCATCATGTAGGCACTGGCGCCTGCACCGGAGCATTATATGATGTATAATATGCATAATTTATCTGAATCAAAATGGCGCCGGAGGTTGCGCTGTAGCATCTCTCGTTCTGATAGATACTACTGCGCAGGTGCCACTGTCAGTGCCATTTTACTAAAGAAAAAAATTTAGGCTCCATCAAGATGGCGCAGGTGGCATTTTGCTAGAGAAAAAAAAATTGTCTTCATCAAAATGGTGACACCTGTGCAGTAACATTTATCGGTGATCTGATAGGTGCCATTGCGCATCTTGATGGAGCTTAAATTTGTTTCTCTAGCAAAATGGCGCCAGCGTAGTAGCATCTATCAGAACACGATAGATGCCACTGCACAGGCACGACTGTCCGGCACCATTTTGATTAAGATATTTTTTTTTTTCTAACAAAACAATAAGACTAAGGCTATGTGCACACGTTCAGGATTTCTCGCAGAAAATTCCTGAGAAAAACCGGACATTTTCTGCAAGAAATCTGCATGCGGGTTTTGCCGCGTTTTTTTTTCCGGATATTTCCCAATGCATTTTGTAGTGGGAAATCCGCAAAAAACCCACAAAATTAATGAACATGCTGCGGTTTTTACCGCGATGCGTTTTTTCCGTGGAAAAAAACGCATCATGTGCACAAAACATGCGGAATTCATTCTAAATGATGAGATGCTTATAGTATGCTTTTTTTTTTGCGGTTTTATAGCGTTTTTATCAGGAAAAACCGTGAAAAAAATGCAACGTGTGCACACAGCCTTATTAAAATGAATGTATGCATATCATACATTGCATCATGCTAATCATGTTACAGCGCAGGAACCTCCACTGCCGCCTGCATGATGATTGTTAAACTTTTTTTATTTTTTTATTCAGTATGTAAAATAGGGGGCAGGTCGCTGAGGGATCAGTGACCTGACATAAGCCATACAGATGAATATGTAATCAGAGCACCACATAAAGCCCTGCCCACAAATGAAGATTAAACAACAACCACAAGACTGATTTCATCAACCCAGGTATCAATTTAATCTGTATAATGGTGCCGACCTGACAGTGTCTGTAGGTTGCTGTGCACAATCCGCTGACAGGTTCCCTTTTAGTTACATCTTCTGCACGAAAAATGGTACAATCTACAATAATCATGAGAAATCTTTGCCTTGCTTTTGTATAAGAAAAATTTATTGTTGCTAGGCGACTGACAATTTACCAATACTGGAAAGCCATCCATAACATTTAAGCAAACTGTTCTATGGGAACAGTAACGTAGAAGCAGTCACGAGTGATCCATTGTGCCATGAGTTTGGACTGGAGGCCTAGAAGGGCTCATTATCGATGAATCGTTTGAACATTTGAAAAGCCTCCAAAGGTTTGTCCGTTGGCACCATGTGACCAGCTCCCTGTCAATCAAAGAAAAAACATTGAAAATATAGTTTTTTTTCTAACATTCGGAATGTAAGATCCCCAGGCAAAGAATGGATCTTATGAGAGTTTTATACTGTGCTATCTAACATTATTCTAAAAAATAAGCAAAAAAGGAAAATCAGATATATAGCAAGACAATAAATATTAAGTGTTTAGCCAAGGTTTCCAGAAGTATAAGGGTATGTGCAGGGCCTCCATCAGGGCATTACTGTCCTTACTGGAGTACGGGGTCTGATGAGCAGAGGGGTCAGTAACTGTGAGGATGTGAGGACGCACGCTCAGTTGGAATCTATTACCATGCAGGAGGCTTTCCGCACGGTAAGGGTAAGTTCACACAGGGTGTTTTTGCTTCGATTTTTTATTTTTTTTTCCCCTGCTAAATTTCAGCTGCTTTTTACAGTACCAGCAAAGCCTATGAGATTTCAGAATTCTCATGCGAACACATTGGGTTTTTGTGTGATCAGTATTTTGTGCTTTCTGCGTTTTTTTTTTACATTGGGCATGTCACTTCTTTCAGCGTTTTTCCAGCATTCTCCACGCATTGACTTGAAAGGATGGTGAAAAACGCTGCAAATACGCAAGGTTGACTTTTCTTGCAGCATATTTGCTGCAGAAAAGTCAAGGAGAGCCGGATGTGACGTCACACTCGGCTCTGCTACATCTAGATGCGTTCATGCAGTCTGTCATCCAGCAGAACGGATGCAATCCCCATTCACTTGAATGGAGGGTCTGACAATACAGTGTTTGACACGCTGTCATATGCATGACAGCGCGGCAAACACCGCTTCTGATCGGCAGGGAAATCCTCCCCGCTGGTCAGAGAGCCACGCTTCCCATGCTGTCAGAAGACAGTGGGGAGCACTCAGCTGTGATCGAAGGTGTAAACTTCACCTCTGGTCACTGGTGTCAGCTGATGGGACTACTGCTCCCAAAATCTGACACCTACAGCCGCTAATTACAGTGAGAGCAGGAGCGGCAGATGAACGTTTTCATCTGCCGCTCCTGTGCTATAAATAAATAAATTTAAAAAACGGCGTGAGTGCCCCCTTAATTTTGATAACCAGCCAGACAAAACTCACAGCTGGGGGCTGCAACCCCCAGCTGTCAGCTTCAGCAAGGCTAGTTATCAAGAATAGAGGGGTCCTCACGCTTTATTTAAATTTAAATAAATAATTTAAAAAAACGGCGTGGGGTCCCCCCCATTTTTGACAACCAGCCTTGCTAAACCTCACAGCTGGGGGCTGGTAAGGGGCCATTGATATAGGCCCCCCCAGCCTAAAAATAGCAGCCCACAGCTGCCCAGAAAAGGTGCATCTATTAGATGTGCCAATTCTGGCGCTTTGCCTGGCTCTTCCCACTTGCCCTGTAGCAGTGGCAAGCTGGGTAATGAGGGGTCAATGTCACCTTCCTATTGAAAGGTGACATTAAGCTGGCTTAGTAATGGAGAGGCGTCAATAAGACACCTATCCATTACTAATCCTATAGTAATTAAAGAGTTAAATAAACACACACAGTAAGAAAAAAAGTATTTTAATGAAATAAAACACCACACAGTTTTTGGCCATCTTTTTATTGTTCTGCCATTCCAAGTGAAGCCGTCGATCTTCTGTAATAAAAATAAAATAAAAAAGCAAAAGTATGCTCCCTGCTCCGTTGTAGTCCAATATAACGAGTGTCCCACACAGAATCTGGGGGAGATAAAGATTATAACCGGGAGCGCTGCTAATATGACCACCCCTGGCTGTAAGCGACTGGGGAATGAATGAGACGGAGCAGGTGCAGGCTCATTAGCGAGCGGTGATGTCACCGAGCCTGCACTCCCTCACAGCCTGACCTGAAGTTACATCTACACCGTGGGAAAATGCCGGGGAAGAGGTTACCGCAGGAAATGTATCTATTCAATTCTATCTATTCTATCTATCTATTCTATCCTGTCAATCTACAGGAAGTTGTTTTTTTTTCTCTGTGTCCACTCAACTTTATTGGCATGCAAAAAGAGAAAAAAAATGCATGAAAAAAACGCAACAAAAACGCACTTAAACCTGCGTTTTTGGCACAGCTTCTTTCCTGCCAAGATGATGATGGTTTTGCTGCAGAAAAAAAACGCAGCAAAAACACCCTGTGTGAACTTACCCTAATAGTTAACAGCTGCCAGACAATTACAGGCCAGCAACTGACGTTGGCGTGCACGTCGCCAGCATATGACGTCACTATCATGCACCGGCTCGTCCGTACCTCAGGTAGATGAAGGAAGATGACGCCACTACACCGCGGACAGGTAAGGAGAAACTTTTTTCTTTGTAACGCACCACTATGGGGACACGATAGGAGATCAGACAAGGCAGAATGTAGACGATATGGGGGAAGAATGGTGATGACATGGGGCAGAATGGAGACACGTAGGAGCAGAATGGAGATGACATGGGGCAGAATGGAGATAACATGGGGCAGGATTGAATCATATGGGGGCAGGATGTAGTCACATGTGAGCAGTATGGAGTCTGTCACGGTCGTGGTTTGAGGAACCACGGGCCACGGAGAGCCTGGAGGGGCATGACTAAGTGATCACCTGACTATTCACTAGAGCCTCTGATGGTGAGGTTAGACTTGGCTCCCGATGAACGCCAGGTGCCACTCCAGGACAGACCAACGGTCGTACAGCAGCTGGACCCAGAGGACAGACAGAATGGAGCAGCAGGCAAAGCTTGTATCAGAGACAGAGTTTGCGTCTGAGTGTAGCTAGCAGGATTAGCTTCTTAGTGCTGCTAGCAGGATTAGCTTCTGAGTGAAGATAGCAGGATTAGCTTCTGAGTGCAGCAAGCAGGATTTGCTTCTGAGTGCAGCAAGCAGGATCTGTTCTTAGAGTATGACAGGCTGGATTTGTAATTGTAGTACAGCAGGTAGGATTTGTACTTAGAGTATAGCAGGCAGGACCTGCACTGGTATGCGACCTTACACAACATAGAATGCAGGGTCGGCGTCAGCACCCGGCATACCCGGGCAAGTGCTGGGGCCCTGGTGAGACAGGGGGCCCCATTCAGGGCCGGCGTTAGGGGCAGGCAGCTGCCTAGGGGGGCCCTCAGCTAGCAGCACATCATGCAGCCGCTACGGGGCCTCTGTGAGGCAGGGGGGGGCCCGCCTGTCGCCAGCGCCAACTCCCCCGCCGACGCATTGAACTATATCGGCATCTGCCAGTAAAGTTCAAAGCAAATGAAGGAGGAGAGAGCGTCACCTGACGCTCCCTCTCCCATCATGCCGCTGCGGGTGCGCGATAACGTCATCACGCACTCGCTGTGTGTCAGGCAGTGCAGCGGCAGCCGCCGAGACCAGAGCAGAGAGCAGCACGGACACGTTGAGGGGTGAGGAGTGTTTTTTTTTTTTTTTAACTATAACAGTGAGTACTGGACTATGGTGCCATTCTTGGGGGGGAGGGGGGCTGTGCTGTATACTGCATGTCTGTGCTATATACTACATGGCTGTGTTATATACTACGTGAGCTGTTATATTCTATGTGGGCCGTTATATGCTACGTGGGCTGTGCTATATACTACATGGCTGTTCTATATACTACCTGGGCCGTGTTATATACTATGTGGCTGTGCTATATACTATATGGGCTGTTATATGCTACGTGGGCTGTGCTATATACTACATGGCTGTTCTATATACTACGTGGGCCACGTTATATACTACGTGGGCTGTTATATGATACGTGGCTGTTCTATATACTTTGTGGCTGTGCTATATACTATATGAGCTATTATATGCTACGTGGGCTGTGCTATATACTACATGACTGTTCTATATACTACGTGGGCTGTGCTATATACTACTTGGCTCTTCTATATACTACATGGGCCGTGTTATATAATATGTGGCTGTGCTATACTATATGGGCTGTTATATACTACATGGCTGTGTTATATGCTACGTGGCTGTGTTATATACTACATGGCTGTGTTATGTGATCATGAATCATGATATGTGATAAAGGAGGGGCCCACTGAGACTCTTTTGCCCGGGGCCCTCAAAAACCTGGAGCCGGCCCTGATAGAACGAAACAGGAATGTTGCTCAAGCACATCCCCAGTGGAGAGGAAGCAATACATACATATTAGCAAGTGCACGCGCTGGCCCTTTAATAGGGCGGGAGCGCGCACCTGCCCTTAGCACATAGCCAGAGGCCAGGCTGGAAGTGATGCTGGGAGCATGTTGAGCATGTGGAAGAGGAGCCAACTGCAGTGCGAGTGAGTGACCTGACACGCCGGGAAGTCGGCATAGTGCTAACATATACAGAAATCCTATGTGTAATGTCAATGGTGATTCCTGTATTACCTGTACACTGACACTATATACAGAGCTCCTGTGTATACTGTCACCACTGATCACTGTACTAGGCTAGTTTTACACTTGCGTTAAAAAAACGCAGCATTAAAAACGCATCCACAGGTGGTGAAAAAAACGCATGTAAACGCGTTCAAACACTGCGTTTTTTAGACGCATGCGTTTTCGTATGCGGTAAAAAAAAGCCGCGTTTACATGGGTTTTTTAACGCGTTTGCGTTTTTTAAAAGCATGATGAGAAATTTCACAAGAGAAAAATCAAGATCCAGACACCGCCAATGGGACTACAGAGGGAGTGTGACATGACTCTGTGGACCAAAATATGGAAAAATTGTAGCTATCAAAATGTGGTAACGCAAAAAATATTTTTTGGAATAAAAAGCGTCTTTTGTGTGACAGCTGCCGATCATAAAAAATCAACTAGAAAACCCACTATAAATAGAAATGGTTAGGGTTTGGATCCCTAGGGTTAGGGTTTGGATCCCTAGGGTTAGGGTTAGGGTTTGGATCCCTAGGGTTAGGGTTAGGGTTAGGGTTTGGATCCCTTTATCACCTTGATGGGTTAGGGTTAGGGATAGGGTTTGGATCCCTAGGGTTAGGGTTAGGGTTTGGATCTCTTTATCACCTTGATGGGTTAGGGTTAGGGTTTGGATCCCTTTATCACCTTGATGGTGGGGGGTGGCTTAAAAGTGTGTACAATTGTTTTTCTCTATGGAAACGCATGCGTTAAAAAATGCAACAAAATGCATGTGCTAAAAAACACATGCGTTTACATAGACAGCAATACGTTTTTTTGCCGCAAAAAACGCCTCTAGAAATTACTACATGTTGCATTTCCGCAACAAAACGCAAGCATAGAAACGACGCATGCGTCGTCAAACGCGGCAAAACGCATACACAAAAAAATGCATGCGTTTTTAATGTTAAATATAGGGGGGAAAAAACGCATGCTTTTTTTGCGTTAAAACGCAGCGGCAAAAAACGCAAATGTGAAACCAGCCTTACCTCTATACTGACATTATACACTGTGTACTATGTACATAGCTCCTGTGTATAATGGCACTTGTGGTAATATTAGAATTTTGTTTTTCTATTAATGATCAGTATGTGGTGGTGATATGTGATCTGCTCATGGTGTGGCAGTATTTGTCCCTTGTATGTGGCATTATTCGGTCACTATTTTGTTGCAATATGTGGTCTAGTTATGGTGTGGCGATAGTTGTCCCTTGCATGTGGTATTATTTAGTCGCTATGTGGTGGAAATATGTGGTCTGGTCATGGTATGGCAGTATTTCTCCCTTGTACATGGTATTATTCAGTCACTATGTGGTGGTAATGTGGTTCGACCATGGTTTGATGATATTTTTCCCTTGCATGTGGAATTATACGGTCACTAAGTGATGGTAATATGTGGTCCGGCCATAATGAAATGGTATTTGTCCCTTGTATGTGGTATTATTCAATCACTATGTTGTGGTAATATGTGGTTTTGTCATGGTTTTGCGGTATTTTTCCCTTGCACATGATATTATTTAGTCACTATGTGTTGGTAACATGTGGTCTGGCCATGGTGTGATGGTATTTGTTCCTTATATGTGGTATTATACGGTCGCTATGTGGTGGCAATATGCGATCTGATGATAATGTCATGATAATTGTGGCTTGTATGTGGTATTATTCGGTCACTATTTGGTGTAATATGTGGTCTGGCCATGGTGTGATGGTAATTTTTCTTTGCACGTGATATTATTCGGTTACTATGTGATGTAATACGTGGTCTGATCATGGCGTGACTCCTTCTCTAAAACAAAAATAAATAAAAATATACTTAAAAATAGTATTGGGTATTTTAAGAAATGTTTACTAGGTTAGAGTACAGTAGGGCCCAGCCAAAAGAGTATACCTTGTTGTGGTGGCAGCTTAAAAAATATTTTGGCCAAAACAAAAGCTAATGGCTATATATGTGATCTGGTGTTCGATAGGAATTGTTAATGTGTGATTCATGAAGCCATGGTGAGGAAGTGGAGTTTTTCCAAGAGTGGGCGATGCGAGGTGGAGGCGGAGATGAGGTGGAATCTCAAAGGGGCTGAAAATGTTGCCAGATAATACTGGACTAAACGTGTTTTGTATGTGGTTTTTGATGTGTTAATGTCCCTTTCACTAGTATGGTTGAAAAATGCTGCAAAAATGCTGAAAGAATCGACATGCTGCAGATTTGAAACTGGTTGAAATTTACAAAAATAAAATAAAAAATGTGTCAATGAGATTTCACTTTCTGCTGGTACAGTAAAATTCTGCATTTTTTTCTCTACTAAAAAGTGCTGAAAAAATGAGGGGGGAAATGAGTCAAAAACACAAAGTGTGAATGTACCATAAGAAACTGAATGCAAAAGAGTAGAGAAGGCATTCTTACAGTGAGATGAGACAATGTCACTGCATTATTGTGTAGGGGAGATCTGTGCAAAACATTCATAGTTTGCCCTGACAACTTATTGATTTGAATAGAAATTTGTCATGTCCCCCCATGTTGAACACTTGCTGCCAGGCCTTCCCGCAAAATACAGTTGGAGTTCCAATCTGCAAGAGAGATTAATTGTAAACTGTGACAAATATGTTTAGACTAGATGGAGGCCCTATGCTTTTGCATCGGGAGGGGGGTAATGTCACGATGAGGGCAGGCTTTGCAGCATCGAGAATCTCTCCCCCCCATGTGCTCACCCACCTATCCACTCTCTCTTTCCCCATGTGCTGACTTCTCCCGTCTGTGCTGTTGGCATATGTGTTATGCTGTGCTATCAGGCAACACAGTGTGCAGTAATCAGCGCACATACAGTGATATGGCAATAACCCAAAAACAATAGAACAAGCTCTGAGACGTGGAATCTCTGCAGACTGCAATACCTGAACCTATCCTCACACAACTAAAAGCAGCAGTGGATTGCGCCTAACACTACCTATGCAACTCGGCACTGCCTGAGGAGCTGACTAGCCTGAAGATAGAAATACAAGCCTGACTTGCCTCAGAGAAATACCCCAAAGGAATAGGCAGCCCCCCACATATAATGACTGTTAGCAAGATGAAAAGACAAAACGTAGGAATGAAATAGATTCAGCAAAGTGAGGCCCGATATTCTAGACAGAGCGAGGATAGCAAAGAGAACTATGCAGTCTACAAAAAACCCTAAAGCAGAACCACGCAAAGGGGGGCAAAAAGACCCACCGTGCCGAACTAACGGCACGGCGGTGCACCCTTTGCGTCTCAGAGCTTCCAGCAAAAGAGAATAGCACAGCTGGACAGAAAAAACGGAAAACAAAAACAAAGTAACACTTATCTAGCAGAGCAGCAGGCCACAGGAAAGATGCAGTAGCTCAGATCCAACACTGGAACCTTGACAAGGAGCAAGGAAGACAGACTCAGGTGGAGTTAAATAGCAAGGCAGCCAACGAGCTCACCAAAACACCTGAGGGAGGAAGCCCAGAGGCTGCAATACCACTTGTGACCACAGGAGTGAATTCAGCCACAGAATTCACAACAGTACCCCCCCCTTGAGGAGGGGTCACTGAACCCTCACCAGAACCCCCAGGCCGACCAGGATGAGCCACATGAAAGGCACGAACAAGATCTGGGGCATGGACATCAGAGGCAAAAACCCAGGAATTATCCTCCTGAGCATAACCCTTCCATTTGACCAGATAATGGAGTTTCCGTCTAGAGACATGAGAATCCAAAATTTTCTCCACAATATACTCCAATTCCCCCTCCACCAAAACAGGGGCAGGAGGCTCCACAGATGGAACCATAGGTGCCACGTATCTTCTCAACAACGACCTATGGAATACATTATGTATGGAAAAGGAGTCTGGGAGGGTCAGACGAAAAGACACCGGATTGAGAATCTCAGAAATCCTATACGGACCAATAAAACGAGGTTTAAATTTAGGAGAGGAAACCTTCATAGGAATATGACGAGAAGATAACCAAACCAGATCCCCAACACGAAGTCGGGGACCCACACGGCGTCTACGATTAGCGAAAAGCTGAGCCTTCTCCTGGGACAAGGTCAAATTGTCCACTACCTGAGTCCAGATCTGCTGCAACCTGTCCACCACAGAATCCACACCAGGACAGTCCGAAGACTCAACCTGTCCTGAAGAGAAACGAGGATGGAACCCAGAATTGCAGAAAAATGGAGAGACCAAGGTAGCCGAGCTGGCCCGATTATTAAGGGCGAACTCAGCCAACGGCAAAAATGACACCCAATCATCCTGGTCAGCAGAAACAAAACATCTCAGATATGTTTCCAAGGTCTGATTGGTTCGTTCGGTCTGGCCATTAGTCTGAGGATGGAAGGCCGAGGAAAAAGATAGGTCAATGCCCATCCTACCACAAAAGGCTCGCCAGAACCTCGAGACAAACTGGGAACCTCTGTCAGAAACAATATTCTCAGGAATGCCATGCAAACGAACCACATGCTGGAAGAACAAAGGCACCAAATCAGAGGAGGAAGGCAATTTAACCAAGGGCACCAGATGGACCATTTTAGAAAAGCGATCACAGACCACCCAAATGACCGACATCTTTTGAGAAACGGGAAGGTCAGAAATGAAATCCATCGAAATATGTGTCCAAGGCCTCTTCGGGACCGGCAAGGGCAAAAGCAACCCACTGGCACGTGAACAGCAGGGCTTAGCCCTAGCACAAATCCCACAGGACTGCACAAAAGCACGCACATCCCGTGACAGAGATGGCCACCAGAAGGATCTAGCCACTAACTCTCTGGTACCAAAGATTCCTGGATGACCAGCCAGCACCGAACAATGAAGTTCAGAGATAACTTTACTAGTCCACCTATCAGGGACAAACAGTTTCTCGGCCGGACAACGATCAGGTTTATTAGCCTGAAATTTCTGCAACACTCTCCGCAAATCAGGAGAGATGGCAGACACAATGACTCCTTCCTTGAGGATACTCGCTGGCTCAGATAACCCCGGAGAGTCGGGCACAAAACTCCTAGACAGAGCATCCGCCTTCACATTTTTAGAGCCCGGAAGGTACGAAATCACAAAATCAAAACGAGCAAAAAATAACGACCAACGGGCCTGTCTAGGATTCAAGCGCTTGGCAGACTCGAGATAAGTAAGATTCTTATGATCAGTCAATACCACCACGCGATGCTTAGCTCCCTCAAGCCAATGACGCCACTCCTCGAATGCCCACTTCATGGCCAGCAACTCTCGGTTGCCCACATCATAATTACGCTCAGCAGCAGAAAAGTTCCTGGAAAAGAAAGCACATGGTTTCAACACTGAGCAACCAGAACCTCTCTGTGACAAAACCGCCCCTGCTCCAATCTCAGAAGCATCAACCTCGACCTGGAACGGAAGAGAAACATCTGGTTGACACAACACAGGGGCACAGCAAAAACGACGCTTCAACTCCTGAAAAGCTTCCACGGCAGCAGAAGACCAATTAACCAAATCAGCACCCTTCTTGGTCAAATCGGTCAATGGTCTGGCAATGCTAGAAAAATTACAGATGAAGCGACGATAAAAATTAGCAAAGCCCAGGAATTTCTGCAGACTTTTCAGAGATGTCGGCTGAGTCCAATCCTGGATGGCCTGGACCTTAACCGGATCCATCTCGATAGTAGAAGGGGAAAAGATGAACCCCAAAAATGAAACTTTCTGCACACCGAAGAGACACTTTGATCCCTTCACGAACAAGGAATTAGCACGCAGTACCTGGAAAACCATTCTGACTTGCTTCACATGAGACTCCCAATCATCAGAGAAGATCAAAATGTCATCCAAGTAAACAATCAGGAATTTATCCAGATACTCACGGAAAATGTCATGCAAAAAAGACTGAAAAACAGATGGAGCATTGGCAAGTCCGAACGGCATCACCAGATACTCAAAATGACCCTCGGGCGTATTAAATGCCGTTTTCCATTCATCTCCCTGCCTGATTCTCACCAGATTATACGCACCACGAAGATCAATCTTAGTAAACCAACTAGCCCCCTTAATCCGAGCAAACAAGTCAGATATCAATGGCAAGGGATACTGAAACTTAACAGTGATCTTATTAAGAAGGCGGTAATCAATACACGGTCTTAGCGAACCATCCTTTTTGGCTACAAAAAAGAACCCTGCTCCCAATGGTGATGACGATGGGCGAATATGTCCCTTCTCCAGGGATTCTTTCACATAACTGCGCATAGCGGTGTGTTCAGGCACGGACAAATTAAATAAACGACCCTTAGGGAATTTACTACCAGGAATCAAATTGATAGCACAATCACAATTCCTATGCGGAGGTAGGGCATCAGACTTGGGCTCTTCAAATACATCCTGAAAGTCAGACAAGAACTCTGGGATGTCAGAAGGAATGGATGACGAAATAGACAAAAATGGAACATCACCATGTACTCCCTGACAACCCCAGCTGGTTACCGACATAGAGTTCCAATCCAATACTGGATTATGGGTTTGTAGCCATGGCAACCCCAATACGACCACATCTTGCAGATTATGCAGTACCAGAAAGCGAATAACTTCCTGATGTGCAGGAGCCATGCACATGGTCAGCTGGGCCCAGTACTGAGGCTTATTCTTGGCCAAAGGTGTAGCATCAATTCCTCTCAACGGAATAGGACACCGCAAAGGCTCCAAGAAAAATCCACAACGTTTAGCATAATCCAAATCCATCAGATTCAGGGCAGCGCCTGAATCCACAAACGCCATGACAGAATACGATGACAAAGAGCATATCAAGGTAATGGACAGAAGGAATTTGGACTGTACAGTACCAATGACGGCAGAGCTATCGAACCGCCTAGTGCGCTTAGGACAATTAGAAATAGCATGAGCGGAATCACCACAGTAGAAACACAGCCTGTTCAGACGTCTGTGTTCTTGCCGTTCAACTTTAGTCATAGTCCTGTCGCACTGCATAGGCTCAGGTTTACTCTCAGACAATACCACCAGATGGTGCACAGATTTACGCTCGCGCAAGCGACGACCGATCTGAATGGCCAAGGACATAGACTCATTCAAACCAGCAGGCATAGGAAATCCCACCATGACATCTTTAAGAGCTTCAGAGAGACCCTTTCTGAACCAAGCCGCCAGTGCAGATTCATTCCACAGAGTGAGTACTGACCACTTCCTAAATTTCTGACAATATACTTCTACATCATCCTGACCCTGGCATAAAGCCAGCAAATTTTTCTCAGCCTGATCCACTGAATTAGGCTCATCGTAAAGCAATCCAAGCGCCTGGAAAAACGCATCAACATTACTCAATGCAGGGTCTCCTGGCGCAAGAGAAAACGCCCAGTCCTGTGGGTCGCCGCGCAAAAAAGAAATAATAATCAAAACCTGTTGAATAGGATTACCAGAAGAATGAGGTTTCAAGGCCAGAAATAGCTTACAATTATTTTTGAAGCTCAGGAACTTAGTTCTGTCACCAAAAAACAAATCAGGAATAGGAATTCTTGGTTCTAGCATAGATTTCTGATCAATTGTATCTTGAATCTTTTGTACATTTATAACGAGATTATCCATTGAGGAGCACAGAGCCTGAATATCCATGTCCACAGCTGTGTCCTGAAGCACTCTAATGTCTAGGGGAAAAAAAAAAAAAAAAAAAAACTGAAGACAGAGCTGAGGAAAAAAAAAATGATGTCAGGACTTCTTTTTTCCCTCTATTGAGAATCATTGGTTTTGGCTCCTTGTACTGTTATGCTGTGCTATCAGGCAACACAGTGTGCAGTAATCAGCGCACATACAGTGATATGGCAATAACCCAAAAACAATAGAACAAGCTCTGAGACGTGGAATCTCTGCAGACTGCAATACCTGAACCTATCCTCACACAACTAAAAGCAGCAGTGGATTGCGCCTAACACTACCTATGCAACTCGGCACTGCCTGAGGAGCTGACTAGCCTGAAGATAGAAATACAAGCCTGACTTGCCTCAGAGAAATACCCCAAAGGAATAGGCAGCCCCCCACATATAATGACTGTTAGCAAGATGAAAAGACAAAACGTAGGAATGAAATAGATTCAGCAAAGTGAGGCCCGATATTCTAGACAGAGCGAGGATAGCAAAGAGAACTATGCAGTCTACAAAAAACCCTAAAGCAGAACCACGCAAAGGGGGGCAAAAAGACCCACCGTGCCGAACTAACGGCACGGCGGTGCACCCTTTGCGTCTCAGAGCTTCCAGCAAAAGAGAATAGCACAGCTGGACAGAAAAAACGGAAAACAAAAACAAAGTAACACTTATCTAGCAGAGCAGCAGGCCACAGGAAAGATGCAGTAGCTCAGATCCAACACTGGAACATTGACAAGGAGCAAGGAAGACAGACTCAGGTGGAGTTAAATAGCAAGGCAGCCAACGAGCTCACCAAAACACCTGAGGGAGGAAGCCCAGAGGCTGCAATACCACTTGTGACCACAGGAGTGAATTCAGCCACAGAATTCACAACACATATGCAACAGATTGGGACTTATTATAAGTGAAAGGAGGACTTTATACTAACCAGACAGCAGATGGCGATAGTGTGTAAAGTAATATACTTGCTGTAATGTGGGGAGGGAAGCTCTCAGTGGTTGGTTGTTTTCTTACTTTCGGTTTTGCTTTTCTTCATGAATGTGTTGTCTTCAGTGCACGGACTGTGTGACACTGAATTGTAGCTCATGTTTATCCAGTATGAAGTAAATACTGTTTACTCAAGATATCTTGCTGATTGAAGCTCTCCTAAGTACAGCGGTGACTGCAAGAAGACGCACTCTGCAACATGTGCTCTCTTCTTTGACATGTCTACCCCATGAGCTATCCCCCTTGTCTGCAGTCTCTCTCCTTCCTGTGCTGTGTTCCCCCCTCATGTGCTGTCCCATTTGAGCTGTCTCCCCCCTGTGCTCTGTCTCTCACCCCTGTGCGCTTTCTCTCTCCCCATCTGCTGTCTTCTCCTCTCATGTCATCTCTTCTTTGACCTGTGTACCCCATGTGCTCTCCCCCCTTGTCTGCTCTCTCTTTCTCCACCACTGTGCTGTGTCTTCTTCCCTCATGTGTTCTCTCGTTTGAATTGTCTCCCCCCTATGTGTCCTCTTTCCTGTGTGCATTCACCCCTCCCCCTGTGTTAAAATGAAATCAAAGTACGTAAAGGTAACATTTTATACATTTTGTGAGGTAAAATATTTTTTAAAAACAGTCAGTGGTATATTTTACCTGACAAACTAAATCCTCTGTGATCCCCTGGTGTAATGTCAGTATTGTCTTTTGCTTCCTCCCCTGCCCAGGAGATGTGGTATGCTCCATACATGGTCAGACACAGACCATTATTAAAATTAACTTTTGTTCGTGAGAAAACCCCTATAATGTGCCCGGCTTCCTCTGCCCGTAGAAACGTCGTGCATCTGCCGCCGGGATCAGCCGAATGATTCACTGCGCCTGTGCGGAATTCGTGCAGGCGTAGTAAATCAGACCACCGCCATCTTTGTGCAGACAGATAGCGGCAGTCACATTAAAAATGCACAAGCCCTCCTCCTGTACAAAGATGGCAGCGGTCAGTAAACCATTCAGCTGATCCCGGCGGCGGCGTGTTCGCGATGGTGTTCCGCTGGTGGTACTGCGCAAGAGGCTGCGTACGGCGTATACAGTGTGTGTGTGTGGAGCGTACAGCATATACAGTGTGTGTTTGTCTGTGGTGCGTACGGTGTATACAGTGTGTGTGTGGTGTGATGGTGTTCTGCTGGTGGTACCACGCAAGAGGCTGGTACCACCAGCAGTTTCCATATTGAGACACCCATCACTTGGGTGTCCCAATATGGAGGTTGGTGAACTTCCAGCGCTTGGAATTCTGGGATCCGGACACATCTGGATGGAACGGGATGTGAAGACATTACAAGGTAAGTATATATTAAGATTATTTTCTAGCAAATAAAAGACCAGATGGAAATAAGACAAGTTTATACCTTTACAGTTAAAAGGGTAAGGTTGGTATATTGTTTTGCGTAACCAGCGATCTGTGACTGCTTTCCATCTTTGTACATCCAAGGATGGTATGTTTTCTCTACCTATAGAAGATCATTAGATAAAAAGTGAACATTGGTGTGTAACGAGTACATATCAGAATTTTACTGAGCGACAGAAATAGATCTCTGAGATTTATTACATAAGTCTTCTTACCTCTAGGTCAAGGTCATGCACAAACCACTCAATACCCAGAAAGTTGCACGCCATGTCTGCGTCTCCACTATACACCAGGATGCGGTACGTCTGCAGCAAAGGATTAACAACAACCAGTAGCAATTTTGAGGTTTATATGTGAAAAGCATTGAAAATGTGTGTGAAATTGTAGTAATTATTCAATCTCACACAAAAGAATAAATTCCTTCTCTTCTGTTACCATTTGTTTCACCATTTCCAGCTAATACTATCAAAATTGATCCCTCTTAGTGCATGTAGTCCAATATTAATGCTGCTTTAAAGGGAACCTGTCACCCCCCCTGGCGTTTTTAACTAAAAGAGCCATCTTGTGCAGCACTAATGCTGCATTCTGTCAAGGTGGCTCTTTTATTTGGGGTCCCTTCCAACGCTGCAATATTCGTTTTTTTAATTTGCCTGACATACCTGTAGTCTGTCCGGGGGGCATGTCTTTCCCCCCCCGGACACAAACGCCTCCCAGCCATCACTCAGCCCCTCCGTGCGCTGGGCGCCACCTCCTGTGCCTTCTTTAACGTCCCCGGCGCCTGCTCTGTAAGGTCCCATTATGTGATGTGAGTCGAAGGGCAGCGCAAACTGCGCATGCCCGAAAAAGGAACACCTCCATGAATTATAACAAAGGTCTCCAACTAAAAAGCTGTTTAATTATTTTCATATAATTTCCATGTACTTTGGTGATAACGGAAAAAAATTGAAAAAAATCCTAAACGTCAGGATTTGCCACAAACCTATAGGTTCTTGTACAAACTCTGGTGTGAATTATCAGCAGACAGCTTATTTTTTTTTTCCCCATTAACATCAATAGGAACAAATTTGAAGGAAGGTGTGTTCATCAGACCAGACATTAGAAGGCTTATAGCCAGCGTCGGACTGGAGCACCTTGGGCCCACCAGAGAAAATCATTCTTGGGGCCTACTATGTAGCTACATAGAAATAAGATACAAGACCACCAATTGTGCGGTAAAAAGCGCTAATATCAGGGTATAATATAAGGTAGTTCACGTCTTAATAATATAGCAAGGGTTGGGGTAGCCCCCTCACAGAATATAATGTAGCCCCCTCATAAAATATAATGCTGTCCCCTCTCATAGAATATAATGCAGCACCCCACAAAATATAATGCAACCCCCTCAGGTATAACACAGTCCCCACCATAGAATATAATGTAGCACCCTCATAGGGTATAATGCAGCCCCCCTCATATAGTATAATGCAACCCACCACAGAATATAATGTAGTCCCCTGAGAGAATGCAGTTCCACCACAGAATATAATGCAGCCCCCCATAGAGTATACTGTAGCCCCTCATGTAGTATGATGTAGCCCCCCATAATATAATGTAGTCCCCTGAGAGAATAATGCAGCCCCACCACAGAATATAATGCAGCCCCCCATAGAGTATACTGTAACCCCTCATATAATATGATGTAGCCCCCCATAATATAATGTAGTACCCTGAGTATAATGCAATCCCCCCACAGAATATAATGTAGCCCCCAGGGCCGTATTTAGAGTTTCTGCTCCCCTAGGCACTTTTAGTGCTGCCTCCCCCTTTGGTGAGTATGACACTATCGGCAGTGACTTTGGCAAGAATCACTGATGTGAAAGTCGCCTTTTGCAGCAGATCGGGCAGTTTTTCTGCATCTGCCGCGTAACGGATCACTTACAGCAACACTGCATTCGGCCTCATTCATTCCCTATGTGATTTGCGGCACTTGCCATGATCTGGCAAATGCGGTACCATACCTCCCAACTTTTGAAGAAGGGAAGGAGGTATAAAGTTTGCGGCGTGTGCCGCGGCAAATTTTAGGCCACGCCTCTGACCACACCCATTTCACAACTAGTCACACCCATATCCACGTCCCAACAACAGCCATTTAGCACTGCTGATCACACTGTTTTATATACAATAATTATAAACAAAAAAAAATATGGCCACACATAATAGCCACACATGATGCTCAATACTGTATAACGGCCACCATACATGATGCTCCATACGGTATAATGGCCACACATAGTTCTCCATACTGTATAATGGCCACATATGATGCTCAATACTGTATAATGGCAACACATGATGCTCCATAGTGTATAATGGCCACACATGATGCTCCATACTGTATAATGGCCACACATAGTGCTCCATACTGTATAATGGCCACACATGATGCTCCATAGTGTATAATGGCCACACATGATGCTCCATAGTGTATAATGGCCACATATGATGCTCCATAATGTATAATGGCCACACAGTGCTCCATACTGTATAATGGCCACACATAGCGCTCCATACTGTATAATGGCCACACATGATGCTCAATTGTGTATAATGGCCACACATGATGCTCCATAATGTATAATGGCCACACAGTACTCCATACTGTATAATGGCCACACATAGCGCTCAATACTGTATAATGGCCACACACAGTTCTCCATACTGTATAATGATCCCACATGATGCTCAATACTATATAATGGCCACAAATGATGCTCCATACTGTATAACGGCCACACATGATGCTCCATACTGTATAATGGCCACACATGATGCTCCATAGTGTATAATGGCCACACATGATGCTCCATAGTGTATAATGGCCACATATGATGCTCCATAATGTATAATGGCCACACAGTGCTCCATACTGTATAATGGCCACACATAGCGCTCCATACTGTATAATGGCCACACATGATGCTCAATTGTGTATAATGGCCACACATGATGCTCCATAATGTATAATGGCCACACAGTACTCCATACTGTATAATGGCCACACATAGCGCTCAATACTGTATAATGGCCACACACAGTTCTCCATACTGTATAATGATCCCACATGATGCTCAATACTATATAATGGCCACAAATGATGCTCCATACTGTATAACGGCCACACATGATGCTCCATACTGTATAACGGCCACACATGATGCTCCATGCTGTACAACGGCCACACATGATGCTCAATACTGTACAATGGCCACACACAGTTCTCCATACTGTATAATGATCCCACATGATGCTCAATACTGTATAATGACTCCCCCTCCTGTATGCATGGCTCATATTCCCGCCCCTGTATGCTTGGCTCATATTCCCCTGCCCCTGTATGCTTGGCTCATATTCCCACCCCCCCTGAATGTATGGCTCATATTCCCCCCCCCTGAATGCATGGCTCATATTCCCCCCTCCCTGAATGCATGGCTCATATACCCCCCTCCTGTATGCATGGCTTATCTCTCCACCCCCCGCTCCCGCACCCATCTTGCATGGCGCGCCGGTTTATGTCCTCCTTCATCCCCCCCTCATACTCACCTGACCTGGCTGTCCCACACACCGCGCGGCCGCGCCGACTTCCCTCTGGCTCTGTCCCGACTCCCGGCGCAGCATCTTCTTCCTGCGTGAGTGGTCATGTGATACCGCTCATTAAGCTCATGAATATGTGCATATTCATGACCTTAATGAGTGGTATCACGTGACCGCTCATTCAGGAGGAGCTGCAGACGCCGAGACCAGGCATCGCTGGAGCAGGGTGAGTATCATCTTCAAGGAGGGAGGCGGGCGGCCGCGGGGGAAGGGGGGGGGCCTGGAACGGAGGGTGGGCCCTGGAGCGGTGGGGGGCCCTAGGCAGCTGCTGGACAGTATGCCAGCAGGTGTCAGTGCCTGGGCCCACCGGAAAATCCTCCGGTTCTCTGGTGGGCCAGTCCGAGCCTGCTTATAGCTGATAAACAGTTTGTCAATCCCATGACAGATCCTCAAAAAGAAGGGTTCATTGCATTTAAATAGGTTGTAGAGAAATTTTTAGGCAATAAAAAAGATCCGAACTACAAAAATATCATCAGACGAATGCTGAAAGCATTTCAAGCTTTAGGTTGTCTGATAAGTTTGAAAGTGCATTTCATCCATTCCCACCTTGACAACTTTACTGAAAATTTGGGAGCTGTGAGTGAAGAGCAAGGTTAACGATTCCACCAGGACATTAAAGAGATTGAAAGAAGATACCAGGGAAGATGGAGCATTACAATGATGGCAGACTACTGTTGGATGCTTCAGAGAGACATTCCAGATGCTATTCACAAGGAGCCTCACAGGGAAAAAAATAGATTTTAGTGAGCTCATTTCAGTTTAATTATTTTCATGAAAAATTTGTACTAAAAAATTAATTTTATAAGTCTATTTTCATTTATTTTGCGGTATTGCCTTCTTTAAGATACCTAAATTGTCAGGAAACATGATGTCCTATGACAAAACGGAGGTCATTTTCGGATTCAGCACTCCAAAAAACATAAACATTACATGGAATAACCAAAACAGCTCTTGAAATTGTATTTTTTGCAGACCTGTGTAATGGGTACATGTTGTATCCATGACAAAGATGGATATAACAAGTATGTGTAACATAGATATGTAAAAGAGGCCTTAGATGCAGTGCTTTATTATTAACAGCTTGCAAGTATTTTGATTACCTTTTTATTCAGAAGCTGAAGGTATTGGTCACGTGAACTTATAATTTCTGTCTCAAAGTAGCGAAACACTTCATCGCTGTGAACAGACAGATATGGATTAAATATAGACATTATAACACAACCTTTTTAACTTTTTCTGGACAACTTACCCAAAAATCAGGGCTAGCAAACATTTTTGTATGGAGAGAGTAGAAAAACGTGATGGATGATAAATATTGTATGCAATATAAGTCTATGGCTCAGAAGAGTGGGATCAGTAGCATTATGAATTCTGATACTTAGAAACATAATAGTAATGTCACAACTGTTGTCGAGTGTCTAGGAACCAGGGGCTCCTTTCCCTGTCCCTAACGTTAGGGGCGGCCTAGCTCACCCTGTTCGGTTGTTGGTTAAGACCTGTTCTGATGGTGAAGACGCCGGGGCCACGTACCTTGTCTTAGCTCCTGAATCCGCCCTCAGCCTGTACCCTTCCCCAATCCAGGAAAGAGGGGAATCGTATTGTACCATAATACACTAACGAAAAAGTCATACAAATATGCACACATAAACAACAGAGGTAAACACCATGAGTGGAGGATGAATTTAATCAAAGTAGGAGAAGAAAAGTAATTATCACACACTCAAAACCTAGAAACAATCACAGATAAATCCACCAACCGCCTTCTCCAATTACCACAAATAACCTCCACTCATGCAGCAAAAGCTAACTCTGACAACGAGTGCTATCCAGGACCCAGTTTATATAGGAGATGGGAGTTGCTAACAGTGCACAGCTAAAGCTACAGGAGCTCTCAACTGAGTAGATGAACCCCTGCACTGCTTAAATAAACTTTCACCATTTAATATGAAGGTGAAGTGCTTCTAATCAGTGCAGGAGTAGGAGAAATCAGATGCTGCGGTCTTCTGGCTCCTCTCTGTCATGGTAAACCCATGACAAATCAGTAAATGTTAGCCGGCTTACTAAAATTACAGACATGTATCTAATTTGCACATCAGAAGCAAATTGCCTAATTATTTGGAGTGCTCAGAAATATGCAGACAGTTGGCAACTCTCCATATGCAAGCAAACAACAATAATGCAGCTCTATGAACTTGTGAATGGGTCTTAAAGTGCAATGAAAATTGTCAGCAGCGAATGCATTCAAGAAATACTAGTCCAGCACTATTAATCTCTTAGTGATAAACCCTTAACAGTTATTAAACCGCATGCACTTTGACAAGTGACACATCCCTGAATTCTGTGTTCAAGCCTCTATCCACTGCGGTCTTCAGATTACATAGCAAAAACCTGCTGCCACATTCAAGATAATGTATTGCATTCCAATATATACAGCCTCCCATCTACCACTTCAGTCAGTGACTCAGCAGCTGTTATGTCTGTCAGTAAGATCAAACACCATCCCCAAACTGCATATGTAGGCATAAATTAAATGAAAGCTAAATTCATCTACACCTTTGCATCTTCTATCTGTTGCTGCATTCCTGACGATACTGCAATTTAGTTCATAATGAAATGAGGCATTAAAAAGGATCTTTCACCAAATGTTTCATGCTGAAGTGGACACACAATGTAATAGTGGCTGCAAAGCAGAATAATACGCTTTTGTTATTGTTTTATTTTGCCACTCCAAAGCGGAGATATTAAAGCACCCCTCCAGCTTTTTTTATTTTATTTCAGCACTGGACTGGTGCTACTAATCTAAGTTCCCTGACCCCAGTATTATTATTAAAAGCTGCCGTCTTCTGCTCTTCCCGACGCTGCTCTGGTCCCGTGCCACCATCTTGTGACTGCAACTTCTGACGGAGCAGAAGTCAGTGGTAATAGTCACAAACTCTCAGTGTACGTCTATGATATTTCTGGATCTCATAGCCTTACATTTAGTTGTGACTTCTGACTCGCCCAGCAAACACTGGAGCAATCTGACAGGTCACAAACTGTAGAAAATGACTGGAGCAGCGCCAAAACAGATGAAGATAGTGGCTGGTAAGAGTGATACTAGGTGCAGGGAATTAAGATTAACGGCACCACTATAGCGGTAAAATAAGAAAAAAAATATGCTGGATTAATTCTTTAATAATTCAATTATTTGGCCAATAATCTGTTAATTTTAGTTAAGTCAAAGTAGGTGTTATCACAAAGTAGACAATTTTCCCTGGGGGCATGTACTTCTTCCTATATGATGCTTGCTGACCAATCATAGGCAGCCAGTAACCCTCATAGCGAAGAAGAACACGCCCACACCATAGTTTATAGCAAGTTCCTCAGTGTGTGAGGAGGTGTAATGATATAGCCCCTAATTTCCTGGTCTATCCTCCTGCAGGAGCCAGTGTGGGGGGAGGAGCAGTGCAGCTGTGCTTGATTTTTCCTTTTTTCCTGGATGAAAACCTCTTTCAGAGTGCTCTGGACCTCAGACTTGGCTGAAGGTTCACCTTCTTACAAGACAATGACCCTAAGCACACAGCTAAGATAACAATGGAGTGGCTTCAGAACAATTCTGTGACCATTCTTGACTGGCCCAGCCAGAGCCTGACCTAAACCCAATTGAGCATCTCTGAAGAAACCTCAAAATGGCTGTCCACCAACGTTCACCATCCAACTTGACGGAACTGGAGAGGATCTGCAAGGAAGAATGGCAGAGGATCCCCAAATCCAGGTGTGAAAAACTTGTTTTCACAAATAAACGCAAGTCATATCAAAGAAATGTTACCACTGTCATGAAGTACAATATGTCACGAAAAAACATTCTCAGAATCACCGGGATCCATTGAAGCGTTAGAGTTATTACCTCATAAAGGGACAGTGGTCAGAATTGTAAAAATTGGCCTGGTCAATAACGTGCAAACCACCCTCAGGGGTAAAGGGGTTAAAGATTTACCTGCAGATCTCCCACCGCGGCAGTTCTTTCGGGATGTGTAATGCTGACCGCACCTTTGGGTTGTTCATGTAGGTTGAGAGGTCTGTATTATTCACACAGGGAAGACCCAATGATATTGGCTTGTTTAATCGAGCTATAGCTCTCAATTTCTGTTGAATGATAAAGGACAATTTATAAATTTAAATCAAATATAACATCTACTGAAAATAGTCTTTTATACAAGGTCGCGAGCAGGAGTATCAGTCTTGGATATGTCTTAGCTACTATTATCGGTCTTCATTTACGTACCTGACTGAATTGGGCATGATGTTCAATAGACATTGTACCAGGGTGATAAGCCTTAATATGGTCCCCGTAGTCCCTGCAGACAGAAAATGTATAATTTTCTTTTAACAAAGACATCTGTTTTTGGACTCCTGCTTAAAGAGAACTTGTCAGAGCAATTTTGCAATGCAAAGTAAATACATGGTTGTAATGGTGCTGTAATACTGTTTAAATTGATACTTTTGATGAAGAAATCTGCCTTGTGGTTCTTTAATCACCATTTGAAATTTTCTGCTAATCAGATTTCAGTGCACGAGGGCAGGATTGTACACTGGGTCTTCTCCTCCTTGTCTGTGGTTCCATGTACTTATAATGTCCCACATTCTGGCCACTTTGATGAACCTGCACCACGTCACCCCACCTGACGTCACAATTACATCAGAAGGATCACATAGTACGGTCTCCCTACTTGCACCAATGTGATGTTCCGCACCTCCTTGGGTCACCTAAGGACAGTTTGGCACAGTTTTACATAGACACCCCAGTCCATACAGGCCCATTAGACAAGGGGAGTGAGAGGATGTGGCCCACGCAGTCACTGACGTGGCAACACACTCGCCCTTAACCTTGAAAGGCTGAGAGGCCCCTTTCACTAGCATCAGTGAAACAGCACCTGGCAGCCCAGTAGGACTGCCACCAGTTCCTCGTTAGATATAAGGCTGGTCAGTAAAAGGGATTATATCGGGTCAGAAACCAGCCCCAGTAGCATGGAAAGTTAAGTCGAGAAATGGGCGTGTGGATTCATGGATCGAGATAAAGGAGCAGCCCAAGGTTAAATTATATATTTAATTGCTTTAAGGGCACACTATACAATACACCATATACACAATGGCTATACATATACAATGGTCAGATATGCAAATACAATAGTGGTAGTACAAAGAATGCAGAATATAAGAGTCAGTTACCAGTCAGATGAAAGGTCTGGCTTGTGGGAGAGGGACTGCCACATGGGAGGCTTGTGGTCACCTCTGGTCCTTGCCTTGATGGGTCATAACTCTTTAATGGACAGTCTTATGGAGGCGGTTTAGGCGTCATCGAATCCGGCCTAGCCCCTGCTACACGTTGAGACCAATCACAGCTTTGCTCCCTGGCTCCTACTAGTCATTCTACGTATCTCCCCAACCAGGGGTGCTAGAATGAATTGAGGCCCTGGAAGGCATTTGGCACGTATACCAGAGATCTCTAAAATGTAACTTATGTATGGCCAGGACATATGAAAAGTCTATATTCTGATTATGAAAACCTAGCTGTCTGAACAAAGCAGTTAAACGGCATGGTACAGGGAGATTAGGAGCTAGTTACTAGCTAGCTGGTGGAGGTGTGAATTTATTTTTTGAAGCTGAGAGGGCTGTTTCCCCCCCCCCCCCCGCCCCTGCTGAGCCAATTGTCCTGTTACAGCTGCACAAAGGAAGGGGGTTTAATAATCCCATGTCAATTAGGATACAAATGAAATTATATCTATAATATTATTCACAGCCACACTTATTATGTTCCCTATTCTGGCCCTTCAAACTTTAAATGTCCCCCATTCTGGCCTCCATAAACTTGTAGTATTCCCCATCCTGGCCCACATACACTTACAAAGTTTCCCAGTTTGGACTCCATGAACTAATACTATCCCTCATTGTGGCCCCCATACATTTAATAATGTCTCCCATTCTAGTTCTCATACATTTATAATGTATTCCATTCTGGCCCCCATAGACTTTAAATGTCTCCCATTCTGGTCCCCATTTTCTTATAATATCCCTCAGTCAAGATTCAAGATTCAAAGAAGCTTTATTGGCAGGACCAAATACACATCAGTTTTGCCAAAGCAAGTGTATAAAGGCAATAGGGATAGGGACTGTGGGGATGTTGGGTAGGAGCTGTAGGGAAGGTGGATGGGGGCAGATCCAGGGTGGGGGCTATAGTCCATGGCATAGGGGAGGTGGATGGGGCAGGTCCATTGTGGGGGCTATAGTCCATGGCATAGGGGAGGTGGATGGGGCAGATCCATTGTGGGGGCTATAGTCCATGGCATAGGGGAGGTGGATGAGGCAGGTCCAGGTTGGGGGCTATAGTCCATGGCATCATAGTTCTCTTTCTCGCAGTCTATGACATTCGCTCACATACCGCGCTGCTATCTCCACTGCTCTCTCTTCTTCTCCCAGCAGGATATGTTTTCCTCCTTCATGGTGATGAAGTCTGGGAAGAGATGTGAGAGTCTCCTGAAGTGAGTGTCCCTCACTGCTGAGTATTTGGAGCAGTGTAGCAGGAAGTGGGTTTCGTCCTCTATGGCCTCCTGGTCACAGTGTTGGCACAGTCTTTCCTCCCTGGGCTTGTAGCTCTGCCTGTGTCGGCCACATTCGATGGCCAGACTGTGGGCACTGAGTCTATATCGGCTCAGGATCTGGCGGTCTCTGGGGTCCGGGAGTTTCTCCAGATATGGGGCCAGTCTGTAATCTCTCTGTAGGCTCTGGTACATGGTCAGTTTCTGTGAGCTGATGATATCATTCTTCCAGTCACTGACATACCTCTCCTGGCCTTCGTCTGCCATCTTCCTGATTCCGGCTTTTGTCAGGTTGTTGTGATTGGTGTTCTGGTCCAGTTGGGTTTGGCTGGGCTGTTCCGAGGGTTCTGGTTTTTCTGTTTCACCTACATGTATCAGGGCTTTATGGTGATGGGAGCTTGGATTGCTCCTATGCAGGTGAGCCCGGAATGACAGCGCCCTCTTTAGAACTGTTAGGTGTAGAGGGAATCTGCCCAGCTCGGCCCGACAAGCACTGTTGGAGGTGCTCCGATGGACCTGGAGAAGGTGCTTGCAGAATTCCAGGTGGAATATTTCTGTTGGACTGGAATCCCACTTTGACCAGTCTGGGTAGGTGTGAGGACCCCAGACTTCGCTGCCATACAGGAGGATTGGGGCGATGATGGAGTCGAAGATTTTTAGCCAGACCCTCACTGGTGGCTTCAGATGGTAGTGTCCTTCGGATGGCATAGAAGGTTTTGCAGGCCTTGTCTTTCAGGGTCTCTATGGCTTGTTTGAAGCTCCCTGACCGGTGAATCTCTAGGCCCAGGTAGGTATATTTGTCCGTTCCTGTGAGGTCGCAGTTGTTGAGGATAAATGATGGGTGTTGGTCTGATCTTCTCTTTCTCCTCTGGAACACCATGGTGTTGGTTTTCTTTAGGTTGACCGGTAGAGCCCAGGTGGAGCTGAATTTCTCTAGGTTTTTCAGGTTGTCCTGGAGGCCTTTCTCGGTTGGTGACAGCAGCAGCAGGTCATCTGCATACAGCAGGAATTTCACCTGGGCGTCATGGAGGGTGAGACCTGGTGCTGAGGAGGATTCCAGGGCGGTAGCCAGCTCGTTGATGTAGATGTTGAAGAGCGTTGGACTTAGGCTGCAGCCTTGTCTGACTCCGCGGCTCTGCTGGAAATAAGCCATTCTTTTGCCGTTCACACTCACGCTGCAGCGGTTCTCGGTGTAGGAGCTTTTGATGACATCGTAGGTCTTTCCTCCTATTCCACTCTCCAGCAGTTTCAGGAATAAGCCCGGGTGCCACACTGAATCAAAGGCCTTTTTAAAGTCCACAAAGCAGGCGTATGTGGCACCCCTAGGGGTATTTGCCACAAAAATAGTTACTGACACTAAATACAAATATTAAGATAGCAAAACTGCACTACCACTTCCGGCCAGAAGGGGGAGCTCCAGAGACTCCCCTTGATCCATTCTGGTCTGAGAGAAGAAATGGCAGTTGGGCCAAGGAGCTGATAGTGAGAGGTCATACAGTTGAATCTCTAACAGCCCTGTGACTGTTACCAGGCCTAAATCACCGGCCTGAGGAGAAGAGGGATAGAGAAAAAGGACATTGTGAGAAGCGGGTAGCATTAATCACTACCCAAAACAGGCGCAAAGACGGATACCGGATTCGTGGCTGTATTCATTATATATAATACAGCAACCGGAAAAACGTGAGGTGATATCAGCTTCACTAGGGCCGGACGCAGCAACAGATACAGAGTTCAGCGGTACTCCCAGAGGGGGTAAACCGATAAAAGGACTCGGGTTGCCCATCGAACCAGGACCCGGAGGGGACAGATTGGGCCGGCAGCCAGTTCACATACAGCAGCAGGGCCACACAGAAATTGCGCACAATAAGAGGCGAAGACCCCGGCAGGGTCAAAGTAACTCAGAGTTCCCATACAGACTCCGGTGACAGGACTGGTTGTAAATCCTTTTATGTTAAAGTAAACTGGTTAAACGTTTCAGTGCCTCAGTCTTTCATTTGGACAATAGCCATCTATCCAGGATCGGGATCGTCACCGCTGGGAGAACCTGCTGCTGATCAAGTAAGTGCCTGTCCCCTCACGATACCCCTTACACTGTGCATTGCCTGAGGCCACAGCACCGGGTCAAGCCACCCGTGACATCCCCCTCAAGAGACAGACTCCATTGGTCCGGTGCTGGGTATCCCGGTCTCCTGGGCGTCACACGTATATCTTCCCATTCTTTGTATTGTAGACGTGTCTCTGAATGAGGCTGTGCAGAGTATAGATGTGGTCAGTGGTGCGGTGGTTCGGCATGAACCCTGCTTGGCTCTTGCTGAGGACGTTGTGCTCGGTGAGGAAGGTGAGGATCCTCTTGTTCAGGATACTGTTGAACAGTTTTCCCAGGTTGCTGCTGACGCATATGCCTCTGTAGTTGGCTGGGTCATACCTGTCCCCACTCTTGTGGATGGGTGTGATGAGGCCTTGGTTCCAGGTACGAGGGAAGTAGCCGGCACTCAGTACAATATTGAAGAGTTTAACCATTGCAGCCTGTATTTCTGGTGGGCTGTACTTCAGCATTTCTGGTAGGATTCCATCTAGGCCACCGGCTTTTCTACATCTTATGGAGGAGAGTCTCTCGGTTACTTCCTGTAGTGTTATAGGTGTATCCACCGGGTTTTGGAAGTTTTTGATTTTTTCCTCCATTGCTTTTAGTTTCGCCATTATGTTTTCCTGTTCTTGGCTTAGTCCTTCCTTTGGAATGTCTTTATAGAGGTCTCTGAAGTATTGGAGCCAGAGGTTGCCATTTTGGATATGGTTGTTGTTTTTCTTGTCTTTGGTGCCCATGTGGTTCCATAGTTCCCAGAAGGAGTTGTCTTGGAGGGCGTCTTGGAGTTGATTAAGCTTGGTAGAGATGTAACTCTGCTTCTTCCTCCTGAGGATGGTTTTGTACTGCTTTTGTGTGGAGTCATAGGCTTCCCTCAGACCCAGGTGGTTGGGGTCTCTGTGTTTCTTGTTGGAGGCTGTTCTCAGGGTCTTCCGTACAGCTTTACATTCTCTGTCAAACCAGCCATTGACCTGTGTTTCTTTTGGTCTCTTGTAGTCGACTTTTTTAAGGTCGGACAGTCTGGCCATTGCGTAGAATATATTGTTGAGGTCCTTTGCTGCTTGGCTCACTCCCTCTGGGTTTGGCATGTACTCGAGGTTGTAGAAGTGGTGGAGCATCCGCTGTATTTCAGGTCTGCTGGAAGCTTCTTTATATTTTAGTGCCGACATTTTGGACCATTTATAGGATGGAGGCCGGGTGAAGAGGCCGCTCTGCTGTGGCTTCTGAGTGGATGGTTTCTCTGTAGATTTCATGTACAGAAGAAGTTGGCTGTGGTCTGACAGGTGCGTTTGTGGGGTGACTATGAAGGCGCTGACATCTGCCAGGTTCAGGTCTGTAATGGCGTAATCAACTACACTCCTCCCTACATGGGAGTTTAGTGTATACCTTCCTAAGGAGTCACCCTTGCTTCGTCCATTAAGGATATGAAGTCCTAAACTTTTACATACGTTCAGGAGCTTTCTGCCACTTTTGTTGACTGTACTGTCATAGCTGTTTCTCTGTTTCTCAGGGTCTTGGCCGTCATTCTTTGCTCCAAGTATGTAGATGTTTCCATCCGTGGTCAGGAAGTCTCTCTCTCTCCCTGTTCTTGCATTGAGGTCTCCAAAGATGAGAACTTTGCCCAGGGCCTGATAATGGGCGGCTTCTCTTTGTAAGATCTCGAAGCAGTCTGGATTGAAGTAGGGGGACTCTGGCGGTGGTATATAGGTGGCACAGAGGTGGACATCAGACTGACAGGTGAGGATGGAGCTGCTGATTCTGATCCATATGTGGCTGCCTCCTTTCTTCACCGGTTTGATGTACTGGTGGAGCTCCTCTTTATACCAGATCGCTACTCCTCCTGAGCCCCGGCCCTGTTTGATGTTTTTATTTTTCTGGGCATGGACCAAGAATTCCTTGTATCCAATAGGCACCAGGGATTCGTTTTCGGCTCTGGTCCATGTTTCCAGGAGGATCTGAATGTCTATATTTTTCATACTTTGTATAAAATCAGGGTCCTTTGTTTTAGATCCAAAGGTTGAGGCGTTGAGACCCTGGATATTCCAGCTGCTGATTGTAAGTGAAGACATTCTTCTGTGTGGTTTGTGTGTATATACCTTGTAATGAGTATGGCTGTGTGGGACAAACTGGATTTCTGACAGTTTTATAGCGGTGCTTGGTTCCATCCAGTCACATTATTATTCTGCGCAGTGCATTGAGCAGGTTTATTATCTCATCCCTATCTCTGCTCTGCATGTATCTGTGTGGGCTTGGTGGTCTCCTCGGTGGAGGTCTCCACCTCCGATGGTCTGACACTGGGTGAAGAGCTTTGTTCCCAGCTTCAGGAGGTAGCCTTGGGGTTTTCTGCTTTATCGTTCTCGGGGGTCTTTCAGTGTGATTATGGCCACTGTTGAATCCAGGCCCGGGGTCTCTGTTTAGCACGATGTCCTTCAGCTCTTTGGCCAGGAGGCTGACCCCTTGTTTGTTGAGGTGTTTATCATCGTGCAGGTGACTGATGTTTATGGAGAGGTGTTGTGCCAGGGTCACGTTTGGCACAGTCTTGATCTTTTCAGTCAGTTCTGCATTGATGGCTTGGGTGGTTGGCCTGGGTATGTCCTTTCTTGGAAGCAGCGATGACAGAAGGATTTTACTGTCCGGGAATTTTAGGTTTGCCATCTTTGCCAGGTTGATCAGTTGTTCTGCGATCTGCTGGTCTGGCCGATTGTTTGTACCCGTGTGTATAATAACGTGCTTTGGGTTGGTAAACCGTGGTCTACTGATGACCTCTGTCACCTGTTCAATACTTGCACAGCGGATTGTACGGACCTGTTTTCCTGGGAATAGCCGCTGTGTATTTAGGTACTTCCCATTTGAGTCCATTATTAGGACAATATCAGGACTTTGTGATGTCTTGGGTGGGCTACAGTGCTGCTGATGGGGGTCTGTGGTGCTGGCTTTACTGGTGGCTGGTTCTCTTCTCTCTTCCATCTCTCTGGTTTCAGGATTTGAGTCCATTATTAGGACAATATCAGGACTTTGTGATGTCTTGGGTGGGCTACGGTGCTGGCTTTGCTGGTGGCTGGTTCTCTTCTCTCTTCCATCATATTGTTGGTTATTATATTAATGCTGTTTGGTGTCTCTACATTCTGTTCAGTGGTGGCCATGTTGTCTGCTCTCTGGCTTGTTCCCATTGCCCCCTGCTGGTTCAGATGTCCAGGGCTATGGGCTTTTAATTCTGTAATCTCCTTTCGGAGTTGATCATTGTCTTTTTTCAGTTCCCCCATTTCCTGTAGTGCTGCCTTGTGTTGACATTTCATTTCACACATTTCGGCCCTTATTTTCTGTAGGGCCCTGTCATTTGTGGCTTGGTAATTTGCCTTGCTTTGTGAGTTTTTCACATTCTAATTTCAGTTGGACCAAGTCACTTTCTAGTTGAGATAAGAAGTCTCTGATGTTATCAGGCGAGAGGTGTGAAGTGTCGGGGGTTGGGCGGCTCTGTCTGGGGATCTCTATGTGAGCATTAGAGGTAGCTGCTGGGGCTTGTAGTCCTTTATAGGTTTGTGCCTGCTCTTTGATATCAGGAAAACAATTTTCAAATTGCTGCAGAATCTCCTCATTCCCCTGCGCCATGACTGTGCCATTTTTGTATAGGCTTATGGTGAGCGTATTGGTGTCATCATCTGCTTGGCTGGTAATTTTAATCTGCTGGGCAGTCTTAGTGTTGGATTTAGATACATGTTTATATCGATTGCACAGCGCAGTGTGCCAGGCTGAGAGACGGTCTGTATAGAATAATACATTGGTTTTTCTTTTTCGTTCTTCCTTTGTGAAATCTGCATAAAGAGTCTCTGGATTCTCTCTAATGTAGTCCATCTTGCGTTTATTGCCCCCCTGTGTTATCTCCTGATCTGGCCCCCAGCATTCCTGTGTCTCTGGCTCTGGGCTTTGTTCATTTACTTGTTCTAAATTTGTGTTTTCCATTTTGTAGTTATATCTTAATTATAATCCTTGTTTCTAAGGAGGTTAATTTGTAGCAAGCCTATAGGTTGTGTTGTAGTTAAAGAATTCTCCTACCTTCTATAGGTCCAGGTAGATGTATGATGTCGGCTGCTTCCAGTCTGTATCCTCCAGGAGATTCTTGTTTTGTCCTTTAAATCCTCCAATTCTTCCTTTTTTCATAAAGGGTAAAGTCCAGTTCAGTCCAGATCACTTTTATGTTCCACGGAGTTGAGTTTTTCCAGGTTTTGTCTTACAGTTGCCTCATTACAAGGTATAAAGTGATGGAAATTCAGGAGCTCATGTTCAGTGCTTCTTACTCCTAGGAATGGTGGGCGGGATGTTGTAAAATATTATATTGGCAGAGACCAGCGGTCCATAGAGGATGCAACTGGGACCTGCTGACACAAGTTGAATGTTCAGCTGGATGTGCATTTTTGGACACACATCCAGTTGAACTCAATTAAGGTACAGATAGCCAATGGCTCCCTGCATTACGATAGCTTTACACACCGTCGACCTATCAGAGTCAGGCAGCTGATGTCGGGTCATCATAGGCGAAGCAATGACATTACTTAGTTTCACACCATATGTCAGATGATGAAGAAGTAGCTGCTCATCCTGGGAGCGGTGACAGGTGAGAAGTATAGCTGTTTTTATTTATTTTCTATGTAAACAGAACAACAATAGGGGACATTACAAGTATAATGTCCCCATTCTGGACCACATATACTTGTAACATCCTCGATTCTGGCCCCCACATAAGCCATCAGTCTGTTCCTCATACACTTTTAATGCCCTATTTGGGCCCCATATACTTATAATGCCCCCCATTCTGGCTCCTATACACTTGCAAATGTTCCCCATTCTGGCCCGGTTAAATTTGTAATGTTCCCGATTCTGACCCCCATACACTTGTAATGATCCTCATTCTGGACCCCATACACTTGTAATGTGTCCCATTTTGGTCCCTATATATAATTAGAATGCTCCATAACACTTACATTTTCCATATTCTGGTCCTATATACACTATTAATTCCCTCATTCTGTACCCATATATTTAGAATGTCCACTTTCTGGCCCCCATACACTTATAATACTGCAATTCTGGCCCCATATACTTATAATGCTCCTATTCTGACATCTAAACACTTATAACGTTCCCCGATCTGGCCTAGTACGCTTATGTGGGGGCCAGAATCGAGGATGTTACAAGTATATGTGGTCCAGAATGGGGACATTATACTTGTAATGTCCCCTATTGTTGTTCTGTTTACATAGAAAATAAATAAAAACAGCTATACTTCTCACCTGTCACCGCTCCCAGGATGAGCAGCTACTTCTTCATCATCTGACATATGGTGTGAAACTAAGTAATGTCATTGCTTCGCCTATGATGACCCGACATCAGCTGCCTGACTCTGATAGGTCGACGGTGTGTAAAGCTATCGTAATGCAGGGAGCCATTTGTTATCTGTACCTTAATAGAGTTCAACTGGATGTGTGTCCAAAAATGCACATCCAGCTGAACATTCAACTTGTGTCAGAAGGCCCCAGTTGCATCCTCTATGGACCGCTGGTCTCTGCCAATATAATATTTTACAACATCACTACAATCTGAAAAGATTATTATAGAAGGTTTGCCCTTTAAGTATACCACCACCTTAAGGTACCGTTACACTAAACGACTTGCCAACGATCACGACCAGCGATACGACCTGGCCGTGATCGTTGGTAAGTCGTTGTGTGGTCGCTGGGGAGCTGTCACACAGACAGCTCTCTCCAGCGACCAACGATCAGGGGAACGACTTCGGCATCGTTGAAACTGTCTTCAACGATGCCGAAGTCCCCGGGTAACCAGGGTAAACATCGGGTTACTAAGTGAAGGGCCGCGCTTAGTAACCCGATATTTACTATGGTTACCATTGTAAAAGTAAAAAAAAAAAAACACTACATACTCACATTCCAATGTCTGTCACATCCCCCGCCGTCAGCTTCCCGCACTGACTGTGTCAGCGCCGGCCGTAAAGCAGAGCACAGCGGTGACGTCACCGCTGTGCTCTGCTTTACGGCCGGCGCTGACAGTCAGTGCAGGGAAGCTGACGGCGGGGGACATGACAGACATCAGAATGTGAGAATGTACTGTTTTTTTTTTTTTTTACTTTTACAATGGTAACCAGGGTAAATATCGGGTTACTAAGCGCGGCCCTGCGCTTAGTAACCCAATATTTACCCTGGTTACAAGTGAACACATCGCTGGATCGGCGTCACACACGCCGATCCAGAGATGATAGCGGGTGATCAGCAAACAAAAAAAGGTCCTGATCATTCCCCAACGACCAACAGTCTCCCAGCAGGAACCTGATCGTTGGTCGCTGTCACACATAACGAGATCGTTAGCGGGATTGTTGCTACGTCACAAAAAGTGTGACGTTGCAACGATATCGTTAACGAAATCGTTATGTGTGAAGGTACCTTTAGAGTGGTCTGTAAGATAGCAAGTGTAAACATTATAAATATGCACAGAACAGATATACATATATATGATCTAGGTACCTTATCTCACCAGGCTGTCCCTCCAAACATGGCTGATAAAGATTATACATATTCAGCTTGGAGTTGGTTATCTTGGAGAAGGCAAGTCTAATCTAGAAAGAGAATTGTCACCATTACTGTAATGAAAGTTGTAGATTTCATTATTGCTGACATAGCGGCGTTATGTCAGGTGACACTTTAGTGATCAGTCATCTGTTTTCACATATGTTATGTGTTAGTGCATCCCACAACCTGCTCACACTGCTAACGGACAGGAGGCAGAGCAAGGGTTAAAATTAACTTTACTGTAACAGGGGTATACTCCACGCAGGGAGAGGGAAAGTATAAGCAGGTGATAGTAGCACAATCGGTGTGCTGGGGGAAGCAATAAGGGAAAAGGATATAACTAGTGATGAGCGATTATACTTGAGATTTCTCGAGCATGCTCGGGGGTCCTGTCATGATCTGTACTTTTTTTCCCTGTCCTGTATTTTGTATAATATGTCATGATGTGATGCGACTTCTCTTTCGTTGTATTTACGGTACATTTTGCAATGTCATGGGGTGTATGTAACTAACCTGTCTCCTTCCCCCAATACTTGCAGCCCTGAGCTCTAATGTAATTAAGCTTTGTCCACACCACTAGGGAAGGAATAGCCATTCTTCCTCACAGCAGGTGGCTAGTCAAATGCACACAATGAATAGACTAAGTGGAGCCACCAGTCTAGAATCTTCTGGTGGACCCAACCATTGAATAGAAGGTGTGACCTCTACCCCCTTCTTGGGCGGATCCCAGGAGCTCAGACAATCCATTCTTATTTTGAGATCAGATGTGAGTTGATCCTTGAAGGAGAAGGAGTGGGGATTCTTAGCTGAGGCAAGACCCCATGTCCATCTGTGACTGCGGAAGCGAATGGGGCGAGACTTGAGCTGAGGACATATCTCGTCGCTCGTGGGATTGTTTTGGGATCCCTTGGACTCGTGTGGACTATTGCTTTGTTAGCTGACACAAGGATTATCTGGAGGTGCACCGAACCTGTTCTGTTGGACTAATTGTGGACTCTGTAGATCTACCTGCATGTGTTGTTCCAGCGTTCTTGATAATAAATCTGTTGAATCATCCCTCGGCCTGTTGTCCCTTCTTGCTCTGCCGTACACCCCGTCACAGGTCCTCCGAGTATTTTTTAGTGCTCGGAATTTTAGTTTTTCTTGCCGCAGCTGAATGATTTACATCTGTTAGCCAGCATAAGTACATGTGTGGATTCCCTTGCAACCAGGCATCCCCCACATGTACTTATGCTGGCTAACAGATGTAAATCATTCAGCTGCGGCGCTAAAAACTAAAACTCCGAGCACTAAAAAATACTCGGAGGACCCCCGAGCATGCTCGAGAAATCTCGAGTAATGAGTATATTCGCTCATCACTAGATGAACAACTGTTCATTAAGAGTAAACTTATTAGTCTGATGGCTTCCTGCGTGCAGATTCCTTGATGTACACGGTGATGCCGACATGGTCAGCACATGGGGGTCCGGTGTAGACCTGCAGGCGTTGACGATCTGGTTCCTGGTGGTGAAGAAGAGTTTGACGTCTTGCGTGGGGTCCTGTGTCGCCGAGAGAAGAGTAGACTCCCACACTGCAGGGGCTTGACAAAGCTCAGCAGTAGTATGCAGTTGAGTAAGGGTTAAGTTCTCTGTAAGTCACCCGGTATCTCTTAGGCGGCATGCACACGTTATTCACTGAATCGTGGCGTTGAGTACCTTGAGTAGAAGGAGCCAACGGGTGAAATACAGTACTCTGGTCAAAGTAGACATTCTACTAGTCCATGAACGACTTTATGCCAAATAAATTGATCGTGATTATATCTGTTGGGGGGTATCCCGGCTGTGGCAAGCATCAAGTGCATCAAGTCAGAAGGAGTAGTCAAATCAGGTTGGGTAGTCGAGTCAGTCTGAATAGATGAGGGCAGGGATGCGCCCATTTCTAACAGGACTATCACGTCAGGAACCTCAGGAGCTTCAGGAATCTGTTCCTCTTCTGGATTTACAGGTGATAGCTCAGGCAACTCTTCGTCTTCACAATCAGCAACAGACATAGGGGACATTTCAGGGGCACTTTCCTCCTCTTCAAATTGGTCGGGAGCGCTTGACAAACAGGGACGCAGCATGTTCCAGTGGACAATTCGAGTGGGGTATTTTCTTCCCCCTCAGGTTGAATTTCATAGACGGGCCCTTACAAGCGGATTCTCCGCTTTACCCGATATGGGGCCTTTTCACACTGGTACTCCAGTTTGTCCTTTGGATGCTTATCTCGGACCAACACTCGGTCTCTGGCCTGGAGAGCTGTCCCTCGCAGAGGAGCTATCTCCAGATGCTCAAGCTCCTGGAACCTGGTCTGCACCAAGCGATGCAGTGTCTGCAGACGATGACGATGTTCTTAGACCCAGGTGGACACCCTGGTAAATGGGTAGTCCTCCTCTGGATCCAACTCCAGCTCGGTGATCTCTTTTCCCGGCCAACTGAACAATAGGAAATATGGCGTGTACCCAGTGGTGCGGTGTACTCGGTTGTTATATACCCACACCAACTCAGCTACAAATTCAGGCCACTGGGCCTTCCAGTCTTCCTCTAGTGTCCTTAACATCTGGATAAGAGTCCGATTGAACCGTTCAAAGGCTCCATTCCCCTGAGGGTGATATGGCGGCATCCGAGATTTTTTAATCTGGTACAAGCGGTGCAGTTCTTCCATCACTCTCCCGAGGAAACAGGCACCTTGATCGGAGTGGATTCTCTTCGGGCAGCCGTACACTTGAATGAATTTCTTGCAGATGGCATGTGCTGCAGACTCAGCAGTTTGGTCAGGTGTTGGAGACACAAAGGCGAATTTAGTGAAGTGTAAGGATTCCGGACTTTCCTTGTGCCTGTTCTCCCTGATCCAAGATGGAGTCTTTGATCTTGCCTAGTCATGGAACTTCCTGTCTGTCCTGATCATTTAAGTCTGAGTCATGTGTCCTCCAGTGCCTGAGTATTTTGTGCTGCTGGCTCCTGAGCTTCTGCCTGTGGTCTGGTGAGCTCCCTGCTTCTGCTGCTCACTACTCGGTGGTCTGCCTCGCCTCTTTCAGCTGCCTCTCACCTCTGGAACTGCTGTGACTGTCAGCACACCAGTGGTTTGTTTGCAAAACTTTTCCCAGTGTTGTGCCTCTTTGCACAACCACACCAGGTGAGCAAGATTCAAGTTGTGCTTTTCTCACCAAGAGAGTTTTACTCATCTACTACGGTACACTTAGTTAGTGCTCTCCCTCTTTTCCCCTCATCCTCTTTCTCAGGACTTCATTCTCAACGCACCACCTGCATATTATTGAACTCCCACAAACAAGTACTGTGCGCACCTGTGATCAAGTTTTGCTGGACTTCCTTTTTTAAGTACTGTGTGCATTCCCACTACACTTCTGCTGGATTCCCATGACTAAGTACTGACCTACTGGACTTCCTTGTTAAGTGTCTTGTTTGCTCCCTCGTCATATCCTTGCTGGACTGGTTCACATTAGCTGTTGCGTCTCACTATTCAGTGTGCGGTGTTTTACTATATTGAGCTGAGCATCTCGTTAGAACTGCAGGAATATCTATGTAGTTCTGTTTGCTTTCCTGTTTACCATATTGTGCTGAGCACGTCGTTACAATTGCAGGAATATCTATGTTATTTCTGCGTGCATTTCTGTTTTGTTTAAATACATCATTTACTGCAGCTTTGATCTCAGACTGGTTTTATCCCATGCTATCAGATTCCTTAGTACCTACATAATTGTTACATGAAGTGTTCCATCCTTACCAGACAATGTTCTAATCCCTGGTGGGCCGGACCTATCGTAAGATAATCTATCATCAATACTTGCAGAAGAGCGGATGTCACGATGGTCTGTGTAGGAGCTCTTTGCCCCAGAGGTTTAGCTAATTCTCAGCTTCTACACTGTCGACAGGCCTCTTCCACCACGGCTTTTAGGTGAGGATGGTAAACTAGCTTTTGTAGCCACTAATAGGTCTTCTCTTGACCAAAGTGAGCTCCTATTTCGTGTGCTTCCTTAGCTGTCTTGGGCAACAGCGTCTTGGGCAGGGCCGGACTGGCCATCGGGCACTTCTGGTAAAAGCCAGAAGGGCCGGTGCCAGTAGTGGGCCGCTGCACTCTCTCTCCCCCTCCCCCCACTAGTGCCGCCAGTTATACTCTGGGGTGGCTGCATTATACTCTGGGGTGGCTGCATTATACTCTGTAGGGTGGTGGCTACATTATACTGTATGTGGGCTGCATTATACTGTATTGAGGACTATGGGGAATACGTTATACTATATGAAGAACTATGGGGTGCATTATACTATGGGAAGTGAATTGTACTACATGGATGACTATGGCGCAGCATTATATTATATGGAGCACTATGAGGAGTGTATTATGCTGCATGAAGGACTATGAGGAGTGTAATATACTATGTGGAGGACTGAGCAGTGTATTTTAATATATGGAGGACTATAGGGAGTGTATTATACTATATGGAGGACTGTGGTGCACATTATAATATATGGAGGACTATGGGGTGTATTTTACTAAACAAGTAAAATGCTGCATATTCAGTTTCTGCCGGAACAAAAATCCTTGTTCTCAGCAGCACATCGCCGGTGTAAACTGTAGATGTGCTGGTGATAACATGATACTGTATGGTGATCTGTTAGTGATCTGTTAGTGATGGTTCTGTCTCATCATTAAGGTACCGTTACACTAAACGACTTACCAACGATCACGACCAGCGATACGACCTGGCCGTGATCGTTGGTAAGTCGTTGTGTGGTCGCTGGGGAGCTGTCACACAGACAGCTCTCTCCAGCGTCCAACGATCAGGGGAACGACTTTGGCATCGTTGAAACTGTCTTCAACGATGCCGAAGTCCCCGGGTAACCAGGGTAAACATCGGGTTACTAAGTGCAGGGCCGCGCTTAGTAACCCGATATTTACCATGGTTACCATTGTAACAGTAAAAAAAAAAACACTACATACTCACATTCCGATGTCTGTCACGTCCCCCGCCGTCAGCTTCCCGCACTGACTGTGTCAGCGCCGGCCGTAAAGCAGAGCACAGCGGTGACGTCACCGCTGTGCTCTGCTTTACGGCCGGCGCTGACAGTCAGTGCAGGGAAGCTGACGGCGGGGGACATGACAGACATCGGAATGTGAGTATGTACTTTTTTTTTTTTTTTTACTTTTACAATGGTAACCAGGGTAAATATCGGGTTACTAAGAGCGCCCCTGCGCTTAGTAATCCGATATTTACCCTGGTTACAAGTGAACACATCGCTGGATCGGCGTCACACACGCCGATCCAGCGATGACAGCGGGTGATCAGCGACCAAAAAAAGGTCCTGATCATTCCCCAACGACCAACGATCTCCCAGCAGGGGCCTGATCGTTGGTCGCTGTCACACATAATTGTTAGCGGGATCATTGCTACGTCACAAAAAGCGTGACGTTGCAACGATATCGTTAACGAAATCGTTATGTGTGAAGGTACCTTTATTCCTCAGCTGGTGGAAAGAGGCCGGGAAACAAGTGTTGAACAACTTCAGTATTGTCGATCAAACTCATTTAGCGGCCTGAACTCAGCGCATGTAAATACAACCGAAATGCTTTTGTGTGATGTGCAATATGTTAGCATTTGGGGCCCCATTTTAAACTTTGCCTAGGGCCCCACTTTGCCTAAAACCGGCCCTGCCTACAAGTTTACAAAGATATTATACAGTCACCATGTGACAAATGGACCTGTGTAACTTCAAATGCCAGGGCTGAATTTTAGTCCCAGTCCGGCCCTGGTCTCGGGGATAATCACCTGCCAGGTGACACACCCAGTTCCCGTTGCAACTGAATCTTCGGGTATAATAGCCTGTTTTTCAATTGGACTCTTTCCCACTGCCATAGGATTTGCAGAGCCCCTGAGGACAGTGCATCTCTCTCTCCCTGACTGGGCAGTTGTTTCAGAGTCACCCACTATCTTATTTGAGCAACCTCCCCATCCTCCTGTTGTATCCGGATCCACTCATCCCGGGACCACCCAAGTATGCCTTCCCGATTCTCTGCCTGTGCCTGGTCCTGCGTAGCTGCCAACATCCTGTCAGAATCCCGGAACTCAGGGACCTCTTGTGCTCCAACTTTTCATCACGGTTGGGCCCAGGTTTTCCATGTATCACTCTGGATAGGGCGTCAGCTGAGTATTCTCTGCTCCCTTCTTGTAGGTGATCTTATATCAAAACTTTTATCATTCGAGCCACCCAGTGCTGCTCCATACCGGCTGGCCCTATCTGGATCTCAACTCATTCCAGAAGGGTACAAGCTCGGATGGGCAGGGTAAGCACGGTCTGTCCTGGAGGTAAACCAGGTTGGCTGTAGCTGGGACAATCACTTTTCCCAACATCTACCCATCACAAGAGGTTTCTTGAGCTTGGGCCAGACGGATGAGCTGTTGGAACACTCTCCGTCGAGGAATGTGAGGACTCCACTGTTTTAGGAACACATCTGAGGATTCATTGAGGAGAAGGCTTCCGAATTCCTTCAATATATTCATCCCTAAAGTGACAGCATGTCTGTTACCGGTGTCTCCGGCAGTTAGCACCACTCCTTTTCGGCCCAGATCTTTACCACAGATGGTGATTTGCATCCAGACCACCCCTGTGACCGGGAAGGGTAGGTGATTGGCAGCCGTCAACTTTATCACCGGGCCCCATTCAGGCTGCATCGCTTCAGGGAAATACCATCGGAAGTATGCTTCAGGCATCGTGGTTACCTGTGAGCCGGTGTTAACCAGACATCGGATGGCCCGATTATCCATTTCGGCCCAGACGAGAGGACACATGGAAATTATACTTGTGGGACGTCTGATTCTCCTTCTGGACTGTTCAGGTTCTGGGAGGCATTCCACTTGCCTCGGAGCCTCCTAGTTTAACGGATGGTGCTGCAGGGGTCAGCTTTGTCATTGACAACCCCGAGCCAAATCTCCAAGTCATGGGTGGACATACCGCCGGTGCAACTGCACCGGGGCCCGGAGGCTCGGGGACTCCTGCTGGCAGGGCCGGCATTAGAGGCAGGCAGCTGCCTAGGGCCCCCGCTCCCCCAAGGGCTCCCAGCTAGCGGCACATCACGTATCCACTATGTGGCCCCTGTGAGGCAGGGGGGCCCGCCTGCCGCCAGCGCCGACTCCCCCACCGCATTGAACTATACCGGTGTCTGCGGGTACAGTTCAAAGCAATGATGGAGGAGAGAGCATCACCTGACGCTCCCTCTCCCATCATTCCCCGCTCTGCCTCTGACACTGCGGGTGCGCGATGATGTCATCGCGCACTCACTGTGTGCCGGGCAGTGCAGCCGCTGAGATAGGAGCAGGGAGCAGCGCGGGCACGAGGAGACATGAGGAGTGTGGTTTTTTTTTTTAAACTATAACAGTGAGTACTGAACTGTGGGGCCACTCTCAGGGGGGGAGATGCGGGCTGTGTTATATACTATTGGGGGTATATTATATTCTACGGGGGAGGCTGTGTTACTGTATATATTATGTGGCTGTGTTATATACTATGGGGGGTACATTATATTCCATGGGGAAGGATGTGTTATATACTATGGGAGGCGGCATTGTATTCTATGGGGGACTAAATTATATACTATGGGGAGGTGGGCTGTATTATATTCTATGGGGGTTACATTATATTCTATGGGTGCTGTATTAGATTTTATGAGGGAGGATTGCATCATACTCTTTGATGGGGCTACATTATATTCTATGGGGAGGTGGGTTGTATTATATTCTATTTGGGGCTACATTATATTTTATGGGCGCTCTGTTATATTTATATTCTATGAGGGGTGATTGCATCATACTCTATTAGGGGGCTACAGTATACTATATGAGGGGGCTGCATTATATTTTATGGAGGGGTTACATTATACTCTGTGGGGTGGTTGCATTATGCTCTTTGGGGTGGCTGCATCATACTATATGTGGGCTGCATTATACTGTATCGAGGACTATGTGGAATACATTATACTATATGAAGAACTATGTGGTGCATTATACTATGTGAAGTGAATTGTACTACATGGATGACTATGGCGGTGCATTATACTAGATGGAGCACTATGAGGAGTGTATTATACTATGTGGAGGTCTGAGCAGTGTATTTTAATATATGTAGGACTATGAGGAGTGTATTATACAATGTGGAGGACTATGGGAAGTGTATAATACTATATGGAGGACTGAGGAGGGTATTATACTATATGGAGGACTATGGTGCATATTATGTTATATTGATGACTATGGGGTGTGCATTTTACAATATGGAGGACTGTGGTGCACATTATAATATGTGGAGGACTATGGGGTGTATTATACTAAACAAGAAAAATGCTGCATATTCATCGAGTGATTGGATTGTTTATGCCGGAACAAAAATCATGGTTCTCAGCAGCACATCGCCGGTGTAAACTGTAGATATACTGCTGATAATGATACTGTATGGTGATCTGTTATTGATCTATTAGTGATCCTTCTGTCCCCATCATTCTTCAGTTGGTGTAAAGAGGCTGGGAAACAAGCGTTGAACGACTTCAATATTGTTGATTACACTCATTTAGCGGCCTGAACTCAGCGCATGTAAATACAACCAAAATGCTTCTGTGTGATGTGCAATATGTTACCATTTGGGGCCCCATTTTAAACTTTGCCTAGGGCCCCACTTTGCCTAAAACCGGCCCTGCTGGCAGGGCTGCTAATATTGATGGCAATCTGGCCAGTTTATCTGGCTCCGAGGCTTCGGGGGGCCCCTGGCCAGATTGCCCTCATGTGCGGCGGGCAGGGAGCAATCCCTGCAGCTCCGCTGCCTGCAGTAGAAAATGGCAGCGGAGCTGCAGGGAATGGATCCATCCTGCTTCCTGCCTGCAGCAAAAAGGGAAGCTGCCATAGCCCTCGCCGAAGCAGAATTGCTAGAAGCCACGCAAAACCCCAAGGTGCATAGCCGAAGCAGTATGTCAAGTCTGGTGTTTCCACTGCAAGACTCACCACAACGCACATCTCAGTATGTTAATGAACTTCCTGATCCAAACTATAACCCTGAACCAGTACCAAAAAAGAATACGACGTCTCCAGCGAAGCGAGCGAGAGTCGTCATGAGGCTCAGCTCCAGGACAGAAAAGAGCTTGAAAATGTGGGGCAAAACAACTCTGCTAATGACTACCTTGCCCCTCGCCAGGTAACCAATGTAGATCACTCTGCTGACATCCGGTTCACAACAGAATTTGCTAAGTTCTTCACATGACATGAATTGGTTGCCAAGGGACTCATGAAATTTACTGACCAAGCTGAAGGTTACAGAGCTTGGAAAGCTTCCTTCCAAAATGTCACTAGAGACTTGGGGCTACAACACAGGGAAGAGATAGACCTCTTAGTGAAATACCTGGGAGAAGAGTCAGTCAAACACGCAGTAAGGATTAGAGACATTAATATACAGTAAACCGTCCTGAGACTGGCCTCAAAGAGATCTGGAAGAGGCTGGATGAGTGTTACAGCTCAGCAGAGGTAATAGAAAGAGCCTTGTTCAAAAGAATCAATGACTTTCCTAAAATATCTAACAAAGGTCTCAGAAACTTAGAGAACTTAGCGACCTGCTAATGGAAGTCCAAGTTGCCAAATACAAAGACGACCTACAGGAACTTGCATTCATCAACACAGCCAGAGGTGTTAACCCTATAGTCCGAAAGTTGCCCTACAATCTACAGGAGAGGTGGCTCACACATGGTTCCACGTACAAATACAAACACAGTGTTCCATTCCCTCCCTTCTCCGTTTTTGTAGACTTTATACACCAACAAGCGAGAATTAGAAACGATCCAGAAAGGCCGTACTGGGCCCCTGGCCATCAACGGAGGCCGCCATGATGGGGTCACGTGCGAGCATTGGTGCCACAGGGGGTTAACAGGGCAGTACGGGGTTAAAAGTGCTGCGTTGTGAGTTTTTGAATTGGGGAGGGGGAGGGATCAAAAGGGGAGTATAATAGGAGCTGTGGGTTGAGAGCCTTTAGGGCGGTTAATAGGAAAACCGCCAATTCCACGTCACTCACTTGGCTGGAGCATTCACTCACCTGCCTGCTTGCGAGTGAATGAAGCTCCGGTCTGCATGCAACATGGAGGTGGAAGCGCTTCTGCAGAGCCTCCGAGACGCGGCAAGCACGCAGGGCACTGCGTGGCTGCAGCAAAATGTGAGCAGCCTTCTGCAGGGGGTGGCGAGCGGATCTCCCCAGGTCCCCACCGGAGGGCGCCAGCTGCGGCGGTCCCGGCCGCCGGCATGCCTAAGCCCTGACGTCCCCCCTCGGGCCCAACGCCGTCTTAGGAGCCCCTCCGGGGACCCTCCAGCTGGTGGCGCGCGCCGCGGGATTGCTGGGTCCTGAGGGCGAGCTGGGAGGAATCCGGTCACGCGGCGGGGCCTGCAACAGGGGGAGGCATCGGCCTCCTCAACTTCCAGAGCACGCAGGGTGTCGGGAGCAGGAATGGCCGGCGGCACTGTGATAGGTGAGCCGGCTCGGCGATTGGCGGACAGGAGAGACCCGAGACGAGGGCCTGCTCCACAGGCGCCTCAGCAGGGGGCGCAACACGGGCGGCTAATAGCCGGCCCTAGCAGCGCCACATTACCGGTGGCAGTGCAGGACAGCAGGGGGTCGAGTGTGGCGCGTGTCCTCGGGCCGTCGGTCGGCGCTGCGCAAGCCCCATCCCCCCCACACAAGCAGGGACCACCAGCGTCGGCAGTCCCCGGACAATACAGGCACCCAGTCTACGGCACAGACTACCACAGATCCCCCGGGAACGATGAGGAGAGCGTCGCATGGCAACATCCGCATGGATCAGGGAGCATCGGACCATGAAAGGAGGACAGAGGAGGAGAGGCAGCATCAGGCTACAGGACCGTCGGCTGCCGGGTCCACAGCGCTCGGGCAGCTTGGTGAGAACACCTCTTTTTTATCTTACCCCCCTTTGTTGACCTCACCTGGGAGTGGTAGTCATGATGCGGTTCCAGGGGGGGTTAGCGGGGGGTTAAATATGCTTATGCACGGGCTGAGAGATTTAGCTCTTTTGTGGGGGTCTGGGGGTGGTCAGGCTGTGGCCCCCCATCTACTGCCTGGCTGGGGTATACGGGTAGGATCTCTGGGCAAGGGGGCATGTTTGGAGAGGTCTCTAATGTGCCGGCTAGGGATGTATCAGCAGAGAGTTTAAGGAACGAGAGCGGGGGGGCCAGTGCGGCTGCTTCCTCCGCTACAGTATCAGTGTCTAGCCAGGCAGGAGACGCGGAGAAAGATAAGGAGGATACAGTGAGGTTAGACGATACAGCACGCGGAGAGGTCTACGTGTGTTTCGAGGGCCCTTTAGGAGCTCATCTTAAAAATGAGATTAGGGAAAAAATATGGAAAGGGGAGTACGTGGAAATTTTTTCTTTGTTGCCCCTGGAACGGTTTAACTTAGAGAGACTGAGAAGAGATGAGTCAAAGAAAGAGGACCAGGAAAGGAGGAGGTATAGATTGATTCCGAGAACTTTTGCGAATTAGCTGCAGGCATTCGCCATTTTGGCCAACGTAATAGGAGAAAAGGCTCCCGAAAATTGTTTGGGACTATTCTGCTATATGGACGCTATAGGTGAGGCTTACCGGGTATACGGGGGTCAAGGGTGGTTGAGATATAACGAGCAATTTCGTCAGAGGAAGGCAGTTAGGTCTAGCATCTGGTGGGACCATAAGGATATAGCACTTTGGATGCAGGTGATGGTCCCATCCAGAGCGGGGTCTAGCACCCAGTCCTTTCCTGGGAGCGCAGGGGGCTATAGCCAGTCAGGACATCCAACGGCCATGCAGAAGGGTTTGTGCTTCGCATTCAATGAGGGGTCTTGTAGATTTGGCGCAAAATGCAAATTTAAGCACGAGTGTACAATTTGCGGAGGAACGCACGGATCATCTAAATGTTTCAGGAGAAGCAGACAGAGAGGAGCTGAGGGATCTGAAAAAAGGGGTGACGCCAATTCGGCTGGGAGAAATGGTACACTATCTAAATAGGTACCCAGATAGGATGGTGGCTAGGTTGTTGGAAGATGGTTTCAGGGATGGTTTTCGAATCCCGTCAGTTGATACGGCAGCAAATTTTTCTAAAAAAAATCTGAAATCGGCGCGACAGTTTCCTGAGGTGGTGACGGAGAAGTTGGAAAAGGAAGTTAATCTGGGCAGGATGGCAGGTCCGTTAGTGGTGAAAATTTTGCAACGTCTGGTTTTCTTGGGTTTATCATGTAACTTGTGGATTGTGGCCGAAGTCAAGTCAATGGAGAGTAACTCAGTTGTTGTCGCTCTTTCTCATCTCCAGGAGGACCGTTTTCGAGAGCTGGTGCCTCAAGCGGACTCAGCAGGCATGGAGTGTCCGGCGGAGTTGTGGAATCTTCCTGGCGGGCTTTAGATTATTTCCTGGTGAACTCTATCCGTTAGATCCTGGAAGCAATATGATCATGCATGGGGCGTCTGGGAGGATTGGAAAGGTTGTTTAGGGGAGTGGTTGCAAGATGAATCCAGATTGCTTTTGTTGATCGGGCACCTAAAAGAAAAGGGTTGGTCCGTTTCAAAATTGAACAAGATGCTAGCAGGGCTAGCTTTTGGTTTTAAGGCCCGTGGTGCCAAGGATGTCACAAAATCGTTTTTGGTGTGTCAGGCGTTAAAAGGGTGGAGAAAGGGTTGGAAAGTTGAGGACTTAAGATGCCCGGTTTCATACGAGGTGTTATTTGTTTTAGGCGCACAGTTGTCGATGGTATGTGTATCGCAATGGGAGGTGAACCTTTTCAGAGTAGCCTTTGCATTAGCTTTTTTCGGTGCATTTCGCCTCGGGGAGTTGGTTAGCCCCTCCAAATTAAAGAAAGGGGGGGTACGGAGGGAAGATGTTAATGTGTTTGGTGACAGGGTTGAGATATTACTGCGGTCCTCTAAGACCGATGTTTATGGTAAAGGTTGTAAAGTGGCTTTGTTTGCGGTTCCGGGTTCCATCATGTGTCCAGTGTTGTGCGCGAATAATTTCATTAGATGCAATGGCGTGTTATCCAACCCCTTTTTGATACACGAAGATGGGTCTTTTTTGTCGCGATTCCAGTTTATCGCAGTGTTCAAATGGTGTTTGGCATCGGGGGGTATTTCGCCCACAGATTACAGTGGACACTCATTTAGGATTGGGGCGGCGACGGAGGCGGCTAGAAGAGGTTTAGGTGAAGATGTGGTCAAGAGAATTGGTCGGTGGGAATCAATCAGATTCAGATCTTACATCTGCCCGAATTTAGTGTATTAGGATTTATATGCCTCGTAAAGGTTTTTCTTACTTACGGTTTTATTATTTATTTCAGGCGGTACATCCCGGTTGGTCTGGATTTTAGGCCATTCCTTCGTGTTCTGGGTGGCACTGAGGGCAGCGGTTCGGCCCGACGGGCGTCAGCTGCGGTTTCAGAGAGATTCCGCGATGTTGCGTTGGGTCGGGAAGCGTGGGATGGTCTGGAGTCAATTCTTGCCGGAATTTCACCGATTTGTACGTTTAGACCGGGCTCCGGATTTGGTGGTGGTTCATTTGGGTGGGAACAATTTAGGGAAAAGGCCTTGCCGGGAACTGATAAAAGATGTAAAATTTGACATGTTGCGGTTGTGGGCTTCGTTTCCAAAGTTGATGGTTGTGTGGTCTGACATTGTCCCTCGGAAAGTGTGGCGCGGGGCTAGGTCGGTTGATGGAATAAACAAGGCAAGGATTAAAATGAATAGGGCGATTTCGCGCTTCATGTCACGAAATGGAGCCGTGGTCATGCGGCACGTTAATTTAGAATCGGGGAAAAGGGGAATATTGGAGGTCGGATGGGGTTCACTTAAATGCGACAGGGACGGACATGTGGTGTTTGGCCATTCAAGAGGGCATAGAAACCGGCCTGAGGGTTTGGAGGGACATAAATGTTTGAGGTGACAGAACATTTATGTTGGTGGCGGGGGAGGGAGGTCCTCGAAGTTGGTGGAAAGGGCGATCTCTATTGGTCCTGGACCCCCCCGGAGTGGATTATGAGTGGATGTGGTCGATCATTCGGTGGAACGGATAATTATAGGACTTGGTATTTGTTGGTTTTGGCCGGGCTGGTCATTAGCTGCCTCCGAGCTGGTGCTTTGTGGCTGGGGGTAAGACTAAGCCTGGAGGCCAAAAGGAATATAAAATGGGAACATTGGAAATCCTTAATTTGTGGCTTCGAGGACCACCCCTTCTTAGTTTGGGTTGTTGTTTAATTTTTGTAATTGTATGTTAATAAAAGGCTGCTGTGGCTAGTGTAATGTCATTTTTGGGTGTTACAACTGGTTATTATAGGGTGGGGGTATTATTTTGGGTGTTACAACTGGTTATTATAGGGTGGGGGTGGTTTAGATAAAAGGGTTTGGGAGAAAGGGTATAGTCATCAAAGTCGCTTGTGAGTCAAGTGTACCCCACACGTCACAACTTTGACTTTGCAATACCATATGCCACATCGTCACCACCTGCAAGTCCACGCAGAACATCTGTGGCAATAAACAAGACTTCTCCAGGTTCTAATTACAGGTCTGTTAGCTGTTCTCAATCAGAGACAAAGGTGCAGGACCCTGACAAGCAGTGACCACTTCATCAGAAGCCTCATCCTCTCCTGAAATGCAGAGCCGTCAGAGGAAAATCTATGCCAGATCGCAGAAGCTATCTGCTACAAGTGCTGCTCGTCCACAACTCATCTCGCCAAGGATTGCAAGGTCATTGTAAAATGCACAGAATGTGGCACCACAGATAATAACAATGCTCTACACATTGGCTCAGCTCGATGGAGTACACAAAACACACCAGCTGACAGTGAGCATGGGGGGGATTAAAGGAACACTGATACAGCTATGCCAGAGATCACTTCACAGTAGCTCCTGTTCAAAAATATGCCTCGTCAGAGTGTACCCAAAAGGCCATAGAGACCAAGCTGTAAGGGTACCGTCACACAGTGGCACTTTTGTTGCTACGACGGTATGATTCGTGACGTTCCAGCGATATCCATACGATATCGCTGTGTCTGACACGCAGCAGCGATCAGGGATCCTGCTGAGAATCGTATGTCGTAGCAGATCGTTTGGAACTTTCTTTCGTCACTGGATCTCCCGCTGTCATCGCTAGATCGGTGTGTGTGACACCGTTCTAGCGATGCGTTCGCTTGTAACCAGGGTAAACATTGGGTTACTAAGCGCAGGGCCGCGCTTAGTAACCCGATGTTTATCCTGGTTACCAGCGTAAATGTTAAAAAAAAAAACCAGTACATACTTACATTCCGGTGTCCGTCAGGTCCCTTGCCGTCTGCTTCCCGCACTCACTGACTGCCGGACGTAAAGTGAAAGCAGATCACAGCGGTGACGTCACCGCTGTGCTGTGCTTTCACTTTACGGCCGGCAGTCAGTGAGTGCGGGAAGCAGACGGCAAGGGACAGACACCGGAATGTAAGTATGTACTGTTTGTTTTTTTTATGCTGGTAACCAGGGTAAACATTGGGTTACTAAGCGCGGTCCTGCGCTTAGTAACCCGATGTTTACCCTGGTTACCCGGGGACCTCGGCATCGTTGGTCGCTGGAGAGCTGTCTGTGTGACAGCTCTCCAGCGACCACACTACGACTTACCAACGAAAACGGCCAGGTTGTATCGCTGGTCGTGATCGTAGGTAAATCGTATAGTGTGACGGTACCCTAAGACTGTATGCTATCTTGGATGATCAAAGTAATCAATCCTTGGCTAGATCAACATTCTTTGACCTATTCAACATCAAAGGGCCAAGCACTCCCTACTCATTAAAGACATGTGCTTAGACGGACAATTCTGCGTACCACTATCTTCGATCATCGAATGTAACCAGATCCCAGACAACAGATCTGAAATTCCTACGCCAGATGTAGCAATCCATCACGCTCACTTGAAACGCATAGCACACCTTATACCGCAACTCGACCATCAGGCCCAGATAATCCTGCTGTTGGGGAGAGATGTCCTGCAGGTTCATAAAGTGAGACGTCATAACAATGGACTCCACAATGCTCCCTATGTCCAAAAGCTAGACCTAGGATGGGTCATAATTGTAACGTATGCTTGGGACACATGCACGCCCCATCTTCTGTGACAAGCATGCTAACAAATACATTGGAGAAAGGATGACCATCTCTGTTTCAACCTTAACCTCAGAAAAAATACATGCCTAGGAAAGGCAGCTTTAACAATAGGTAGATACATCCAAAGAGAGAACAAGAGAAAGCTATAGCCTTAAAATAATTAACATACTTTATTTCAGACAATAAGTAAACAAAAGAAAACAGTTCAGATTAAAATAATTAAGCGGAAACAAAGTGCAACTGATACAATCGAACCAGGCTAAAGACAGGCAAGGCAAAGGGTCATCAGATATCAAGTATCAAATATGTAAAGTGCAAAGTGCAGATGAGAGCGTGGCAATGCTTCTGTTAGCTAGGAAAAGTGTTAGGCCATGTTCACACGATCCTTTTTTTCATGCGGAATTGCCGCGATTTTCCCGCTGCGGGTCCGCAGCTGTTTTCCATGCAGGGTACATTACATTGTACCCTATGGAAAACAGGAACTGCTGTGCCCACAATGCGGAAAATAAAAAAAAAAACCGCGCTGAATAGCTGCGGGAAAAAAGAAGTACCATGTCACTTTTTTTTTCGGAGCCGCAGCGGTTCTGCACCCATTGACCTCCATTTTGAGGTCAAACCTGCAGTAAAACCCGCAGATGAAAAAAATTTCTGCGGGTTTTACTGCGGTTTGTGGTGCCGAACCGCTGCAGCAGGAAGTGCGGGGAAGCGAGCGGAAGTGCGTGGGCGGAGTGTGGCTGCCCCCTCGTGCTCCGATCCCGCCCCCCGTGCTCCAATCCCACCGCCCCGTGCTCCGATGCCCCCCCCCAGTGCTCCGATGCCCCCCCGTGCCCTAATCTCCCCCCCTTATACTTACCCGGCGTCCCGGTGTCCGTCCGGCCGTCTTCTCCCTGGGCGCCGCCATCTTGCAAAATGGGCCGGCAGATTCGTTCCAAAGTGCATTTTGATCACTGAGATAGGTTATATCTCAGTGATCAAAATAAAAAAAAATAGTAAATGACACCCCCCCCCCTTTGTCACCCCCATAGGTAGGGACAATAAAAAAAAAATTAAGAATTTTTTTTTTTTCCACTAGGGGTAGGGTTAGGGGTAGGGTTAGGGTTAGGGTTAGGGGTACGGTTAGGGGTAGGGTTAGGGTATTTTCAGCCATTTTAAAAACTGCAAAAAAAAAGGATCAAAAAAAGGATCAAAAAACGCATCAAAAAAGGACAAAAAAAGGACCAAAAAAAGGACCTGCGTTTTCTGCCAAGAGCTACAGTTTTTTAAAAAACAGTCCTGAAAAAAAAAGGATGGAAATCAGGAACGTGTGAACATACCCTCAATGCGCCTTAATGCACTAATACCAAGCACCGAAAAGGGGCTGGCAATGGATGGACTACAATGCTTCACCTAAGTAGGAGTAATCTCTATTGGAAAGTGCGGCCTAAACTAGGCTCCAGGAAGGTGAGCAGGTCCGGATATAACAAGCATAAGGGATGCCACTTAAACAAATAAAGCACAGTGGCAGAGACATTACCTGTAGCCGTGGAACGAATCCCCGACGCGCGTTTCGCGTGTAGCTTTTTCGAGGGGTGAGGTGCAGCGATGGCATGTATGCAGCTTTTATCATAAGCGGACATAATGGGCAGCGGCTGAGGCGGCGCTCCCGTCGGGGGAATCCACTGACGTCACTGAGCCTCGGCGTCACGCGGCAAAGGCGCACCTCCCCGCTCGACGCGTCAGAGCGGGGAGGCGGCACCGCACCACAAGAGACGCGTTTCCCCAGCAACGCCAGAGCAGGAAGCCAAGCGGGAGCGCACACCGCTGCAGGAGCGGCTTAGGAACATGAAAAAGTGTGCGCAACGGATAGCGACCATGGGGCTGGAAGGGAAATAAAGCTAATGCTGCCTAATGTGCAAGGTTCTGTCAGGAGAGGCCTGATAAAGTGGGTAGGTGGGCCTATGATACTTGATACTTGATATCTGATGACCCTTTGCATTGCCTGTCTTTAGCCTGGTTCGATTGTATCAGTTGCACTTTGTTTCCGCTTAATTATTTTAATCTGAACTGTTTTCTTTTGTTTACTTATTGTCTGAAATAAAGTATGTTAATTATTTTAAGGCTATAGCTTTCTCTTGTTCTCTCTTTGGATGTATCTACCTATTGTTAAAGCTGCCTTTCCTAGGCATGTATTTTTTCTGAGGTTACTGTTATTTTCTGTACCAGTTACAGGTTTTCATCCACGTGCCAGGATGGATTATAAAGCAAGGGACAAAACCTGGCTCTCTTGCGTTGATACGGTATTTTGTGGAGACACTGTGCAATTTAGCGTTACTGAGAATGGGCAAAAAACTGAGTTGAGAAATACATTGAAATATCTTCTCAAAAAAAGAACACGGACCTGGTGGAACAAAGCCTCCCTGGAAAGCTACTTGGCCAAGGGCTTGATACCTAGGGGCCTACGTGTACGCATAATGCCCTCTTTCCCAATTGAGGATGCCATTTTTAAAACTAGGTGGGAAGAAGCATGCACCTCCTGCTCTAAATCTCTGATTGAGCTCCTAATAGGGAATAATAAAAAAACCCTTGAAAAATTGGATTCCGACATAGAAATGACCCGCTCTAAACTACTTGACAATCTCCCATCAGTAGAAATTGAGGCAATCAATAAGGACATTGATAGCCAATTTGCCATATGGGAAAAAGAAGTAAAAGAAACAAAGGCCAGGAAGTTTCAAAGAGACTTGAGCGATTTTAATAATGGTTCCATTTACAAATGGCCTTCCGGTGAGAGACGTGAGCGAGCCCCTACACGCTCCTCCTCCATCTCATCCACTTCCTCACGTGAGAGTGGCAATTCTCATCCACGAGCATACAATCTGCGTAAAAACAACCCCACTAAAATAAATAGTACACCTACAAAATCATATGGATGACCGAGCAATACTTCTTCCTCCAAAATGCAGGTAATTAACCTATCCAACATTACCCTTTCGCCATCTCAAATTGAAGTACTTGGTCTAGGTCTATCCTTTTCACCCTCATCCTCATTTGATCCTTTCCTAGCCACTAAAGACCTCCAGCTTTTTGCCCGCAAACTAGTCCTGAGAAAACTCCATGACAAGCCAAAATTCGAGGATGATTGGTCTGAAGATGAGCTACGAGCCATCGCTATCCTTGAGGAGCTCAGTGACGAGCCACCAGACCCTATACCCCCAGGTAAATTTTCTCTTCCCATCCCCAAAAAATTCCCGCCACTTAACCTATTCCCTAATATTGAGCTATTCGTTAAGCTTGTCACTCAAGAATTCGAGCAGATAAGAACTCCCGTGACCAATCACAACTTGACTTATCCACAAAGGGCGGCGCTTTCTGAACTTAAAAAACTAAAAGGGGTCGTATTCAAACAAGCAGATAAGGGGGGCAATGTAGTGGTTTGGCCCGTTCAAATGTACGAAAGAGAGGCCTTTCGACAGTTAAGGGATACCTCCTGTTACAAAAAGCTAACTTTCAACCCCTCGGTCAAATTTAAGGGGGAGTTACAGGATATCTTGGATAGAGCATTCGATCAGGGTCTCATAACTATAGATTTAAAAAACCATTTAATACCACTCTATCCTAGGATGGCTTGTATATACTTTATACCTAAAATTCACAAAAATGCCCAAAACCCCCCCGGACGCCCAATTGTCTCGGGCAATGGCAGCTTGACAGAAATTATCGGTAAATATCTGGATCACCATCTCAAACCTCTGGTTGCCAATCTCCCCTCATACGTAAAGGACACCAGTGATGTTCTTAAGAAGATAGAAGGCATTCCCTTAGATTCCGATATGTGGTTGGTAACAATGGATGTAGAATCCCTATATACCTCTATCCAACACCACCACGGTATTAGGGCCACTCAAATCTTCCTTGAAATGTCTGAACATCAGCCTGACTTCATCAACTTTCTTCTCACTCTCCTCAAATTTGCCCTTGAACATAACTTCTTTATCTTTAAACAGAGTATCTATCAACAACAGCAGGGGACCGCGATGGGTGCGGCTTTCGCATCATCCTACGCAAATCTTTTTATGGGCATGTGGGAGAGGGACATCTTCTTCTCCAGACTTGTAGCACATATTGAGCGGGTCCTGTTCTGGGCCCGCTACATAGATGACATCCTCATGGTGTGGCAGGGCCCAGAGCAGGATCTCCTTGAGTTCATCGGGATACTTAATGACAACAGCTACAACATCAAACTGACGCATAAGTATAGCCAAACCAACATTGATTTCCTGGACATCCAAATACTTGGCTCTCCGGGTGGATGCCTAGAAACCACTATATACCGCAAAGACACGGCGGTAAACTCACTGCTACATGCCACCTCGTCCCACCCTTTGCCCCTTATTTCCAGCATACCTATTGGGCAATTCCTTAGGGCAAAACGCATATGTTCTGATGACAAACACTTTAATGTACAGGCAGCCACCCTAACCACTCGGTTTCAGGATAGGGGGTACTCCAATAGGAGCATAAAGAGGGGCCTTAAAAGAGCCGAAAAAGCTAACCGGATGGACCTACTTAAACCCCGTAACAAATCTGCTTTCGATACGCAAATACGCTTCATCACAACATACAACCACAATTGGAAAGATATGAAAGCAGCCCTAACAAAATACTGGCCACTATTAAAAATTGACCGCACTCTCTCCAAACATCTTTCGGATCGGCCCTCTGTCACTTACAAAAAATCCCCAAACCTTAAAGACCAACTAGTCCGGAGTTATTATCCTGGTACCACTCCAGACAAAGCATTCTCATCAAAAGGACCTAGATGGGGTTTTTTCCCCTGTGGCAACTGCATCGCTTGCCCTAATATGCTACGTTCCACCACTTTTAAATCCTGGGATGGAAAAACTACATTCTCCATTACGCAGCACATCACATGTGATACCTTTGGGATAGTTTACTATATCTTTTGCCCATGTCCAAAGATATACGTGGGCCTTACATCAAGACCCCTGAAAACAAGAATCAGGGAACACTACCGAGATATTATTAATGCCCGTGAAATCGAGGATCTCGCCCTCCTAAAACCAGTACCTAAGCACTTTAAAGTGGCACATGGCTGCGACGCATCCCTTCTAAAAGCAATGGGCATAGACAAAATCCATATAGATGCCAGAGGGGGTAATTGGAGAAAATCCCTTGCCCAATTAGAGGCCCGATGGATACACAGGATAGGTTCGGTTCAGCCCGCCGGTTTAAACGAAATTCTCAGCTTCGCCCCATTTCTCTAATGCATTTTATATTTTTTCTTAGCTGTTTTATCATGATTTTAATATCCATATTCTTTTTCCTGTAATAGATCTATACTTCATTATCCATGCTTTAGGCATGATCTTCCTTTTACTGCTGAACATCGCGGACACACTGGGCATTCGCTGTTGGAACCAAAAGACTGTATCGAAATCAACCATCATAATCAACTCGCCGTGGGCAATACATCTCCCTATTTTGGAATGTTGAAAATGCTTTCGCTATAATGTGCTGTTCTAAATGTTTTTTTTAAAATGTTTTTTAATATATGCTCTTCCCAAATAATTTTCCATACACTTTTCATATGCCTTTTCTATATGTATCAAGTTTCTATACATTGATCTTTTTATGTAGCACTACATGACTAATTGCCATCCCTCTTTTCACCTCTTCTATTCCTCACACCTCATCTAGTGTCTCCTTGCAGCTCTTCATTCATAGGTCTGCCTCCCTCGAGATACACACGTCCCATCCACATCACCCCTTCCCTATTGATATTATGCACTTTAATCTATCATAGGCCCACCTACCCACTTTATCAGGCCTCTCCTGACAGAACCTTGCACATTAGGCAGCATTAGCTTTATTTCCCTTCCAGCCCCATGGTCGCTATCCGTTGCGCACACTTTTTCATGTTCCTAAGCCGCTCCTGCAGCGGTGTGCGCTCCCGCTTGGCTTCCTGCTCTGGCGTTGCTGGGGCAACGCGTCTCTTGTGGTGCGGTGCCGCCTCCCCGCTCTGACGCGTCGAGCGGGGAGGTGCGCCTTTGCCGCGTGACGCCGAGGCTCAGTGACGTCAGTGGATTCCCCCGACGGGAGCGCCGCCTCAGCCGCTGCCCATTATGTCCGCTTATGATAAAAGCTGCATACACGCCATCGCTGCACCTCACCCCTCGAAAAAGCTACACGCGAAACGCGCGTCGGGGATTCGTTCCACGGCTACAGGTAATGTCTCTGCCACTGTGCTTTATTTGTTTTAGGGTCATCCCTTATGCTTGTTATATCCGGACCTGCTCACCTTCCTGGAGCCTAGTTTAGGCCGCACTTTCCAATAGAGATTACTCCTACTTAGGTGAAGCATTGTAGTCCATCCATTGCCAGCCCCTTTTCGGTGCTTGGTATTAGTGCATTAAGGCGCATTAACACTTTTCCTAGCTAACAGAAGCATTGCCACGCTCTCATCTGCACTTTGCACTTTACATATTTGATACTTGATACTTGATATCTGATGACCCTTTGCATTGCCTGTCTTTAGCCTGGTTCGATTGTATCAGTTGCACTTTGTTTCCGCTTAATTATTTTAATCTGAACTGTTTTCTTTTGTTTACTTATTGTCTGAAATAAAGTATGTTAATTATTTTAAGGCTATAGCTTTCTCTTGTTCTCTCTTTGGATGTATCTGTTTCAACCTTGTAACAATGAGTTTCATGTCGGAACTGCCACACAGCATCCAACTGCCCAATCATTTAATACACTTTACTCACAACAGCAGTATAGTGTCGGGAAGCTATGAGGATCACTTAGGGTGCACAGTCTTCCAGAGAACTAAGCAGGACAACCAAGTGGCAATGTCAGTAGAGGACAAGTTGTTCTTAGAGATAATGGACAAGGGACTTGTTAAAGATGAGACCAACAGCTGGGTCTCACCTCTTCCCTTCAAACCCCACAGACCACGTCTACTGAACAACAGAAATCAGGCATTGAAACGTTTCTCCTCTTTCAAACATAATCTGCAAAAGAAACAACCAGAGATGAAAGATCACTTTTTCTCCTTCATGTCAAAGATTTTTGAAAACTGTCACGCAGAACTAGCTCCCACTCTCAAAGACTCTATACTGTATCGGACACACATTGGGCATTGAAGCGGTCTCATATTTCTTGAACCAACAGATAACAGGTGACCGCAGACATCAGTCCTTTATTTTGGATCTTTTAGCTTTTGTTCTATCTAATAGCTACTTTGTGTTTGACAGAGTGTTTTATAAGCAAATCTCTGGTACAGCCATGGGTGCCCGTTGTGCGCCCTCCTATGCCAACCTCTTCATGGGTTGGTGGGAGGAGACACAGGTGCACCCTTTGCAAGATTTTAAAACCAATGTTTTTCGTTGGTTTCGGTATATCGACGACTTGCTGGTACTATGGATGGGCTCCGAAACTGAATGCAGGAACTTCATTGCTACACTCAATAGTAATGAATTAAACATTTCTTTGACAGCTTCCCTCTCTATGACATCGGTGGACTTTCTGGATTTGAAGGTGATAAAAGCTGGTAATCGGATTCAAACTAAGATCTTTTGCAAGACTACAGCTACGAATAACCTTCTTCACTTCTCAAGTTTTCACCCCAGGCACCTACGTAACAATCTTCCAAAGGGCCAATTTTTGAGGGTAAGGCGCAACTGCAGTCAAGATTCGGATTTTCGTGAGGGGGCACAGGAGCTTACTACTCGATTGTCAAAGAGAGGCTATCCACGAAAAGTTGTAGCACGAGCTTTTGAGCACTCAAGACAGAGTGACAGATTGAGTCTCTAGCAGCCAAGAGCTCGGGAAAGCATGTCGACCATTAATCTGATTACAACATATAAAAACCAATGGCAGGATGTTTATGACATCCTGGGTAAACATTGGGGGATACTTTTGAATGAGTCCAAACTGAGGTCCTTCTTATCAGACAAACCAAGAATTGTTGCTAGGAGAGCTAAGAATCTCAAGGATGCTCTCACCACCAGCCATTTTAAGAGGCCAACTGTGAGATTAGGGACAGGAAATCGGATAAAGGGGACATTTCCCTGTGGGAATTGCAATGTGTGCCCGTATATGACTGCTACTGACATTGTAACTCTGCCGATTTTTACAGGGGAGGTGAAAGCGAGGCAATACTCCAACTGCAGATCAAGGAACGTGGCTTACTTATTGATTTCCACATGCCCGAAGATATATGTCGGACAGACAACCCAGGAAGTAAGGCAAAGGGTTCAACAGCATATGTCAAATATCACCAACACCAGGGTGGATATTGAGAAAGAAAAAATTGTTTCATCTGTTGCACTCCATTTCCTGAGACATCATAATAGCAGACAGCGGGATATACACATTATGGTCGTCGATCAAGTTCGGAGCAATATCCGTGGTGGAGATCTAACAAAAGAGCTCCTCCGACGAGAATCACGGTGGATCTACAATCTCAACAGCATGTCACCAAATAGACTTAATGAGGAGCTTTTATTCACGGGCTTTTATGCCTGATGGACTGCTCTCGGTCAATCTAGGATAGGTTGTGGCTGGATTTGTATGGGTTTTTTGTTCCTGTTTTGGTTTTTTGGTTCCTGATCTGTAGGTGTCATACCTCATAACAGATTCTGTGTTTTTCATATGATGTATTGCACTCTGCCCCCTTTAAAGGATTGACAGTTTGCATAATTAAAGATTTAAAGATTTATTTATGACGTAATCGATGCCTCCTTGAATATAGGCCTTTTTCATTGAATCCATCTTTTATCACAGTATCATATAGTGTATATTCGACCATTTTTAGAGCCTAGTTCCAGATAAAACTTTCTCTGCCACTTTAGTATTACTATCTAGGTAGGTTCATATATCACAGTACCATATAGCACCAACCCAATTGGGTAGGATAATATATATATACAACTTTATGATTCTATTTTGAATGCGATATCTGAGGTTATTTGCATCGGTATATTATCGGTCATATCCCAAAATGACCTGCCCATACGTCTATATCTCCACATCTTTATATGTCTACACTTTTACTCATCATGCGTTCGTTTATGTGGGTTGAATTGCTTATCCTTCTAGATAGTAACTTGGCTCCTTAACCAACTACCTAATTTGGCTATTCTCCCTGGGACGGACTTGAGTGTTTCTAATGTATACGCTCATGTTCAGCTAACGGGGACTTGAATATACATATTCTTGTAACCAGTGTTCTGGCTTCTTTATAATATCTGGGTACATGTGGGTGTTATTTATAGATGTCTATGGGTGCGGGCGTAATGGCCATCTTTGTGCCCGAAAACCACCTAAGAATCATTAATTCGCTTTATTTATTTTTTTTCTCCCTTGCATTTCACGGCTTGGGTACCCCGCCTGATTCTGATTCTGTATCTTGCTGCGGGCGCATTTATATGCGTCTTCGTTTGTGGTTTTTATCCCTTACTTATGTAACATAGTTTGCTCACTTAATACCATCATTTTGTGTGCCATCTTTGGGGTAATCAGATAATTTTATGTACTCGTATTATACATTCATTGGTATTATTACTATATATTTTCCTTTGATTCTTGTTTATGCCTATATGTATAATCATACTCATCTATCTCTGCATTTTTTATTCCCTCAGCGCTACGGTATATGCAATGACACTGGATGGGGCTCTTCGCATAGCACTGACCTTATAAGCGTGTTATGAGTCTGCACATGAGTGCAGCCTGCATATGAGTGCAGCTTATTTATGGTGTTGGTCCGATGGAACATTTATGATCATGTGCCTGTGTCGTTTTGCTCTCTCTAATATGTTTGTGTGCACTGTGTCAATATGCATGAACAATACGGGCATGATCATTCCGGGGGTAAAATATGACAGGTACTTTTATGCCTATATGCATAATTATACTCATTTATCTTTGCATCTTTTTACTCCCTGAGCGTTATAATATATGCAATGACACTGGGCGGGGCTCTTCGCATAGAACTGACCTTTTAAGCGCATTATTAGGCTACATATGAGTGCAGCCTTCATATGAGTGCAGCTTTTCTACAGTGCTGGTCCGATGGGACATTTATGATCATGTACCTGCACCGCTTTGCTCTCTCTAACATGTTTGTGTGCACTGTGCCAACATGCAATAACCATATGGGTATGATTACTTCGGGGGTAAAATACGGCAGGTACCTTTATGCCTATATATATGTATATATATATAATCATACTTCTCTGTCTTTGCATCTTTTTACTCTCAGAACGTTACAATATATGCAATGACACTAGGTGGGGCTCTTCGCAGAGTACTGACCCTTTAAGCGCATTATGAGTCTGCATATGAGTGCAGCCGGCATACGAGTGCAGCTTATCTATGGTGTTGGTCCGATAGGACATTTATGATCATGTGCCTGCGCCGTCTTGCTCTCTCTGATATGTGTGTGCACTGTGTTAACATGCGGCAACAACACAGGCACGATTACTCTGGGGGTAAAATATGGCAGGTACTTTTACATTGCGTTTTTTTTTTTTGACAACTTTATTGTCAGTTTACCGCTCTGGTGGATTCACAAGATGGCCACGACCAGTCTGCTCCATGTGCCTTCCTCACTGTTGTTTCCTAACAGGTGAACATCATTTAGCTCATTTGTTCTACATAAATATTGGATTGATACGACACACAGTATGCTACCTCTCCCTGAGGAAGCCGCAACTTTTATGGCGATACGCGTGGGTTTCTTTTCCCACATCTCCTTCCCTCTTCTCTTTTCCATCGGTATACACATGGCCTTAGCCTGATCTTAACATTTGGATCCCACATGGTGTATGCATTTGATTCTTTTTCTGACATGCAGGACCTTATCCTACTTTGTTCATTTAGCATGGCTGCATTGGGTAAAGGCCGTTTAGGTATTGATCTTTATTTGCCTGTGGGGTCCATTATCTTCTATTTATACCTGTAGGGCTATATGGTACTGTGATACTAGCAGGTCTACACTTATTTGCTCATATTGTTGTGTTGTTTTGATTTGTGAACCATGTATATATAACTCATTGTTTTTGTATACTAAGCACATTGTATATGGTTATACCACAGGCCATTATATTGTGTTGTATGACCATGCTGGAGTAGTTGGGGATGTGGGTTGTCACTCTTTTCCTACATTATCATATTAGGATATGACTTGTGTACAAGATTTGTGCTGTTGTAGCACTTTTAATGTTTTTATCCGTTTTTCTGTGTGATGTATCTTTTTGTGTGTTGCATTTTTTTTGTAAAAAGCTTACTACTAAAAGATTTTGTATTTTTTATATATGGTTGTGGTGCTCCCTTCTGTGTGGACTTGATCTTTCTCTATGGGTTTAGTTGCTATGTTTCCAAGTCCACGGTGAGCCCCAACAGTTATATATTTAGTGGTGCCCTCACAAATTTACCACCAGGAGGATTGGAAGCTGGCTGTGAGCACAGCTGCCGGAAAGCAGAGCGGTGACGTCACCGCTGTGCTCTGCTTTCCGGCTGGCCGGCGCTCACAGCCAGAGCAGAGAAGCAGAGCGCCGGGGACAGACAGCGGTAGGTAAGTATGTAGTGTTTGTTTTTTTAACTTTTACGATGGTAACCAGGGTAAACATTGGGTTACTAAGCGTGGCCCTGCGCTTAGTAACCCGTTGTTTACCCTGGTTACCAGTGAAGACATCGCTGAATCGGTGTCACACACGCCGATTCAGCGATGTCAGCGGGAGATCCAGCGACCAAATAAAGTGCTGGCCCTCTAGCCCCGACCAACGACATCACAGCAGGATCCTGATCGCTGCTGCGTGTCACACTGAACGATATCGCTAGCCAGGACGCTGCAACGTCACGGATCGCTAGCGATATCGTTTAGTGTGAAGGTACCTTTACACAGTCCCTTAGTATATACTGCACTCACTTATGTACAGTCAAGGCCAAAAGTATTAACACCCCTGCAATTCTGTCAGATAATACTCAGTTTCTTCCTGAAAATGATTGCAATCACAAATTCTTTGGTATTATTATCTTCATTTAATTTGTCTTAAATGAAAAGAATTGCAGGGGTGTTAATACTTTTGGCCATGACTGTATAGCATATGTATATGTATATATATATATCTCACAGGGGTCTCAGGCTGTCTATGTCTGCCCCTGCTCCCAGTTCACTACAGTTGTAGCATGTAAGGAGTTCTCCTCTGGGAGATATTCTAACTTCGCGACCAGGTTCAAATACAACTCTACCCCTGGGCGGGCTGGATGCGGCTGTTTTCTTCTGCGAATCAGCCAATTCTTCTCGTACTCCCTGGATTTCTTTCTGCAACTCTTCCACCCATCTTGTTTCGGTGGCCATTGTCACAGATACCTCCCCGCTCTGGACCTTCCCCGCCGGGACTGTCACCCCCTGCTCCTGCTTGCGCATTCGCGCTTCACTTCCCACTTCAGAAAAGGTCATGCGTGGATTCACCTGCAAGCGCTCGCGCAAGTCCTGTTTCAGCAGTATGTCTCGCAAGCCTGTCACCAACTGATCTCACAGCACTATGTCTGTAGGCCCTATGCCCATGCTGTCTTTTCTAGTAATAGCAGTGTGGATCTACTGTTGCGTGTTCATATACTGCATCACCGTCTCCCCCTCCCTTTGCACCCAGCAAAATAAACGCATGCGTAACTCCCCTACATCCGTGGGGTCTCCGTGTGTCTCTTCCAGTATCTGTAATACCTTATTAAAAGTGTCCCGTTCTCGAGGGGGGCATAGCATAACAGATTCCCTCGGCTCTCGATCTAAAGCCATTATAGCAACCTCCGCCTCTAATTCAGGAGTCATGGGGTGCCTCCTCATCATTCTGCTCAGTCCAGCTCCATAACATGGTGTTGTTTCCAGTAAACTTCGGAAGTTTGCCCCAGGGATACGCTAGACCTTGGCCCTCCCCCTACTGCTTGATCTGCCTCCTCCGTGCTGTTGGACTGCATCCTGCTGACTACGCCAAGTGTGAGCAGGTTGCGGGATGCGTAACGGACAAGAGGCAGAGCAAGGGTTAAAATTAACTTTACTGTAACAGGGATATACTCCATGCAGGGAGAGGAAAAAGTATAAGCAGGTGATAGTAGCACAATTGGTGTGCTAGGGTAAGCAATAAGGGCAAAAGAATATAATGACTGTTCATTAAGAGTAAACTTATCAGTCCGACGGCTTCCTGCGTGCAGAGTCCTTGATGTACACGGTGCTGCCGACACGGTCAGCACGTTGGGGGTCCAGTGTAGACCTGCAGGCGTTGACGATCAGTTTCCTGGTGGTGAAGAAGAGTCCTCAACGTCTTGCACGGGGTCCTGAGTCGCCGAGAGAAGAGTAGTCTCCCACACTGTAGGGGCTTGACAAATCTCAGCAGTAGTATGTGGGTGAGTAAGGGTTAAGTTCTCTGTAAGTCACCCAGTATCTCTTAGGCGGCATTCACGTGTTATTCACTGAACCGTGGCGTTGAGTACCTTGAGCAGGAGCCAATGGGCGAAATACAGTTCTCCGGTCACAGTCTTTGTAGGTGGCAGTAGGGAGCAAGTAGTGCGGACCTGTGCTGTCACGGTGCTCAGAGGATGGAGCACCAAACTTCCCCTGCTGTGTGCTGCGTGTTCCCGCCAAGTCTGCCTGCCATTTTGTGCGCTCTGCCCTTTTTATCCTAGCTACGCCCCCTGCTGTCGAGTGCAAAGGTCAGTCCAGGTCTCTAAGCTTTCCCCCGGATAACAAAGGTGACAGTCCCGACAATTCCATCTCGGGCACGAAAAAGGTACCCCCGCTCCGGTCTCTCTTCTTACAGCAGTATTTTAGTACACTTACATCATGATATGATTCTTGTCATTCTTCATGTGTATTGTACAATGTGAATTTTCACAGAATGCTTGTAATAAGTCAACAACCATAATACTTACTGCTATCCTACATGACAAGCTGCTGGTAGCAACAAAATTACAACCTTTTTTTGTACAGCAAAAGTGCTCCAGACGTGACCATGTCCTATATCAAAGATAAAAAGACAGTTATGAAGAGCAATGGAATGAGAATTATCAGGCAGTATGGCCCCAATCCATCAAAGCAATGTTGCCAGAATTGTGAAGTAAATTGCTTTCAACAGTTCCAAAATTTTGGATCAACTAAGAGTTGCACAAAAAATTTGGCAACTTTTGATGTTTTCACACCAGTTTCTCCCAGCTCTGCCAAAATGGACAAGATGGTGGCGTAGTCAGGCACTCGTCTAATTCATGGTGAGCTGCAGCGTTCCTTACACCAGTAAGCAAACTGGAGCAAGATTTCTGGCTAGATGCACAGAAGTGCACAAATCCCGTCAGACACATCGATTTGTTAAGAGGCGTGTGCCTAGTAATCAATAAGGAGTGCCTGACACGCTGCTCATCAAATCTGGCAAAATATAAATATTATTTAATTTGCTCCCTTTTGAAGTTAACTTTAACTTGTTTTTTTACTTTTTTTTTTAGCAACGTGGGCCTGGATTTCCTTATCTATTTTGAAATTTCACAATTTTTTTGTGCGTTTATCCTACAGTATTTTAGTGGAGTATAAAATCTGGCATATAAAAGGATTATGTGACTTTTTGGTCTAAAAATGGCCAAACAAGGTAAAAAGAAACAAAATGGAGTTCATCTTTAATTTTGCACAAAATTCACCTTCCTGTGCCATTTCTAAGAATTTGACACAAATTTTATTTTGTATGTAGAGAAATATAAAAATATGGGACATATACACATCTTTTACATATATGTTGAACATGTGCTCACTTTTTACTTACTTAATATCCAAAAGACCATGGTAATATGAATAATATAAAAGGGAATAGTGATCCAAGTTAAAATCTGTAATACCATTTCCTATAGCAAGTCCCTGAAATAAAAAAAATAAGCATATAGTTACAGGCAGGTATGGAAAAATGCTGCAAAGTAATAATGCTTTCAAAAGCAAATAATTTATGATTATCAATTAACAAAATCATTTATGATTATCAAGTAACAAAATGCAAAATGAATGAACAAAAGAGCAATCTAAATCGCATCAATATTTATATGATCTTTGTGTTCAAAACCGCATTAATTCTTCTTGGTACACTTGCACACAGTTTTTGAAAGTACTCTGCAGGAAGGTTGTTATAAGCATATTGGAGAAATAACCACAGATCCTCTATCATTAAGAATATCATTAAGAGATATCTTCTGCATTAAGACGACTGAGTCCTTGAAGTGATATTACGGCCCCCACAAAGACCTGATCTCAACATCATTAAGGGTATGTGCACACGCTGCAGATTTTGCTGCAGATTTGACACTGCCGATCTGCAGCAGATTTCCATGAGTTTACAGTACCATGTAAACCCATGGAAAACAAAACCTATGGAAAACAAAATCCCACATGCTGCGGGGAAAAAACGCGCCGAAACGCAGCTGTTTATATTCTGCAGCATGTTAATTCTTTGTGCGGATTCCACAGCAGTTTACACCTGATCCTCAATAGGAATCTGCAGGTGTAAAACCGCAGGTGGAATCCGCACAAAAAGCGCGGAAAACTTGCGGTAATTCCGCAATAAATCCGCAGTGCGGTTTTCCTGCGGATTTCTCGAAATCAGTGCGGAAAAATCCACACACCATTCCGCAGCGTGTGCACATAGCCTAAGTCTGTCTGGGATTACATGAAGAGACAGAAGGATTAGCATAAACAAACATCCACAGAAGATCTGAGGTTATTTCTCCAAAATGTTTAAAAATGTATTTGATTTAGATTTCCCTTTTGTTCATTCGCGTTTTAATTTAATTGATACACATAAACTATTAACACTTCTATTTTAACCCCTTAGTGACAGAGCCAATTTGGTACTTAATGACCGACCAAATTTTTACAATTCTGACCACTGTCACTTTATGAGGTTATAACTCTGGAACGCTTCAACGGATCCCGCTGATTCTGAGACTGTTTTTTCGGGACATATTGTACTTCATGTTAGTGGTAACATTTCTCCGATATTACTTGCGATTATGTATGAAAAAAACAGAAATATGGCGAAAATTTTTAAAATTTTGCAATTTTCAAACTTTGTATTTTTATGCCCTTAAATCAGAAAGATATGTCATGAAAAATAGTTAATAAATAACATTTCCCACATGTCTACTTTACATCAGCACAATTTTGGAAACAAAATTTTTTTTTGTTAGGGAGTTATAAGGGTTAAAAGTTGACCAGCAATTTCTCATTTCTACAACACCATTTTTTTTTTAGGGACCTCATCACATTTGAAGTCATTTTGAGGAGTCTATATGATAGAAAATAACGAAGTGTGACACCATTCTAAAAACTACACCCCTCAAGGTTCTCAAAACCACATTCAAGAAGTTTATTAACCCTTTACATGCTTCACAGGAACTGAAACAATATGGAAGGAAAAAATGAACATTTAACTTTTTTTTGCAAACATTTTAATTCAGAACCATTTTTTTTATTTTCACATGTGTAAAAACAGAAATGTAACCATAAATTTTGTTATGCAATTTCTCCTGAATATGCCAATACCCCATATGTGGGGGTAAACCACTTTTTGGGCGCACCGCAGAACTTGGAAGTGAAGGAGCGCCGTTTGACTTTTTCAATGCAGAATTGGCTGGAATTGAGATCGGACGCCATGTCACGTTTAGAGAGCCCCTGATGTGCCTAAACAGTGGAAACTCCCCACAAGTGACCCCATTTTGGAAACTAGACCCCTTAAGGAACTTATCTAGATGTGTGGTGAGCACTTTGAACCCCCAAGTGCTTCACGGAAGTTTATAACGTAGAGCCGTGAAAATAAAAAATCGCTTTTGTTTACACAAAAATGATCTTTTCGCCCACAAATTCTTATTTTCACAAGGGTAACAGGAGAAATTAGACCACAAACGTTTTTGTGCGATTTCTCCTGAATATGTCGATACCCCATATGTGGGGGTAAACCACTGTTTGGGCGCACCGCAGAGCTTGGAAGAGAAGGAGTGCCGTTTTACTTTTTCAATGTAAAATTGGCTGGAATTGAGATTGGACGCAATGTCGCGTTTGGAGAGCCCCTGATTTGCCTAAACAGTGGAAACCCCCGACAAGTGACACCATTTTGGAAACTAGACCCCTTAAGGAACTTATCTAGATGTGTGGTGAGCACTTTGAACCCCCAAGTGCTTCACAGAAGTTTAGAATGCAGAGTCGTGAAAATAAAAAATATTTTTTTTTCCACAAAAAAAGATTTTTTAGCCCCCAAGTTTTTATTTTCACAAGGGTAACAAGAGAAATTGGACCCCAAAAGTTGTTGTCCAATTTGTCCTGAGTATGCTGGTACCCCATATGTGGGGGTAAACTACTGTTTGGGCGCACGGCAGAGCTCGGAAGGAAGGAGCGTTGTTTTGGAATGCAGACTTTGATAGAATGGTCTGCGGGCGTTATGTTGCGTTTGCAGAGCCCCTGATGTACCTAACCAATAGAAACCCTCCACAAGTGACCCCATTTTGGAAACTAGACCCCCCAAGGAACTTATCTAGATGTGTGGTGAGAACTTTGAATGCCCAAGTGCTTCACAGAAGTTTATAATGCAGAGTCATAAAAATAAAAAATATTTTTTTTTACACAAATAAAGATTTTGTAGCCCCCAAGTTTTTATTTTCACAAGGGTAACAGGAGAAATTGGACCCCAGAAGTTGTTGTCCAATTTATCCCGAGTACGCTGATGCCCCATATGTGGGGGTAATGTTATGAATAGGTAATTCAGAACCACAATGGACCTTGAAGTTCAGACCACAGAAGTTACCTGACAAAAACCACAAAACATAGGACGAGCTCTGAGACGTGGAAACTCTGCTGACCGCAATCCCTAAACCTATCAAACCACACTAGAGGTAGCCGTGGATTGCGCCTAACGCTCCCTATGCAACTCGGCACAGCCTGAGAAACTAGCTAGTCCTGAAGATAGAAAAATAAGCCTACCTTGCCTCAGAGAAATTCCCCAAAGGAAAAGGCAGCCCCCCACATATAATGACTGTGAGTAAAGATGAAAATACAAACACAGAGATGAAATAGATTTAGCAAAGTGAGGCCCGACTTACTGAATAGACCGAGGATAGGAAAGATAGCTTTGCGGTCAACACAAAAACCTACAAACAACCACGCAGAGGGGCAAAAAGACCCTCCGCACCGACTAACGGTACGGAGGTGCTCCCTCTGCGTCTCAGAGCTTCCAGCAAGCAAGCAGAACCAAAAAAGCAAGCTGGACAAAAAATAATAGCAAAAAAAGGACACAAGCAGAACTTAGCTTATGCTGAGCAGACAGGCCACAGAAACGATCCAAGAGGAAGCAAGACCAATACTAGAACATTGACTGGAGGCCAGGATCAAAGCACTAGGTGGAGTTCAATAGAGCAGCACCTAACGACTTAACCTCATCACCTGAGGAAGGAAACTCAGAAGCCGCAGTACCACTCGTGACCACAGGAGGGAGCTTGATCACAGAATTCACAACAGTACCCCCCACTTGAGGAGGGGTCACCGAACCCTCACCAGAGCCCCCAGGCCGACCAGGATGAGCCATATGAAAGGCACGAACAAGATCGGCAGCATGGACATCAGAGGCAAAGACCCAGGAATTATCTTCCTGACCATAACCCTTCCACTTAACCAGATACTGGAGTTTCCGTCTCGAAACACGAGAATCCAAAATCTTCTCCACTATATACTCCAACTCCCCCTCCACCAAAACCGGGGCAGGAGGATCAACATATGGAACCACAGGCGCCACGTATCTCCGCAACAATGACCTATGGAATACGTTATGGATGGAAAAAGAATCTGGAAGGGTCAAACGAAAAGACACAGGATTAAGAACCTCAGAAATCCTATACGGGCCAATGAAACGAGGCTTAAACCTAGGAGAGGAAACCTTCATAGGAATATAACGAGATGACAACCAAACCAAATCCCCAACACGAAGTCGGGGACCCACACAGCATCTGCGATTAGCGAAACGTTGAGCCTTCTCCTGGGACAATGTCAAATTGTCCACTACATGAGTCCAAATCCGTTGCAACCTGTCCACCACAGTATCCACACCAGGACAGTCCGAAGACTCAACCTGCCCCGAAGAGAAACGAGGATGGAACCCAGAATTGCAGAAAAACGGTGAAACCAAGGTAGCCGAGCTGGCCCGATTATTAAGAGCGAACTCAGCCAACGGCAAAAAGGACACCCAATCATCCTGATCAGCAGAAACAAAACATCTCAGATATGTTTCCAAGGTCTGATTGGTTCGTTCAGTCTGGCCATTTGTCTGAGGATGGAAAGCCGAGGAAAAAGACAAATCAATGTCCATCCTAGCACAAAAGGCTCGCCAAAACCTCGAAACAAACTGGGAACCTCTGTCAGAAACGATGTTCTCTGGAATGCCATGTAAACGAACCACATGCTGGAAGAACAATGGCACCAAATCAGAGGAGGAAGGTAATTTAGACAAGGGTACCAAATGGATCATCTTAGAGAAGCGATCACAAACTACCCAAATGACCGACATTTTTTGAGAGACGGGGAGATCCGAAATAAAATCCATAGAGATATGTGTCCAAGGCCTCTTCGGGATCGGCAAGGGCAAAAGCAACCCACTGGCACGAGAACAGCAGGGCTTAGCCCGAGCACAAATCCCACAGGACTGCACAAAAGAACGCACATCCCGCGACAGAGACGGCCACCAAAAGGATCTAGCCACCAAATCTCTGGTACCAAAGATTCCAGGATGACCAGCCAACTCCGAACAATGAACCTCAGAGATAACTTTATTCGTCCACCTATCAGGGACAAACAGTTTCTCTGCTGGGCAACGATCAGGTTTATTAGCCTGAAATTTTTGCAGCACCCATCGCAAATCAGGGGAGATGGCAGAAACAATTACTCCCTCTTTGAGAATACCCGCCGGCTCAGGCAAACCCGGAGAGTCGGGCACAAAACTCCTAGACAGGGCATCCGCCTTCACATTTTTAGAGCCCGGAAGGTACGAAACCACAAAGTCAAAACGGGAGAAAAACAGCGACCAACGAGCCTGTCTAGGATTCAACCGTTTGGCAGACTCGAGATAAGTCAAGTTCTTGTGATCAGTCAAGACCACCACGCGATGCTTAGCTCCTTCAAGCCAATGACGCCACTCCTCGAATGCCCACTTCATGGCCAGCAACTCTCGATTGCCAACATCATAATTTCGCTCAGCAGGCGAAAACTTCCTGGAAAAGAAGGCGCATGGCTTCATCACCGAGCAATCAGCACCTCTTTGCGACAAAACAGCCCCCGCTCCAATTTCAGAAGCATATATATACAAAAAAGGTTGCACTCTATCGTGCAAAAGCATGTCTAATATGAAATATATGAAATATGAATAGCAAAATGGCTTTTGAGCATTAGGAAAATATTTGAGACGCTTTGCACAGAATTTGATATAATCAAATAGTGTGAGCCCATCAACCAATCGTCAAGGTGGTCTCATAAAACTGATGGGTCCCTGATCTCCCTGTCCAAATGTGAACACTTACCGAAGGCCAATGTCTGTATGCCTGGGTGAATGTGGACACCTCTGTTCAGCAAAGCCTACATATGGGTTGACCGGGACCAAGTGTGATGAGATGCAATTAAAAACCACATGGTGATGGGAGGAGTGCGCAGTCAGTCAGCTAACATAGAAATGACAGAAAAAAAGACTCGCACATCCAAACTAGTGTGAATAGGTGCATACCAGGAGCAGCTACCTCCATACATAAATATACATGCTTTTGCACGATAGAGTGCAACCTTTATTGTATATTTATGTATGGAGGTAGCTGCTCCTGGTATGCACCTATTCACACTAGTTTGGATGTGCGAGTCTTTTTTTCTGTCATTTCTATGTTAGCTGACTGACTGCGCACTCCTCCCATCACCATGTGGTTTTTAATTGCATCTCATCACACTTGGTCCCGGTCAACCCATATGTAGGCTTTGCTGAACAGAGGTGTCCACATTCACCCAGGCATACAGACATTGGCCTTCGGTAAGTGTTCACATTTGGACAGGGAGATCAGGGACCCATCAGTTTTATGAGACCACCTTGACGATTGGTTGATGGGCTCACACTATTTGATTATATCAAATTCTGTGCAAAGCGTCTCTTAAATATTTTCCTAATGTTCAAAAGCCATTTTGCTATTCATATTTCATATATTTCATATTAGACATGCTTTTGCACGATAGAGTGCAACCTTTTTTGTATATTTATGTATGGAGGTAGCTGCTCCTGGTATGCACCTATTCACACTAGTTTGGATGTGCGAGTCTTTTTTTCTGTCATTTCTATGTTAGCTGACTGACTGCGCACTCCTCCCATCACCATGTGGTTTTTAATTGCATCTCATCACACTTGGTCCCGGTCAACCCATATGTAGGCTTTGCTGAACAGAGGTGTCCACATTCACCCAGGCATACAGACATTGGCCTTCGGTAAGTGTTCACATTTGGACAGGGAGATCAGGGACCCATCAGTTTTATGAGACCACCTTGACGATTGGTTGATGGGCTCACACTATTTGATTATATCAAATTCTGTGCAAAGCGTCTCTTAAATATTTTCCCAATGTTCAAAAGCCATTTTGCTATTCATATTTCATATATTTCATATTAGACATGCTTTTGCACGATAGAGTGCAACCTTTTTTTGTATATTTATGTATGGAGGTAGCTGCTCCTGGTATACACCTATTCACACTAGTTTGGATGTGCGAGTCTTTTTTTCTGTCATTTCTATGTTAGCTGACTGACTGCGCACTCCTCCCATCACCATGTGGTTTTTAATTGCATCTCATCACACTTGGTCCCGGTCAACCCATATGTAGGCTTTGCTGAACAGAGGTGTCCACATTCACCCAAGCATACAGACATTGGCCTTCGGTAAGTGTTCACATTTGGACAGGGAGATCAGGGACCCATCAGTTTTATGAGACCACCTTGACGATTGGTTGATGGGCTCACACTATTTGATTATATCAAATTCTGTGCAAAGCGTCTCTTAAATATTTTCCTAATGTTCAAAAGCCATTTTGCTATTCATATTTCATATATTTCATATTAGACATGCTTTTGCACGATAGAGTGCAACCTTTTTTGTATATTTATGTATGGAGGTAGCTGCTCCTGGTATGCACCTATTCACACTAGTTTGGATGTGCGAGTCTTTTTTTCTGTCATTTCTATGTTAGCTGACTGACTGCGCACTCTGTTGTGGATTCTGTTTTTGGACTCCCTCTGGTGGTTACAGATGGTACTGGGTGACTTGTGTTCTCTGTGGTCTCTGGTGTCCACCTGTTCTATCAGGATATGGGAGTTTCCTATTTAACCTGGCTTTCTTGTCATTTCCTCGCCGGCTATCAATGTAATCAGTGTGTCTTGTTACCTCTGCTTCCCGCTTCTGTATTCTGCAGGACAAGCTAAGTTTTTGATTTTCCTGTTCCACGTTTTGCTTAATTTTTGTCTTAGTCCAGCTTGCAGATATGTGATTCCTTTTTGCTGGTTGCTCTAGTGGGCTGATATTACTCCTCATGTTCCATGAGTTGGAACATGAATTCAAGTAATTTCAGGATGGTTTTTTGTAGGGTTTTTCGCTGACCGCGCAGTTCACTTTTGTATCCTCTGCTATCTAGCTTTAGCGGGCCTCATTTTGCTGAATCTGTTTTCATAACTACGTATGTGCTTTCCTCTCATTTCACCGTCATTACATGTGGGGGGCTGCTGTTTCTGTGGGGTGTTTCTCTGGAGGCAAGAGAGGTCTGTGTTTCTTCTAATAGGGAAAGTTAGTTCTTCGGCTGGCGCGAGACGTCTAGGAATCATCGTAGGCACGTTCCCCGGCTACAGCTAGTTGTGTGTTGAGGTTCAGGATCGCGGTCAGCTCAGTTTCCATCACCCTAGAGCTTGTTTTGTTTTTTGTGCTTGTCCTTTTGTGATCCCCTGCCATTGGGATCATGACAGTATAGCCGGCCAAAAAGTGGTAATCGTATTGGCTGAAGTAGGAGGAAAAGTAGTCTGAGGAAGTTTTTTTTTTTTTTTTTCTCCCCTCAGAGTTTGCTGCATAGCCTTAATTGCAGCCTGGCTGCGTCTTACCTCCTCTTAATCCTTGAATGGCTCTGACCTCAGCTGTTTATCATGGACGTCCAGAGTTTGGCTTCCAGCCTGAATAATCTTGCTGGTAAGGTTCAAAATATACAAGATTTTGTTGTACATGCTCCTATGTCTGAACCTAGAATTCCTATCCCAGAGTTTTTTTTCTGGAGATAGATCTAGTTTTCTGAATTTTAGGAACAATTGCAAGTTGTTTCTTTCTTTGAAATCTTGCTCTTCTGGAGACCCTGCTCAGCAAGTCAAGATTGTTATATCTTTCCTGCGGGGTGACCCTCAGAGTTGGGCATTTGCATTGGCACCAGGGGATCCTGCGTTGCTCAATGTGGATGCGTTTTTTCTGGCATTGGGTTTGCTCTATGAGGAACCTAACCTAGAGATTCAGGCTGAAAAAGCTTTATTGGCTCTCTCTCAGGGGCAAGATGAAGCAGAAATATATTGTCAGAAATTTCGGAAATGGTCGGTGCTTACTCAGTGGAATGAGTGCGCCCTGGCTGCAAGATTCAGAGATGGCCTTTCTGAGGCCATTAAAGATGTCATGGTGGGGTTCCCTGCGCCTACAGGTCTGAATGAGTCTATGACTATGGCTATTCAGGTTGATCGGGGTTTGCGGGAGCGCAGACCTGTGCACCATTTGGCGGTGTCTTCTGAACAGGCACCTGAGACAATGCAATGTGATAGAATTCAGTCCAGAAGTGAACGGCAAAACTATAGGCGGAAAAATGGGTTGTGTTTTTATTGTGGTGATTCAGCTCATGTTATATCAGCATGCTCTAAACGCACAAAAAAGGTTGATAAGTCTGTTGCCATTAGTACTTTACAGTCTAAGTTCATTCTGTCTATGACTCTGATTTGTTCATTATCAGCCATTTCCGTCGATGCCTATGTGGATTCAGGCGCTGCCCTGAGTCTTATGGATTGGTCATTTGCCAACCGCTGTGGGTTTAGTCTGGAGCCTCTGGAAGTCCCTATTCCTTTGAAAGGAATTGACTCTACACCTTTGGCTATGAATAAACCTCAGTACTGGACACAAGTGACCATGCGTATGACTCCCGTTCATCAGGAGGTGATTCGCTTCCTGGTACTGTATAATTTACATGATGTCTTAGTGCTTGGTCTGCCATGGTTACAAACTCATAACCCAGTCTTGGACTGGAAAACGATGTCTGTGTTAAGCTGGGGATGTCAGGGGGTTCATGATGATGCACCTCCGATTTCTATCGCTTCATCTACTCCTTCTGAGGTTCCGGTATTTTTGTCTGATTATCGGGATGTTTTTGAGGAGCCTAAGCTCAATTCGCTTCCTCCTCACAGGGATTGCGATTGTGCTATAGATTTGATTCCTGGCAGTAAATTTCCTAAAGGTCGTTTGTTCAATCTGTCAGTGCCAGAGCATACTGCTATGCGGGATTATGTTAAGGAGTCCTTGGAAAAGGGACATATCCGTCCATCTTCGTCCCCTTTGGGAGCAGGTTTTTTTTTGTGGCCAAAAAAGATGGTTCCTTGAGGCCTTGTATAGATTACCGTCTTTTGAATAAGATTACAGTTAAATATCAGTATCCTTTGCCATTGTTGACTGATTTGTTCACTCGCATTAAGGGGGTTAAATGGTTCACTAAGATTGATCTTCGGGGTGCGTATAATCTTGTGCGGATAAAGCAGGGTGATGAGTGGAAAACCGCATTTAATACGCCTGAGGGCCATTTTGAGTATTTGGTGATGCCTTTTGGACTTTCTAATGCTCCTTCAGTCTTCCAGTCCTTTATGCACGATATTTTGCATGAATATCTGGATAAATTTATGATTGTGTATTTGGATGATGTTTTGGTTTTTTCGGATGACTGGGAGTCCCATGTTCAGCAGGTCAGGAAGGTGTTTCAGGTCCTGCGGGCCAATTCTTTGTTTGTAAAAGGTTCAAAGTGTCTCTTTGGAGTCCAGAAGATTTCTTTTTTGGGGTATATTTTTTCCCCTTCTACTATTGAGATGGATCCCGTCAAGGTTCAGGCTATTTGTGACTGGACGCAGCCTACATCTCTTAAGAGTCTACAGAAGTTCTTGGGCTTTGCTAATTTTTATCGTCGTTTCATAACTAATTTTTCTAGTGTTGTTAAGCCTTTGACGGATTTAACTAAGAAGGGTGCTGATGTTGCTGATTGGTCTCCTGCGGCTGTGGAGGCCTTTCAGGAACTTAAGCGCCGGTTTTCTTCTGCTCCTGTGTTGCGTCAGCCAGATGTTTCGCTTCCTTTTCAGGTTGAGGTTGATGCTTCTGAGATTGGAGCGGGGGCGGTTTTGTCACAGAGAAGCTCCGATTGCTCAGTGATGAAGCCATGTGCGTTCTTTTCTAGAAAGTTTTCGCCCACTGAGCGGAATTATGATGTTGGTAATCGGGAGCTTTTGGCCATGAAGTGGGCATTTGAGGAGTGGCGTCATTGGCTTGAGGGTGCTAGACATCGTGTGGTGGTCTTGACTGATCACAAAAATCTGATTTACCTTGAGTCTGCCAAGCGTCTGAATCCTAGACAGGCTCGTTGGTCACTGTTTTTCTCCCGTTTCGATTTTGTGGTTTCATACCTGCCAGGTTCAAAGAATGTGAAGGCGGATGCTCTTTCTAGGAGTTTTGTGCCTGATTCCCCTGGAAATTCTGAGCCCACTGGTATCCTTAGGGATGGGGTGATTTTGTCGGCTGTCTCCCCAGACTTGCAACGTGCTTTGCAGGAGTTTCAGGCGGATAAACCTGATCGTTGTCCGCCTGAAAGACTGTTTGTTCCGGATAATTGGACCAGTAGAGTCATCTCCGAGGTCCATTCTTCTGCGTTGGCAGGTCATCCTGGAATATTTGGTACTAGAGACTTGGTGGCCAGGTCTTTTTGGTGGCCTTCCTTGTCGAGGGATGTGCGTTCTTTTGTGCAGTCTTGTGAAGTTTGCGCTCGGGCTAAGCCTTGCTGTTCTCGGGCCAGTGGATTGTTGTCACCTTTGCCTATCCCGAAGAGGCCTTGGACGCACATTTCCATGGACTTTATTTCGGATCTCCCTGTCTCTCAAAAAATGTCCGTCATCTGGGTTGTGTGTGACCGCTTTTCTAAGATGGTTCATCTGGTACCCTTGCCTAAGTTGCCTTCCTCCTCTGAGTTGGTCCCTCTGTTTTTTCAGAACGTGGTTCGTTTGCATGGGATTCCGGAGAACATCGTTTCTGACAGGGGATCCCAGTTTGTGTCTAGATTTTGGCGGACGTTCTGTGCTAAGATGGGCATTGATTTGTCCTTTTCGTCTGCATTCCATCCTCAGACGAATGGCCAGACGGAACAAACTAATCAGACCTTGGAAACTTATTTAAGGTGTTTTGTTTCTGCTGCTCAAGATGACTGGGTTACCTTTTTGCCGCTTGCCGAATTTGCCCTTAATAATCGGGCTAGTTCTGCTACCTTGGTTTCTCCTTTCTTTTGTAATTCGGGGTTTCATCCTCGTTTTTCCTCTGGTCAGGTGGAGCCTTCTGATTGTCCTGGAGTGGACATGGTGGTGGATAGGTTGCATCAGATTTGGAGTCATGTGGTGGACAATTTGAAGTTGTCCCAGGAGAGGGCTCAGCAGTTTGCTAATCGCCGTCGCCGCGTGGGTCCTCGACTTCGTGTTGGGGACTTGGTGTGGTTGTCTTCTCGTTTTGTTCCTATGCAGGTCTCTTCTCCTAAGTTCAAGCCTCGGTTCATCGGTCCCTATAGGATCTTGGAAATTCTTAACCCTGTGTCGTTTCGTTTGGATCTCTCGGCATCGTTTGCTATTCATAATGTGTTCCATCGGTCGTTGTTGCAGAAGTATGAGGTACCTGTTGTTCCTTCGCTTGAGCCTCCTGCTCCGGTGCTGGTGGAGGGAGAATTGGAGTATGTTGTGGAGAAGATCTTGGATTCTCGTGTTTCCAGACGGAGACTCCAGTATTTGGTCAAGTGGAAGGGTTATGGTCAGGAGGATAATTCTTGGGTGGTTGCCTCTGATGTTCATGCTGCTGATTTGGTCCGTGCATTTCATAGGGCTCAACCTGGTCGCCCTGGTGGTTCTCGTGAGGGTTCGGTGACCCCTCCTCAAGGGGGGGGTACTGTTGTGGATTCTGTTTTTGGGCTCCCTCTGGTGGTTACAGATGGTACTGGGTGACTTGTGTTCTCTGCTGTCTCTGGTGTCCACCTGTTCTATCAGGATATGGGAGTTTCCTATTTAACCTGGCTTTCTTGTCATTTCCTCGCCGGCTATCAATGTAATCAGTGTGTCTTGTTACCTCTGCTTCCCGCTTCTGTATTCTGCAGGACAAGCTAAGTTTTTGATTTTCCTGTTCCACGTTTTGCTTAATTTTTGTCTTAGTCCAGCTTGCAGATATGTGATTCCTTTTTGCTGGTTGCTCTAGTGGGCTGATATTACTCCTCATGTTCCATGAGTTGGAACATGAGTTCAAGTAATTTCAGGATGGTTTTTTGTAGGGTTTTTCGCTGACCGCGCAGTTCACTTTTGTATCCTCTGCTATCTAGCTTTAGCGGGCCTCATTTTGCTGAATCTGTTTTCATAACTACGTATGTGCTTTCCTCTCATTTCACCGTCATTACATGTGGGGGGCTGCTATTTCTGTGGGGTGTTTCTCTGGAGGCAAGAGAGGTCTGTGTTTCTTCTAATAGGGAAAGTTAGTTCTTCGGCTGGCGCGAGACATCTAGGAATCATCGTAGGCACGTTCCCCGGCTACAGCTAGTTGTGTGTTGAGGTTCAGGATCGCGGTCAGCTCAGTTTCCATCACCCTAGAGCTTGTTTTGTTTTTTGTGCTTGTCCTTTTGTGATCCCCTGCCATTGGGATCATGACAGCACTCCTCCCATCACCATGTGGTTTTTAATTGCATCTCATCACACTTGGTCCCGGTCAACCCATATGTAGGCTTTGCTGAACAGAGGTGTCCACATTCACCCAGGCATACAGACATTGGCCTTCGGTAAGTGTTCACATTTGGACAGGGAGATCAGGGACCCATCAGTTTTATGAGACCACCTTGACGATTGGTTGATGGGCTCACACTATTTGATTATATCAAATTCTGTGCAAAGCGTCTCTTAAATATTTTCCTAATGTTCAAAAGCCATTTTGCTATTCATATTTCATATATTTCATATTAGACATGCTTTTGCACGATAGAGTGCAACCTTTATTGTATATTTATGTATGGAGGTAGCTGCTCCTGGTATGCACCTATTCACACTAGTTTGGATGTGCGAGTCTTTTTTTCTGTCATTTCTATGTTAGCTGACTGACTGCGCACTCCTCCCATCACCATGTGGTTTTTAATTGCATCTCATCACACTTGGTCCCGGTCAACCCATATGTAGGCTTTGCTGAACAGAGGTGTCCACATTCACCCAGGCATACAGACATTGGTCTTCGGTAAGTGTTCACATTTGGACAGGGAGATCAGGGACCCATCAGTTTTATGAGACCACCTTGACGATTGGTTGATGGGCTCACACTATTTGATTATATCAAATTCTGTGCAAAGCGTCTCTTAAATATTTTCCTAATGTTCAAAAGCCATTTTGCTATTCATATTTCATATATTTCATATTAGACATGCTTTTGCACGATAGAGTGCAACCTTTATTGTATATTTATGTATGGAGGTAGCTGCTCCTGGTATGCACCTATTCACACTAGTTTGGATGTGCGAGTCTTTTTTTCTGTCATTTCTATGTTAGCTGACTGACTGCGCACTCCTCCCATCACCATGTGGTTTTTAATTGCATCTCATCACACTTGGTCCCGGTCAACCCATATGTAGGCTTTGCTGAACAGAGGTGTCCACATTCACCCAGGCATACAGACATTGGTCTTCGGTAAGTGTTCACATTTGGACAGGGAGATCAGGGACCCATCAGTTTTATGAGACCACCTTGACGATTGGTTGATGGGCTCACACTATTTGATTATATCAAATTCTGTGCAAAGCGTCTCTTAAATATTTTCCTAATGTTCAAAAGCCATTTTGCTATTCATATTTCATATATTTCATATTAGACATGCTTTTGCACGATAGAGTGCAACCTTTTTTGTATATTTATGTATGGAGGTAGCTGCTCCTGGTATGCACCTATTCACACTAGTTTGGATGTGCGAGTCTTTTTTTCTGTCATTTCTATGTTAGCTGACTGACTGCCCACTCCTCCCATCACCATGTGGTTTTTAATTGCATCTCATCACACTTGGTCCCGGTCAACCCATATGTAGGCTTTGCTGAACAGAGGTGTCCGCATTCACCCAGGCATACAGACATTGGCCTTCGGTAAGTGTTCACATTTGGACAGGGAGATCAGGGACCCATCAGTTTTATGAGACCACCTTGACGATTGGTTGATGGGCTCACACTATTTGATTATATCAAATTCTGTGCAAAGCGTCTCTTAAATATTTTCCTAATGTTCAAAAGCCATTTTGCTATTCATATTTCATATATTTCATATTAGACATGCTTTTGCACGATAGAGTGCAACCTTTTTTGTATATTTATGTATGGAGGTAGCTGCTCCTGGTATGCACCTATTCACACTAGTTTGGATGTGCGAGTCTTTTTTTCTGTCATTCCAATTTCAGAAGCATCATCCTCAACCTGGAACGGAAGCGAAACATCTGGTTGACACAACACAGGGGCAGAAGAAAAACGACGCTTTAACTCTTGAAAAGCTTCCACAGCAGCAGAAGACCAATTGACCACATCAGCACCCTTCTTGGTCAAATCGGTCAATGGTTTAGCAATACTAGAAAAATTACAGATGAAGCGACGATAAAAATTAGCAAAGCCAAGGAACTTTTGCAGACTCTTCAGAGATGTCGGCTGAGTCCAATCATAAATGGCCTGGACCTTAACAGGGTCCATCTCGATGGTAGAAGGGGAAAAAATGAACCCCAAAAATGAAACCTTCTGAACACCAAAGAGACACTTTGATCCCTTCACAAACAAAGAATTAGCACGCAGGACCTGGAACACCATTCTGACCTGCTTCACATGAGACTCCCAATCATCCGAGAAGACCAAAATATCATCCAAGTATACAATCAGGAATTTATCCAGGTACTCTCGGAAGATGTCATGCATAAAGGACTGAAATACTGATGGAGCATTGGCAAGTCCGAATGGCATAACTAGGTACTCAAAATGGCCCTCGGGCGTATTAAATGCAGTTTTCCATTCATCGCCCCGTTTAATACGCACAAGATTATATGCACCACGAAGATCTATCTTGGTGAACCAACTAGCCCCCTTAATCCGAGCAAACAAATCAGATAGCAGCGGCAAGGGGTACTGAAATTTGACCGTGATTTTATTTAGAAGGCGGTAATCAATACAAGGTCTCAGCGAACCATCCTTCTTGGCCACAAAAAAGAACCCTGCTCCCAATGGCGACGATGACGGCCGAATATGACCCTTCTCCAAGGATTCTTTTATGTAACTCCGCATAGCGGCGTGCTCAGGTACAGATAAATTAAACAGTCGACCCTTAGGAAACTTACTACCAGGAATCAACTCGATAGCACAATCACAATCCCTATGCGGAGGTAGGGCATTGGACTTGGGCTCATCGAATACATCCCGGTAATCAGACAAGAACTCTGGGACCTCAGAAGGGGTGGATGATGAGATAGACAGAAATGGAACATCACCATGTACCCCCTTACAACCCCAGCTGGACACAGACATTGATTTCCAATCTAATACTGGGTTATGGACTTGTAGCCATGGCAACCCCAACACGACCACATCATGCAGATTTTGCAACACCAGAAAGCGAATATCCTCCTGGTGCGCAGGAGCCATGCACATGGTCAGCTGGGTCCAATACTGAGGCTTATTCTTGGCCAAAGGCGTAGCATCAATTCCTCTCAATGGAATAAGACACTGCAAGGGCTCCAAGACAAACCCACAGCGCCTAGCAAACTCCAAGTCCATCAAATTCAGGGCAGCGCCTGAATCCACAAATGCCATGACAGAATAGGAAGACAAAGAGCAGATCAAAGTAACGGACAAAAGAAATTTCGACTGTACCGTACCAATGGTGGCAGACTTAGCGAACCGCTTAGTGCGCTTAGGACAATCGGAGATAGCATGAGTGGAATCACCACAGTAGAAACACAGCCCATTCTGACGTCTGTGTTCTTGCCTTTCAGCTCTGGTCAAAGTCCTATCGCACTGCATAGGCTCAGGTTTATGCTCAGATAATACCGCCAAATGATGCACAGATTTACGCTCACGCAAGCGTCGACCGATCTGAATGGCCAAAGACATAGACCAGCAGGCATAGGAAATCCCACCATGACATCCTTAAGGGCTTCAGAGAGACCCTTTCTGAAGATTGGTGCCAAAGCACATTCATTCCATTGAGTGAGCACAAACCACTTTCTAAACTTCTGACAATAAATCTCTATCTCATCCTGACCCTGACACAGAGCCAGCAAATTTTTCTCTGCCTGATCCACTGAATTAGGTTCATCGTACAGTAATCCAAGCGCCAGAAAAAACGCATCAATATTACATAATGCAGGATCTCCTGGTGCAAGGGAAAATGCCCAGTCTTGAGGGTCGCCACGTAATAAAGAAATAATAATCTTAACTTGTTGAACTGGGTCACCAGAGGAGCGAGGTTTCAACGCCAGAAACAGTTTGCAATTATTTTTGAAACTCTGAAATTTAGCTCTATCTCCAGAAAACAAATCAGGAATAGGAATTCTTGGTTCTAACATAGAATTCTGAGCCACAAAGTCTTGAATATTTTGTACTCTTGCAGTGAGAAGATCCACACATGAAGACAGACCTTTAATGTCCATCACCACACCTGTGTCCTGAACCACCCAAATGTCTAGGGGAAAAAAAAAGCAAAACACAGTGCAAAGAAAAAAAAATGGTCTCAGAACTTCTTTTTTCCCTCTATTGAGAAGCATAGTACTTTGGGCCTCCAGTACTGTTATGAATAGGTAATTCAGAACCACAATGGACCTTGAAGTTCAGAGCACACAAGTGACCTGACAAAAACCACAAAACATAGGACGAGCTCTGAGACGTGGAAACTCTGCTGACCGCAATCTCTAAACCTATCAAACCACACTAGAGGTAGCCGTGGATTGCGCCTAATGCTCCCTATGCAACTCGGCACAGCCTGAGAAACTAGCTAGTCCTGAAGATAGAAAAATAAGCCTACCTTGCCTCAGAGAAATTCCCCAAAGGAAAAGGCAGCCCCCCACATATAATGACTGTGAGTAAAGATGAAAATACAAACACAGAGATGAAATAGATTTAGCAAAGTGAGGCCCGACTTACTGAATAGACCGAGGATAGGAAAGATAGCTTTGCGGTCAACACAAAAACCTACAAACAACCACGCAGAGGGGCAAAAAGACCCTCCGCACCGACTAACGGTACGGAGGTGCTCCCTCTGCGTCTCAGAGCTTCCAGCAAGCAAGCAGAACCAAAAAAGCAAGCTGGACAAAAAATAATAGCAAAAAAAGGACACAAGCAGAACTTAGCTTATGCTGAGCAGACAGGCCACAGAAACGATCCAAGAGGAAGCAAGACCAATACTAGAACATTGACTGGAGGCCAGGATCAAAGCACTAGGTGGAGTTCAATAGAGCAGCACCTAACGACTTAACCTCATCACCTGAGGAAGGAAACTCAGAAGCCGCAGTACCACTCGTGACCACAGGAGGGAGCTTGATCACAGAATTCACAACAGGGTAACCCACTGTTTGGGCGTACGGCAGAGCTCAGAAGGGAGGGAGCACCATTTGACTTTTTGAGCGCAAAATTGGCTGTCATGTTTGGAGACCCCCTGATGTACCTAAACAGTGGAAACCCCCCAATTCTAGCTCCAACCCTAACCCCAACACACCCCTAACCCTAATCCGAACCTGATCCATAATTCTAATCACTAACCCTAACGATAATCACAACCCTTACGCCAAAACAACCCTAATGTCAACCCTAACCATCACCCTAATCAAAACCCTAAATCCAACACACCCTAATCCTAATCTCAACCCTAACCTCAAACCTAACCCTAATCCCAATACACCCCTAATCACAACCCTAACCTTAACCCTAATCCCAAACCTAACCCTAATCCCAAGCGTAACCCTAATGCCAACCCTAACCCTAATACTAACCCTAATCCAAACCCTAATCCCAACTCTAACCCTAACTTTAGCCCCAACCCTAACCCTAGCCCTAAGGCTACTTTCACACTTGCGTCGTTTGGCATCCGTCGCAATCCGTCGTTTTGGACAAGAAACGGATCCTGCAAATGTGCCCGCAGGATGCGTTTTTTGCCCATAGACTTGTATTGCCGACGGATCGTGACGGATGGCCACACGTCGCGTCCGTCGTGCACTGGATCAGTGTTTTGGCAGACCGTCAGCACAAAAAAAGTTCAATGTAACTTTTTTTGTACATCGCATCTGCCATTTCTGACCGCGCATGCGTGGCCATAACTCCGCCCCCTCCTCCCCAGGACATAGATTGGGCAGCGGATGCGTTGAAAAACTACATTCGCTGCCCACGTTGTGCACAATTTTCACAACGTGCGTCGGTATGTCGGGCCGATGCATTGCGACGGCCCCGTACCGACGTAAGTGTGAAAGAAGCCTAACCCTAAATGTAGCGCCAACCCTAACCCTAAATTTAGCCCCAACCCTAACCCTAAATTTAGCCCTAACCCTAATCCTAGCCCTAACCCTAACCATAGCCCTAACCCTAGCCCTAACCCTAGCTCTAACCCTAGCCCTAACCCTAGCCCTAACCCTAGCCCTAACCCTAACCCTAATTTTAGCCCCAACTGCTATTCTCCTGCCGGCCAGCAGATGGAGACAGATGGCGGGCGCTCTCCGGTAGACAAGACCCCAAAGACTCTCCCGGGGCCGGCCGGCGGGCGCACTGCGCATGCGCCCGCCATTTTTAAGATGGTGGCGCCCACCGAAAGCCACGAGGAGCACCGGGGGAGACAGGTAAGTATTGGGGGGCTACCTGGGACCCCTTTTCTCTGTCCTCTGATGTGCAATCACATCGGAGGACAGAGAAATTAAAAAGAAATCGCGTTTTTTTTTTGCGATCGCCGGTAAACGGTTAATTACCGGCGATCGCAAATGCGGGGTGGGTTAAAAACCCCCCGAATCATGTTCTCTGGGGTCTCGGCTACCCCCGGCAGCCGAGACCCCGGAGAAAATCCGACTCTGGGGGGCGCTATTCACTTTTTCCACAGCGCCGTTAATTAACGGCACTGTGGTTTAAGTACCCTTAGCGGCCGCCGTTAGAAGGCGTATCGGCGGTCGCTAAGGGGTTAAAGCATTTGTACTTTGCATCTTTTTATCCACCTATGCCTAAAATGTTTACATACTGTAGTGCTGTATATAAATAATGTAAATTTCTTCACCTTGGATATGGCAACATTTTGCGATTTATACACTTATTCGAAATCACCACAGCAGCATACATATATTTTTTACACTATACATGCTGTTATCTGGATCTTTGAGCGCAACATTTCATTTATCATAATGGCTACATTGCCACACTGGATGCTTGGTGTAAAAGACTACTAGAGAATTCATATGATCCATCAAATATAATCTGACAGGTGCCCTGCCCCCTATCAAAGTGTATCAATCTGGATAACCCCTCCCCTCCACAAAGCATAACCCCTCCTCATTATTCAATTAACTTGATGGTGTCATTGGAAAAACAATTAAATGTTAGATATGATAGTGTCATTAGTAATTTTATTAATTGTCATCTTTGTCGTGCAGACCTAGGGTGTTAATCAAAGTACAACCACCAGAGGGTGAAGAAGTGAGGAGAACAGGAGCGCACCGTAAACGAGGACCTGCAGTAGCGGAGCCAACACCGTTAGGTGGCAGTAGGAGGGTTAAACACACAGAGTCGTTAACAGCCAAGAACGCAGTACGAGAGGGGAATACAAGAGCATAGTCAGAGGCAAGCAGAAAGGTCAAGAAGCTGGTCGGTAACGCGTTGTCAAAGAGGTGGGATGGGAACAAAGTCACAAACATGCCAAAAGGTCGGAGCTCGACAGGACCAGAAAAGACAGACACGGAAACAGTGGGGCATGTCAGAGTACAAACTGGGACATACACTGCAGAGAACAGGCACACGGACACACGCTAAGTAGGAGATAGGGAATGGGGCAAACAATTAGCACGGGTAGTCAGGAAGCAGAGAACACACACTGGGTGCGCTGGGTCAGCTGCTCTAGCCGAAGACCGGAACTATCACAAGAACTATCGGCAACAGCACCGAGAAATACTCACCCCCATACCAGAGAGAGGCAGAGAAGGTTAACCCCCACATGACCAGGCCTGTGGAGGAAAAGCAGAACACGAAATCTCGACCTGGATCATGACAGTACATTCCTCTCAAGAGGGGGCCACCGGACACCAAGTCTCCCAGGGTACCGGGTATGAAAGGTCCAAACCAACCGATCCGCATGGACGAATCACGCCGGAACCCACGATTAGTCAGCATGACCATAACCCCTCCAATGAACCAGATATTGAAGTGAACGGTGGACCATACGGGAATCCACAATTCGTTCCACTTCATACTCAGTCTGGCCATCCACCGAGACAGGAGGCGGAGGAGATGAAGACCCCATCGGTTTCAAAATGGCTTTATGGAACACCTTGGGGATCCTGTTGTGAATTCTGTGGCAGAGCTCCCTCCTGTGGTCACAAGTGGTACTTCGGCTGATTCTCTCTGTGAGCTTCCATTGGTGGAGGAAAGTGGTACTGCGGCTTCTGAGTTTCCTTCCTCAGGTGATGTGGTGAAGTCGTTAGGTGCTGCTCTATTTAACTCCACCTAGTGCTTTGATCCTGGCCTCCAGTCAATGTTCTAGTATTGGACCTGTTTCCTCCTGGATCGTTCCTGTGGCCTGCTGCTCTGCATAGCTAAGTTCTGCTTTGCTATTTTGCTTGCTGTTTTTTTTCTGTCCAGCTTGTCTATTTGGTTTTTTTTCTGCTTGCTGGAAGCTCTGGGATGCAGAGGGTGTACCTCCGTGCCGTTAGTTCGGTACGGAGGGTCTTTTTGCCCCCTTTGCGTGGTTTTTGTAGGGTTTTGTGTTGACTGCAAAGTTACCTTTCCTATCCTCACTCTGTTCAGAAAGTCGGGCCTCACTTTGCGAAATCTATTTCATCTCTACGTTTGTCTTTTCATCTTAACTCACAGTCATTATATGTGGGGGCTGCCTTTTCCTTTGGGGTATTTCTCTGAGGCAAGGTAGGCTTATTTTCTATCTTCAGGCTAGCTAGTTTCTCAGGCTGTGCCGAGTTGCATAGGGAGCGTTAGGCGCAATCCACGGCTGCCTCTAGTGTGGTTGGAGAGGATTAGGGATTGCGGTCAGCAGAGTTCCCACGTCTCAGAGCTCGTTCTATGTTTTTGGGTTATTGTCAGGTCACTGTATGTGCTCTGACCTCTATGTCCATTGTGGTACTGAATTACCTTATCATAACAGTACTGGAGGCCAAAAGTACTAATGATTCTCAATAGAGGGAAAAAAGAAGTTCTGAGACCATTTTTTTTCTCTGCACTGTGTTTTGCCTTTTTTTTCCCCTAGACATTTGGGTGGTTCAGGACACAGGTGTAGCGATGGACAGTAAAGGTCTGTCGTCATGTGTGGATCAGCTCACGGCAAGAGTACAAAATATTCAAGACTTTGTGGTTCAGAATTCTATGTTAGAACCGAGAATTCCTATTCCTGATTTGTTTTTTGGAGATATAACTAAATTTCTGAGATTCAAAAATAATTGTAAACTATTTCTGGCTTTGAAACCTCGCTCCTCTGGTGACCCAGTTCAACAAGTTAGGATCATTATTTCTTTTTTACGTGGCGACCCTCAGGACTGGGCATTTTCTCTTGCGTCAGGAGATCCTGCATTAAGTAATATCGATGCGTTTTTCCTGGCGCTCGGATTGCTGTACGATGAACCTAATTCAGTGGATCAGGCAGAGAAAAACTTGCTGGCTCTGTGTCAGGGTCAGGATGAGATAGAGGTATATTGTCAGAAATTTAGAAAGTGGTCCGTACTCACTCAATGGAATGAAGATGCGCTCGCAGCTATTTTCAGAAAAGGTCTCTCTGAAGCCCTTAAGGATGTCATGGTGGGATTTCCTATGCCTGCTGGTCTGAATGAGTCTATTTCTTTGGCCATTCAGATCGGTCGATGCTTGCGTGAGCGTAAATCTGTGCACCATTTGGCGGTATTACCTGAGCTTAAACCTGAGCCTGTGCAGTGCGATAGGACTTTGACCACAGTTGAACGGCAAGAACACAGACGTCTGAATGGGCTGTGTTTCTACTGTGGTGATTCCACTCATGCTATCTCTGATTGTCCTAAGCGCACTAAGCGGTTCGCTAGGTCTGCCACCATTGGTACGGTACAGTCAAAATTTCTTCTATCCGTTACCTTGATCTGCTCTTTGTCATCGTATTCTGTCATGGCATTTGTGGATTCAGACGCTGCCCTGAATTTGATGGACTTGGAGTATGCTAGGCGTTGTGGGTTTTTCTTGGAGCCCTTGCAGTGTCCTATTCCATTGAGAGGAATTAATGCTACGCCTTTGGCCAAGAATAAGCCTCAGTACTGGACCCAGCTGACCATGTGCATGGCTCCTGCACATCAGGAGGTTATTCGCTTTCTGGTGTTGCATAATCTGCATGATGTGGTCGTGTTGGGGTTGCCATGGCTACAAGTCCATAATCCAGTATTAGATTGGAAATCCATGTCTGTGTCTAGCTGGGGTTGTCAGGGGGTACATGGTGATGTCCCATTTCTGACTATTTCGTCATCCACCCCTTCTGAGGTTCCAGAGTTCTTGTCTGATTACCGGGATGTATTTGATGAGCCCAAGTCCGATACCCTACCTCCGCATAGGGATTGTGATTGTGCTATCGATTTGATTCCTGGTAGTAAATTCCCCAAAAGTCGATTGTTTAATTTATCTGTGCCTGAGCACGCCGCTATGCGGAGTTATGTGAAGGAGTCCTTGGAGAAGGGGCATATTCGCCCGTCATCGTCGCCATTAGGAGCAGGGTTCTTTTTTGTAGCCAAGAAGGATGGTTCACTGAGACCTTGTATAGATTACCGCCTTCTAAATAAGATCACGGTTAAATTTCAGTACTCCTTGCCGTTGTTATCTGATTTGTTTGCTCGGATTAAGGGGGCTAGTTGGTTCACCAAGATAGATCTTCGTGGTGCGTATAATCTTGTGCGTATTAAGCGAGGCGATGAATGGAAAACTGCATTTAATACGCCCGAGGGCCATTTTGAGTATCTAGTAATGCCATTCGGACTTGCCAATGCTCCATCAGTGTTTCAGTCCTTTATGCATGACATCTTCCGAGAGTACCTGGATAAATTCCTGATTGTGTACTTGGATGACATTTTGATCTTCTCGGATGATTGGGAGTCTCATGTGAAGCAGGTCAGAACGGTGTTTCAGGTCCTGCGTGCTAATTCTTTGTTTGTGAAGGGATCAAAATGTCTCTTTGGTGTTCAGAAGGTTTAATTTTTGGGGTTCATCTTTTCCCCTTCTACTATCGAGATGGACCCTGTTAAGGTCCAAGCCATCCATGATTGGACTCAGCCGACATCTCTGAAAAGTCTGCAAAAGTTCCTGGGCTTTGCTAACTTTTATCGCCGCTTCATCTGCAATTTTTCTAGTATTGCTAAACCATTGACCGATTTGACCAAGAAGGGTGCTGATGTGGTCAATTGGTTTTCTGCTGCTGTGGAAGCTTTTCAAGAGTTGAAGCGTCGTTTTTCTTCTGCCCCTGTGTTGTGTCAACCAGATGTTTCGCTTCCGTTCCAGGTCGAGGTTGATGCTTCTGAGATTGGAGTAGGGGCTGTTTTGTCGCAGAGAGGTTCTGATTGCTCGGTGATGAAACCATGCGCCTTCTTTTCCAGGAAGTTTTCGCCTGCTGAGCGAAATTATGATGTGGGCAATCGAGAGTTGCTGGCCATGAAGTGGGCATTCGAGGAGTGGCGTCATTGGCTTGAAGGAGCTAAGCATCGCGTGGTGGTCTTGACTGATCATAAGAACTTGACTTATCTCGAGTCTGCCAAGCGGTTGAATCCTAGACAGGCTCGTTGGTCGCTGTTTTTTGCCCGTTTTGACTTTGTGATTTCGTACCTTCCGGGCTCTAAAAATGTGAAGGCGGATGCTCTGTCTAGGAGTTTTGTGCCCGACTCTCCGGGTTTATCTGAGCCGGCGGGTATCCTCAAAGAGGGAGTAATTGTGTCTGCCATCTCCCCTGATTTGCGGCGGGTGCTGCAAAAATTTCAGGCTAATAAACCTGATCGTTGCCCAGCGGAGAAACTGTTTGTCCCTGATAGGTGGACGAATAAAGTTATCTCTGAGGTTCATTGTTCGGTGTTGGCCGGTCATCCTGGAATCTTTGGTACCAGAGAGTTAGTGGCTAGATCCTTTTGGTGGCCATCTCTGTCGCGGGATGTGCGTTCTTTTGTGCAGTCCTGTGGGATTTGTGCTCGGGCTAAGCCCTGCTGTTCTCGTGCCAGTGGGTTGCTTTTGCCCTTGCCGGTCCCGAAGAGGCCTTGGACACATATCTCTATGGATTTTATTTCAGATCTTCCCGTCTCTCAAAAGATGTCAGTCATTTGGGTGATCTGTGATCGCTTCTCTAAGATGGTCCATTTGGTACCCTTGTCTAAATTACCTTCCTCCTCTGATTTGGTGCCATTGTTCTTCCAGCATGTGGTTCGTTTACATGGCATTCCAGAGAATATCGTTTCTGACAGAGGTTCCCAGTTTGTTTCGAGGTTTTGGCGAGCCTTTTGTGGTAGGATGGGCATTGACTTGTCTTTTTCCTCGGCTTTCCATCCTCAGACTAATGGCCAGACCGAACGAACCAACCAGACCTTGGAAACATATCTGAGATGCTTTGTTTCTGCTGATCAGGATGACTGGGTGTCCTTCTTGCCTTTGGCTGAGTTCGCCCTTAATAATCGGGCCAGCTCGGCTACCTTGGTTTCGCCGTTTTTCTGCAACTCTGGGTTCCATCCTCGTTTCTCTTCAGGGCAGGTTGAGTCTTTGGACTGTCCTGGTGTGGATACTGTGGTGGACAGGTTGCAGCAGATTTGGACTCATGTAGTGGACAATTTGACCTTGTCCCAGGAGAAGGCTCAACGTTTCGCTAATCGCAGACGCTGTGTGGGTCCCCGACTTCGTGTTGGGGATTTGGTTTGGTTATCTTCTCGTCATATTCCTATGAAGGTTTCCTCTCCTAAGTTTAAACCTCGTTTCATTGGTCCGTATAGGATTTCTGAGGTTCTTAATCCTGTGTCTTTTCGTCTGACCCTTTCAGATTCTTTTTCCATACATAACGTATTCCATAGGTCATTGTTGCGGAGATACGTGGCACCTATGGTTCCATCTGTTGATCCTCCTGCCCCGGTTTTGGTGGAGGGGGAGTTGGAGTAAATTGTGGAGAAGATTTTGGATTCTCGTGTTTCAAGACGGAAACTCCAGTATCTGGTTAAGTGGAAGGGTTATGCTCAGGAAGATAATTCCTGGGTCTTTGCCTCTGATGTCCATGCTCCCGATCTTGTTCGTGCCTTTCATATGGCTCATCCTGGTCGTCCTGGGGGCTCTGGTGAGGGTTCGGTGACCCCTCCTCAAGGGGGAAGTACTGTTGTGAATTCTGTGGCAGAGCTCCATCCTGTGGTCACAAGTGGTACTTCGGCTAATTCTCTCTGTGAGCTTCCGTTGGTGGAGGAAAGTGGTACTGCGGCTTCTGAGTTTCCTTCCTCAGGTGATGTGGTGAAGTCGTTAGGTGCTGCTCTATTTAACTCCACCTAGTGCTTTGATCCTGGCCTCCAGTCAATGTTCTAGTATTGGACCTGTTTCCTCCTGGATCGTTCCTGTGGCCTGCTGCTCTGCATAGCTACGTTCTGCTTTGCTATTTTGCTTGCTGTTTTTTTTCTGTCCAGCTTGTCTATTTGTTTTTTTCTGCTTGCTGGAAGCTCTGGGAAGCAGAGGGTGTACCTCCGTGCCGTTAGTTCGGTACGGAGGGTCTTTTTGCCCCCTTTGCGTGGTTTTTGTAGGGTTTTGTGTTGACCGTAAAGTTACCTTTCCTATCCTCGCTCTGTTCAGAAAGTCGGGCCTCACTTTGCTAAATCTATTTCATCTCTACGTTTGTCTTTTCATCTTAACTCACAGTCATTATATGTGGGGGCTGCCTTTTCCTTTGGGGTATTTCTCTGAGGCAAGGTAGGCTTATTTTCTATCTTCAGGCTAGCTAGTTTCTCAGGCTGTGCCGAGTTGCATAGGGAGCGTTAGGCGCAATCCACGGCTGCCTCTAGTGTGGTTGGAGAGGATTAGGGATTGCGGTCAGCAGAGTTCCCACGTCTCAGAGCTCATTCTATGTTTTTGGGTTATTGTCAGGTCACTGTATGTGCTCTGACCTCTATGTCCATTGTGGTACTGAATTACCTTATCATAACAGGATCCATAGAAATGGTGGAAGGCGCAGACGGAAACCCACAGGATTGACCACTTCCATAATCTCATAAGCGCCAATGAACTTAGGCCCCAACTTGGTAGAAGGAACCTTAAGTCTTATATTCCTAGTAGACAACCATACTGTCACGGGGCTACCGCGACAGAGAGGTTCCAGAGAACCGCAGCGCTCTGGGCCTCGTTCACACACAGTGAACAGAAGCTCTTCACCTGTATTCTGACCTGGCTGCTTTGTGCCAGCAGTGCAGGAGTTAACCTTATTGCTGAGAGCTGGGTCTCTCAGCTGAAGCGGATTTTGTAATCTGATCCTCTATATAGACTCAGTCCTGACTTCAGCTGTTGTCAGTGATCAGTTCAGCTGCCTGGCTTGGAGGTTGAAGGAGCGTAGTATTGGTGTTGGAGGTTTATTTACAGAGATTGGTGTCTGCTGTTTTGGTTGCATGTTAAATCTGTTTTCCTTCCTAGTTTATTCCTTCTCTTCCCTTCTCTTCCCTTCTCTGTTACCTCTGTGGTTGTGTGAGCATTTGGTGAGTTTGAGACTTTTAGTTACCTTGTCTGTATACCCTGTTATTTGTTGTATTGTTATACTGGTGCAGTCCACCTCCCTTGGGAGAGGGGGCCACTGATAGGGTCTGCACAGGAGACAGGGATACGCTGGCAGCTCAAGTCTCCTAACCATCATAGGTACCCCTGAGGTAAGGGAAAGCCAGGGCCCCATTATAGTGGCAGGGACAGGTGCGGGTCCCAGTACGCCGTCCTGCCCCTTTATCGCCGTTAACGCGTGACACATACCTTATCCCCAACTCGTAATGTACAGATTGTTTTTTGTCACCAAAAGATTTATACTTGCCCTGAGCCTCCCCAATATTCCTCTGGACATCTCTCCACACCTCCCCCAACCGCTGGATAGCCTGATCTGTCCCCAGACACACCGAATCCAAATGAGAAAATTCCCCAAAACAAAGGTGAAAACCATAATTGCAGAAAAAAGGGGAGGTGCCCTTGGACTGATTAATGCGGTTGTTAAAGGCAAATTCAGCCAACAGCAAAGAAGAACACCAATCATCCTGCCGGGCTGTGGTCAGGCATCACAGAATTTGTTCTAGGGACTGATTAGTTCTTTCAGTCTGACCATTCATCTCCACATGGTAGGCGGATGAAAAGGACAAACAAATACCCAACCTCTTACAAAAAGCCCTCCAAAACATGGATACAAATTGCACCACCTATCCGAAACCACACTCAAAGGCACACCATGCAACTGTACCACATATTCCACAAACAATTTAGATAAAGTTTTTGCATTGGGCAAATCTGTCAAAGGCACAAAATGTTCCTGCTTACTAAATCTGTCAACAACCACCCAAATGACCATATTACCATTAGAAGGAGGAAGATCGGTGATAAAATCCATGGATAGATGAGACCATAGTCTTTCTGAAATTGGCAAAGGCACCAATTCCCCAGCCGGCCGGTTATGAAAGTTTTTAGCACAAGCACATACCTCACAGGCAGACACAAACTTCACAACATCAAAGCCAATGAGGACCACCAAAACAACCTAGCGATGGCAATATGGGTGGCCGAGATTCCCGGATGCCCACTCAGGGTCAATTTTCAAAACTCCTGGATAACTCTGAGTCAAAACTAAACTGGCACAAAAAGCTTACTAACAGGCCTAGACGAAGGAGTAAGAGACTGTGCCTCACGAATCTCCCACTCAAGTACCACGGAAACCCCAGCCACAATTACAGCATGTCGAATAATGGAGGAGGGAGGTTCAGGAGGTGATATTGGGTCCAACCTACGAGATAAGACATCCGCCTTGACATTTTTGGATCCAGGCTGAAAGGTGATAGAGAGCTGGAATTGTGAAAAAAAGTGACCACCTCACCTGCCTAGGAGTCAACCTTTTGGCAGACTCAATGTGGTCAATGTGGCCAAATTCTTGTGGTCTGTAATTGATGGACCTCCCCCTTCAAAAATGCCTCCATTCCTCAAAAGCCAACTTAATGGCTAATAACTCTCGGTTACCCACATCATAATTTCTCTCTTTCGGCGAGAATTTCTTAGAATAGAAGGCACAAGGTCTTACATTGGTTAGAGTGGCAGGTCCCTGGGATAACACCACCCCTACCCCCACCTCCGAGGCATCCACCTCAACAATAAACTGTTCAGACGGATCTGGCTGAATCAACACAGGGGCAGACATGAAACATTTTTTTAACAAAGAGAATGCCATTACGGCCGAGGTTGACCAACTCTTGATATCAGCCCCTTTCTTAGTAAGATCAGTGAGGGGTTTCACCACCTGCAAGAACCCCCTAATGAACTTCCAATAGTAATTAGCAAATCCTAAGGAATGCTGAAGACCTTTCAGATCTTTGGGTTGTACCCAATCAACAATGGCCTGAACCTTTCTAGGGTCCATACGAAACCCATCAGCAGACTAGATGAATCCCAGAATGGACAGTTCTTGAACAAAAAAATGAGCACTTCTCCAGATTAGCAAAGAGAGAATTCTCCCAGAACCCCTGGAGAACTGCTTGAAGGTGACCAAAATGAGCCTGTTTATCCAGCGAGTAAATTAGAATATCGTCCAGATAAACCACCATAAACAGCCCAATAAAGTCAGAAAAAACATGGTTAATAAAATTCTGTAAAACTGCCGACACATTAGTCAGACCAAAGGGCATAACCAAATTCTCAAACAGCTCCTCAGGAGTGAGAAAAGCAGTTTTCCACTCATCCCCCTCCCGCACCCGGATAAGGTTATATGCCGCTCGAAGATCCAACTTGGAAAACCATTTGGCCCCGACAGTTGATTGTATAGATCAGGGACAAGTGGAAGGGGGTAAGTATTCGAGGCATGGGCGCAAACCACCGTTTTTTTTTTCTTTTCAAAAAAGAACCCTGCCGCCACAGGGGAAACAGAAGGACGAATGTGTCCTTTACAGAGACTCTCAGAGATGTACACTCCCTCACAGAAGTTATGTCGCATATCCATGTTATGTAAATAAAAGCTTATAACCTGAAGTTAAATTAATCCATTGGTTGTATAAATTATTCTTTTTAAAGCTGAAACCCTCCGAAATGTGGTTTAGGTTAAGAAAATAAATTGGCTTCAATTCAAAAATATTGATCAGTTAATGGACACAGAATGGTCAGATTTTGGCAAGACAAAAGTTTTGTCACCTGGTCATATAATGCACCCAATCCTAGTTTACATCCTCACCTGTGCTCAGTAAATGATCGGTTAATTAGTGTCTGTGTATAAAAAGAAACCCAGCACCCCAGACCTTCACTTGAACTGCAACTTGAGCTCTGACAGCATGCCAAAAATCCACCCTGCAACCAAAGCCTAGATTATCAAGCGACTGAAGACTAGATCCACTGCAGAGGTGGCTGGCACCTTTAATGTGTCTCAGCATCAAGTGCAAAGAATTAAAAAAAGATTTGAAGAGACTGGAGATGTGTTTGACAAGCCCAGGTCCGGCAGACCCCGCAAGACAACTGCTCAGGAGGAACGTTTGTTGGTTAGAAAATCCAAAGCAAGCCCCTCTTCCACTGCAGCAGAACTCCAACAGGCCTGGTCACCTCAAGTCCCTCTGTCAACTAGAACAGTTTGTAGGATTCTGTCTCCAAATTGCCTCCATGGTCGAATCAGTGCCCAGAAGCCAGCACTAAACAAAAGGCAAATAAAAAACCATGGGGCATTTGCAAAGTTCCACAGCCTGCTAAACAGATGGATGCTGGAAAAGTGGCAGAAGGTAGATTTCTCTGATGAATCTTCAGTAGAATTACACCACAGCCGCCGCAAATACTGCAGGAGACCTACTGGAGCCCGTATGGATCCAAAATACACCCCGAAAACAGTTAAATTTGGTGGTGGAAAGATCATGGTCTGGGGTTACTTTCAATATGGGGGTGTGCAAAACATTTGCAAGGTGGAAGGCAATATGAATCGCCTAAAATATCAAGAAGTATTAGCTACCTCTTATATTCCAAATCATAAAAGGGGTCAAATTCTACAGCAGTATGGTGCTCCATTTCATCCATCCATCCCTACAACAAAGTTCCTCCAGCAAAAAAGATCAAGGTGCTCAAGGACTGGCCAGCCCAGTCACCAGACAGGATCATCATTGAGCATGTTTGGGGCAGGATGAAAGAGGAAGCTTGGAAGACAAAACCAAAACATCTAGATGAACTCTGGGAAGCATGTAAGACTGCATTCTTTGCTATTCCTGATGACTTAATTAATACATTGTATGAATCATTGTTGAACCGCATGGATGCAGTCCTTCAAGTTCATGGAAGTCACACAAAATATTAAATATGACTCTAATAGCACCACAACTTAATTCACCAATGTTATGCAACATATATTTGTATTTTAAGTTAATTATTTGTTTGAATATCACATTACTTTTTGTGGGTGACAAAACTTTTGTCTTGCCAAAATCTGACCATTCTGTGTCCATTAATTGATCAAGATTTCTGCATCGATGCCAATTTATTTTCTTAACCTAAACCACATTTCGGAGGGTTTCAGCTTTCAAAAGAATAATTTATACAACCAATGGATTAATTTAACATCAGGTTATAAGCTTTTATTTACATAACATGGATAAGCCACATAACTTCTGTCAGGGAGTGTACTCTTTCATGGCAGCTCGCTCCGGACCAGAGAGGTTATACAAATGGGCCTTGGGCAATTTAGAAATAGGAATCAGTTCTATAGTACAATCAAATGAGCGGTGTGGTGGTAAAGTGCAGCACGCCAGGTAACCAGTTGCTGCAGTGATGTTGCCTTCCCTTCGGGGAGGGTGATGTCATGCTTGGAGACAAGGGGGATTCTTTCTATGAGGTAAGGCACTTACATTCAACATATCTGAATCTAGGCCAGGCGGGGGAGCTCTGAAGTAGGATTCAGGGGAACTTCCCTTAGCTATATGTATCCTGGTCTGGAGGAGGAGCCAGTCAGTTTGTAGTGAGTTTAGAGAGAGGAGGGGAGAGTAGAAGGATGTCTGGAGGAGACGTAGGGGCTGAGCAGCCACGAGGGAGCTGCTACCCCTGGAAAGAGAGATATTGTGAAGAGTTGAATTGTGAAGGAACTTAGAGGGAAGAAGCACAGTGGAGGAAAGGAAGGACACCATCAGAGCCAGAGCGCAGAAGCCGGTTACCGGGAGCCCGAGGTTGTTTTGTTCTCCAGGTCGCACAACAGAACTGGAGGGCATAGGACTATATGTCAATTGCCTGTAATAAGTCTGAGGTGAAGCAGTAACCCTAAGAGCCAGGTCATCTAAGAGATCCTATAAACAGGCTCAAACTGCCTATCGTACAGACATCTGTCTTAGGACATGCGAGAGGGGACCCTGTAAGCCGCAGAGACCTCGCCATCTGGCGCAAGAAGGAAAGGCTTACGGACCTCACCTGAAGTGGGATCCCTTATTACCTCCAAACCGGCCGGACTACAACTACCCTACACCTGGTACCCTGGACTGAGGACTGCTACCATCAGTAAACCAGGTAAAAGACTGCAAACTCTGTGTCCTCCACGTATTCGTCGGCATGCACCATGAGAGCCCTGGAGACCCTGCTTCACCTGTGGGAAGCGTTACCATCTTGCTGCAACAACATCACCCCAGAGGACCCCTTTAAGCAAAGTCGGTCCCAATTCACCGAACACCACAGGTGGCGTCACGAACAATAGACATTACAAATCCCTTTAAAGTCTTTTCCCTTTACTTGGACGCCCAGGGCCACGGACCGGGTGGCAGCCACCGTGACATCCCTTTTAAGACCGGACCTCCGGACCTGGTACTGAGTACCCCGCTGTGCTGGCGGGGTGCTCCAAAAGCCTCCGTCTCCTTTCCTTTACTTTGAAGGTGATGGCCCCTACCTCCATAGGTTCCACCTGATGCACAAACTCTGCCAAATCGTTCCAGGACACCTCCGGGGACCATCGCCTAAATTCTGAACAGTACCATTCGGCAGACAGCTTTCCCTGAGAGAGACCCATGATTGTATCCTCTGCCAATCTGACTCAGTCCGGTTCATCATAAATCAGCCTCAGCGCCTCAAAGAACTCATCCAGAGAAGGTTAAGTCCCACATAACCAGGTTGAGGGAGGAAAAGCAGAACGCAAATCCCAACCTGGATCATGACAATCCTATTATTCTTTTGTTGATGTACTTCTCAATGAATTTGATAGTGTCATTAGCAATTTAAACTCTTAACGTCCAATGACGGATATATCCGACATTGGATGCGACCCCCTGTTTGGTGCGGGCTCCGGCGATGAGCCCACGCCGTATCCGGCACATGACAGCTGATCTGACTAGCTGTCATGTGCCCCTAACAGCCGCGGGTGGAATCGCGGGGGTATGTTATGACTGTACTGCTATGCTTCGAGGGTATGTTATTACTGTAGTGCTATGCTTCGGGGGTATGTTATGACTGTAGTGCTATACCTCGAGGTACATTATGACTGTAGTGCTATACCTCAGGGGTATATTATGACTATAGGCCTATACTTCTGGGGTACATTATGACTGTAGCGCTATACCTCGGGGGTATATTATGACTGTATTGCTATACCTTATGGGTATATTATGACTATAGTTCTATACCTCGGGGGTACATTATGACTGTAGTGCTCTATCTAAAGGGTACATTATGACTGTAGTGCTATACCTTGTCAGTATCTAGTCCTGGAATCTGTTTCTCTTGCCCTTAGACTTGCCCTTAGATAACATGGATCTTGATGTTTCACGTCGGCCATCTTGCTTCCTGCCAAAGTTGTATATAAAGCCAGCACCTGCTCTGTTTCATTGCTTGTGTATTATGTTTTGGACCTTGTTCCTCTGCAGTCCCAAGCCTGGACTTACTATCCCTGTTGGTCCTTTCCTAACGGCGGAGTCCTCTGCCAACCTGCACGTCTGGATCCCTGCCTGCTAACCAAGTGATTGCTGGACACCTGACTTCAGAAACCTCTGACTGACCACACCTGCGGTGAAGTAAGAACTCCAGCCAGCTTGTGTGTTCCTCTGCTCTGCAAGAGACTGTGTCAGTGCTGGACATTCTTGTGCACTCATTGCTCAGTGACTTTGCATGCTGTGTCGCAGAGTATCAGCTCTGCTATTACTGTTTATCAGATTGACTGAACATTTATCTGGATTTACATGCTATATTGCATTCAGATCACAAATACAATTCTGCTTGTTCAAACCAATGTGTCTGCAGTCTCTTTGACCTAGCCACTGGTGTCCAGTTGTATCCACTAGTATCGTGACATACCTCTACATTATGACTGTAGTGCTATACCTCGGGGGTACATAATGACTGCAGTGATTTTTTTTTTTATAACTTTTATTAGTATGTATTACATAGCCCATGGCTTTCTTTCTACTAGCATTTCAAAACTATACCATTAAATGTAATAACATAATGCCTGTCAGGATCATGGACATTCACAACTACAATATTGTGCAAAAGTTTGTAGCAGGTGTCTAAAACCTATGCACAGTACTGTGCATATCATGCATATAATCAGGGCCGTATTTGCCACTAGGCACTCGAGGGCATGTGCCTAGGGCGGCAGGATGCAAGGGGGCACACTTGAGCAAGGTTTTTTCTTTCTTTTTTTTTTTTTTATAAAAGTCCGGGGTCAAGTGCCCGCCCCCCTCCTTCCTTCCCGCCCCCTCCCTGAAGACGTCATACTCACCTTCCTCCAGCGGTGGCTGCAACTCCGTCGCAGCGCTTCCTGTCTTCAGCGGTCACGTGAGGATGGAGGAGCCATGCACGTAGGGTGAGAGGATGCAGGAGCCATGCACGCAGAGGAGGAGGATGGAGGAGCCATGCACGCAGGGGGGGAAAGGATGGAGGAGCCATGCACACAGGGGGGAAGGATGGAGGAGCCATGCACACAGGGGAGGTGGATGGAGGAGCCATGCACGCAGGGGAGGAGGATGGAGGAGCCATGCACGCAGGGGAGGAGGATGGAGGAGCCATGCATGCAGGGGGGAGGATGGAGGAGCCATGCACGCAGGGGAGGAGGATGGAGGAGCCATGCACGCAGGGGAGGTGGATGGAGGAGCCATGCACGCAGGGGAGGAGGATGGAGGAGCCATGCACACAGGGGGGAGGATGGAGGAGCCATGCACGGAGGATGGAGGAGCCATGCACGCAGGGGAGGAGGATGGAGGAGCCATGCACCCAGGGGGGAGGATGGAGGAGCCATGCACGCAGGGGAGGAGGATGGAGGAGCCATGCACGCAGCAGGGGAGGATGGAGGAGCCATGCACGCAGGGGAGGATGGAGGAGCCATGCATGCAGGGGAGGAGGATGGAGGAGACATGCACGCAGGGGGGGAGGATGGAGGAGCCATGCACGCAGGGGAGGAGGATGGAGGAGCCATGCACGCAGGGGAGGAGGATGGAGGAGCCATGCACGCAGCAGGGGAGGATGGAGGAGCCATGCACGCAGGGGAGGAGGATGGAGGAGACATGCACGCAGGGGGGAGGATGGAGGAGCCATGCACGCAGGGGGGAGGATGGAGGAGCCATGCACGCAGGGTGGGAGGATGGAGGAGCTATGCACACAGGGTGGGAGTATAAATATGGAGTATAAATACTAGGCCCTATAGGGGGGGCATAGTGTGAGAGGACAGTGTGAAGAGGGGGGCCGGTATAGAAAGGAGAGCTCAGTGTGAAGAGCATGTACAGTCATGGCCAAAAGTATTAACACCCCTGCAATTCTGTCAGATAATACTCAGTTTCTTCCTGAAAATGATTGCAATCACAAATTCTTTGGTATTATTATCTTCATTTAATTTGTCTTAAATGAAAAAAACACAAAAAGAATTTTCCTAAAGCCAAATTGGATATAATTCCACACCAAACATAAAAAAGGGGGTGGACAAAAGTATTGGCATCATTCGAAAAATCATGTGATGCTTCCCTAATTTGTGTCATTAACAGCACCTGTAACTTACCTGTGGCACCTAACAGGTGTTGGCAATAACTAAATCACACTTGCAGCCAGTTGACATGGATTAAAGTTGACTCAACCTCTGTCCTGTGTCCTTGTGTGTACCACATTGAGCATGGAGAAAAGAAAGAAGACCAAAGAACTGTCTGAGGACTTGAGAAACCAAATTTTGAGGAAGCATGAGCAATCTCAAGGCTACAAGTGCATCTCCAAAGACCTGAATGTTCCTGTGTCTACCGTGCGCAGTGTCATCAAGAAGTTTAAATCCCATGGTAACCTCCCTAGACGCAGTATTGTCGTAAGTGATCCATTACGCGGCAGATGCGGAAAAACTGCCGGATCTGCTGCAAAAGGCTGCTTTCACATCATCAATTTATGGCAAAGTCACTGCGGATAGTGTCATACTCACCAAAGGGGGTGCAGCGCTAAAAGTGCCTAGGGCCGCAGAAACTAAATACGGCCCTGCATATAATACCAAACTAAGACCACTGAAGGGAACCTGTCATGTCCCCAAATACTGTGTACCTGCAGATGTAAGGTTAATCTGGTTAAGGCTTTGTTCATACATTACAATTTTGCTGCATTTTTCTATGCAAATTAAAAGTTATTTTTTACAGTACCAGCTAAAACAATGAGATTTCAAAAATGTTAAGCTCGCATTTGCTTTTTTTCCTGACTTAATATGAAAACTGCTGCTTTATTAAATCTGCAGCATTTTTGTTGTGTTTTTGCTGGATTAAAATGTAGTAAACATGTACTGTAGACAAATGGCACACGTAATCTGCATGAAAACATGCACCAAAAAAAGCAGCAAAAATTTACCAAATCCTGCTTTTTGTTATCAAATTCTTGACTGTCAAGAGAGCAGGTGTCGCCTGCAGAAAAAAAAACGGCAAAACGCAACATATCAACATAGCCTAAGGCATTGCTTTTTTGCTGCTTTTTTTTTTAAGCCAAAACCTGATCTCCTCGCAGTAAAAAAGCTGCAGACAAAAAGAAGGTTTTACTGGCTTTGTTTGCTGCTTTTCTTGCTGAGTTTTTGCTATGGTTTTGCAGTGTTTTTCAGGATCCAAAAGTCCAGCTTTGCTTGCACCATACAAGCAGGAACAATGGAAGGTGTTCGGCCATCAAACCAAGACCTATGTAAAACATTTTGGGAAAAAATGGCAATTTGATGAAAATATTTAGTGGGAAAAGATTTTTGTCTGAAAAAATAGTAGCTATTCTGAACAAAAAAGTTCATAGGAGTTTATGATAAAATACACAATTATAAATGTAAAAACAGTGTGGGGAGTTGAATTGGTCATTCGTAACAGGGTCTTATCTGGTAAAAATAGATCAAATAATTAAAGGTTATGCTAACCTGGTAATGTTGTTTTCACATATCATTTATATATGCAGCAGGTCCACAGGTCCAGGGACCAAGTAGAAATACGTGGAAAGAAAAAAGTGGAGAAAATCTGCGCTGCTGGTAGATGGTAATAAATCCAGGTCCACACTAGGATAATGTGCGTATTTTTTATTGTCTACACGTTTTGAATTACCATACTTCTTCTTCAGGACAAAAAAACATATGACAAATAGCAAATTATAGCCATATATGTACTAGTGAGACTTAAAAAAAAATGTGGCGCCAAAAGAAAGACACATGATGTGTTAAAGTTCATCTTGGGCATTTCGGTATTGCAGAAATGACTAAAGCGAACCTGTCATCAGGATTTTACTAAGTAAACTACAGGCATTGGCAGGTTGGCGCCATTACACTGATTAAAATGCTAACTGGGTTGAAACGTGCACAAGCTGAGTATTTGGTGAGTTCTTACCTCAATATTTGTAAGCCAAAACCAGGGGTGGGTGATGAATACAGAAGTGGTGACATATTTCTATTATACTTTTCCTCTGATTGTTCCAGTCCTGGTGTTGACTTACAAATACTGAGGTAAAAAACTCACCAAATCCTCAATGTGTGCATGTGGCCTTACTATTTGCTTTCTATGGGTGAAAAGGCTGCAAAAATGCTAAAAGAAGTGACATGCGGCAGTTTTAAAAAAGCAGCAATTTACCAATTCGGTCAGGAAAAGAACCCAAAGCTCATAGCTTTGGCTGGTACTGAAAAGCGCAGATTTTAATTTGCAAATAAACACAGCAAAAACATATGTGAACATAGTCTTATGGTGTTACAATACTGTAGTTTCTGGCTGCTTTACTGAAAGCACGGCTGCTGGGAGAAAATTAACTTTATTAATCCCGGAAGTTGAGGGCTTTCAGTTACAAGGGCATGCATGGGGGGGACTACAGTCACCGCTGAGTACTCTGCAGTGTATCAGTGCAGTGCAAGCTGTCAATTAAAGTGTTGTGGCGTGCTTCCAGGGGTTTACTTACTGTAGCTGCTCCGTGTTTCCCTCTATGGCCGATGTCACACTTGCGCGTGCAATGTGAGTCCTGCGCAGGTGTACTTTATCTGCCCTGTTAAGGGCAGCGCAAAGTACTGCAGTGTGCAGGCGCCAGGAAAGCTCAGACAGGCCCGACACCTGCGCACTGTAGTACTTTGCTCTGCTCTCAACAGGGCAGATAAAGTACGCCTGCGCAGGAGCCACGACAGGAAGCAAGGAAGAGGACGTCATCGCATGAAGATGGGAGGGGCTGGACCCGGACCGCGATGCCCATCGGACCACCCCCCCAGATGAGTATAATCTAACTTGTTTTTCTTATCTTTCAGGTTACATCAGGGGCTTATGTACAGCATTACAGAATGCTGTAGATAAGTCCCTTATGGCGGTGTCCAAAGGTTATATACGAAAAAGTAGGTGATAGATTCCTTTTAAACTTTCAGTTCAATGGGATCTGTATGCAGTAAGCTCCTTAGCTCCACCTAGTGGTTGCTGCAGTAAGCGAGATTTCTATAATTTCTATATTATGTATATAGAGCTCTGTATCAGAAAGTTTGTAACTTTTTCCTCATAGAGATGTTTGGCAGAAAATAATTAGTCATGTCTTTTAAATCCATAGTGATAAAACACAATCATTTAAATTGCTTTTTTTTTCTTGCCAAAACCAGATAATGTTGGTAGTTAAAATCAGTGAGCAAATAAAGGTTTAAAGATATTATTCAAGACTGGCCAAAATTGCGACAGCGGCAGGTAATGATGTAAAATAAAGTAAACATTATCTACCTGTTGAAGCCACTGCCACTCCAGCATCGCCTATTTGCTGTACCCTGCTGGCCTTTGTTTAAAAGACTTCAGTGGTATAACACATCTACAAGTCTTGTGCCATTGACTTCAACATAGAGGCCAGTGATTGGTTGCAGCGGTCATTGTTAAAGTCTTGGTAATAAAGGCCCAGGGGATGGAGCTGGGACAAGCAGCACTGGAGTGGCAGGGGCTTCAGCAGGTAATTAATGCTTACTTACTTACCTTTGGCCCAATTTTGTCTGATCTAAGACAACTTCTTTAACTGTTATTGGAAAGGTCACATGCTGATTGTATAAAGAATTTTTGGATACAAATCTACTATTAATAGTAACTGAGCTAGAAGTGAGTCAATGACACAATATACAGAATTCAAAGGGAATCCGTCACCAATTTTTTGCTACCCCATCTGAGAGCAGCATGATTTAGGGGCAGAGACCCTGATTCCAGCGACGTAAAAATCCCAGTTTTCTCTGCTGCAGATCTAGCAGTTCTCTGCATGCTGAGCTCTGTATAACCCACCCACACTTCTGATTGGCAGTTTTCTGTGTACACTGTGCATAGGCAGAATGTTTATAATCTGTGGTCTGGGCTTGGTTATACAGAATATGGAGGTCTACATGGCAGCAGGTTTACTAGTCCTCCAGTGATAATCTCCTGCTGATAAAACAGTGATTTTATCAAATCTACAGCAGACAGTCCAGTAAGTGACACGTCTCTATTATCAGGGTCTCTGCCCCTACAATATGTTGTTCTCAGTGTAGGGGACACAAACCTGGTGACAGATTCCCTTTAAACAGCTTCCTATGTGGAGGCAAATGTAATGTAGCCACTTGACATTTTGGACCAAATTCTGTAGCTTTTGCTGGTATTTACAAATCTATGTAAACACCTGGGAAATTGTGCATTGTCTTATAATGACTGGCCTATAAGCTTCTAATCATTTTTTTACCTTTATAAAACTCTTTACTTGTCTGCAGATCTGTATGTGGTTGACCATGAAGCTAGCACACATATGTTAACTAATGTAAAGGTATATATAAAATGTTTTCTTACTTTCAAATTTATAGTACTGTCCTTTGTTACTTCCAAGGCTAGATAAGGAACATAAAAGCCTCCATAACTCTCCCCTGTTATGTAAAAGTCATTGTTAACAAACTCTGGGAACAGGTGAAAAAAATCTTTCAGAGCCTGGTAGTTATCCCGAGCAGTCTGGAAAAGAAGAGGTTAAAATATGTTATGCAGGCACATACCACCTACTTAGGCCGGCGTCACACTACCGTGTTTTACAGACGTAAGAGGGGTGCGGAAAATACAGATTGCATACGGTACAATGCTTCTCTATGCCCCTGCTCCTATCAGCCGTATTTTACTGATCTGTATTACCGTATATTCTCGAGTATAAGCCGACCCCCCTAATTTTGCCACAAAAAACTTGGAAAACTTATTGACTCGAGTATAAGCCTAGGGTGGAAATGCAGCATTTACCGGTGAATTTCAAAAATAAAAATAGATCATTATTTCCCCATAGCTGTGCCATATAGTGCTCTGCACCGTTCATTATTTCCCCATAGCTGTGCCCCATATAGTGCTCTGCACCGTTCATTGTGCCCCATTGCTGTGCCATATACAGTGCTCTGCACCGTTCATTGTGCCCCATTGCTGTGCCATATACGGTGCTCTGCACCGTTCATTGTGCCCCATTGCTGTGCCATATACGGTGCTCTGCACCGTTCATTGTGCCCCATTGCTGTGCCATATACGGTGCTCTGCACCGTTCATTGTGCCCCATATCTGTGCCCATATACGGTGCTCTGCACCGTTCATTGTGCCCCATTGCTGTGCCATATACGGTGCTCTGCACCGTTCATTGTGCCCCATATCTGTGCCCATATACGGTGCTCTGCTCCGTTCATTGTGCCCCATTGCTGTGCCATATACGGTGCTCTGCACCGTTCATTGTGCCCCATATCTGTGCCCATATACGGTGCTCTGCACCGTTCATTGTGCCCCATTTCTGTGCCATATACGGTGCTCTGCACCGTTCATTGTGCCCCATTGCTGTGCCATATACGGTGCTCTGCACCGTTCATTGTGCCCCATTGCTGTGCCATATACGGTGCTCTGCACCGTTCATTGTGCCCCATTGCTGTGCCATATACGGTGCTCTGCACCGTTCATTGTGCCCCATTGCTGTGCCATATACGGTGCTCTGCACCGTTCATTGTGCCCCATATCTGTGCCCATATACGGTGCTCTGCACCGTTCATTGTGCCCCATTGCTGTGCCATATACGGTGCTCCAGACAGAAATTATCAGGTTATTGTGTCACTAGTCGGAAAACTATAAGTCTTCAAGAATGATTTTTAACAAGGCAAAAAAAAATGTAAACAAAAAATTCATTTAAATAATATGCCACTTTATTATAATAATTATGCAAGCTCCTACCTGTCCGTCACCTATTATATAATTTTTGTCATCAGAATAGGAAAATCCAACGCCAGCAGGAGATTCCAGATACAGAACATTTGCAATCTAAAATATAAAAGAAGAATTACGGAAGAACAAAATGTTTGTAGCAAGGTGACTCAGTGGTTAGCACTACTGCCTTGTTGCACTATGGTCTTGGTTTTACAGTCAGCCATGTCAAATTCTATAGGAGCTACTCATGCTCTACCCTTATTTATTTGTGCTTGACTCTATTCACATGGTATGCCCACGACACACAGTATACACTGTCCAACAGACACTTGGGGAGTATAGAACTATATAGTTATCCAAAATCCAGGGGTGGACATGACAAAGGTAGCAATGCCGCACGGGATCGTCTGGAGAGGTAAGCGAGTGTGAGAATAATGGGGTTGAAAGGAGGAAACACTATAAGGCTGCGGTCACACTATCAGTATTTGGTCAGTATTTTACATCAGTATTTGTAAGCCAAAACCAGGAGTGGAACAATTAGATGAAAAGTATAATAGAAACATATGCACCACTTCTGTATTTATCACCCACTCCTGGTTTTGGCTTACAAATACTGAAGAAACCACCGGAGACTAGACGGAGGTGGACATGACTTGGGGATCGGTGGACTGAGAACTCCTGCAGCCTTTGTTTGTATTGCAGTGTAGATTTTAAACAAGAGTGTTGTTGCCAGGGCCGGCGTCAGCACCCGGCACAGCGGGCAAATGCCGGGGCCCTGGGGAGAGAGGGGGGCCCACTAATGCTGTCATAGATACAGCTGGGAGAGCAGAGCAGGAGATAACATGCTCTCTCCCCCCACAAAGTCACTGCTGGCTGCGATCTCTTAACCCCTATGTGCCAGCTCTGACACAAGCATCTTCTCACTCAGTCAGTGCAGCCAGGCAGGCACACATAGGGGTTAACAGAAGGCAGCCTGTGTGACATTGTGGGCGGAGAGAGCACGTTCTCTGCTCTCCCCCCTGGGTGGCTGCAGACAGTGCTGAAGTTTATCAGGCAGATTCCGGAGCTCCGTCCTAGCAGTGCCTGAGTGAGTGCTATGGTATCCAGCAGTGGTTGCAGTTGTGGCTCAGTCTGCTGCTGTCTGTCTCCGCTGCCTAAAAGTGTGGGTGATGTCTGGAGGAGCAGCTGGTGGGGTGCAGCCTGCAGCCACCCAGCTCACCCAGAATACATGCATGCTGCACAAAACCTGCACCAGTGGGGTAGGAAGAAGCTTAACCCCTTCCCATCTGTATGAAGGTTATTGCTGAACCTTAACCCCTTCATGACCCAGCCTATTTTGACCTTAAAGACCTTGCCGTTTTTTGCAATTCTGACCAGTGTCCCTTTATGAGGTAATAACTCAGGAACGCTTCAATGGATCCTAGCGGTTCTGAGATTGTTTTTTCGTGACATATTGGGCTTCATGTTAGTGGTAAATTTAGGTCAATAAATTCTGTGTTTAATTGTGATAAAAACGGAAATTTGGCGAAAATTTTGAAAATTTCGCAATTTTCACATTTTGAAATTTTATTCTGTTAAACCAGAGAGTTATGTGACACAAAATAGTTAATAAATAACATTTCCCACATGCATACTTTACATCAGCACAATTTTGGAAACAACATTTTTTTTTGCTAGGAAGTTATAAGGGTTAAAATTTGACCAGCAATTTCTCATTTTTACAACGAAATTTACAAAACCATTTTTTTTAGGGACCACCTCACATTTGAAGTCAGTTTGAGGGGTCTATATGGCTGAAAATACCCAAAAGTGACACCATTCTAAAAACTACACCCCTCAAGGTGCACAAAACCACATTCCAGAAGTTTATTAACCCTTCAGGTGCTTCACAGCAGCAGAAGCAACATGGAAGGAAAAAATGAACATTTAACTTTTTAGTCACAAAAATGATTTTTCAGCAACAATTTTTTTATTTTCCCAATGGTAAAAGGAGAAACTGAACAACGAAAGTTGTTGTCCAATTTGTCCTGAGTACGCTGATACCTCATATGTGGGGGTAAACCACTGTTTGGGCGCACGGCAGGGCTTGGAAGGGAAGGAGCGCCATTTGACTTTTTGAATGAAAAATTGGCTGCACTCTTTAGTGGACACCATGTCACGTTTGGAGAGCCCCCGTGTGCCTAAAAATTGGAGCTCCCCCACAAGTGACCCCATTTTGGAAACTAGACGCCCCAAGGAACTTATCTAGATGCATAGTGAGCCCTTTAAACCCCCAGGTGCTTCACAAATTGATCTGTAAAAATGAAAAAGTACTTTTTTTTCACAAAAAAATTATTTTCGCCTCAATTTTTTCATTTTTACATGGACAACAGGATAAAATGGATCCTAAAATTTGTTGGGCAATTTCTCCTGAGTACACCGATACCTCACATGTGGGGGTAAACCACTGTTTGGGCACATGGTAAGGCTCGGAAGGGAAGGAGCGCCATTTGACTTTTTGAATGAAAAATTATCTCCATCGTTAGCGGACACCATGTCGCGTTTGGAGAGACCCTGTGTGCCTAAACATTGGAGCTCCCCCACAAGTGACCCCATTTTGGAAACTGGACCCCCCAAGGAACTTATCTAGATGCCTAGTGAGCACTTTAAACCCTCAGGTGCTTCACAAATTGATCCGTAAAAATGAAAAAGTACTTTTTTTTCACAAAAAATTTTTTTTCGCCTCAATTTTTTTATTTTCACATGGGCAATAGGATAAAATGGATCATAAAATTTGTTGAGCAATTTCTCCCGAGTACGCCGATACCTCATATGTGGGGGTAAACCACTGTTTGGGCACATGGCAGGGCTCGGAAGGGAAGGCGCGCCTTTTGACTTTTTGAATGGAAAATTAGCTCCAATTGTTAGCGGACACCATGTCGCATTTGGAGAGCCCCTGTGTGCCTATGCATTGAAGCTCCCCCACAAGTGACCCCATTTTGGAAACTAGACCCCCCAAGGAACTTATCTAGATGCATACTGAGCACTTTAAACCCCCAGGTGCTTCACAGAAGTTTATAATGCAGAGCCATGAAAATAAAAAATAATTTTTCTTTTCTCAAAAATGATTTTTTAGCCTGGAATTTCCTATTTTGCCAATGGTAATAGGAGAAATTGGACCACAATTGGACCACCAGGGATTCAAGCTAGAGGAGGCTAATTTGCATATTCCAGGAGCCTTCTGGGAAAAGCAAGGAGTCTCCCTAAACTAGAAGATCGTTGGGTACAGCCGGGACCAGCTGCTTGGAAAGCATCACCAAACCAGGGATTCAAGCTAGAGGAGGCTAATTTGCATATTCCAGGAGCCTTCTGGGAAAAGCAAGGAGTCTCCCTAAGCTAGAAGATCGTTGGGTACAGCCGGGACCAGCTGCTTGGAAAGCATCACCAAACCAGGAATTTTTGCCTGTAGGATATTATTGCAAGAGAGCTTGGCTGAGTAGATTACACAAGAAGGAAAACACACAGCAAGTCAGCAGGATCTAGGAGCATTATGGCAGATGTGACAACCTACATGGTGAGCTGCAGCATGTGCTACATGTTCACAGATCGACCAGAAGAAGAATCAAATTTCACCTGTCAGAAGTGTAGACTAGTGGCCCTTTTAGAAGAAAAGGTGCGGGGTCTGGAAGAAAGAATAGCAACTTTGAAACTCATCAAAGAGAATGAAGACTTTCTAGACAGAACAGAAGCATCTCTACTGGTCACAGAAGGTGAAAAAAGTTTCAGAGAACCTCCAAAAGCAGATGAGTGGAAGCATGTGACCAAAAGAAGCAAGAAGACCATGGAGAAATCACCAACCACACAACTGAAGAACCGATATCAAATCTTTGTAGAGGATGAAGATGGCACACCTAAGGATGAAGCAATACCAGCAAGCAAAAAAAAAAAAGGCCACACAGCAACAAGTGACAGCAAAAAGTACAGCCAAGAAGCAACGAAGAGTGGTGGTGGTGGGAGACTCACTACTGAGAGGCACAGAAGCAGCCATCTGCAGACCGGACATAACCGCAAGAGAAGTATGCTGCCTTCCAGGTGCAATGATCAAGGATGTGACCGATAGGATACCAAAGCTCTTAAGCTCCAAGGACGTCCACCCATTTCTTCTGATACATGTTGGCACCAATGACACGGCAAGGAAGGACCTACCGACAATCTGCAAGGACTTTGAAGAGTTGGGGAAGAAAGTAAAGGAACTGGATGCACAGGTAGTTTTTTCTTCTATCCTTCCAGTAGACGGGCATGGCACCAGGAGATGGAACAGGATCCTTGATGCAAACAACTGGCTAAGACGATGGTGCAGACAACAAGGATTCGGATTCCTGGACCACGGTGTGAATTACTTGTACGATGGACTCCTCGCCAGAGACGGACTACACCTCAACAAACCTGGGAAACACACATTCGCCAGAAGACTCGCTACACTCATCAGGAGGGCGTTAAACTAGAAGAAGAGGGGACGGGAAGAAAAACATTAGACTTGAACAAAGAAGACCCAGGAAAACATACTCAGAAGGGAGGTAAGAACATTTCTAAAACAATCCACAGCGAGGAGATTGGAACAAAACAAAATCCTCTAAACTGCATGCTCGCAAACGCCAGAAGCCTGACAAACAAGATGGAAGAACTAGAAGCAGAAATATCTACAGGTAACTTTGACATAGTGGGAATAACCGAGACATGGTTAGATGAAAGCTATGACTGGGCAGTTAACTTACAGGGTTACAGTCTGTTTAGAAAGGATCGTAAAAATCGGAGAGGAGGAGGGGTTTGTCTCTATGTAAAGTCTTGTCTAAAGTCCACTTTAAGGGAGGATATTAGCGAAGGAAATGAGGATGTCGAGTCCATATGGGTCGAAATTCATGGAGGGAAAAATGGTAACAAAATTCTCATTGGGGTCTGTTACAAACCCCCAAATATAACAGAAACCATGGAAAGTCTACTTCTAAAGCAGATAGATGAAGCTGCAACCCATAATGAGGTCCTGGTTATGGGGGACTTTAACTACCCGGATATTAACTGGGAAACAGAAACCTGTGAAACCCATAAAGGCAACAGGTTTCTGCTAATAACCAAGAAAAATTATCTTTCACAATTGGTGCAGAATCCAACCAGAGGAGGAGCACTTTTAGACCTAATACTATCTAATAGACCTGACAGAATAACAAATCTGCAGGTGGTTGGGCATCTAGGAAATAGCGACCACAATATTGTACAGTTTCACCTGTCTTTCACTAGGGGGACTTGTCAGGGAGTCACAAAAACACTGAACTTTAGGAAGGTAAAGTTTGACCAGCTTAGAGATGCCCTTAATCTGGTAGACTGGGACAATATCCTCAGAAATAAGAATACAGATAATAAATGGGAAATGTTTAAGAACATCCTAAATAGGCAGTGTAAGCGGTTTATACCTTGTGGGAATAAAAGGACTAGAAATAGGAAAAACCCAATGTGGCTAAACAAAGAAGTAAGACAGGCAATTAACAGTAAAAAGAAAGCATTTGCACTACTAAAGCAGGATGGCACCGCTGAAACTCTAAAAAACTATAGGGAGAAAAATACTTTATCTAAAAAACTAATTAAAGCTGCCAAAAAGGAAACAGAGAAGCACATTGCTAAGGAGAGTAAAACTAATCCCAAACTGTTCTTCAACTATACCAATAGTAAAATTATAAAAACTGAAAATGTAGGCCCCTTAAAAAATAGTGAGGAAAGAATGGTTGTAGATGACGAGGAAAAAGCTAACATATTAAACACCTTCTTCTCCACGGTATTCATGGTGGAAAATGAAATGCTAGGTGAAATCCCAAGAAACAATGAAAACCCTATATTAAGGGTCACCAATCTAACCCAAGAAGAGGTGCGAAACCGGCTAAATAAGATTAAAATAGATAAATCTCCGGGTCCGGATGGCATACACCCACGAGTACTAAGAGAACTAAGTAATGTAATAGATAAACCATTATTTCTTATTTTTAGGGACTCTATAGCGACAGGGTCTGTTCCGCAGGACTGGCGCATAGCAAATGTGGTGCCAATATTCAAAAAGGGCTCCAAAAGTGAACCTGGAAATTATAGGCCAGTAAGTCTAACCTCTATTGTTGGTAAAATATTTGAAGGGTTTCTGAGGGATGTTATTCTGGATTATCTCAATGAGAATAACTGTTTAACTCCATATCAGCATGGGTTTATGAGAAATCGCTCCTGTCAAACCAATCTAATCAGTTTTTATGAAGAGGTAAGCTATAGGCTGGACCACGGTGAGTCATTGGACGTGGTATATCTCGATTTTTCCAAAGCGTTTGATACCGTGCCGCACAAGAGGTTGGTACACAAAATGAGAATGCTTGGTCTGGGGGAAAATGTGTGTAAATGGGTTAGTAACTGGCTAAGTGATAGAAAGCAGAGGGTGGTTATAAATGGTATAGTCTCTAACTGGGTCGCTGTGACCAGTGGGGTACCGCAGGGGTCAGTATTGGGACCTGTTCTCTTCAACATATTCATTAATGATCTGGTAGAAGGTTTACACAGTAAAATATCGATATTTGCAGATGATACAAAACTATGTAAAGCAGTTAATACAAGAGAAGATAGTATTCTGCTACAGATGGATCTGGATAAGTTGGAAACTTGGGCTGAAAGGTGGCAGATGAGGTTTAACAATGATAAATGTAAGGTTATACACATGGGAAGAAGGAATCAATATCACCATTACACACTAAACGGGAAACCACTGGGTAAATCTGACAGGGAGAAGGACTTGGGGATCCTAGTTAATGATAAACTTACCTGGAGCAGCCAGTGCCAGGCAGCAGCTGCCAAGGCAAACCGGATCATGGGGTGCATTAAAAGAGGTCTGGATACACATGATGAGAGCATTATACTGCCTCTGTACAAATCCCTAGTTAGACCGCACATGGAGTACTGTGTCCAGTTTTGGGCACCGGTGCTCAGGAAGGATATAATGGAACTAGAGAGAGTACAAAGGAGGGCAACAAAATTAATAAAGGGGATGGGAGAACTACAATACCCAGATAGATTAGCGAAATTAGGATTATTTAGTCTAGAAAAAAGACGACTGAGGGGCGATCTAATAACCATGTATAAGTATATAAGGGGACAATACAAATATCTCGCTGAGGATCTGTTTATACCAAGGAAGGTGACGGGCACAAGGGGGCATTCTTTGCGTCTGGAGGAGAGAAGGTTTTTCCACCAACATAGAAGAGGATTCTTTACTGTTAGGGCAGTGAGAATCTGGAATTGCTTGCCTGAGGAGGTGGTGATGGCGAACTCAGTCGAGGGGTTCAAGAGAGGCCTGGATGTCTTCCTGGAGCAGAACAATATTGTATCATACAATTATTAGGTTCTGTAGAAGGACGTAGATCTGGGGATTTATTATGATGGAATATAGGCTGAACTGGATGGACAAATGTCTTTTTTCGGCCTTACTAACTATGTTACTATGTTACTATGTCCTGAGTACGCAGATACCCCATATGTGGGGGTAAACCACTGTTTGGGCGCACGGCAGGGCTCAGAAGGGAAGGCACGCCATTTGGCTTTTTAAAAGGAAAATTAGCTCCAATCATTAGCGGACACCATGTCGCGTTTGGAGAGCCCCTATGTTCCTAAACATTGGAGATCCCCCACAAATGACCCCATTTTGGATACTAGACCCCCAAAGGAACTAATCTAGATGTGTGGTGAGCACTTTGAACCCTCAAGTGCTTCACAGAAGTTTATAACGCAGAGCCATGGAAATAAAATAAAAAATTTCTTTTCTCAAAAATGATTTTTTAGCCCGCAATTTTTTATTTTCCCAAGGGTAACAGGAGAAATTTGACCCCAAAAGTTGTTGTCCAGTTTCTCCTGAGTACGCTGATACCCCATATGTGGGGGTAAACCACTGTTTAGGCACATGCTGGGGCTCAGAAGTGAAGTAGTGACGTTTTGAAATGCAGACTTTGATGGAATGCTCTGCGGGCGTCACGTTGCATTTGCAGAGCCCCTGATGTGGCTAAACAGTAGAAACCCCCCACAAGTGACCCCATTTTGGAAACTAGACCCCCAAAGGAACTTATCTAGATGTGAGGTGAGCACTTTGAACCCCCAAGTGCTTCACAGAAGTTCATAACACAGAGCAGTGAATATAATAAATACGTTTTCTTTCCTCAAAAATAATTTTTTAGCCCAGAATTTTTTATTTTCCCAAGGGTTACAGGAGAAATTGGACCCCAAAAGTTGTTGTCCAGTTTCTCCTGAGTACGCTGATACCCCATGTGTGGGGGTAAACCACTGTTTGGGCGCACGTCGGGGCTCAGAAGGGAAGTAGTGACTTTTGAAATGCAGACTTTGATGGAATGGTCTGCGGACGTCACGTTGCGTTTGCAGAGCCCCTGGTGTGCCTAAACAGTAGAAACCCCCCACAAGTGACCCCATTTTGGAAACTAGACCCCCCAAGGAACTTATCTAGATATGTGCTGAGCACTTTGAACCCCCAAGTGCTTCACAGACGTTTACAACGCAGAGCCGTGAAAATAAAAAATAATTTTTCTTTCCTCAAAAATGATGTTTTAGCAAGCAATTTTTTATTTTCTCAAGGCCAGTAATTGTTGCGCAGTTTGTCCTGAGTATGCTGGTACCCCATATGTGGGGGTAAACCACTGTTTGGGCACACGTCGGGGCTCGGAAGTGAGGGAGCACCATTTGACTTTTTGAATACAAGATTGGCTGGAATCAATGGTGGCGCCATGTTGCGTTTGGAGACCCCCTGATGTGCCTAAACAGTGGAAACCCCTCAATTCTAACTCCAACACACCCCTAAACCTTATCCCAACTGTAGCCGTAACCCTAATCACAACCCTAACCCCAACACACCCCTAACCACAAACCTAATTCCAACCCAACCCTAACCCTAAGGCTATGTGCCAACGTTGCGGATTCGTATGAGATTTTTCAGCACCATTTTTGAAAAATCCGCGGGTAAAAGGCACTGCGTTTTACCTGCGGATTTACCGCGGATTGCCAGTGTTTTTTGTGCGGATTTCACCTGTGGATTCCTATTGAGGAACAGGTGTAAAACGCTGCGGAATCCGCACAAAGAATTGACATGTTGCGGTAAATACAACACAGCGTTTCCGCGCGGTATTTTCCGCACCATGGGCACAGCGGATTTGGTTTTCCATATGTTTACATGGTACTGTAAACCTGATGGAACACTGCTGCGAATCCGCAGCGGCCAATCCGCTGTGAATCCTCAGCCAAATCCGCACCGTGTGCACATAGCCTAATTCTAAAGGTATGTGCACACGCTGCGGAAAACGCTGCGGATCCGCAGCAGTTTCCCATGAGTTTACAGTTCAATGTAAACCTATGGGAAACAAAAATCGCTGTGCACCTGCTGCAGAAAAACAGCACGGAAACGCAGCGGTTTACATTCCGCAGCATGTCGCTTCTTTCTGCGGATTCCACAGCGGTTTTACAACTGCTCCAGTAGAAAATCGCAGTTGTAAAACCGCAGTGAAATGCGCAGAAAAACCGCGGTAAATCCACAGCGGTTTAGCACTGCGGATTTATCAAATCCTCTGCGGAAAAATCCGCAGAGGACCAGAATACGTGTGCACATCCCGAACCCTAACCCTACCCCTACCCCTAACCCTACCCCTAACCCTAACCCTACCCCTAACCCTAACCCTACCCCTAACCCTAGTTCTTACACCAACCTTAGTGAAAAAAAAAATGTATTTATTTTTTTTATTGTCCCTACCTATGGGGGTGACAAAGGGGGGGGGTCATTTACTATTTTTTTTATTTTGATCACTGAGATAGGTTATATCTCAGTGATCAAAATTCACTCTGGAACGAATCTGCACTGCACATGCGCCCGCCATTTTGGAAGATGGCGGCGCCCAGGAAAGAAGACGGACACCGGCAGGCTCGGTAAGTATAAGGGGGGGGGGGAGATCAGGGCACGGGGGGGCGTCGGAGCACGGGGGGGGGGGGTGGGCGTCGGAGCACGGGGTGGGGGGCGTCGGAGCACGGATGAGGATCGGTGTGCGTGCGGGTTGATTGGAGCACGGGGTGGGGGATCGCTGTGCAGGGGGGGATCGGAGCACGGGGGGGATCGCTGTGCGGGGGGGTGATCGGAGTGCGGGGGGGGTTGACTGGAGCACGGGGGGAGTGGACAGGAGGACGGGTGAGCGGAGCACAGGACGGAGGGCTGCACAGATCGGAGGGCTGGGGGGGCGATCGGTGGGGTGGGGTGGGTGCACATATGTGTTTCCAGCCATGGCCGATGATATTGCAGCATCGGCCATGGCTGGATTGTAATATTTCACCAGTTTTTTAGGTGAAATATTACAAATCGCTCTGATTGGCAGTTTCACTTTCAACAGCCAATCAGAGCGATCGTAGCCACGGGGGGGTGAATCCACCCCCCCTGGGCTAAACTACCACTCCCCCTGTCCCTGCAGATCGGGTGAAATGGGAGTTAACCCTTTCACCCGATCTGCAGGGACGCGATCTTTCTGTGACACAGCATATGCGTCACAGGTCGGATTGGCACCGACTTTCATGACGCATACGCTGTGTCACAGGTCGGGAAGGGGTTAAAGATAACAATCCGACCCGCATAAATGGGGTTAACCAGATGCCAGGAGGAAGGGAAGCTGCTGCCATGGATAAATCTGAGCTGTGGGCTGTAGGTTGGGGCTCCGTGGCCCCAGGCTGGTGACTGGAGGGACTCTGCCCAGTGCTGGCATGTGGGTGATTTCTGCTCCGGAGTCTCAGCTTCTCTCCTCCAGGTCACACTGTGCAGTCACAGCAAAATTGGTTGTCTCTGTCCAGGTCCCAGTAGCTGCCACTGCTCCCACCAAGGACATGGCATCACTTAACCCTTCCCCTGCAGCCACCGGCAACAAATCTACATTATTCCTTGATTAAATCAGGTTCCAACCCAATAGAGGAACAGACATTTCCTGCTGCCATTAGGGTCCGGGACGGGGTGACATTGGCTGCCCTGCTACTCTGTAGTGGGGGGTGACAAGTGTAACATGGGGTAACGATGACAGAGAAATGCACAGGATAATAGTGAGCGCGACAGAGGGCAGTGTATGGTATGGAGCAGTCAGGGGGTGGGCTGCAGGATCCCCCCATACTGTACATGACTACTCAGGACAGGGAGGCGTTTAATGAGCTTCTAATGGGTCATTAGGGTTTGTGGAAAGGATTCAGCATCAGGTCCCTCATTAATGCCCGAGCCCCCTGTTACTTTGTAGCACAGATCTGTCGGGGCCGCAAAACCAAACAACGTTGTTTATGTAGAAAAGTCTTTGTTTCATAGAAAAACTCAAAACAGAAAAGCACCTCTCCTGTATATATACACTGCACAGCACCTTTCCTCCTGTATATATACACTGCAGAATCTACAATAGCTGTCACTCATGTAAGAAGTGAAATCTGGCATTGTACTATACATTTCTCTGCCGTATCTGGGCATCATAAATCGGGGTATGTGTTAAAGGGGGGGAAGGGGGAAGGGGGAAGCATGCTGCTTTCTGCTGATTCCCCCCTTCCCATTTATGGAGTCTGGTGACCTGTATGTGGCCTCATCTCTGCTGCAGTACAGTCTGATGATGCTGGGTGATAACCAGGTTACTCTCACTATCTATAAGTGATATATGAGAAAAGGCTCCATCTCTGCGCAGCATGCTTATCATGTATACAGACTTTGAGTACATGTTAGATCCTGGGTCTCCAGGTTATTTTCCTTGCTGCACATATAATCTGTACATGACTTCCAAATCCGTGCTTTATTTCTGGAGATATGGCAGCCTTTAGTCCTATTATGTTGCATGCTGTCCTGCCTGATATATCCACCCCTTTTTCTGTATATACTTATGGCTGCAGGCAGCTTATCACAAGCCTGAGTGGATTACCTCGAGCCTTACTATATATATTTTATCAGGTATCAATAATTATTCGGGGAGTAATTCAGCACATGGCGGTATGGTGAGTGGGCACTAATAACGCAGCATATGGCGGGCAGTGAGTGGGCACTACTAACGCAGTCATGGCGGGCAGTGAGTGGGCACTAATAACTCAGCACATGGCGGGCAGTGAGTGGGCACTAATAACTCAGCACATGGCGGGCAGTGAGTGGGCACTAATAACTCAGCACATGGCGGGCAGTGAGTGGGCACTAATAACTCAGCACATGGCGGGCAGTGAGTGGGCACTAATAACTCAGCACATGGCGGGCAGTGAGTGGGCACTAATAACTCAGCACATGGCGGGCAGTGAGTGGGCACTAATAACTCAGCACATGGCGGGCAGTGAGTGGGCACTAATAACTCAGCACATGGCGGGCAGTGAGCGGGCACTTCTAGTGTGATGCTGCACCTTGCTCTGGAGAACACATCATGGGCCCAGTTTTCAGCCCTGTCTCTCATCTATTGTATGTAGGTAGTGTGACTGACTGGGGACACAGACCTTGCAGTTTTCTGCACATACACTTATGGCTGCAGGCAGCTTATACTACACCTACATATTATATTTTCTTATGATGTATGTGCAGCTGGTGATTAGAGAGCCTGTCTGTAACTGCTGTAGAGGAGCAGGCGGCTTCTTTATTGTTACAGCATATAACAGCATTGCCCATCATCGAATGTATCTGACCTTGTGATGGGACATTTTCCAGGATCAACCTGTAATATACCTTGGTTGTAAACTTACATGGTGTTTTCATCTTCACTTATCCCACATCTTGTGCAGTTGGGGGGGGGGTCCTTGAAGTTGGTTATAAATTGGTCTGGGGGATCCATTGGGATATGGATTCCTCTTTTTGGAATTTAATTTGGTTCTTGGTCTGGTGAATAGTAGAGGGGACTTTCAGCAAGGGTTTGTTGAATCCTCAGGAAGTTCAAGTGAACATTGGAACCCTGTGGTTGTGGTGCTCCCGAGCTAGTGGGGTAACGGCTGGGAGTAATTGTTGGTACATTTTATGTTCACTTTATGCTTGGTAATCTCCAGATCTTATGAGCTTCAAGGACTCCTCCCAGCTAGCTAAGGTTATTTATGCTTTGTTGGGTTATTGTATGTTTGTATTAATAAAGGTGTGTATTTAAAAAAAAAAAAAAAAAAGCACTTATTTGTTTCTTTTTTAGTGGGTCCTTGAAGCTAATTATAATTTGGTCAGTAGGGGTAACCATCTCAGGTATGGACCCTTTGTTTAGGGGGGATGTTCATGATAGTATCACCCCTTGTGTAAAGGAGTAAACATCTCGGGTGTGGCCCCTGGATGGAGGGGTGTAAATCATAGTATGACCCCTTGGAATGGAGGGGTAACCATCTTTGGTATGGCCCCCTGGTGTGGAGGAGTGACCATCACGGTATATCTTCTGGTCTCCAGAAGCATTTATATCTTACAAGACCCTGTTAGGGTAAAGTCCCTGTGGTCATGGCAATTATATTCTACATGCATACAAATTGGGTGTTGGACGAGGTCCTGAATAGTACCTGGACAGGTTATATGCCTGGGGTGTTGGATGAGGTCCTGAATAGTACCTGGACAGGTCATATGCCTGGGGTGTTGGACAAGGTCCTGAATAACACCTGGACAGGTCATATGCCTGGGGTGTTGGACTACGTTTTGAATAGCACCTGGACAGGTTATATGCCTGGGGTATTGGACTGACGTAATGAATAACACCTGGACAGGTCATATGCCTGGGATGTTGGACTGACGTCCTGAATAGCACCTGGACAGGTTATATGCCTGGGGTGTTGGACTGACGTCCTGAATAGCACCTGGACAGGTCATATGCCTGGGGTGTTGGACGAGGTCCTGAATAGTACCTGTGACTTGAGAATGCTGAGGCACAGATTTTTACTGTTTATATTGACCAACTCCTATTTCTTTCAAGGTTGCTGTCTGGACAATGCAGTAATCTGGGGCATTAAACTGAAGAGCAATGTACCTAATATGGGTGCCCTGGAGTCAGTGGGAGTGACTAAGAGAAAAGTAATAAAGTGCATCCCGATGCCCTTGAGCCAGTGGGAGCGGCTAGGGGTGAAGACATCAAGTGCATTAACACGAAGGGCAATGTGCCTATTCCCAATGCCTTTGTCCCAGTTGGAGAAGGTTAATGGTATATGTTATCAAGTGCCTGTAAAGCAATTAACAATGGCGTGGCAAGGTTATTAATAATGTCTTTGTAGACTTTTCTGCTATAGGCTTATTTCATTTACTATGTCCAAATATTGCAGAAATTATTTAAATTATTTAATGATCGGTTATAATGTCGATATTATATTGTGTATGGCTTTTAATTACTCCTTGTTTATAGTATCTTTCTCTTTATATACACTCATCACTTTTTGGGTAGTAATAGTAAGTGGGTTTAAGAATTGGTTACTGCACAGCCCAGCTACTGTATGTAATGGTGGTTTCTTGAACTGAAATCGGTGAATTAGTGAGTTATTAGAGCTGGCTACAATACATGCAGTATAATAGTTTTTGAGGCATCACAGATGTCATTATACAGGTAGTCAGACTGTGGCTACCCCTTTGTTATGGTTTAGTTTCTGCATTCCCTATTATAGGATCCACATTGCAGGATGTTTAGCGGCTGGTATTTTGCTGTAGTTACCATATTATCGATCATAATTTGGTAGTGTTGCATTGTTAAAATTAATCTGTTGTAGTCCTGGAATTTTTTTCCTTATATGCACAGTCTTTCCATAGCATGCAGATCTGGTTGATGACTTTATTAGGCATGGGTGATGGGGGTCGAGTCCATTCAAGGTGTCAAATGGCCTCGCTGGTGGCGGTTTAGGAGTCAGGTGGAAGTTGCAGACAAGTTAAGGTGGACTCATTTTAACTAATAGAGGATGTAAAACCTCATGGTGGTGAGCAGGCTCGGCTTTGGTGGCCAGCCTCAAGGACGTTGTAATGGTAACATCAATCAGGGGCAGGCACAGTGGTTAAGCACAGGAGTGAGGATAATAGGGTCATTGGTGCCCTGAAAGTTTACTGGCTCTGCTTGAATGGCAAGCCAGTGCATGCCGCCCCTTTATGGCTGTCTGTCCTGGTGCTGTATGTCAGACAGCTGGGGATATCGCAGTACTTGTGAATCCCAATGTACTAGCACTCCACCTGACTCCTACTGTGATTATTTAATCCTGTGATTTGAATAAAAGCTGTGGCCAGTTTGACAACCAAAATAACGTGTTTTGTGTATTTATTTTAGTACCTAGGTTTACAGTAGTTATGGTGGTTTTAAGAAGGAGTGGGGTCCATCCCATATCCAAAAGTCAAGAAACCACCGGAGACTAGACGGAGGTGGACATGACTTGGGGATGGGTGGACTGAGAACTCCTGCAGCCTTTGTTTGTATTGCAGTGTAGATTTTAAACAAGAGTGTTGTTGCTTTAAGAGGAAGGAGTTTAGATGTTTGTGCCTGGTGTATTACTGTGAGGAGGGTGGGGCTTATATAGAAGAGGCAACTCTGGCTCTCCCTCTTTCTCTCACACGATGGACAGGAGGAAACATTACCCGCCCTCCCGCCCTGTTTATAATCTCTGTCCTTAAACTTTTTAATTATTGCTTGTATAATGATAAATGCTTTATTGTATTTTTTTTTATTTGTCATTGTATATCTTGTACCAGGTTCAATTGTATATTGGCTACAAAGAGTTATTATTTGCGGTAACCTTCTAAGCCCAAGGGAAGGGCAATCCTTCAGCCATGGTTCCCTGGAGGTTTCCTCCACAGGGGGTTTTTCCTCTCCTGAGCGCTGTAGGATGACTCTTTGTGAGTCGGGGGTTTGCCGAGTTTAGTTCCATTAATGCTTTTGCAGGGACTCCTAGTTTTTAAGTTTGCAAAAATGATTTAATTATTTAAAAAAAAAAAAAAAAGTGTCAAATGAGACTTGGAATTTATAACCCGTCACGGCTTTGCGGTTTAGGAGTCAGGTGGAAGTTGCAGACAAGTTAAGGTGGACTCATTTTAACTAATAGAGGATGTAAAACCTCATGGTGGTGAGCAGGCTCGGCTTTGGTGGCCAGCCTCAAGGACGTTGTAATGGTAACATCAATCAGGGGCGGGCACAGTGGTTAAGCACAGGAGTGAGGATAATAGGGTCATTGGTGCCCTGAAAGTTTACTGGCTCTGCTTGAATGGCAAGCCAGTGCGTGCCGCCCCTTTATGGCTGTCTGTCCTGGTGCTGTATGTCAGACAGCTGGGGATATCGCAGTACTTGTGAATCCCAATGTACTAGCACTCCACCTGACTCCTACTGTGATTATTTAATCCTGTGATTTGAATAAAAGCTGTGGCCAGTTTGACAACCAAAATAACGTGTTTTGTGTATTTATTTTAGTACCTAGGTTTACAGTAGTTATGGTGGTTTTAAGAAGGAGTGGGGTCCATCCCATATCCAAAAGTCATGTAAAATACTGACCAAATACTGCTAGTGTGATGGCAGCCTAAGAGGAAGCTATACAGGGACTTATAAAGAATGGGGGGCAGAAGAGGGACTTATAATGGATTGTGGGATGGGGAGGATGGTATATTGAGACATATAATGAAATAGGGGTGGGAGATGACACTATACAGGAACATATAATGAATAGGGGGAAAGAGGACACTACAAAGATAATGAATTGAGGGTGGGGAGGATTTTATATAGGGACTTATAATGAATTGGGGGTAGTTGGGAGCACTATAAAATTACTGAGGGATGGGAGATAACACTGTACAGGGGCTTATAATGAATTAAGAGGTGGAAGATAATGCTATTCAGGGACTTATAAAGAATTGGGGGATAGCTGATTACACTATACAGTGACCTAGAATCAATTGGGGGAGTAGGCGATAGCGTTGCACAGGGACTTAAAATAAATTGATGGGTGAGAGATAACACTAGACAGGGATATATAATGGATTTGGGGTAGGAAACAACAGTATATTGGGCCTTTAAATTAATTGGGGAGGTGAGATAGAGGCCACAGGAGAAGCACTTAGAATTACATGAGGGAGAGAGTCACAGTGACTGCAGCGCCCCAGAGATCTGGTCGTTGTAGTATGACGCTCTGCCACTAAGGGGAGTGATGGTACGTCCGATGGCACTGAAGGAATTCTCCTGACCAGGTATCACCAGAACACATTACACTTCACACTCCGGCCACTAGGGGGAGCAAAAGGCTTTATTTATTGGGCCCCTCCTCACACTGGTAAAACTAGGGGTTGGATAGAAAGTTATTCAGAAGCTGACTGGGTTGGATTCAGGCAACATCCCGTGGCAGGGGGTGTTGCAGGGAGAAGACACAGGGGGGTCCCTGTCAGGCGTGGGAACCTGGCAGGCGCCTAGCGAACAGAACAGAACGTAATGGAACTGCGCTTGCACTACCTTGCGGCGGTATCCTAAGAAAGAGACACGAAGCGAAGGATATTGTGGAACAGTGTAAATGAGTCGTGCCGTGAGACCGAGGCAACATCCTACTGAGGCGCGTAGCCGGTGGCCGGAACACCGCGGGAGTAACTGACTTCAGGCTTTACTCCGAACTCCGCAGGACAGTTAATTATAGGTTGGCTGTCTCACCTAAACACCTACGAAGACATAGGGGGCAACTGTGGGAGAGGGGCGTCTCTAGTGTTCCGGAAGAACTCCAGGCCTTCCCGTCATACGGGTGGCGTCCTAGCCATAACATATCTGGGGGACGTTAGAAACTAGTAACATCTGGAACCAAAGAACGAAAGAGCTGTAGAGAATGAACGAACGAGAACAGCAGTTGTGAGGACTATTCCGAATGCTCAGCAGGGTAGGACTACAACACAAACAGGCGCTATTGGTAGGCAACGATTTCCATCTGCGAAGGAGACTCTGGAAGTGCCCATCGGACCGGCCGGTCTCTGATAGCCCTGTTAAATGTGCTCTGGATTGTGGATCCTGAAGTCTACAGTAAAGAGGTAAAAAGACTGCAACCTTGTGTCCTTGTTATTGCCTGCACCTCACACCATCACCATCTACTTTACTGGGAAGCCCTTGGGACATACTTCACCTGTGGGAAGGTGTACCATCCAGCTGCCATTCCATCACCCCAGCGGACCTCACAGCAGCGTCGGTCACCCTGACCGAACACCACAGGTGGCGTCACGAATCCCTGACAGACTGCACCACCTTTATTGGACGCCCCTTAGCAGGGTCGCGGACCGGGTCTAGCCACCGTGACAGCCTCAGAACCAAAGCAGATAGGCCTGGTACTGAGAACGCGTGGCCCTGTGTCTGGGGGTGCTCCAACCTGGCGTCACGAACAGGATCCTACTTAAGCCTGAGAAGCAGGTCATGTGTGCCTTGGAACTGTGATTGAAACGTGTTGGACTGTGATTTATTGCAAGGACTGTGTATTGCTATCTGCCGCAAGATTCCCGCCAAAACTGCCGCCATTGTAGCGCCACAAGGAGGGCAAGAGAAGAAGAAGGGCGTGGAAGTGGGCGTGAGTGAGTTGGAGAGCGCGAAAGATAATGGCCGCCCAGTCTAAGCATTGCTGTATCCTGAAGGCATGTCCGTCAGCGGCGGAGATCCGCTTTCTCATCCTCTTTGTAGGGTGGAGACAATGGAGACGGGACCGCCCTCAAAAAAGAGCCCGGGAAGAAGATCCAGAGGAGGAGACAAAGATGGCGGCGTCCCTGCCATCGCATGGCGACGACCCGGCCAGGCATAGACCCGCATTCCCTGCAGTGGTCTCAGAGTCACCACCGCTGCAGAGGTTTCTCGTCGCGAAGCAGCCTGAGGGAAAACCTGGCGGATGGATGCCCGACTGCGGAGTGGCCGCAGCTGAGGCCCGGTATCTGGCGCGCTGCCTGAGGGCCCAAGCTTGTGTGAGTTCCCGATTGGGACACCCGGCAGAAGTTCGCCTGTTGCCCATGTCTCCTCCTATACCCGTTCCAGCCACGGCGGACCCCCGAACCCGGCCAGGGGATCGTGTACCGCAGGGGTCGGATCTGAAGATCTTGACGTGATGGAGCACCAGCGACGCCTGGTGGCGGCTCGGAGGAAGTAGCCTCAGCCCGTGACCGTAGTCAACCTCATGGAGGAAGTGAAGGTCTCGCCGTCGCACTGGGGAGTGGTGGTCCTTTTCGATCCCAGGGAGGAAAGAGGAGCTATCCAGGAGATCGGAGAGCCCGTGCGAGTCCATTTCAACCGGAGCGAGGTGGAGCCGTGTTATGGGACGGTCGAGGACCGCGACCTGAGACCTGGAGATGCGGTAACCTACACCCGCTGGTCGAGGGGGACCGGCTGGACAGCCAGGGGTGTTCAGCGTTGCGCAGTCCTGCAGGTCGCAGCTGGGACTCCGGAGGATGAGGTTCCCGCTGCGGAACGCCGGGCTGACCTGGCCCCGCGTGCTACTGTGGATCCCACCCGTGAACAACGGAGAGGAGTGGTCTGCAAGGTAAGACCACAACCATCATCGCAGCAATAAACCTCGAAGACCTGAAAGATGTAAATAGTTAACTGTTTCCTGCTGCTTTAAACCCGACCAGGGTTATTTCTTAAAGGGGTCCCTTTGTTTACCCGGGATCCCTATTGTTTATAGTTCTTTTTCTATTTTTGCACAAGTTCACCATTGTTTAACAGACTGCCGGATCATGGACGGTGAATGATTCAAAACTGTTTGTGTATATAGTTTGCACCTTCTTAAAGGTGCTCCCTACTGGTTTTACAAGCGAAAGAAGACTTTGCGAAGATAATGCTTCTGGACATGACGCAGAAGATCTTGCTTTCAGTGGACTTGCAGACAGAGAGAGAATCTGCACTACCTCCTAGAGACTTGGTTCCCTCTTAAAGGGAATGTTTACATGATTGCTTTGATAAAAGTTGAAACGTTAATAATGTTAAAATTTAGAAAGTTTGATAATGTTGAAAGGGACTGAGGACAGGAAAGCTTGAAAGTGAACCCGTAGGGGTTAGAGAGAGAGTCCTCCTGAGAACTGTAGAAAGATGGTCGGTACAATGACAGTAGGCCCAGCCAAGGAGCTAGGCGGTCCTGCATTGGGGAAGTTAGAACGGAAAGGAATGTTGAGTTATTGATATAGTATTTTATAGTAGGCCTTTAGTGGGTTCAGCTTATACGCCCTTAAAGGAAAAAAAAAAAAAAAGTTAAATTATTGTTCAAAGTTTGCACTTGGTAGAATACCCGGCTGGGTACTGAGGGTTATTTATAGTCAAATCTGTTATTTAAAAATATTTAATTTTGTTTGTAACGTTCAAGTGTCCTTACCTCCCATAAAGGGAAGCATTGTTCTATTTACTTGTTTTAGCATTTCAAAAATTTTGTATGTCTTTTTCTGCTATGTATTGTTGTTCTTCTTCCCAGTCCAGGAGTACTGGATTTAACCGGGGGGGAGTGCAGCGCCCCAGAGATCTGGTCGTTGCAGTATGACGCTCTGCCACTAAGGGGAGTGATGGTACGTCCGATGGCACTGAAGGAATTCTCCTGACCAGGTATCACCAGAACACATTACACTTCACACTCCGGCCACTAGGGGGAGCAAAAGGCTTTATTTATTGGGCCCCTCCTCACACTGGTAAAACTAGGGGTTGGATAGAAAGTTAGTCAGAAGCTGACTGGGTTGGATTCAGGCAACATCCCGTGGCAGGGGGTGTTGCAGGGAGAAGACACAGGGGGTCCCTGTCAGGCGTGGGAACCTGGCAGGCGCCTAGTGAACAGAACAGAACGGAACGGAACCGCGCCTGCACTACCTTGCGGCGGTATCCTAAGAAAGAGACACGAAGCGAAGGATATTGTGGAACAGTGTAAACGAGATCAAGCACAAAGGAGAGCCAGTAGGAGTCATGCCGTGAGACCAAGGCAACATCCTACTGAGGCGCGTAGCCGGTGGCCGGAACACCGCGGGAGTAACTGACTTCAGGCCTTACTCTGAACTCCGCAGGACAGTTAATTATAGGTTGGCTGTCTCACCTAAACACCTACGAAGACATAGGGGGCAACTGTGGGAGAGGGGCGTCTCTAGTGTCCCGGAAGAACTCCAGGCCTTCCCGTCATACGGGTGGCATCCTAGCCATAACATATCTGGGGGACGTTAGAAACTAGTAACATCTGGAACCAAAGAACGAGAGAGCTGTAGAGAACGAACGAACGAGAACAGCAGTTGTGAGGACTATTCCGAATGCTCAGCAGGGTAGGACTACAACATAAACAGGCGCTATTGGTAGTCAACGATTTCCATCTGCGAAGGAGACTCTGGAAGTGCCCATCGGACCGGCAGGTCTCTGATAGCCCTGTTAAACGTGCTCTGGATTGTGGATCCTGAAGTCTACAGTAAAGAGGTAAAGAGACTGCAACCTTGTGTCCTCGTTATTGCCTGCACCTCACACCATCACCATCTACTTCACCTGTGGGAAGGTATACCATCCAGCTGCCATTCCATCACCCCAGCGGACCCCACAGCAGCGTCGGTCACCCTGACCGAACACCACAGGTGGCGTCACGAATCCCTGACAGACTGCACCACCTTTATTGGACGCCCCTTAGCAGGGTCGCGGACCGGGTCTAGCCACCGTGACAGCCTCAGAACCGAAGCAGAGAGGCCCGGTACTGAGAATGCGTGGCCCTGTGTCTGGGGGCGCTCCATGACTAATTCATATTTATTGGGCAGTGGAAATTATAACTAATGGTGGCACAGTGCTAGCTTTTCAATTTATATTTTGAATGGTGCATGGCTAATTGTATATTAATGGTACTCTACATATTTGTATTTAGGGGCACAGTGTTTTTTTTTCTATTTAGTAGGTTAATGTATATATTCAGGATATTCAAATTTGTTATTTTCATGGCCATGGTGATCAGTGTGACAAGATAAGTCATGGTTGGAAATTGTAAATATGAAGGTCTGACCAGATGGAGAAGAAACTCTAATTAGATGAGAGCTCTGGTCAGTCACTGGATATATCTGGATGGATGTATTCTGTATAAATTGTAGAAAGATTATGGGAGTAATACTATCATTTGTAAAACAACTTCCCTTAGTCTACAGTCACACATTCATGTGAAATGTCTGTGTGATGACCAAGATTTTTAGCAGATGGCACATAAACCCTTAGAGTTTCATATATTCATTCACACATCTGTGAAAAACACGGATCCAAAAAAGGGATCTGTGACTCTGAGAGCATGTCCTTTTCTGATGCAATTTGGAGGATCAGAATATGGGTATGTGTGCTGACTGAGAAAAATCAGGTAACACACTGACACTTCACACGGATGTGTAAATGCAGCCATATTATGTATAGTGCCATCACTTAGTATATAGTATCCTCACTTATGTGTCCCTTAGTATATAGTGTAGTCTCTTGCTATGTAAAGCAGCATCCCATAGTTTACAGTGTACTTTATTGTTATTTATGTATAGCGCCGTCTCTTATTACATAGTTTCCCCTCTTAAAATGTATAGCACTGTCTTGTATTACATAGCATCCTCTCGCTATGTAAAGCAACATCCTTTATTACATAGCATCCTCTTTTATGTATGATGCCATCATTTATTACACAGTGTCCTTTCTTGTTATTTATAGTGCTGTCCCATTTTTACATAGTATCATCGGTGTTATGTATGGCACTGTCCATCCCTTACATAGCATATTCTCTTGTTATTTTTGTTATTCATAGCGAACTTCTTTATTACACAAAGTCCTCTCTTATCGGATATAAAATAAAATGAATACTGATGGAGCAGCATCTGTAGCTTTGTCCCCATCAAAGGAGAGGGGTCCAGGCACACTTCTTGCAACAAACTATCAGTGTCCACTACCACAGAGATCATACATAGGTAATGCATGAGCTTGCTTTCCTGTACAGCGCTAGAAAGGAATATATCAAAGTATACCAGCCTGCCAAATACCAAAACTCCACCACTTGTTTGGCATCTGTCAGTTATGAGTGCATGGTATATACTGTATCTCAGGAGGATATATATGCAACACCCCAGGTAACCGGTTGTTGCAGTTATGTTGCCTTCCTTTCCAGGAGGGTGATGTCATGCTTGGAGGCAAGGGAGATTCTCTCTATCAGGTAAGGCACTCACATTCAACACATCTGAATCTAGGCCAGGAGGGGGAGCTCAGGAGTCGGATTCAGGGGAGCTTCCTTAGACTTTATGCATCCTGGTCTGGAGGAGGAGCCAGTCAGTCTTAGTGAGTCTGGGAGAGGAGAGTAGAAGGACGTCTGGAGCAGACGTAGGGGCCAAGCAGCCACGAGGGAGCTGCTACCCCTGGAAAGAGGGAGAATCTGAAGGAGAGTTGAATAGTGGAGGAGCTTAGAGGAAAGAAGCACAGAGAAGGAAGAGGCTCAGGAGGGGAACAGCGGAAGGACACCCTAGGAGGCAGAGCGCAGAAGCCAGGTACCGGGAGCCCGAGGTCGTGTTGTTCTCCAGGACGCGCGACAGAACCGGAGGGCAAAGGACTGTATGTCAATTGCCTGCATCAAGTCTGAGGTGAAGCAGTGACCATAGACCCGGGTCATGATAGAGACCCTATAAACAGGCTTGAACTGCCTATCATACAGACATCTGTCTTAGGACAGGAGAGAGGGGACTTGCACTGAGCATCAAGCGGCAGGGACCTAATCAACTAAACAGCGCTAGTAGGAAAAGCTTACGGACCTCACCTGGGAGAGGGATCTCCTATTGCCTCCAAGCCGGCCGGGCCACAGCTACCCTGCACTTGGTACCCTGGACTGAGGACTACTACTACCATCAGTAAACCAGGTAAAAACTGCAAACCTGTGTCCTCGTTCTTTACCATACCATCCACCACACCATCGGTGCCGTACACTTGGGAAGCCCTGGGGACCCCGCTTCACCTGTGGGAAGCGTCACCATCTTGCTGCATACCATCACCCCAGAGGACCCCTTTATGCAGCATCGGTTCTCACTGACCGAACACCACAGGCAGCGTCACGAACAATAGACTTTATTCACCAATCCTCTTAAAGATCTTTTCCTTTAATTGGGCGCCCAGGGCCATGGACCGAGTCGCAGCCACCGTGACATCCTCTTTAAGACCGGACCTGATACCAAGTACCCCGCTGCCCTGGCAGGGCGTTCTATATATATCAAATACAATATTCTTTTAAACAAAACCTCTATTTGAAAAGAAAATGTAAATTGCTCATATGGTATCCTCTAAACTGCTAAAGCCGCTAACTGCAAAGCTATACAATAAAGAAGCAGCTGTAAGCAGTTTAGATATCTTAGTAGCCCACTTAGAAATTATGCTTTATACTAATGAAGATAAAATAACATTACACATACTAGGTCAGAATCTCAATGTTTAATTTCTAATTGAATTACATAAAAGGTTATGAAATTATCACCTTATTCCAAGAATATTTGTTGTTCCTCAGGGTGCTGCCATCAGGATTAATCTATCATAAAGGCAAATAGAAAAATGCTAAATCATTAATCTCAGAAAGAAAAATTACCAATAGTCCAATATCTACAATGATTTACTAGACGCACCAGGAAAGGACCATGCTCAGTTAATAAACCAGCGATGCTGCTGCAACCAGGACCTCCATTGAGCCACAAGACCAAAGGACAAGAGCTTGGATCAGTCTGACACTCCACAAACCTGCAGAGAAAACGACGGTGATCACATATGGAGAACAGGGCTGGATGGGTATTAGTCACCAATATCTTACCAATAATGTAAGTGTTTTCCATCTGATGCCTTCAAGTATCCAGAAAATTGTTGAAATGAAGCTTGGTTAGTTAGACCAGGGAGATCTTTGATTTGATCTGCCTCAGGAGCAGCGTATGTTGGAGGTACCCCCAGAAACAGTGCACTAAGCAATAGTGGTATCATCTATAACACATAGTAAAATAAATTAAATCACAACCAAGTTACATCTTCATACAGACTCAAACATTACTCGGAAAGTCAACTTTACAAAGCAACTTTTGGCCAATAAGCCAGGAATACACATAACTATGTTATATATTTGTTGGCAGATCCCATCAATTTTGGTTGGACCAGCAGACAATCCCATACCTGTAGGCACTCTTGAGTGGTCCATACACAGGACAAAAGTCAGTTGACAATCTCATGTGTATGAAGGTCTGCCAAGTGGCCCTCGTCATACTCAATATGGTTTTGAAGCTCCAATTGGTAGGAGACGCAGAGCAAATTGATATAAACTTTTGTAGGAAAAGATTTAGTATAACATTTTATTAGCTCTTTATATGCCTAGGAGTTGAGTGGGATCCTATTTAGTGATTAGCAGCATCCCCCATATAGACATAGCTGTGACTCAATGAATAGGACCACCCGCTGGACTCCTAAGCATAAAAATAGTAGGGATTCATACATATATAACAAACAAATTATACTAGATCATTTTCCACAAATCTGTATGTTAATCTGCTCAGCTCTCCCTGTTCCATATCTTCTGGCCCACAGATAAGACTGCATATACAATATAACAGCAGGTGACAGGCGGAAAGATGAGTAAGGCATGTTGAATGATCCGTTGTTCCCTTCTCCCCACTGAAATGTTGGAGTCAATAGCTGCCATATGTGTCTGACAAAATGTCTATAATCCTCACCATGTCGGTCTTGGTCTCAGCACACTATGACTTGGGCACTTAAGAAATAAGTCTTTATAGGCAACCGCACATGACAACCCCCGTTATCAGTCTTGTGCAGAGAAACCACAAAGGACCGTAATATCTATAACTGGAATCATTCTAAACTTATCAACACATCAGAAAATTGGCTACAGTCCCTATAAAGAAATAAAGCAAAGTAAGTCTATGGAATAAATGCTGATTTGTTACATACAGAGTGATTATATCAGGTCATATGATGGGAATCCATGTTATCTCAGCAGAAACACGTTAAACCAACGGATAAACTATGATAACCTTCATATATGATAAGTACAGAACAATCTAACAAGTATGACAACTCGGGGGCCAATAAGCTCATGGGATCCCCATTATCGACTAAGCCAGAGATCACAACACCTTTCACTCCAACAATGTGGATAAGTTGAAAGCTGTCTTGATTCAGCTTTAACTTCAAAATATGATATGTCCCTGAATAATAAACCCTGGGTCTAGTGCCTTGTGCAGGCGTGTACTAAGAAGGACAGAGAATGAACTTCAATCCAATATTGCGGCCAGCATGCAGCCAGCGGGTAAGGAAAGGGTGACTCAAACACCCGAAAACTCCGCCCATATGACCCAAAACCAGTCCCGCCAAATTCAGGTGACAGGTTCCCTTTAACCCTGACCTGAGATTCCTGTTGCTTGATCCATGGGCAGCATGAATCAGATATTGGCAGCGTTTTAGAAGCTGTGAAAGTTCTACTGAATAATCGTTTTGTTTCAAAGAACGCTATGGCCCCATTAAATGGTTTTCGCCAGTCTGACTGAAGCGGTGTTTTAGAGTAGGATGCTCTGATTTCATTAAGGGGCAAACACCATTCAATGACTTCAGCATATCTCAGTGGAGTGCGCCTCGTCAAAAATGCTACTGCAATCAGGAACTGGAGTAACATTTCTGGGGTAAAAAATGTTCCAATATTGATCAATTTGATGATCTAGCTTTGGCACGGCCTTTCCTCTGAAGCTCTATCCATTTTGGTTAAGCTGCATGAAAATACCAAAAGTCTCAACATTTTTGCACAATTCAATTTTGTGACTTTTTAAAGTGTTTTACGACAGATACATTTGATAAACTTTGATAAATCGGAGCTTCATTTTGTAAAGTTGGCCATGTTTCAGGGATGATTAGCCCAAGAGGCATGTCCCTGGCCACTTCTCGCTGACTTTGCTTCCTACACTGGCAGGTCTCTCCTTATACAATAACACATGGAGAGTCCTGCCAGTCTCAGGGAACAGGGCGGGGAGAAGCTTCCAGGAGATCTGCCTCTTGGACTAGTCATCCCAGACACATATGCCTCAGCCGGCTTATAAAAGTATGTTTTCTCTGAAACGTCAGAGTATCTGACAGTAAAACATACATAGCTGCAGTTATCTAGCCATGGTTCAGGCAGCATGAGTCTAATATTGGGTTTTCTTTTTATTATTATTTGGCCAGCCAATATATGGATGGGTGGGGTGAGAGCCCTCCTTACCTATCCCAACGAAAGCAGCCAGGTCTTATTCCCAGTTTTAAACCAAAGCCAAAGAAATGTATCTTTCTCGGCTGCATACATTTGCTGGTTGCCTAAAATACTGCACTTCAGTGGCATAAACATGCCAGCCCACAGCTGTACTGCCACAAAAGTAAGACACGAAGGGAATACAAAGTTCACTATAAAGGCAGTGACCCAATGGAGTTCTGATCTTTTAGAAAATAATCTTAAAATATACCTACATTTTTGATGGCTTGTCACCGTTGTTGGAAACCAGGCAAGTTTCTGGTGTGGAGAAGCCGGAGTCTCATCTCTGCCAGACATTGGTATTCCTTATGAAGGAAGTGAGTCCAGCTTCAATCCATAAAATCAAATTCTTTATTTCATGATTAAAATATATATGGCAACACTAAAATATGCATAGGCATAGGCATGTTTGGTGTTACGGTGTGCAAGGAGGTGAAACCGGAAGCGTTTCAGAAGACTGCTGCATTCATAAACTCTGATGGTGCACAGTTATTAGACAAATGAGGATTTTGACCACATCATTATTTTTATGCAGAATTTCCAAAACTGAGCTGTATAAACTTGAATGCTTATTGGGTAAAGTGGATCAGGTGATATGTATTTGTGTATTAAGGATGGGTGCAACCTAAGAATATCACCACCCTTGATGAAGGTGCGCAGAATTGTTAGGCAGCTTCTTTTCTTCAGTCAAAATTGGTTAAAATATAGATTTAACTGAGTCTGAACAGTCAAAAATTGTTAAAACTCTTACAGAGGGATGCAGCACTCTTAATATTGCTAAGATATAGGGGCGTGATTACAGAACTAATGGTGTAACGACCGCAGACCCACCACCAACACCAGAAGGAACTTCCACTGGATGCGTGTCCTAGAACGCAAATCCAATTGAAGTATATTGCAGTGCACAGACACATCAGGTCTGAGCGCCACATACATGCTGCCAGCCAATCAAAGGCCAGCAGCTGACATCAGCGTGCATGTGACGATGTGATTGGAAGTGACGTCCTATGCTCCCGTGGAACGTCGAAGTCAGCTATCGGCTTCACAAAAGGATACGTGGCAGGAGAGCAAAGGAAAGGTAAGTATTTAATTATTTAAAGAAAAAAAATCAGTAGCCATACTAGTACATGAATGACTATGGGAGTGCATTATACTTTATGGGTGACTATGGGGGCAGATTATACTTTGTGGAGGACTATGGGGTGCATTAAACTTTATGGAGGACTATGGTGTGCATTATACTTAATGGAGGACTATGGGATGCATTATACTTTATAGAGGACTATGAGGTGCATTATACTTTATGGAGGACTATGGGGGGTGCATTATACTTTATGGATGACTATGAGGTGCATTATACTTTCTGAATGACTATTGGAGTGTAGTATACTTTATGGATGACTATGGGGGTGTGTTATACTTTATGGATGACTATCGGCTGTGCAGCTTTGTATGGGAGCTGAGTCTCCTGAACCTATGCAGGGCAATCGTGTTAAGCTGGCTGAGTAACGGCAAGAGCACCGTCATGCCAAGGGGTTGTACTACTACTGTGGTAGCATGGAGCATCTCATCTGCTTTTGTCCCGAGAAGTCCTGTCCGGACTGAATTGAAATGTTCCCTAATCCTAATAAACAAAGGTCGAATGGTCTTGCCGATATAAAAGAAGCCACAAGGGCAAAAAATAATGTAAACAATATATGTGGACCTGCATGTTATAAAATCGCGTACTACGTGTTGAATAGGACCAATTTTAATACTATTGCCCGTAAGATGATATGCGCAGAAATTGCACTGTCCACACTTAAAGTTACCTTTTGGCATATTACCACCCAACCAATTCTCCCTTCTAGATGCAAGTTTATTCCGTACTAGCAGGTCTCTCACGTTTTTACTGCGGCGACAAGGTAACAGGGGTCCTCTTTCCACCATCTCTTTCAAATCACGATCTTGTCCCAAAATCTGCCAGTTTTTTCTGACCGCAGACCTAATGGCAGAATCCATGGGTCCAAACTTAAAACAAAAAACAAATTTATTTTCTTCTTTTTTATTTTTCCTGACCGAGGTATCATTAAGGTTCGTGTCTATAACTCTACTGAGAAAAGAAATTTGTTTTTTGTTTTAGGTTCTAACATAGGATTCTGAACCACTAAATCTTGAATGTTCTGTACACTTATGGTGAGATTATCCATCAAAGAGGACAGACCTTGAATGTCCATGTCTACACCTGTGTTCTGAACCACCCTGATGTAAAGGGGAAAAGAAAGACAAAACACAGTGCAAAGAAAAAAAAAATGGTCTCAGAACTTCTCTTTTCCCCCTATTGAGAAGCATTAGTACTTTGGGCCTCCAGTACTGTTATGATGTGAGTGGGGCTGCGGCTTCTGAGTTTCCTTCCTCAGGTGACGAGTTAAGTCATTAGGTGCTGCTCTATTTAACTCCACCTAGTTCTTTGTTCCTGGACTCCAGTCAATGTTCCAGTATTGGTCTTGCTCTCTCCTGGATCGTTCTTGTGGCCTGTCTGCCCTGCATAAGCTAAGTTCTGCTTGTGTTACTTTTTGTTTGCTATTTTTTCTGTCCATCTTGCTATATTGGTTTGTCTTGCTTGCTGGAAGCTCTGGGACGCAGAGGAAGCACCTCCGTACCGTTAGTCGGTGCGGAGGGTCTTTTTGCGCCCTCTGCGTGGTTGTTTGTAGGTTTTTGTGCTGACTGCAAAGCTATCTTTCCTATCCTCGGTCTATTCAGTAAGTCGGGCCTCACTTTGCTAAAATCTATTTCATCTCTGTGTTTGTATTTTCATCTTTACTCACAGTCATTATATGTGGGGGACTGCCTTTTTCTTTGGGGAATTTCTCTGAGGCAAGGTAGGCTTATTTTTCTATCTTCAGGGCTAGCTAGTTTCTCAGGCTGTGCCCGGTCTGGTCAGGAGCGCTCCACGGCTACCTCTAGTGTGGTGTGATAGGATTAGGGATTGCGGTCAGCAGAGTTCCCACGTCTCAGAGCTCGTCCTATGTGATTAGTAACTATCAGGTCATTTTCTGTGCTCGTAACCACCAGGTCCATTGTGGTTCTGAATCACCAGTTCATAACAGGGGAGGAAGCAAAAGACAATTTGGACATTACAGCAGGAGATTGCAGAGGATACATTTTGTGAGGAAAAATGTTTAAAAACAGTTAGTGAAATGTTTTACCTGACAAAATGAATCCTCGGTGATCCCCTGCTGTAATGTCAGTATTGTCTTTTGCTTCCTCCTCTGCCAAGGAGATGTGGTATGCTCCGTACACAGTCAGACACAATTTTTAAAATGAACTTTCATACGTAGGAAAACCCCTTTAATGTGACCGGCTTCCTCTGCCTGTAGACATGTGCGCATCTGCCGCCGGGATCAGCTGAATGATTCACTGAACTGCCATCTTTGTGCAGACAGATAGCGGGGGTCACATTAAAACTGTGCATGCACTCCTCCTGTACAAAGATGGCGGCGGTCAGTGAATCATTTGGCTGATCCCGTCGGCGGCGTTTGTGACGGTGTTCCGCTGGTGGTACCGCGCAAGAAGCTGTGTACGGCGTATACAGTGTGTATGTGTGGTGCGTACGGCATATACATTGTGTGTGTGCGTGTGGTGCGTATAGCATATACAGCGTGTTTGTGTGTGGTGCGTATGGCGTATACAGTGTGTGTGTGTGCGGTGTGAGTGTTCCGCTGGTGGTAACGCGCAAGAGGCTGCTTACGGCATATACAGAGTGTGTGTGTGGTGCGTACGGCGAATACAGTGTGTGTGTGTGTGTGGTGCGACGGTGTTCCGCTGGTAGTACCGCGCAAGAGGCTGCGTATAGCCTATACAGTGGGTGTGTGTGTGTGTGTGTGGTGCGACGGTGTTCCACTGGTGGTACCGCTCAAGAGGCTGGTAACACCAGCAGTTTCCATATTGAGACACCCATCACTTGGGTGTCCCAATATAGCGGTTGGTGAACTTCTGCCGCTTGGAATTCTGGGATCCAGACACATTTGGACGGAAAAGGATGTGAAGACATTACAAGGTAAGTATATATTAAGATTAGCTGCTTGGACCTTCTCGGGTTGAAGATCAACTTCCAATCCTATTGCTCTTCAAGCAGTGGAGAGACAGGTCTGCATCTTTCAAGAAAGCCATTACTTTTTTTATGCAGGACAATGCTCCATTGCATGCATTAATTCTCCACTGCATGGCTGCCTTTAAAGGCCTCTCTGACCTTTCCCGACACCTGCGCACTGCAGTATTTTGCTCTGCCCTCAACAGGGCAGATCAGTACACCTGCGCAGGAGCGCGGCAGGAAGCAAGCAGGATGACGACATCGCATGAAGATGGGAGGCGCCGGACCCGGACCTACGACACCCATCGGAACGGACCGCCCCAGGATGAGTATAATAAAACTTGTTTTTCTTCTCTTTCACGTTGGACCGGGGGCTTTTCTACAGCATTATACAATGCTGTTGATAAGCCCCGAAAGGCAGTGGCCGCATCTTATAGCGGCAAAACGATGTGACAGGTTCCCTATAAAGATGATAGAATAATATGAACCCTTCTGCACCTGAACTAAACCCTATTGAGAACTGGTGGGCTCTTCTTAAACTGAAGATTTATGGTGAAGGTTAAGCACGGTACATCTCTTTGAACAGTGTATGGGAGGCAATGGATGGTGCTGCCGAAAAAGTTGATCTTGAACAGATTAAGAAACTGACATACTGCATGGATGGAAGCCTTATGACTATTGTTGAAAAATGGGGGGTTATACTGGTCAATGATATTATTTTTGAAATGTCAGAAATGTATTTCTGTACTTTTTGAGTTGTTTGGTTATTATTATCACTTTTAAGGGTACCTGTCACCTCATTTTTGAGCTATGAGTGGCGGCCACTGCCTTTCTGGGCTTTGCCATCACAACCAGAGGTGTGTTGCCATCACAACCAGAGGTCTCCTCGAGACCTCTATAGTTGTTGATGGAAGATTGCTATGAGCGCCACCCTGTGGTCGGCGCTCATGGCAAGCCTGCAATTCTGCTGCATAGAGTTGATCTGTGCATCACCTCTATGTAGCAGAGGTGATCGAGTAGTGGATGTTTCTAGCCTCCTATGGGGCTATTGAAGCATGCCAAAATTTAAAAAAAAAATGTGTTTAAAAATATAAAAAAATATATATATATAAAAGTTCAAATCACCCCCCTTTTGCCCCAATCAAAATAAAACAATAAAAAAATCAAACCTACACATACTTGGTATCGCCACGTTCAGAATCGTCCGATCTATCAATAAAAAAAAAGGATTACCCTGATCGCTACACGGCGTAGCGAGAAAAAAAATCAAATAACCAAAATTACATTTTTTTTTATCGCAGTGACATTCAATTAAAATGCAATAATGGGCGATCAAAAGAACGTATCTGCACAAAAGTGGTATAATTAAAAACCTCAGCTTGGCACGCAAAAAATAAGCCCTCACCCGACCCCAGATCACGAAAAATAGAGACGCTACCAGCATCGGAAAATTGCGCAATTTATTTATATATTTTAGCAAACTTTGGAATTTTTTTTTACCACTTAGATAAAAAGAGAACCTAACATATTTGGTGTCTATGAACTCGTAATGACCTGGAGAATCATAGTGGCAGGTCAGTTTTAGCATTTAGTGAACCTAGCAAAAAAGCCAAACAAAAAACAAGTGTGGGATTGCACTTTTTTTGCAATTTCATCACACTTGGATTTTTTTTCCCCGTTTTCTGTTAAAGGACATGGTAAAACCAATGGTATTGTTCAAAAGTACAACTCGTCTTTTGCAAAAAATAAGCCCTCACATGGCCATATTGACGGAAAAATAAAAAAGTTATGGCTCTGGAAAGAAGGGTAGCGAAGAACGAAAACAGCTTCGGGGGTTAAAGACTTACTGATAGCTGCAGTTTCTTTTGATATAATTGCATATTGGGCTGACTTGACATTGCAATTGATCGCTGTACTAAACTTGGTGATGTAGTTATGTACTGATGGTGGATCTGGTGATGTAGTCACCTACCAATATTGGTTATGGGGATGTAGTCGTGTACCAACGGTGGTTCTGGCAATGTAGTCATGTACCGATTGTGGTATCGATAATGTAGTCATGTACCGACTTTGGTATTGACGATGTAGTCGTGTACCGAAGGTAGTCCTGATGATGTAGTCGTGTACCAATGATAGTTCTGGCGATGTAGTCGTGTACCAATTGTGGTACTGACGATGTAGTTGTGGTGATATAGTTGTGTACCGATGATGGTTCTGGTGATGTAGTAATGTACCAATGGTTGTTCTCGAGATGGAATTGTGAACTGATGTTGTTTCTTGGGATGTAGTCATGTACAGTGGCATGTAAAAGTTTGGGCACTACTGGTCAAAATTACTGTTATTGTGAACAGTTAAGCAAGTTGAAGATTAAATGATTTCTAATAAGGACTAAAGTTAAAGATGACACATTTCCTTTGTATTTTAGACCAAAAAAATATACATATATATATATATATATATATATATATGTCCTGTATACAGTGGGGCAAAAAAGTATTTAGTCAGTCAGCAATAGTGCAAGTTCCACCACTTAAAAAGATGAGAGGCGTCTGTAATTTACATCATAGGTAGACCTCAACTATGGGAGACAAACTGAGAAAAAAAAATCCATAAAATCACATTGTCTGTTTTTTTAACATTTTATTTGCATATTATGGTGGAAAATAAGTATTTGGTCAGAAACAAAATTTCATCTCAATACTTTGTAATATATCCTTTGTTGGCAATGACAGAGGTCAAACGTTTTCTGTAAGTCTTCACAAGGTTGCCACACACTGTTGTTGGTATGTTGGCCCATTCCTCCATGCAGATCTCCTCTAGAGCAGTGATGTTTTTGGCTTTTCGCTTGGCAACACGGACTTTCAACTCCCTCCAAAGGTTTTCTATAGGGTTGAGATCTGGAGACTGGCTAGGTCACTCCAGGACCTTGAAAAGCTTCTTACAAAGCCACTCCTTCGTTGCCCTGGCGGTGTGCTTTGGATCATTGTCATGTTGAAAGACCCAGCCACGTTTCGTCTTCAATGCCCTTGCTGATGGAAGGAGGTTTGCACTCAAAATCTCACGATACATGGCCCCATTCATTCTTTCATGTACCCGGATCAGTCGTCCTGGCCCCTTTGCAGAGAAACAGCCCCAAAGCATGATGTTTCCACCACCATGCTTTACAGTAGGTATGGTGTTTGATGGATGCAACTCAGTATTCTTTTTCCTCCAAACACGACAAGTTGTGTTTCTACCAAACAGTTCCAGTTTGGTTTCATCAGACCATAGGACATTCTCCCAAAACTCCTCTGGATCATCCAAATGCTCTCTAGCAAACTTCAGACGGGCCCGGACATGTACTGGCTTAAGCAGTGGGACACGTCTGGCACTGCAGGATCTGAGTCCATGGTGGCGTAGTGTGTTACTTATGGTAGGCCTTGTTACATTGGTCCCAGCTCTCTGCAGTTCATTCACTAGGTCCCCCCACGTGGTTCTGGGATTTTTGCTCACTGTTCTTGTGATCATTCTGACCCCACGGGGTTGGATTTTGCGTGGAGCCCCAGATCGAGGGAGATTATCAGTGGTCTTGTATGTCTTCCATTTTCTAACTATTGCTCCCACTGTTTATTTCTTCACTCCAAGCTGGTTGGCTATTGCAGATTCAGTCTTCCCAGCCTGGTGCAGGGCTACAATTTTGTTTCTGGTGTCCTTTGACAGCTCTTTGGTCTTCACCATAGTGGAGTTTGGAGTCAGACTATTTGAGGGTGTGCACAGGTGTCTTTTTATACTGATAACAAGTTTAAACAGGTGCCATTACTACAGGTAATAAGTGGAGGAAAGAGGAGAATCTTAAAGAAGAAGTTACAGGTCTGTGAGAGCCAGAAATCTTGATTGTTTGTTTCTGACCAAATACTTATTTTCCACCATAATATGCAAATAAAATGTTAAAAAAACAGAAAATGTGATTTTATGGATTTTTTTTTCTCAGTTTGTCTTCCATAGTTGAGGTCTACCTATGATGTAAATTACAGACGCCTCTCACCTTTTTAAGTGGTGGAACTTGCACTATTGCTGACTGACTAAATACTTTTTTGCCCCACTGTATATACAGTATATATATACAGTCATGGCCAAAAGTATTAACACCCCTGCAATTCTGTCAGATAATATTCAGTTTCTTCCTGAAAATGATTGCAATCACAAATTCTTTGGTATTATTATCTTCATTTAATTTGTCTTAAATAAAAAAACACAAAAGAGAATGAAGCAAAAAGCAAAACTTTGATCATTTCACACAAAACTCCAAAAATGGGCCAGACAAAAGTATTGGCACCCTCAGCCTAATACTTGGTTGCACAACCTTTAGCCAAAATAACTGCGACCAACCGCTTCTGGTAACCATCAATGAGTTTCTTTCAATGCTCTGCTGGAATTTTAGACCATTCTTCTTTGGCAAATTGCTCCAGGTCCCTGATATTTGAAGGGTGCCTTCTCCAAACTGCCATTTTTAGATCTCTCCACAGGTGTTTTATGGGATTCAGGTCTGAACTCATTGCTGGCCACCTTAGAAGTCTCCAGTGCTTTCTCTCAAACCATTTTCTAGTGCTTTTTGAAGTGTGTTTTGGGTCATTGTCCTGCTGGAAGACCCATGACCTGTGAAGGAGACCCAGCTTTCTCACACTGGGCCCTACATTATGCTGCAAAACTTGTTGGTAGTCTTCAGACTTCATAATGCCATGCACACGGTCAAGCAGTCCAGTGCCAGAGGCAGCAAAGCAACCCCAAAACATCAGGGAACCTCCACCATGTTTGACTGTAGGGACCGTGTTCTTTTCTTTGAATGCCTCTTCTTTTTCTCCTGTAAACTCTATGTTGATGCCTTTGCCCAAAAAGCTCTACTTTTGTCTCATCTGACCAGAGAACATTCTTCCAAAACATTTTAGGCTTTTTTCAGGTAAGCTTTGGCAAACTCCAGCCTGACTTTTTTATGTCTCGAGGCAAGAAGTGGGGTCTTCCTGGGTCTCCTTCCATACAGTCCCTTTTCATTCAGATGCCGACGGATAGTACGGGTTGACACTGTTGTACCCTCGGACTGCAGGGCAGCTTGAACTTGTTTGGATGTTAGTCTAGGTTCTTTATCCAACATCCGCACAATCTTCCGTTGAAATCTCTTGTCAATTCTTCTTTTCCATCCACATCTAGGGAGGTTAGCCACAGTGCCATGGGCTTTAAACTTCTTGATGACACTGCGCACAGTAGACACAGGAACATTCAGGTCTTTGGAGATGGACTTGTAGCTTTGAGATTGCTCATGCTACCTCACAATTTGGTTTCTCAAGTCCTTAGACAGTTCTTTGGTCTTCCTTCTTTTCTCCATGCTCAATGTGGTACACACAAGGACACAGGACAGAGGTTGAGTCAACTTTAATCCATGTCAACTGGCTGCAAGTGTGATTTAGTTATTGCCAACACCTGTTAGGTGCCACAGGTAAGTTACAGGTGCTGTCAATTACACAAATTAGAGAAGCATCACATGATTTTTCAAACGGTGCCAATACTTTTGTCCACCCCCTTTTTTATGTTTTGTGTGGAATTATATCCAATTTGGCTTTAGGACAATTCTTTTTGTGTTTTTTTCATTTAAGACAAATTAAATGAAGATAATAATGCCAAAGAATTTGTGATTGCAATCATTTTCAGGAAGAAACTGAGTATTATCTGACAGAATTGCAGGGGTGTTAATACTTTTGGCCATGACTGTATATATATATATATATATATATATATATATATATATATATATATATACTGCTCAAAAAAATAAAGGGAACACTTAAACAACAGAATATAACTCCAAGTAAATCAAACTTCTGTGAAATCAAACTTCACTTAGGGAGCAACACTGTTTGACAATCAATTTCACATGCTGTTGTGCAAATGGAATAGACAACAGATAGAAGTTATTGCCAATTATCAAGACACACTCAATAAAGGAGTGGTTCTGGCTGGTGTTTTGGTCACTTTTGAATGTTGGTTATGCTTTCACACTCGTGGTAGCATGAGACGGACTCTATAACCCGCACAAGTGGCTCAAGTAGTGCAGCTCATCCAGGATGGCACATCAATGCGAACTGTGGCAAGAAGGTTTGCTATGTCTGTCAGCGTAGTGTCCAGAGGCTGGAGGTGCTACCAGGAGACAGGCCAGCACACCAGGAGACATGGAGGGGCCATAGGAGGACAACAACCCAGCAGCAGGACCACTACCTCTGCCTTTGTGCAAGGAGGAACAGGAGGAGCACTGCCAGAGCCCTGCAAAATGACCTCCAGAAGGCCACAAATGTGCATGTGTCTGCACAAACGGTTAGAAACTGACTCCATGAGGATGGTCTGAGTGCCCAACGTCCACCGATGGGGGTTGTGCTCACAGTCAGGACGCTTGGCATTTGCCACAGAACACCAGGATTGGCAAGTTCGCCACTGGTGCCCTGTGCTCTTCACAGATGAAAGCAGGTTCACACTGAGCACATGTCACAGACGTGACAGAGTCTGGAGACACCGTGGAGAGCGAGCTGCTGCCTGCAGCATCCTTCAGCATGACCGATTTTGGCAGTGGTTCAGTAATGGTGCGGGGTGGCATTTCTTTGGAGGGTCACACATCCCTCCATGTGCTCGCCTGAGGTAGTCTGACTACCAATAGGTACTGAGATGACATCCTCAGACCCCTTGTGAGACCATATGCTGGTGCGGTTGGCCCTGGGTTCCTCCTAATGCAGGACAATGCCAGACCTCATGGGGCTGGAGTGTGTCAGCAGTTCCTGCAAGATAAACGCATTGAAGCTATGGACTGGCACGCCCGTTCCCCAGACCTGAATCAAATTAAACACATCTGGGACATCATGTCTCACACCATTTACCAATGTCACGTTGCACCACAGACTGTCCAGGAGTTGGCGAATGCTTTAGTCCAGGTCGGGGAGGAGATCCCTCAGGAGACCATTCGCCACCTCATCAGGAGCATGCCCAAGCGTTGTAGGGAGGTAATACAGGCACGTGGAGGCCACACACACTACTGAGCATCATTTCCTTGTCTTGAGGCATTTCCACTGAAGTTGGATTAGCCTGTAACTTCATTTTCCACTTTGATTTTGAGCATTATTCCAACTCCAGACCTCTGTGGAATATTGGTTGTGATTTACATTGATAATTTTTAGGTTTTATTGTTCTCAACACATTCCACTATGTAATGAATAAAGATTTGCAACTGAAATGTTTCATTCAGTGATATCTAGGATGTGGGATTTTAGTGTTCCCTTTATATTTTTGAGCAGTGTGTGTGTGTGTATATATGTGTATATATATATATACAGTTAGGGCCAGAAATATTTGGACAGTGACACAATTTTCGCGAGTTGGGCTCTGCATGCCACCACATTGGATTTGAAATGAAACCTCTACAACAGAATTCAAGTGCAGATTGTAACGTTTAATTTGAAGGGTTGAATAAAAATATCTGATAGAAAATGTAGGAATTGTACACATTTCTTTACAAACACTCCACATTTTAGGAGGTCAAAAGTAATTGGACAAATAAACATAACCCAAACAAAATATTTTTATTTTCAATATTTTGTTGCAAATCCTTTGGAGGCAATCACTGCCTTAAGTCTGGAACCCATGGACATCACCAAACGCTGGGTTTCCTCCTTCTTAATGCTTTGCCAGGCCTTTACAGCCGCAGCCTTCAGGTCTTGCTTGTTTGTGGGTCTTTCCGTCTTTAAGGTACCGTCACACTAGACGATATCGCTAGCGATCCGTGACGTTGCAGCGTCCTCGCTAGCGATATCGTCCAGTGTGACAGGCAGCAGCGATCAGGCCCCTGCTGTGCTGTCGCTGGTCGGGGAAGAAAGTCCAGAACTTTATTTGGTCGCTGGACTCCCCGTAGACATCGCTGAATCGGCGTGTGTGACACCGATTCAGCGATGTCTTTGCCGGTAACCAGGGTAAACATCGGGTAACTAAGCGCAGGGCCGCGCTTAGTAACCCGATGTTTACCCTGGTTACCATCCTAAAAGTAAAAAAACAAACACTACATACTTACCTACAGCCGTCTGTCCTCCAGCGCTGTGCTCTGCACTCCTCCTGTACTGGCTGTGAGCGTCGGTCAGCCGGAAAGCAGAGCGGTGACGTCACCACTCTGCTTTCTGGCTGCCCGGCGCTCACAGCCAGACCAGAGAAGCAGAGCGCCGAGGACAGACAGCGGAAGGTAAGTATGTAGCGTTTGTTTTTTTACTTTTTAGGATGGTAACCAGGGTAAACATCGGGTTACTAAGCGCGGCCCTGCGCTTAGTTACCCGATGTTTACCCTGGTTACCGGGGACCTCGGGATCGTTGGTCGCTGGAGAGCGGTCTGTGTGACAGCTCTCCAGCGACCAAACAGCGACGCTGCAGCGATCCGGATCGTTGTCGGTATCGCTGCAGCGTCGCTATGTGTGACGGTACCTTAAGTCTGGATTTCAGCAAGTGAAATGCATGCTCAATTGGGTTTAGATCTGGAGATTGACTTGGCCATTGCATAATGTTCCACTTTTTGGCACTCATGAACTCCTGGGTAGCTTTGGCTGTATGCTTGGGGTCATTGTCCATCTGTACTATGAAGCGCCGTCCAATCAACTTTGCAGCATTTGGCTGAATCTGGGCTGAAAGTATATCCCGGTACACTTCAGAATTCATCCGGCTACTCTTGTCTGCTCTTATGTCATCAATAAACACAAGTGACCCAGTGCCATTGAAAGCCATGCATGCCCATGCCATCACGTTGCCTCCACCATGTTTTACAGAGGACGTGGTGTGCCTTGGATCATGTGCCGTTCCCTTTCTTCTCCAAATTTTTTTCTTCCCATCATTCTGGTACAGGTTGATCTTTGTCTCATCTGTCCATAGAATACTTTTCCAGAACTGAGCTGGCTTCTTGAGGTGTTTTTCTGCACATTTAACTCTGGCCTGTCTATTTTTGGTATTGATGAATGGTTTGCATCTAGATGTGAACCCTTTGTATTTACTGTCATGGAGTCTTCTCTTTACTGTTGACTTAGAGACAGATACACTTTCTTCACTGAGAGTGTTCTGGTCTTCAGTTGATGTTGTAACGGGTTCTTCTTCACCAAATTAAGTATGCGGCGATCATCCACCACTGTTGTCATCCGTGGACGCCCAGGCCTTTTTGAGTTCCCAAGCTCACCAGTCAATTCCTTTTTTCTCAGAATGTACCCAACTGTTGATTTTGCTACTCCAAGCATGTCTGCTATCTCTCTGATGGATTTTTTCTTTTTTTTCAGCCTCAGGATGTTCTGCTTCACCTCAATTGAGAGTTCCTTTGACCGCATGTTGTCTGCTCACAGCAACAGCTTCCAAATGCAAAACCACACACCTGGAATCCACCCCTGACCTTTTAACTACTTCATTGATTACAGGTTAACGAGGGAGACGCCTTCAGAGTTAATTGCAGCCCTTAGAGTCCATTGTCCAATTACTTTTGGTCCCTTGAAAAAGAGGACGCTATGCATTACAGAGCTATGATTCCTAAACCCTTTCTCCGATTTGGATGTGGAAACTATCATATTGCAGCTGGGAGTGTGCACTTTCAGCCCATATTACATATATAATTTTATTTCTGAACATGTTTTTGTAAACAGCTAAAATAACAAAACTTGTGTCACTGTCCAAATAATTCTGGCCCTAACTGTATATATATATGTATATATATATATATATATATATATATACACACACACACACCTCTTTTACATTTTAACAATTACTAAAAAGGGGAATGGGCTGATGTAAAAGTTTGGGCACCTAGTATCCTTGTACCTAGTAACACCCCTTTTTTAACATACCGCATATACTCGTGTATAAGTCGAGATTTTCAGCACATATTTTTGTGCTGAAACCACCCCAAGTCATTGTCCAGAAAGCCAGCGAGGGAGGGGGAGGGGGAGAGGAGCAACAGCAGGAGCCGGCGGCTGTGACATCATACTCACACTCCTTGTGCCCTTGATGAACGTCCAGGCATCTCTGTTGTCCAGTTGTGGCAGCTCTTCCTGTGCTGTGCGGTCACGTGGTACTGCTCATTAACCCCTTTCTGACATTGGACGTACTATTCCGTCCATGTGGGGTGGGCCCTAATTCCCAAGGACGGAGTAGTACGTCCAGCGTGATCGGCCGCACTCACGGGGGAGCGCGGCCGATCGCGGCCGGGTGTCAGCTGACTATCGCAGCTGACATCCGGCACTATATGCCAGGAGCGGTCACTGACCGCTCCCGGCACATTAACCCCCGGTACACTGCGATCAAACATGATCGCAGTGTTCCGGGGGCATAGGGAAGCATCGCGCAGGGAGGGGGCTCCCTACAGGCTTCCCTGAGACGATCGGTACAAGGCAATGTGCTCACCTTGTACCGAGCGTCTCCTCCCTGCAGGCCCCAGATCCAAAATGGCTGTGGTGCTACTTCCGGGTCCTGCAGGGATTACTTCCGGGTCCTGCAGGGAGTACTTTCGGGTCCAGACCAGGCTCTGGTAACCAAGCAGCAGGGCACGCCAGATCGCTGATCTGACACGGTGCTTTGCAAAGTGTCAGATTAGTAATCTGTCACTATACAGTGATGTCCCCCCTGGGAAAAAGTAAACAAGTAAAAAAAAAAAATTTTTTAGATGTGTAAAAAAAAAAAAAATCCTAAATAAAGAAAAAAAAATACAGTATATATATATATATATTGTTCCCATAAATACATTTCTTTATCTAAATAAAAAAAACAATAAAAGTACACATATTTAGTATCGCCGCGTCCGTAACGACCCGACCTATAAAACTGTCCCACTAGTTAACCCCTTCAGTGAACACTGTAAAAAAAAACGAGGCAAAAAACAACGCTTTATTATCATAAAGCTGAACAAAAAGTGGAATAACACGCAATCAAAAAGATGGATTTAAATAACCATGGTACCACTGAAAACGTCATCTTGTCCCGCAAAAAAAGTGCCACCATACAGCATCATCGGCGAAAAAATAAAAAAGTTATACTCAGAATAAAGCGATGCAAAAATAATAATTTTTTCTATAAAATAGTTTTTATCGTATAAAAAGTGCCAAAACATAAGAAAATGACATAAATGAGGTATCGCTGTAAACGTACTGACCCGAAGAATAAAACTGCTTTATCCATTTTACCAAATGCGGAACGGTATAAACGCCCCCCCCCCAAAATAAATTCATGAATAGCTGGTTTTTGGTCATTCTGCCTCACAAAAATCGGAATAAAAAGCGATCAAATAATGTCACGTGCCCGAACATGTTACCAATAAAAACGTCAACTCGTCCCGCAAAAAACAAGACCTCACATGACTCTGTGGACCAAAATATGGAAAAATGATAGGTCTCAAAACATGGTAACACAAAAATATTTTTTGCAATAAAAAGCGTCTTTTAGTGTGTAACGGCTGCCAATCATAAAAATCCGCTAGAAAACTCGCTATAAAAGTAAATCAAACCCCCCGTCATCACCCCCTTAGTTAGGGAAACATAAAAATTTTTAAAAAAATGTATTTATTTCCATTTTCCCATTAGGGTTAGGGCTAGGGTTGGGGTTGGGGCTAGGGTTGGGGCTAGGGTTGGGGCTAGGGTTGGGGTTAGGGTTGGGGCTAGGGTTGGGACTAGGGTTAGGGTTGGGGCTAAAGTTAGGGTTGGGGCTAAAGTTAGAGTTAGGGTTGGGGCTAAAGTTAGAGTTAGGGTTGGGGCTAAAGTTAGGGTTAGGGCTGGGGCTAAAGTTAGGGTTACATTTACGGTTGGGATTAGGGTTAGGGGTGTGTCAGGGTTAGGGGTGTGGTTAGGATTATGGTTGGGATTAGGGTTAGGGGTGTGTTGGGGTAAGGGTTTCAGTTAGAATTGGGGGTTTCCACTGTTTAGGCACATCAGGGGCTCTCCAAACGCGACATGGCGTCCGATCTCAATTCCAGCCAATTCCGCGTTGAAAAAGTAAAACAGTGGTCCTTCCCTTCCAAGCTCTCCCGTGCACCCAAACAGGGGTTTACCCCAACATATGGGGTATCAGCATATTCAGGAGAAATTGGACAACAACTATTGGCATCCAATTTCTCTTGTTACCCTTGGTAAAATAAGAATTTGGGGGTCAAAAAAACATTTTTGTGGGAAAAAAATTAATTTTTATTTTCACGACTCTGCGTTATAAACTGTAGTGAAACACTTGGGGGTTCAAAGCTGTCAAAACACATCTAGATAAGTTCCTTAGGGGGTCTACTTTCCAAAATGGTGTCACTTCTGGGGGGTTTCTACTGTTTAGGTGCATCAGGGGCTCTGCAAATGCAACATGATGCCTGCAGACCAATCCATCTAAGTCTGCATTCCAAATGGCGCTCCTTCCCTTCCGAGCTCTGCCATGCGCCCAAACAGTGGTTCTTCCCCACATATGGGGTATCAGCGTACTCAGGACAAATTGACAACAACTTTTGTGGTCGAATTTCTCCTGTTACCCTTGGAAAATTACAAAACTGGGGGCTAAAAAATAATTTTTGTGAAATTTTTTTTTTTTTCACAGCTCTGCATTATAAACTGTAGTGAAACACTTGGGGGTTCAAAGCTGTCGAAACACAGCTAGATAAGTTCCTTAGGGGGTCTACTTTCCAAAATGGTGTCACTTATGTTTAGGTGCATCAGGGGCTTTGCAAATGCAACGTGACGCCTGCAGACCAATCCATCTAAGTCTGCATTCCAAATGGCGCTCCATCACTTCCGAGCTCTGCCATGCACACAAACGGTGGTTGCCCCCTACATATGGGGTATCAGCGTACTCAGGACAAATTGGATAACGACTTTTGGGGTCGAATTTCTCCTGTTACCCTTGGGAAAATACAAAACTGGGGGCTAAACAATAATTTTGGGGTTTCAAAGCTGTCAAAACACAGCTTGATAAGTTCCTTAGGGGTCTACTTTCCAAAATGGTGTCACTTGTGGGGGGTTTCAATGTTTAGGCCCATCAGGGGCTCTCCCATCGCAACATGGCATCCCATCTCAATTCCAGTCAATTTTGCATTGAAAAGTCAAATGGCGCTCCTTCCCTTCCGAGCTCTGCCATGCGCCAAACAGTGGTTTAACCCCACATGTGGGGTATCGGCATACTCAGAACAAATGGCACAACAACTTTTGGGGTCCAATTTCTTCTCTTACCCTTGGGAAAATAAAAAATTGGGGGCGAAAATATCATATTTGTGAAAAAATATGATTTTTTTATTTTTACGGCTCTGCATTATAAACATCTGTGAAGCACTTGGTGGGTTAAAGTGCTCACCACACATCTAGATAAATTCCTTATGGGGTCTACTTTCCAAAATGGTGTCACTTGTGGGGGGTTTCAATGTTTAGGCACATCAGGGGCTCTCCAAACGTAACATGGTGTCCTATCTCAATTCCAGTCAATTTTGCATTGAAAAGTCAATCGGCGCTCCTTCCCTTCCGAGCTCTGCCATGCGCCCAAACAGTGGTTTACCCCCACAAGTGGGGTATCGACGTACTCAGAACAAATGGCACAACAACTTTTGGGGTCCAATTTCTTCTTTTACCCTTGGGAAAATAAAACAAATTGGAGCTGAATTACATTTTTTGTGAAAAAAAAAGTGAAATGTTAATTTTTTTAAAAACATTCCAAAAATTCCTGTAAAACACCTGAAGGGTTAATAAATTTCTTGAATGTGGTTTTGAGCACCTTGAGGGGTGCAGTTTTTAGAATGGTGTCACACTTGGTTATTTAATATCATATAGACCCCTCAAAATGACTTCAAATGTCATGTGGACCCCAAAAAATATTGGTGTTGTAAAAATGAGAAATTGCTGGTCAACTTTTAACCCTTATAACTCCCTAACAAAAAAATGTTTGGTTTCAAAATTGTGCTGATGTAAAGTAGACATGTGGAAAATGTTACTTATTAATTATTTTACATTACATATCTCTGTGATTTAAGGGCATAAAAATTCAAAGTTGGAAAATTGCAAAATTTTCTAAATTTTCCCCAAATTTCTGTTTCTTTCACAAATAAACGCAAGTTATATAGAAGAAATTTTACCACTATCATGAAGTACAATATATCTCGAGAAAACATTGTCAGAATCGCCAAGATCAGTTGAAGCGTTCCAGAGTTATAACCTCATAAAGGGACAGTGGTCAGAATTGTAAAAATTGGCCCGGTCATTAACGTGCAAACCACCCTTGGGGGTAAAGGGGTTAAGTTAATGAATATGCATGTGTCTCTACTCCCATATGTGTGGAGCGCATATTCATTACCTCAATGAGCGGTACCACATAACCGCTCAGCTCTGTAAGAGCTGCCGCATTGGGACAATGAAGATGCAGGGATGTGCAGCGATGGCACGAGGAGGGTGATTATGACGGGTAGGATGGGGGGAGCCGAGTCGAGCCATGCATACAAGGATGTGACGGGGGAGCCCAGTCATGCATACAAAGATGGGACAGGGTAGCCCAGCCATGCATACAACTATGGGACGGGGGAGCTATGAATACAACAAGGGGAGCCACCCACACCAGGATAGGACGAGGGGAGCCACACAGAGCAGGACAGGACGGGGGAGCCACAAAGAGCAGGACAGGACGAGGGGAGCCATACAGAGTAGGACAGGGATGAGGGGACAATGCATACCCGGATTATACTCAAGTCAATAAGCTTAGCCAGTTTTCCGTGGCAAAATTAAGTGCCTCGGCTTATACTTCAGACGGAACCTGAAAACACATCTCTTCAAGAAAGCCTACAGCCTGCAATAACCATTCTGCCGCCTCACCATCGCCAGAGCTGCCGCCTTGCCATCGCCAGAGCCACCGCCTCGCCCCTACCTTCTGTCTCTTCCCCACTTTCCCATAGAATGTAAGTCCGCAAGGACAGGGTCCTCTCCCCTCTGTACCAGTCTGTCACTGTAAACCTGCTTACTGTAATCGATATCCATAACCCTGTATGTAACCCCTTTCTCATGTACAGCACCATGGAATTAATGGTGCTATATAAATTAATAATAATAATAATAATAACACTCGGGTTGGCTTATACTTGAGCATATACGGTATCACAGCTTGCAAACACATTATATAGCCAGCCAAGAGACTTCAATTTTTGTTTGAGAGATTTTCATCCATTCTTCCTTGGAAAATTCTGCCAGCAACACAGTCCCAAAGATTGATTCACCCCCATGCTTAACTCCTTTACCTCCATGCTTAACGCCTTTACGCCCGAGGGTGTTTTTCACATTAATGAACGGGCCAATTTTTACAATTCTGACTCTGACCACTGTCACTTTATAAGGTAGTAGTAGCTCTGTAAAGCTTCAACAGATCCCGGTGATTCTGAGACTGTTTTTTTTCATGACATATTGTACTTCATAATAGTGGTAAAATTTCTTCGGAATGACTTGCATTTATTTGTGAAAAAAATGGAAGTTTGGCCAAAATTCGGAACATTTCACAATTTTCAAACTTTGAATTTTCATGCCCTTAAATTACAGAAATATGTCACACAAAATAGTTAATAAAAACATTTCACACATGTCTACTTTACATCAGGACAATTTTGGAACTAAAATGTTCATTTTGTTAGGAAGCGATTTTTCATTTTTCCAACAAAATTTACAAAAAATTTTTTTTTCAGAGACCACATCACATTTGAAGTCACTTTGTGGGGTCTATATGAAAGAAAATATCCAAAAGTGACACCATCCTTTAAACTGCACCCCTCAAGGTGCTCAAAACTACATTCAAGAAGTTTACTAACTCTTTATGTGCTTAACAGGAATTGTTTTGAAAAAAAAAAAAGAACATTCAACTTTTTTCACAAGAAATTGAATTCAGATCCAATTTTTTTATTATTACAAGGGTAACAGAAAAAATGGACCCCAAAATGTGTTGCGTAATTTCTCCTGAGCATGTTGATACCCCATTTGAGGGAGAAAACCACTGCTTGGGCACACGGCAGAGATCAAAAGGGAAAGAGTGCCATTTGACTTTTTGAATGCAAAATTTGGTGGACGCCATGTCACATTTGGAGAGCCTCTGATGTGCCTAAACAGTCAAATTCCCCAACAAGTGACACCATTTTGGAAACTAGACCCCTTAGGGAACTGATCTAGATGTGTGGTGAGCACATTGAACCCTCAGGTGCTTCACAGAAGTTTATAACGTTGAGCCGTAAAAATAAAAAAAATCAAATTTTTCTCACAAATATGTTTTAGCACAAAATATTGCATTTTCATAAGGGTACAGGACAAATTGCACCATACAATTTGTTCTGAGTACGCCAATATCTCATATGTGGGGGAATACTACTTTTGATGCACAGTGCAAAGCTCAGAAGGGAAGAGGCGCCATATTAGATTTTGCCGGAATGGTTTGAGGGTGCCATGTCACATTGGCAGAGCCTCTGAGGTGCCAGAACAACAGAAACCCCCTTTATGTCAACTCATTTTACAAACTACATTCCCCAATGAATTCATCTAGGGGTGCAGTGATCGCATTGACAACTCATGTGCCTCACAGAATTTTATACCATTGAGCGGTGAAGAAAAAATAAAGTACATTTTTACCACTAAAATGTTGTTTTAGCCACAAGTTTTTAATTTTTCTAAGGGCTAATAGGGATTTTTTTTTACAACAAACTGAGGTCCATCTTTTCCTGACTGTGCCATTTCCCTACATGTAATCGGCAAATATTTTTCAGGCCCAGTGCAGGCTCAGAAGGCAAAGAGCGCCAGATTTTACTGTTATGGTTTGCAGGTGCCATGAACCACTGGGAGAGCCCATGAGGTGCCAGAACAGCAGAGCTCCCCATAAGTGACCCCATTTGACAAACTACACCTCTCAATGAATTCATCTAGGGGTGCAGTGATCATATTGACACCACGGATGTGTCTCGAAATGTTATACCATTGGGCAGTGAAGAAAAAATAACTACCATATATACTCGAGTACAAGCGAGATTTTCAGCCCAAAAAAATGGTCTGAAAGTGCCCTTCTCGGCTTATACTCGAGTCATGGTCAGCAGGTGAGGGGGAGCAACAACGGTCACATACTCACCTGCTCCTGCATGTCCTATGGTCTCCGGCAGCTTCTTCCCCTGTTCAGCGGTCACGTGGTACCGCTCATTAAAGTAATGAATATGGACTCCACTCCCATAGGGGTGATGCCGCATATCATTACTGTAATGAGCGGTAATCTTATTTGGCCCATTTCTGGTTCTGTAATGAGCGGTACCAGTGACCGCTGAACAGAGGACGGAGACCATCTGTCCGGGAGAAGCTGCCAGGGACCGTGCCGGGAGCAGGTGAGTATTTCATATTCACCTATCTTCGTTCCACCGCCGCCCTGTCTTCCGCGTCCTCTGCAGTGACTGTTCAGGTCAGAGGGCACGATGACGTATTAATGTGCGCGCCACCCTCGACCTGAACAGTTAGTGAGGAGAGACGGGACGCTGATGAGCAGCGGGCAGCAACGAGAGGTATGTCAATTTTTTTTTAATTGCAGCAGCAGCATTATATGTGGCACATTGTTATATGGAGCATCTATGGGGCCATAATGAGCTGTATGGAGCATTATATGTGGCACATTGTTATATGGAGCATTTTATGGGGCCATAATGAACTGTATGGAGCATTACATGTGGCACATTGTTATATGGAGAATCTATGGGGCCATAATGAACTGCATGAAGTATTACATGTGGCACATTGTTATATGGAGCATCTTATGGGGCCATAATGAACTGTATGGAGCATTATATGTGGCACATTGTTATATGGAGCATCTTATGGGGCCATAATGAACTGCATGGAGCATTACATGTGGCACATTGTTATATGGAGCATCTTATGGGGCCATAATGAACTGCATGGAGCATTACATGTGGCACATTTTTATATGGAGTATGTTATGGGGCCATAATCAGCATTTGTGCAGCATTATATGGGCTAAATATCCGTATGGAGCATCTTATGAGGCCATAATCAGCATTTGTGCAGCATTATATGGGGCAAACGTGTCTATGGAGCATCTTATGGGGCCATTATTAACCTTTGTGCAGCATTATATGGGGCATATTTTAATATGGAGCATCTTATGGGGCCCATTATAAATTTAAGGAGCATTATATGGGGTGTATTTTGTATGGAGCATCTTATGGGGCCCATCATGAACTGTATGGAGCATTATATGGGGCTCCTGATTCAATTTGGATATTCAAAAACACTTGACCTACTGATATCTCAATTAATTTTACTTTTATTGGTATCTATTTTTATTTTTGACATTTACCGGTAGCTGCTGCATTTTCCACCCTAGGCTTATCCTCAAGTCAATACGTTTTCCCAGTTTTTTGTTGCAAGATTAGGGGGGTCGGCTTATACTAGAGTATATATGGTACATTTTTACACCCAAAATTTAGTTTTAGCCCCAGATTTTATATTTTCACACAAGAAGTGGGTAAAAATGGCACCAAAATTTGTCTCACAATTTCTACTGAACGTGACAATACCCCATATGTGGCTGTACAGTACTACTTAACCATAGACTCGGCAGGAAAGGAGTGCTATTTGCCTCCTGGAACGCAAATCTTTCTAGAACAGTTTCCAGACTCCATATACAGAGCCACAAATTGCTAGAAGAGCAGAATACCCCAAGTGACAGCCTGAATACATGTGGGGATTCCCTTACAAACAGGCAATCCCCACATGTATTCAGGCTGTCAAGCAGCTGCAAATCATGCAGCTGCAGAGACTCAAACCTAATCTCCGAGCATGCCATAAATACTTGAAGACCACCTGAGCATGCTCGGAAAACCCAAGTAAAGAGCACACTCGCTCATCGCTAGTCCCTGGTCAAATAGGCCCAGGGCACACAGAAGGATCATTTCGTCTAATGTCAGAAAAGGGTTGATGGTTGGCAATATGTTCTTTTCCTCAAATTCTGTGCCCTTTTTTCTCCACTAAATGTACTTTATCATAATTATTATACTGAATTTTATGTTGAGCACACAAGCTAGGTTTTCTTCTGATGAATCTTCCATAAAGGCCATATTTGTGCAGGTGTGTTGTGAATTCTGTGGTCGAGCTCCCTCTTGTGGTCATGAGTGGTACTTCGGCTGGTTCTGTCTATGAGCTTCCTTTGGTGGATGTGAGTGGGGCTGCGGCTTCTGAGTTTCCTTCCTCAGGTGACAAGGTTAAGTCGTTAGGTGCTGCTCTATTTAACTCCACCTAGTTCTTTGTTCCTTGCCTCCAGTCAATGTTCCAGTATTGGTCTTGCTCTCTCCTGGATCGTCTTGTGGCCTGTCTGCCCTGCATAAGCTAAGTTCTGCTTGTGTTACTTTTGTTTGCTATTTTTTCTGTCCAGCTTGCTATATTGGTTTGTCTTGCTTGCTGGAAGCTCTGGGACGCAGAGGGAGCACCTCCGTACCGTTAGTCGGTGCGGAGGGTCTTTTTGCATCCTCTGCGTGGTTGTTTGTAGGTTTTTGTGCTGATCGCAAAGCTATCTTTCCTATCCTCGGTCTATTCAGTAAGTCGGGCCTCACTTTGCTAAAATCTATTTCATCTCTGTGTTTGTATTTTCATCTTTACTCACAGTCATTATATGTGGGGGGCTGCCTTTTCCTTTGGGGAATTTCTCTGAGGCAAGGTAGGCTTATTTTTCTATCTTCAGGGCTAGCTAGTTTCTCAGGCTGTGCCCGAGGCGCCTAGGTCTGGTCAGGAGCGCTCCACGGCTACCTCTAGTGTGGTGTGATAGGATTAGGGATTGCGGTCAGCAGAGTTCCCACGTCTCAGAGCTCGTCCTATGTTATTAGTAACTATCAGGTCACTTTGTGTGCTCTTAACCACCAGGTCCATTGTGTTTCTGAACCACCAGTTCATAACAGTACTGGAGGCCCAAAGTACTAATGCTTCTCAATAGAGGGAAAAGAGAAGTTCTGAGACCATTTTTTTTTCTCTGCACTGTGTTTTGTCTTTCTTTTCCCCTAGACATTTGGGTGGTTCAGGACACAGGTGTAGTGATGGACATTAAAGGTCTGTTTTCTTGTGTGGATCATCTCGCTGCAAGAGTACAAAATATTCAAGACATTGTGGTTCAGAAATCTATGTTAGAACCTAGAATTCCTATTCCTGACTTATTTTCTGGAGATAGAGCTAAGTTTCTGAATTTCAAAAATAATTGTAAACTGTTTCTGGCTTTGAAACCCCGCTCCTCTGGTGACCCAGTTCAACAAGTTAAGATCATTATTTCTTTATTACGTGGCGACCCTCAAGACTGGGCATTTTCCCTTGCGCCAGGAGATCCTGCATTATGCGATATTGATGCGTTTTTTCTGGCGCTCGGATTGCTGTATGATGAACCTAATTCAGTGGATCAGGCAGAGAAAAATTTCCTGGCTCTGTGTCAGGGTCGAGTGTTATGGCTGGCAATCAGGCAACACAGCGTGCAGTAATCAGCGCACATACAGAGATCTGGCAATAACCAAAAACAATAAGACGAGCTCTGAGACGTGGAATCTCTGTAGACTGCAGTACCTGATCTATCCTCACACAACTATAAGCAGCAGTGGATTGCGCCTAACAACTACCTATGCAACTCGGCACTGCCTGAGGAGCTGACTAGCCTGAAGATAGAAATACAAGCCTGACTTACCTCAGAGAAATACCCCAAAGGAATAGGCAGCCCCCCACATATAATGACTGTTAGCAAGATGAAAAGACAAACGTAGGAATGAAATAGATTCAGCAAAGTGAGGCCCGATATTCTAGACAGAGCGAGGATAGCAAAGAGAACTATGCAGTCTACAAAAAACCCTAAAACGAAAACCACGCAAAGGGGCAAAAAGACCCACCGTGCCGAACTAACAGCACGGCGGTGCACCCCTCTGCTTCTCAGAGCTTCCAGCAAAAGACAATAGCAAGCTGGACAGAAAAAACAGAAAACAAACTAGAAGCACTTATCTAGCAGAGCAGCAGGCCCAAGGAAAGATGCAGTAGCTCAGATCCAACACTGGAAAATTGACAAGGAGCAAGGAAGACAGACTCAGGTGGAGCTAAATAGCAAGGCAGCCAACGAGCTCACCAAAACACCTGAGGGAGGAAGCCCAGAGACTGCAATACCACTTGTGACCACAGAAGTGAACTCAGCCACAGAATTCACAACAGTACCCCCCCCTTGAGGAGGGGTCACCGAACCCTCACCAGAACCCCCAGGCCGACCAGGATGAGCCACATGAAAGGCACGAACAAGATCTGGGGCATGGACATCAGAGGCAAAAACCCAGGAATTATCTTCCTGAGCATAACCCTTCCATTTGACCAGATACTGGAGTTTCCGTCTAGAGACACGAGAATCCAAAATCTTCTCCACAATATACTCCAATTCCCCCTCCACCAAAACAGGGGCAGGAGGCTCCACAGATGGAACCATAGGTGCCACGTATCTCCTCAACAACGACCTATGGAATACATTATGTATGGAAAAGGAGTCTGGGAGGGTCAGACGAAAAGACACCGGATTGAGAATCTCAGAAATCCTATACGGACCAATAAAACGAGGTTTAAATTTAGGAGAGGAAACCTTCATAGGAATATGACGAGAAGATAACCAAACCAAATCCCCAACACGAAGTCGGGGTCCCACACGGCGTCTGCGATTAGCGAAAAGCTGAGCCTTCTCCTGGGACAAGGTCAAATTGTCCACTACCTGAGTCCAAATCTGCTGCAACCTGTCCACCACAGAATCCACACCAGGACAGTCCGAAGACTCAACCTGTCCTGAAGAGAAACGAGGATGGAACCCAGAATTGCAGAAAAATGGAGAGACCAAGGTAGCCGAGCTGGCCCGATTATTAAGGGCGAACTCAGCCAACGGCAAAAATGACACCCAATCATCCTGGTCAGCGGAAACAAAACATCTCAGATATGTTTCCAAGGTCTGATTGGTTCGTTCGGTCTGGCCATTAGTCTGAGGATGGAAGGCCGAGGAGAAAGATAGGTCAATGCCCATCCTACCACAAAAGGCTCGCCAGAACCTCGAGACAAACTGGGAACCTCTGTCAGAAACAATATTCTCAGGAATGCCATGTAAACGAACCACATGCTGGAAAAACAAAGGCACCAAATCAGAGGAGGAAGGCAATTTAACCAAGGGCACCAGATGGACCATTTTAGAAAAGCGATCACAGACCACCCAAATGACCGACATTTTTTGAGAAACGGGAAGGTCAGAAATGAAATCCATCGAAATATGTGTCCAAGGCCTCTTCGGGACCGGCAAGGGCAAAAGCAACCCACTGGCACGTGAACAGCAGGGCTTAGCCCTAGCACAAATTCCACAGGACTGCACAAAAGCACGCACATCCCGTGACAGAGATGGCCACCAGAAGGATCTAGCAACCAACTCCCTGGTACCAAAGATTCCTGGATGACCGGCCAGCACCGAACAATGAAGTTCAGAGATAACTTTACTAGTCCACCTATCAGGGACGAACAGTTTCTCGGCCGGACAACGATCAGGTTTATTAGCCTGAAATTTCTGCAACACTCTCCGCAAATCAGGGGAGATGGCAGACACAATGACTCCTTCCTTGAGGATACTCGCCGGCTCAGATAACCCCGGAGAGTCGGGCACAAAACTCCTAGACAGAGCATCCGCCTTCACATTTTTAGAGCCCGGAAGGTATGAAATCACAAAATCAAAACGAGCAAAAAATAACGACCAACGGGCCTGTCTAGGATTCAAGCGCTTGGCAGACTCGAGATAAGTCAAGTTCTTATGATCAGTCAATACCACCACGCGATGCTTAGCACCCTCAAGCCAATGACGCCACTCCTCGAATGCCCACTTCATGGCCAGCAACTCTCGGTTGCCCACATCATAATTACGCTCAGCAGCAGAAAATTTCCTGGAAAAGAAAGCACATGGTTTGAACACTGAGCAACCAGAACCTCTCTGTGACAAAACCGCCCCTGCACCAATCTCAGAAGCATCAACCTCGACCTGGAACGGAAGAGAAACATCAGGTTGACACAACACAGGGGCACAGCAAAAACGACGCTTCAACTCCTGAAAAGCTTCCACGGCAGCAGAAGACCAATTAACCAAATCAGCACCCTTCTTGGTCAAATCGGTCAATGGTCTGGCAATGCTAGAAAAATTACAGATGAAGCGACGATAAAAATTAGCAAAGCCCAGGAATTTCTGCAGACTTTTTAGAGATGTCGGCTGAGTCCAATCCTGGATGGCCTGAACCTTAACCGGATCCATCTCGATAGTAGAAGGGGAAAAGATGAACCCCAAAAATGAAACTTTCTGCACACCGAAGAGACACTTTGATCCCTTCACGAACAAGGAATTAGCACGCAGTACCTGGAAAACCATTCTGACTTGCTTCACATGAGACTCCCAATCATCTGAGAAGATCAAAATGTCATCCAAGTAAACAATCAAGAATTTATCCAGATACTCACGGAAAATGTCATGCATAAAAGACTGAAAAACAGATGGAGCATTGGCAAGTCCGAACGGCATCACCAGATACTCAAAATGACCCTCGGGCGTATTAAATGCCGTTTTCCATTCATCTCCCTGCCTGATTCTCACCAGATTATACGCACCACGAAGATCAATCTTAGTAAACCAACTAGCCCCCTTAATCCGAGCAAACAAGTCAGAAATCAATGGCAAGGGATACTGAAACTTAACAGTGATCTTATTAAGAAGGCGGTAATCAATACACGGTCTTAGTGAACCATCCTTCTTGGCTACAAAAAAGAACCCTGCTCCCAATGGTGACGACGATGGGCGAATATGTCCCTTCTCCAGGGACTCCTTCACATAACTGCGCATAGCGGTGTGTTCAGGTACGGACAAATTAAATAAACGACCCTTAGGGAATTTACTACCAGGAATCAAATCGATAGCACAATCACAATTCCTATGCGGAGGTAGGGCATCAGACTTGGACTCTTCAAATACATCCTGAAAGTCCGACAAGAACTCTGGGATGTCAGAAGGAATGGATGACGAAATAGACAAAAATGGAACATCACCATGTACTCCCTGACAACCCCAGCTGGTTACCGACATAGAGTTCCAATCCAATACTGGATTATGGGTTTGTAGCCATGGCAACCCCAACACGACCACATCATGCAAATTATGCAGTACCAGAAAGCGAATAACTTCCTGATGTGCAGGAGCCATGCACATGGTCAGCTGGGCCCAGTACTGAGGCTTATTCTTGGCCAAAGGTGTAGCATCAATTCCTCTCAACGGAATAGGACACCGCAAAGGCTCCAAGAAAAATCCACAACGTTTAGCATAATCCAAATCCATCAGATTCAGGGCAGCGCCTGAATCCACAAACGCCATGACAGAATACGATGACAAAGAGCACATTAAGGTAATGGACAAAAGGAATTTGGACTGTACAGTACCAATAACGGCAGAGCTATCGAACCGCCTAGTGCGTTTAGGACAATTAGAAATAGCATGAGTAGAATCACCACAATAGAAACACAGTCTGTTCAGACGTCTGTGTTCTTGCCGTTCTACTTTAGTCATAGTCCTGTCGCACTGCATAGGCTCAGGTTTACTCTCAGGCAGTACCGCCAGATGGTGCACAGATTTACGCTCGCGCAAGCGACGACCGATCTGAATGGCCAAGGACATAGACTCATTCAAACCAGCAGGCATAGGAAATCCCACCATTACATCCTTAAGAGCTTCAGAGAGACCCTTTCTGAACAAAGCCGCTAGTGCAGATTCATTCCACAGAGTGAGTACTGACCATTTCCTAAATTTCTGACAATATACTTCTACATCATCCTGACCCTGGCATAAAGCCAGCAGATTTTTCTCAGCCTGATCCACTGAATTAGGCTCATCGTAAAGCAATCCGAGCGCCAGGAAAAATGCATCAACATTACTCAATGCAGAATCTCCTGGTGCAAGAGAAAACGCCCAGTCCTGTGGGTCGCCGCGCAAAAAAGAAATAATAATCAAAACCTGTTGAATAGGATTACCAGAAGAATGAGGTTTCAAGGCCAAAAATAGCTTACAATTATTTCTGAAGCTCAGGAACTTAGTTCTGTCACCAAAAAACAAATCAGGAATCGGAATTCTTGGTTCTAGCATCGATTTCTGATCAATAGTATCTTGAATCTTTTGTACATTTACAACGAGATTATCCATTGAGGAGCACAGAGCCTGAATATCCATGTCCACAGCTGTGTCCTGAAGCACTCTAATGTCTAGGGGAAAAAAAAGACTGAAGACAGAGCTAAGAAAAAAAAATGATGTCAGGATTTCTTTTTTCCCTCTATTGGGAATCATTGGTGAGGCTCCTTGTACTGTTATGGCTGGCAATCAGGCAACACAGCGTGCAGTAATCAGCGCACATACAGAGATCTGGCAATAACCAAAAACAATAAGACGAGCTCTGAGACGTGAAATCTCTGTAGACTGCAGTACCTGATCTATCCTCACACAACTATAAGCAGCAGTGGATTGCGCCTAACAACTACCTATGCAACTCGGCACTGCCTGAGGAGCTGACTAGCCTGAAGATAGAAATACAAGCCTGACTTACCTCAGAGAAATACCCCAAAGGAATAGGCAGCCCCCCACATATAATGACTGTTAGCAAGATGAAAAGACAAACGTAGGAATGAAATAGATTCAGCAAAGTGAGGCCCGATATTCTAGACAGAGCGAGGATAGCAAAGAGAACTATGCAGTCTACAAAAAACCCTAAAACGAAAACCACGCAAAGGGGCAAAAAGACCCACCGTGCCGAACTAACAGCACGGCGGTGCACCCCTCTGCTTCTCAGAGCTTCCAGCAAAAGACAATAGCAAGCTGGACAGAAAAAACAGAAAACAAACTAGAAGCACTTATCTAGCAGAGCAGCAGGCCCAAGGAAAGATGCAGTAGCTCAGATCCAACACTGGAAAATTGACAAGGAGCAAGGAAGACAGACTCAGGTGGAGCTAAATAGCAAGGCAGCCAACGAGCTCACCAAAACACCTGAGGGAGGAAGCCCAGAGACTGCAATACCACTTGTGACCACAGAAGTGAACTCAGCCACAGAATTCACAACAGTCGAGGTAGAGATATATTGTCAGAAGTTTAGGAAGTGGTCTGTGCTCACTCAATGGAATGAATGTGCGCTGGCAGCAATTTTCAGAAAGGGTCTCTCTGAAGCCCTTAAGGATGTAATGGTGGGATTTCCTATGCCTGCTGGTCTGAATGAGTCTATGTCTTTGGCCATTCAGATCGATCGACGCTTACGTGAGCGTAAAAATGTGCACCATTTGGCGGTATTATCTGAGCATAAACCTGAGCCTATGCAATGTGATAGGACTTTGACCAGAGCTGAACGGCAAGAACACAGACGTCAGAATGGGCTGTGTTTTTATTGTGGTGATTCCACTCATGCTATCTCCGATTGTCCTAAGCGCACTAAGCGGTTCGCTAAGTCTGCCACCATTGGTACGGTACAGTCGAAATTTCTTTTGTCCGTTACTTTGATCTGCTCTTTGTCATCCTATTCTGTCATGGCATTTGTGGATTCAGGCGCTGCCCTGAATTTGATGGACTTGGACTTTGCTAGGCGCTGTCGGTTTTTCTTGGAGCCCTTGCAGTATCCTATTCCATTGAGAGGAATTGATGCTACGCCTTTGGCCAAGAATAAGCCTCAGTACTGGACCCAACTGACCATGTGCATGGCTCCTGTGCATCAGGAGGATATTCGCTTTTTGGTGTTGCATAATCTGCATGATGTGGTCGTGTTGGGGTTGCCATGGCTACAAGTCCATAACCCAGTATTGGATTGGAAATCTATGTCTGTGTCCAGCTGGGGTTGTCAGGGGGTACATGGTGATGTTCCAGTTCTGTCTATTTCATCATCCACCCCTTCTGAGGTCCCAGAGTTCTTGTCGGATTACCGGGATGTATTTGATGAGCCCAAGTCCAGTGCCCTACCTCCGCATAGGGATTGCGATTGTGCTATCAATTTGATTCCTGGTAGTAAGTTTCCTAAGGGTTGACTGTTTAATTTGTCTGTGCCTGAGCACGCCGCTATGCGGAGTTATGTAAAGGAATCCTTGGAGAAGGGTCATATTCGCCCGTCGTCGTCGCCATTGGGAGCAGGGTTCTTTTTTGTGGCCAAGAAGGATGGTTCGTTGAGACCTTGTATTGATTACCGCCTTCTAAATAAAATCACAGTCAAATTTCAGTACCCCTTGCCGCTGCTGTCTGATTTGTTTGCTCGGATTAAGGGGGCTAGTTGGTTCACCAAGATAGATCTTCGTGGTGCGTATAATCTTGTGCGTATTAAACAGGGCGATGAATGGAAAACAGCATTTAATACGCCCGAGGGCCATTTTGAGTACCTGGTTATGCCATTCGGGCTTTCCAATGCTCCATCAGTATTTCAGTCCTTTATGCATGACATCTTCCGAGAGTACCTGGATAAATTCCTGATTGTATACTTGGATGATATTTTGGTCTTCTCGAATGATTGGGAGTCTCACGTGAAGCAGGTTAGAATGGTGTTCCAGGTCCTGCGTGCGAATTCTTTGTTTGTGAAGGGGTCAAAGTGTCTCTTTGGTGTTCAGAAGGTTTCATTTTTGGGTTTCATTTTTTCCCCTTCTACTGTCGAGATGGACCCTGTTAAAGTTCAGGCCATTTATGATTGGACTCAGCCGACATCTCTGAAGAGTCTGCAAAAGTTCCTGGGCTTTGCTAATTTTTATCGTCGCCTCATCAATAACTTTTCTAGTATTGCTAAACCGTTGACTGATTTAACCAAGAAGGGTGCTGATGTGGTCAATTGTTCTTCTGCTGCTGTAGAAGCTTTTCAGGAGTTGAAGCGTCGTTTTTCTTCTGCCCCTGTGTTGTGCCAGCCAGATGTTTCGCTCCCGTTCCGGGTCGAGGTTGATGCTTCTGAGATTGGAGCAGGGGTTGTTTTGTCGCAAAGAAGTTCTGATGGCTCGGTGATGAAACCATGTGCCTTCTTTTCCAGGAAGTTTTCGCCTGCTGAGCGTAATTATGATGTTGGCAATCGAGAGTTGTTGGCCATGAAGTGGGCATTCGAGGAGTGGCGTCATTGGCTTGAAGGAGCTAAGCATCGCATGGTGGTCTTGACTGATCACAAGAACTTGACTTATCTCGAGTCTGCCAAACGGTTGAATCCTAGACAGGCTCGTTGGTCGCTGTTTTTCTCCCGTTTTGACTTTGTGGTTTCGTACCTTCCGGGCTCTAAGAATGTGAAGGCGGATGCCCTGTCTAGGAGTTTTGTGCCCGACTCTCCGGGTTTGCCTGAGCCGGCGGGTATTCTCAAAGAGAGGGTAATTTTTTCTGCCATCTCCCCTGATTTGCGGCGGGTGCTGCAAAAATTTCAGGCTAATAGACCTGACCGTTGCCCAGCGGAGAAACTGTTTGTCCCTGATAAATGGACGAGTAGAGTTATCTCTGAGGTTCATTGTTCGGTGTTGGCTGGTCATCCTGGAATCTTTGGTACCAGAGATTTGGTGGCTAGATCGTTTTGGTGGCCGTCTCTGTCGCGGGATGTGCGTTCGTTTGTGCAGTCCTGTGGGATTTGTGCTCGGGCTAAGCCCTGCTGTTCTCGTGCCAGTGGGTTGCTGTTGCCCTTGCCAGTCCTGAAGAGGCCCTGGACACTTATCTCTATGGATTTTATTTCGGATCTCCCCGTCTCTCAAAAGATGTCGGTCATTTGGGTGGTTTGTGATCGCTTCTCTAAGATGGTCCATTTGGTACCCTTGTCTAAATTGCCTTCCTCCTCTGATTTGGTGCCATTGTTTTTCCAGCATGTGGTTCGTTTACATGGCATTCCGGAGAACATCGTTTCTGACAGAGGTTCCCAGTTTGTTTAGAGGTTTTGGCGATCCTTTTGTGCTAGGATGGGCATTGATTTGTCTTTTTCCTCGGCTTTCCATCCTCAGACAAATGGCCAAACTGAACGAACCAATCAGACCTTGGAAACATATCTGAGATGTTTTGTTTCTGCTGATCAGGATGATTGGGTGTCCTTTTTGCCTTTGGCTGAGTTCGCCCTTAATAATCGGGCCAGCTCGGCTACTTTGGTTTCGCCGTTTTTCTGCAATTCTGGTTTCCATCCTCGTTTCTCTTCAGGGCAGGTTGAGTCTTCAGACTGTCCTGGTGTGGATACTGTGGTGGATAGGTTGCAGCAGATTTGGACTCATGTAGTGTACAATTTGACATTGTCCCAGGAGAAGGCTCAACGTTTCGCTAACCGTAGGCGCTGTGTGGGTCCCCGACTTCGTGTTGGGGATTTGGTTTGGTTGTCATCTCGTTATATTCCTATGAAAGTTTCCTCTCCTAAGTTTAAGCCTCGTTTCATTGGTCCGTATAGGATTTCTGAGGTTCTTAATCCTGTGTCTTTTCGTTTGACCCTTCCAGCTTCTTTTTCCATCCATAATGTATTCCATAGGTCATTGTTGCGGAGATACGTGGCACCTGTGGTTCCATCCGTTGATCCTCCTGCCCCGGTTTTGGTTGAGGGGGAGTTGGAGTATATAGTGGAGAAGATTTTGGATTCTCGTATTTCGAGACGGAAGCTCCAGTACCTGGTTAAGTGGAAGGGTTATGGTCAGGAAGATAATTCCTGGGTCTTTGCCTCTGATGTTCATGCTGCCGATCTGGTTCGTGCCTTTCATTTGGCTCATCCTGGTCGGCCTGGGGGCTCTGGTGAGGGTTCGGTGACCCCTCCTCAAGGGGGGGTACTGTTGTGAATTCTGTGGTCGAGCTCCCTCCTGTGGTCATGAGTGGTACTTCGGCTGGTTCTGTCTATGAGCTTCCTTTGGTGGATGTGAGTGGGGCTGCGGCTTCTGAGTTTCCTTCCTCAGGTGGCAAGGTTAAGTCGTTAGGTGCTGCTCTATTTAACTCCACCTAGTTCTTTGTTCCTTGCCTCCAGTCAATGTTCCAGTATTGGTCTTGCTCTCTCCTGGATCGTCTTGTGGCCTGTCTGCCCTGCATAAGCTAAGTTCTGCTTGTGTTACTTTTGTTTGCTATTTTTTCTGTCCAGCTTGCTATATTGGTTTGTCTTGCTTGCTGGAAGCTCTGGGATGCAGAGGGAGCACCTCCGTACCGTTAGTCGGTGCGGAGGGTCTTTTTGCATCCTCTGCGTGGTTGTTTGTAGGTTTTTGTGCTGATCGCAAAGCTATCTTTCCTATCCTCGGTCTATTCAGTAAGTCGGGCCTCACTTTGCTAAAATCTATTTCATCTCTGTGTTTGTATTTTCATCTTTACTCACAGTCATTATATGTGGGGGGCTGCCTTTTCCTTTGGGGAATTTCTCTGAGGCAAGGTAGGCTTATTTTTCTATCTTCAGGGCTAGCTAGTTTCTCAGGCTGTGCCTGAGGCGCCTAGGTCTGGTCAGGAGCGCTCCACGGCTGCCTCTAGTGTGGTGTGATAGGATTAGGGATTGCGGTCAGCAGAGTTCCCACGTCTCAGCGCTCGTCCTATGTTATTAGTAACTATCAGGTCACTTTGTGTGCTCTTAACCACCAGGTCCATTGTGTTTCTGAACCACCAGTTCATAACACAGGTGTCTCTGAACAGTAGAACAATATACCACAACTCCAGAGTCTGCTAAATCTTTCTGAAGGTCTTTTCCAGTCAAGCGGGCAATCTGATTTGCTTTTCTAGCAATCCTACAAGCAACTCTCACTGAAATTTTGCTTGGTCTTTCAGACCTTATGTTGACCTCCACTGTTCCTGTTAACTGCCATTTCTTAATTATATTTCGAACTGAGGAAAGGGCAACTTGAAAATGCTGTGCTATCTTCTTATAGCCGTCTCTTCTTTTGTGGGCCTGCACCATTTTCATTTTAAAAGTGCTAAGCAGCTGCCCAGAAGAACCAATGGCTGCTGTTTTTTTGGCACAAGGCTAGAGGAGGCTGGGTTTTTATTAAGCTGGGAAGTTTGCATCACCTGGCTTTTCCTAACGATGACAGTGAACAAGCCATAACCCTAACAGGCTAACTAAGGTCTAAAACCTTGGTCAAAGTTATCTGAGCACACAAATCTCAAAAATACAAAAGGAAATGTGTTAACTTTAACTTTAAGCCTTTTAAAGATCATTTCATCTTCAACTTGCTTAACTGATTACAATAACAGTAATTTTGGAGCATGGTTGCACAAACTTTTAGATGCCACTGTAGATGTGGCAGTATTTATTACACTTGATAGTAGATCATTATAGGGTCAGTGTTCCAGACAAAAAATATAGCCAACTGAATGAGGCCATGTCAGCTGAACAAATATTTGACTAAACCCCCCATACAATATAGAACAAATCTCACCCAATTTTCCCATACACAGGAGCAGAATTGACCAACAGTCTAATGACTCCTAATTTTCACCCAATATTACATGTTGTGGGAGATCAGGATCCATCAGTTTGAATTTTAGATCCCAACCTTTTTCTTATTCAGGGTCAGGTATGACATTGAAAAAAGGTAGGAGAGGGGGAATATTCAGCTCACCAAGTGTGGATTATTTAAACCTCCATCGAATGTATGCAGTGCGCGGATTCCAGACCGGCAGCTGGGCAACAGCCAAAGAAAAAAGAAGAGGAGGATGTTCCAGTATCCGCCTTGATAAGTAAAATGAAAACATGACTTTACAATCTGATGTAAATACTATACGCGTGCACATACCCGTTGAGTCTCAAAGCCAGATTGTAAAGGGTCAAGAAGAGAGTTCGGAAAGATAGTAGATTTAAAGGTGTTGTCCACTACTTGGACAGCCCCTTCTCCTTCCTCATGTTTGACCCCGTTAAAATAAAATCAACTAAACTAACCTCTGATGCCAACACCGTTCCAGCGGTGTCAGCACTCACTCGAGGCTCACGTAAGGTTATGTCATGTGAGTCCTGGGCCCAATGAGCGCCAGCTTCACTGTCCTCGCCTTCGGACTTATTAAATATCAACAGGAAGGCAGGGCTGTGGCTGCTCTCCGACTTCCTCTTGAAGCGAGACTGGTCCAATGGAAGGGAAAGTGATGCCAGCGCTGATTTGATGCAGGGCCCACATGACATAGCAACCTCACGTGAGCCCCGAGCGAATGCCAAAACCGCTGGAATGGCGCTGGCAGCGGAGGTTAGTTTAGATGTTTTTATTTTAAAGGGGCCAAACCCCTTTGAGAGTAGATTTAGTGGTCTCAGAGTTTAGAGATTATGGGGCAATTAGAACCTAGTCTGTAACTAGCACCACATGATGTGTCCATATTTTTATTCTTCACATTTTCTTTTTAATTTATGAGATTATCACAGCATACTGTAGGTTAAATCTCGGGAAATGTTACCTCACCTAGAGTTCAGGAGAATATTTATTGCTTTAGATGACAGGAATATAAATATAGTTTTTCCAAAACACTTTATGATGACAACATTCCTTAGATGAGAGGAATATATACTGCTGACCTCGGGCATGTTAAGGAAGCCAAATAGAAGCCTCAGGAAAGAAGCAACCAAGCAAATACAGGCAAGTTTCTATGGAAAAAGAGGCCACAGCAAGAAGAGAAGCCCGCAGAGCAGGCCTGGGCCAAGAATTTAAGGTGAGAGCCTTCAGTATATTTGTGGGGGCTTGTCTCTCAGGAACTTTCCAGTCATGTTGCTTAAAAATGTTACTTAAAAAGTTATTACGGTAAGTCAAAATTTTTACCTTATTTTTTGTTATATTACCCCTAATAATCTTTGCCTTTTTGAGAGAATTATAGCTAGGAACAATTCTAAATTCACCAAATCCTCCTACTGAAACTCAGCCTGAATACAGGCACCAAGAATGTACCCCTCACTGGCCTGGAGCCCCCTCATCTTGATGCTGTGCTATCAGTTAAAGAGGTTGTGCCACGAGTAGTGATGAGTGAGTATACTCGTTGCTCGGGTGGTCTCCGAGTATTTCTGACTGCTCGGAGATTTAGTTCTCCTTGCCCAGGTGCATGATTTACGGCTGCTAGACAGCTTGATTACATGTGGGAATTCCCTCGCAACCAGGCAACCCCCACATGTACTCAGGCTAGCTAGAAGCTGTAAATGATTCAGCTGAATCAACAAAAACTAAATCTCCGAACACTAACAAATACTCGGAGATCACCCGAGCATGCTCGGGAAAACCAGAGTAACGAGTATACTCGCTCATCACTAGCCATGAGCAAAACTACTTTTTAATCCACAGATCTTGGAATAAAAATAACTTCTAAAATTGGATGTGTTTAAATGTTCCTGTGCCGAGATAATCTTATAAATGTATTAATAATCAATCAATTCACAAAGGATAGGATTACATATTGGTGTGCACCACTGGTAAGTTATGGATAAAGTACAGAAAAATAAAAAAAGATAATGTGTAATTAAAATGTAACTTTTATTCCATATATGTTAAAATTAATAGTATATGACATTTCCGTACATACATCCAATGAGGATGTATATTGGGTAACAAAGATTTAAATGTGACCCACCGATTCCTGATAGTGAATAACTGTGGTAGATTAGATATCAATTCAAAGGATTTCTGACTATTCCCCATAAAGTATTCGTGATTCTGACCCTCAACACTGCATGTTGTACCAAAACAGGTGTTATTCAACTGCTAATCGCTCAAGTGCAGGTTCAATTAGATGAGTGCTGCACTGTCAAAATTGCAGACAAAATTATAACTGCAATTTTTAAGTATGAATTAAATTATGCATCTAATATAAGACACTGCAACAAATAATTTATCATCTAAAGATTTTTACAGTGATCATGCCCTCTATTACACCAATAACAATAACTGTACCTCTAGCTATTCACCAGGGATCCTGACACAATTGTCATTGGAGTAATTTGACTAATACTTTATGGGGACAATAGTCAAAAATCCTTTGAATTGATATCTAATCTACCACAGTTATTCACTAACAGGAATCGGTGGGTCACATTTAAATCTTTGTGACCCAATATACATCCTCATTGGATGTATGTACTGAAATTTCATATACTATTAATTTTAACATATGCAATTAAAGTTAAATTTTAATTACACATTTTTTCTTTTGATCTACTTTATTCATAATTGTATAAATGTACCTGTTATGTACTGTGAGAACAGGATTTATATTTATTATTATTATTTATTTATATAGCACCATTAATTCCATGGTGCTGTACATGAGAAAAGGGGTTACATACACGGTTATAGATATCGTTAACAGTGAACAAATTTACAATGACAGACTGGTACGGAGGGGAGAGGACCCTGTCCTTGCGGACTTATATTCTTTGGGATAATGGGGAAGAGACAGGAGGTCGGGGTGCTGCAGCACTGGTGGTGGTGAGGCGGCAACTCTGGTGGTGGTGAGACGGCAGCTCGGGTGGTTGGGGAGGCGGCAGCTCTGGTGGTGGCGATGCGGCAACTCGGGTGGTTGGTTACATGCCAGCAGCTCAGGTGGTTGGTGAGGCGGCAGCTCGGGTGGTTGGTGAGGCGACAGAATGGTTATTGCAGGCTGTAGGCTTTCCTGAAGAGATGGGTTTTCAGGTTCCGTCTGAAGGATCCGAGGGTGGTGGATAATCGGACGTGTTGAGGCGTGGAATTCCAGAGGATGGGGGATATTCGGGAGAAATCTTGGAGGCGGTTGTGTGAGGAACGAATAAGTGTGGAGGAGAGTAGGAGGTCTTGGGAGGATCAAAGATTACGTGAGGGAAGATAGTGGGAGATTAGTTCAGAGATATAGGGAGGGGACAGGTTGTGGATGGCTTTGTAGATCAGTGTTAGTAGTTTAAACTGGATTCGTTGGGGAATTGGGAGCCAGTGGAGGGATTTGCAGAGGGGAGAAGCAGGGGAGTAGCAAGGAGAGAGGTGGATTAGACGAGTAACAGAGTTGAGGACAGACTGGAGTGGTGCAAGGGATTTAGAAGGGAGGCCACAAAGGGTGTTGCAGTAATCGAGGCAGGAGATGATGAGGGCATGCACAAGAGTTTTAGTGGATTGTGGGCTGAGGAAGGGACGGATTCTGGCAATATTTTTAAGTTGGAGGCGACAGGAGGTGGCAAGAGTTTGGACATGCGGTTTGAAGGACAGGGCAGAGTCGAGAGTTACCCCGAGGCAGCGGATTTCAGGTGCGAGAGCGTGATGCCGTTTACCATAATAGATAGATAGAACCTCCAGCTGGCTGTCATCTACCGCCCCCCAGAACTAGCCATCTCCACCTTTCTCGACCACTTCACCACCTGGCTACTTCATTTCCTCTCTGTTGACATCCCCACTATCATCATGGGTGATTTCAATGTCCCCATTGACACTTTCACCTCAGCTACCTCTAAACTTTTATCACTGACTGCCTCCTTTGGCCTCACTCAATGGTCCTCTGAGGCCACTCACAAAGATGGCCACACGCTGGACCTCATCTTCACCCGCCTCTGCTCCCTTACTAACCTCACTAACACACCCCTCCCCCTGTCTGACCACAACCTACTGACATTCTCGTCCCTCTCCTCTCCTAGTGTGCAACCCCCACTCCACAAACTCACTCACCCTCGCAGAAATCTCAAACATCTCAACTTACAATCACTCTCTGAGTCCCTTCTCCCTCTCACAGACATAGCTTCCCTTCATGACACAGATGCTGCTGCCACTTTTTATAACACCACAATAACAACACTCGATTCGGCCGCCCCACTCATGCATAGTAAAACTCGTACAATTAACAGGCAGCCCTGGCTGACCAGCCTGACCAAAGAATTGAGACGGGCTTCCAGGATTGCTGAGCGGAGATGGAAGCGATCCCACTCTGCCGACCACTTCACTGCATACAAGCAGTCCCTCGCCAGCTTCAAGTCTGCGCTCACTGCCGCAAAACAAACTTACTTCTCATCCCTCATATCCTCCCTGTCCCACAACCCTAAACAGCTTTTCAACACTTTCAATTCTCTACTCCGTCCCCCCGCACCTCCTCCCTCCCCCCTCATTTCTGCTGATGACTTCGCCTCTTTCTTTAAACAGAAGATCGATACGATCAGAGAAAGCTTTGGCCCACAGCGCCCACTGCCCCTCTTAGCTGCTCAACCCTGCTCCTCCAAAACCAGCTTCTCCACCATGACAGAAGATCAGCTCTCCACCCTCCTGTCAAGATCACACCTCACCACCTGCACGCTTGACCCGCTCCCATCCCACCTCATCCCTAACCTTTCCACGGTCTTCATCCCAACCCTAAAGCACCTCTTCAACCTCTCACTCACAACAGGTGTCTTTCCCTCATCCTTCAAGCATGCCAAGATCACACCCATCCTCAAAAAGCCCTCCCTCGACCCATCCTCTGTGTCTAGCTATCGCCCAATATCTCTTCTCCCTTATGCCTCCAAATTGCTGGAGCAACACGTCCATCTTGAACTGTCCTCCCACTTCTCCTCCTGCTCCCTCTTTGATCGGTTACAATCAGGCTTCCGTTCCCATCACTCAACTGAAACTGCCCTAACTAAAGTCACCAATGACCTACTAACTGCCAGGAGCAAGCGACACTACTCTGTCCTCCTTCTCCTGGACTTGTCTTCTGCCTTTGACACTGTAGATCACTCCCTTTTGCTACAAATCCTCTCATCCCTTGGCATCACAGACTTGGCCCTTTCCTGGATCTCGTCATATCTGACAGACCGAACATTCAGTGTCTCCCTCCCCCACACCACCTCCTCACTTCGCCCCTTGTCAGTCGGTGTTCCTCAAGGCTCTGTTCTAGGACCCCTACTCTTCTCCATCTACACTTTCGGCCTGGGACAGCTCATAGAATCCCACGGTATGCAGTACCATCTCTACGCTGACGACACGCAGATCTACCTCTCCGGACCTGACCTCTCCTCCTTGCTTACCAAAATCCCGCACTGTCTGTCTGCCATTTCAGCCTTCTTTTCTGCTCGCTTTCTACAACTGAACATGGACAAAACAGAATTCATCATCTTTCCCCCATCTCACTCTACCCCTCCACCAGACCTATCCATCAATGTCAATGGCTGCTCACTATCCCCAGTCCCACACGCCCGGTGCCTCGGGGTGATCCTCGACTCTGCCCTCTCTTTCAAGCCACATATCCAAGCCCTTGCCTCCTCCTGTCGTCTCAAACTCAAAAATATTTCCCGGATCCGTGCTTTCCTTGACCGCAACACTGCAAAAACGCTAGTGCATGCCCTTATCATCTCCCGCCTCGACTACTGCAACCTCCTACTCTCTGGACTCCCCTCTAGCACTCTGGCACCACTCCAATCCATCCTACACTCTGCTGCCCGACTAATCCACCTGTCCCCCCGCTATTCCCCAGCCTCTCCCCTGTGTCAAGCCCTTCACTGGCTTCCTATCGCCCAGAGACTCCAGTTCAAAACCCTCACACTGACATACAAAGCCATCCACAACCTGTCTCCTCCATACATCTGTGACATGGTCTCCCGGTACCTACCTACACGCGACCTCCGATCCTCCCAAGACCTCCTTCTCTACTCCCCTCTCATCTCTTCTTCCCATAACCGCATCCAAGACTTCTCCCGTGCTTCCCCCATACTCTGGAACTCTCTACCCCAACACATCAGACTTGCGCCTACCATAGAAACCTTCAAAAAGAACCTGAAGACTCATCTCTTCCGACAAGCCTACAGCCTGCAGTGATCCTCAACCTACTGAACAGCCGTACAGCCAGCTCTTCCCTCTCCTAGTGTATCCTCACCCACCCCCTGCAGACTGTGAGCCCTCGCGGGCAGGGTCCTCCCTCCTTATGTACTCGTGTGCCTTGTTATCTGCTCATGTTTAATGTATTTGTCTATATTTGCCCCGTATTCACATGTAAAGCGCCATGGAATAAATGGCGCTATAAAAATGTATAATAATAATAATAATAATATATCAGGTAGGGGGATATGCGAGATGGGGGAAAGATGATGAGTTCGGTTTTGTCTATATTGAGTTTTAGGAAGCGAGAGTTGAAGAAGGAGGATATGGCTGACAGACACTCCGGGATTCTGGACAGCAGAGAGGCGACATCTGAGCCAGAGAGGTAGATCTGAGTGTCGTCTGCATATAGGTGGTACTGGAAACCATGGGACTTTATGAGTTGTCCTAGGCCAAGGGTATAGATGGAAAAAAGTAGGGGCTCTAGGACAGAGCCTTGAGGGACTCCAACAGAGAAATGGCCGGATGAGGAGGTAGTGTGGGAGTGGGAAACGCTAAATGTGCGGTCGGAAAGGTATGAGGCAATCAATGACAGGGCAAGGCCTTTGATGCCGAGGGAAGAAAGAATCTGCAGCAGTAGGCATTGGTCAACTGTGTCGAAAGCAGAGGACAGGTTGAGGAGGAGGATGGAGAACCGTCTGATAGGTTTGGCTGTAAGTCGTTAGTAATTTTGGTCAGAGCAGTTTCAGTGGAGTGGTGGGGCGGAAGCCAGATTCGAGGTTGTCAAGAAGATTTAGATGATAGGTGGGAGGGAAATTGACCATATACATGCTGCTCAAGGAGTTTGGAAGCAAACGGGAGCAGTGATATGGGGCAATAGCAGGGCATAGCAGTTGGGTCAAGGTTAGCTTTTTTTGAGGATGGGTGTGATGGTGGCATGTTTGAAGGCAGAGGGGAAGGTACCTGAAGATAGCGATAGGTTGAAGAGATGGGTTAGGGCTGGAATGAACGTTAATGAGGTTGGGGAGTAGGTGGGAAGGGATGGGGTCAAGTGCACAGGTGGTGAGGTGAGATTTGGAAAGGAGGCGAGTAAGTTCTCCTTCAGTGATGTTGGAGAGGGAGGTTATTAGAGAAGGGCAGAGGTATGGTATATGGAGTGGTTGGGGAGGTGGAACAGTAAAGGTTTGCCTTCTTTGGTCGATCTTGTATTTTGAAGTAGGTGGCAAAGTCCTCAGAAGAGATGAGGGGAGTTGGAGGTGGCAGGCAGAGGAGAGTTAAATGTGCTGAACAGTTGTTTTGGGTTGTAGGATAGTGAAGATACAAGGTTAGTGAAATATGTCTGTTTAGCAGAAGTGAGGGCTAGTTTGAAGGCAAGTGTAGCTTGTTTAAAAGCAGTGAAGTTGTCTGGCAGGCGTGTTTTTTCCCCAACGCCGCTCCGCGACCCTGGATGCTTGTCAGAGTTTTTTGGTGAGGTTGTTATGCCAGGGTTGCCTATTGATTTGTTGCACTTTGCCATGCATGAGAGGGGCGACTGAGTCTATGGCTGCGAGGGTGGAGTTATAGAAAGCGGTGGCGCTGTTCGGGTCATGAAGATATGGAGGACAGGGGTAGGAGAGAGTCTGTGAATGTCTAGGTGTGCAAGGTTTCTGCAAGGATGTGGAAGTGGCTGGACATGGGGGGCGGGTGATAAGGACAAGGATGAGGTGAGTAGATGGTGGTCAGATATGGGGAAGGCAAAGGTTGTGAGATTAGATAAGGAACAGAGGCGGGTGAAGAGGTCTAGCGTATGTCCGTGTGTGTGTGGCTGTGGAGGACCACTAAGTCCAAAGGATGAGGTAAGGGACAGGAGCTTGGAGGCTGCTGGCTGGCGGGTGTCAGTAGGGATATTAAAGTCACCCATTGTGATGGTGGGGATGTCAGTAGAGAGAAAGTGAAGAAGCCAGGTGGAAAATTGGTCAATGAAAGCAGTGGCTGAGATTAGAGGAAGAGTAGATACGGACAGAGTGAACCTCAAAAGAAGGGAGGATAAGGGAGGGTGGGGGTTGGATAGGGTTGAATTAACAGTTTTTGGAAAAAAGGAAACCCACTCCCCCGCCATGTCTGTTGCCAGAGCGAGGAGTGTGGGTAAAGTGGAGGCCACCGTAACTCAGTGCAGCAGGGGAGGCCGCGTCAGGGGGCGTCAGCCAGGTCTGTGAGGGCCAGGAAGGAAAGGTTGTGGGAAGTAAAGAGATTGTGGATCACGTGGAGCTTGTTGCAGACAGAGCGGGCATTCCAAAGTGCCCCAGAGAGAGGAAGCAGGGGGGTGAGGATCAGTTGCACAGATGTTAAGTGTGAGGGATTGCGGTATTTTCTCTTAGTGTGAGAAGGATAAGGGTGAGGATTAGTGGAATGTATGAGGCGGGGGGGGGGGGGGGGGGGAGCAGGATTGGGGGATATGTCGCAAGCAGCGAGAATGAGAAGAAAAAGGGAAAGCAGGTGGGTGAAGGAGAACAGTCTGCTTTTATGTTAGTAGGTGATGTTTGAGGTTGTGGAGCAGGTCTGCGGGTGAAGTGAGGTGGGGGGTGGGAGAGATAGTTATTTGGTTTGAGAGTGCAGGGGTGAGGGGTTAGTGAAGGAGAGTGAGGATTAGTGGAGCGAAAACAGTCAGGGCAAATGTGAGTATGGTTAAGTAGCAAGGGAAGAAAAGCAAGTAAAATTAGAATAGTGATTAGTCTTACAGTCTGGCCGATTTCTGGACTATTTCTGACAATACACTTAAAAGATGTCACTTCAAATGATGTCATATCTGACTGATCCATTCAACTTATACCATCTACTATATAATTGTCTAAGGGTCACTTCCGTCTGTCTGTCCTTCTGTCACAGTTATTCATTCGCTGATTGGTCTCGGCAGCTGCCTGTCATGGCTGCCGGGACCAATCAGCGACGGGCACAGTCCGATTAGTCTCTCCCCTACACTCACTGCCCGGCGCCCGCTCCATAATCCCCTCCACTCACACAGGGTTAACGGCAGCGGTAACGGCCCGCAGTGTAACGCACTCCGTTACTGCTGCTATTAACCCTGTGTGTCCTCAACTATTTACTATTGATGCTGCCTATGCAGCATCAATAGTAAAAATATGTCATGTTAAAAATAATAAAAACAAAAAACCTGCTATACTCACCATCTGCCGCCTTTCCCGCTCCTCGCGACGCTCCCGCTCCATTACAAGCGGCAGCTTCCGGTCCCATGGCTGGTGTGCGACAAGGACCTGCCGTGACGTCATCACAGGTCCTGCCCATACCAGCCCTGGGACCGGAAGCTGACACTTGCAATGGAGCGGTCCTGGGAGCGTCCCGAGGAGCGGGAAAGGCGGCGCATGGTGAGTATAGCAGGACTTCAACGGGCCTTCGGAAGGTGAGTATATGGTTATTTTTTTTTTATATCTCTATACTACGAGGCTCTGTGCTGTATACTCCGTCGCTGTGCAATATACTATGTGCCTGGGCAATATACTGCGTGGCTGGACAATATACTACGTGGCTGGGCAATATACTACGTGGGCTGTACAATATACTACGTGGCTGGGCAATATACTACGTGGCTGGGCAATATACTACGTGACTGGGCAATATACTACGTGGACATGCATATTCTAGAATACCCGATGCGTTAGAATCGGGCCACCATAGTTCAAGATATTTATCTTCTTAAATTCATTTTAGTTTCTTTCCTTCCAAGATGGAGTCCATGATCCAGATAAGGGGGCTCAGGAGTGCCTTTGTGTAACAGACTTAGAAAAAACAAAGGAAAGTGAGAGCAACTTTGCCCACCATTGGTATACTCCTGGGTTGTGTCATTGCAGTCAAACACATCCAAGCCTGTCTGACCTGTGCACTTAACATCATGGGATGTGCCACCAAGACGCCCATGAGACACACAATGAGGCCCCTGCACCCATTCCAGCACTTTTCCTTTAGGAAGGCTACATTTAAGTGCCTAAGAATGTACTTGTGTGTGTCGACCTCTCCTCAGGATGGACAGTAGAATACTCCATGTGTAAAGCCACAGCCAATGCTACAGCGAAGTGACTAAACTCAGAAGTTGTTTGCAGATACTGGGTGCCCGAGACCATAGAGAGTAACAAAGGCACCCACTTTACCGGAGAAGTTATGCAGGAAATAATGTCCACGCCGGGAGTGGAACGGTCTTCATGCTGTGTACCATCCACAAAGTAGATTTAATGGGACCCTGAAACTGAAAATCCAGAAAGCCAGGTTTGAGACTGGCAGACCATGACAGAATTCTTGCCACTTGCACTCTTCTCAATCAGGTATACTAATAGCAAAAAGACAGGCCTCAGCCCATATGAGGGGTTAGTTGGGTCCTTCCCTAGGCTAGGGTTGTATTTTCCACAGTAGCTCCATATGCAACATGATAGGCTGTCTTCTTACGTTATCACACTTACAAAACGCTGAGAAAAGATATAGAAAGGGTAGAAGCCTCCTTACATCGTACAGTACGGTTCTGTCTTCCTTGAACTTGACAACCACCTTCCCTTAAGCTTCACCAGAGAACCCCCTCTGTTACGGATACAGGACTATATGTGATGGATATCATTATCCCAGGGGACACTGACCGATTAAGACACTCATCTTAAAGATATCAAGGACCAACCTATTCTAAATCAGACTGAGACTCTGCAACCTAATACTTCCAAAGACTTGTTCCTGGTCCTTCCTATTAATCCCTTAAAACAAAAAGGCCAATGGAGTAAGCATGCATCCCGAAAATTATGTTTCCAGAGTTTAACAGGTACCATTGACCTAACGCACTTAAGTTCCTCGTATTGCAGTCCCACCACAAATAATTTGGTACGAGGCCATGCCCTCCTGAATCAGACAATAGCTAGGGCTGACTTGTGGTGGATGTCCGGAAATGGTGACTTATCTAGGACTGCCAATGGGACGGAAGGGTACATGCGTTATTGTTACTTCAAATCCAGAAAGATCCACGAATATGCAACAGAAAACCAGAGACACCAGTATTCCTACCCTTACATGTACATTGACGCTATTGGAGTCCCAAGATGAGTACCAGACTAGTTCAAGCCAGAGATCAAGTATCAGCAGGATTAGAATTGCTATTCCTCAACGTTACGGCAAATAAAAATGTGGACTAGATAAATTAGATCTACTATGACCAACTGTTGGATGCCAACTCTGCCCAGTGCAGGAGTGTGGTACCAGTATAGTTTCTTTGCTTGTTGTGACGTGTGTCCACCATCCGATGGTGTGACAGACAGATCAATCCAGAGAATCTGGTGAAGCGGTGTAGGAAGACCGGTTTCTTCCATTAGGGGAGGAGACCGTATATCTGGGGGGGTCTGTAGATGGGCACTTTGGCTGGAACAGCCACAAGAAAAGGGAATTATGAGAGCAGGATTTATATTTATCCTTAGTTTCTTTCTGCATACATCTCTTTCCTTCCACATTTATAGGAAGTGTCAGGACTGTTTTTCTTGAATGCGTTAAGCTAGGAACTTTTCCAATTTACCATTTTCTGCTGTATAAGACAACTGGGCGTATAAGACGACCCCCAACTTTTCCATATAAAATATGGAATTTGGGATATACCTGCCGTATAAGACAGGGGTCGTCTTATACGACGTGTGTGGTTCCCAGGGTCTGGAGGAGAGGAGACTCTCCTTCAGGCCCTAGGATCCATATTCATGTAAAAACAGAATAAAAAATATGGATATACTCACCCTCGCGACGGCCTGCGGCTCTCAGCGGTGCAAGCGGCAGCCTCTGTTCCTAAGAAGGCATTGAGCGTAGGACCTGCGATGATGTCACAGTCACGTGACGTCATCGCAGGTCCTATGCTCAATGCATTCTTAGGAACGGAGGCTGCTGCTTGCACCGCTGAGAGCCAGGGACCATCCGAGGGTGAGTATATCCATATTTTTTATTTTTATTCTTTATTTTTTACATGAATATGGATCCTAGGGCCTGAAGGAGAGTCTCCTCACCTTCAGACCCTGGGAACCATCCAGGATTGCTCTCGGCGTATAAGACGACCCCCAACTTTTGAGATGATTTTCAGGGGTTAAGTCATCTTATATGCTGGAAAATATGATACTTAACTCAAGCAATATTATGCTTATGGCTCACAATAAATAATCCAGTTTCCATGGAATCCAAATTGATTACAAACTAAAAATGCAAGGGACAACAAACCTACTGAAGAACTTCATGGATCCACATAAAAAAAAAAAAATAATTTACAAAATATAAGTCACTTTCCAAATCATTGCAGGGATATCCCTAGCTAATAATTGGGTCATTAGTGTGTGAGGGGTCCATTAACCAGTTTGGGAATGCTAATCCACAAGGGTCTTTCCCAGCATCCCTTTTGATTTGGAGCAGTGTAAAGTACAAAAGGTCTTTGTGGATTAGTAATCCAAATTGGTTACTAGATTTACCTTAAAAGGTTGGTGGAGGGGGTTAGTTCTCTGAAAAATGTGCTAAAATAAACCGTTTAAAATAGCTTTCCAAACACCGTCAATTAGCAAAACAATTATTTTTTATCTCCTGCACGGTCAGGGTTCCGAGATGGCAGCTGCCATCACTCACAGCCAGTCTTGAAATCTGGAGCTATGTCAGAGCAGCGTCCTGTTAGGCTTCGTGAATGTGAATTTCTCTTAACTGAACATGGACTGAACAGACAAATTTAGGTTCACAATACCAACAGGAGGCTGCTCTGCTGTGACCTCTCGAGCTTCATGCAACCAGTACTGAAGTCTAGAACGGGCGAGTGATTTTTTTTTTTTTCTTTCAAAAATGTTTCATGTTAACCTTTTTATAGCATTTAGGTACATCATAGGTTGTGTATTCCCCTTTACTGCAGACCCCACGTCTTTTCTAGCAACTGACAGCTGATCTCATCAGTCGTCATGTGCCCCTAACAGCCACAGGTGGAATCACAATCCAGCCGTGGCTGTTAATATGTTAAATGTCACTGTCAACCTCTGACATTTCTCATGAGCGTGCCAGAAGCGAATTACAAACCACACCAATCACGATTGCGGGGCTGACATGACAACCAGAGGTCTGTAGGAGATACCCCTACCCCCATACTTGTCACTGCAGATCTGCTAGGGGTGCTGCCTCCTAAGGGAGTAATTTTTTTTTTTTTTTGTAAGTGAAATTTCACCACACGTGGAATTTTTTTTTAACCCACATTTTCTAGTACACTACTGTAAAATCAATGGTGTTCAAAAGTACAACTAGTCCTCCAAGAGACAAGTCCTCACATGACCATATTGATGGGAGAAAAGAAAAAAAAAAAAAAGTAAGTTGTGGCTCTGGGAAGGGGAGCGAAAGACAAACCCAAGGATGTGAAGGGGTTAAATGGGCATTTTATTTATGCACATTTCTCAGAGAAACCCTTTAATGATCCAAAAAGTTAACCATGACCTGCCACTTACTATGTGGAAGGAAGCAGTGATGGACAACCCCTATAGCCCCTCTTCTCTTTACATGTGGGTTGATAATATCAGTTTTGTCATGGCAAGGTCTGATGGTGCATTCATACGGCCAGGGATTGAAATTGGTTGAATCCACTTTTGTAGCTTGAATGTAGTTCATGAACTTGTGCAGGATGGGCAATCCATGCAGATCGTTAAAGGTTTGTCATTCATAGACCACTTCAATATTGTGGCGTGCTTGCCTCATTAAAAAGCTTGAAGATGATCAATTCAGTCACACAAGCTTGGACCTACCATGAATCTGAGCGTTCCATTACCATTCACAAGCTTGTCCAGAATGACGTGGACACCCAAACATTCTCCAGGGTGGTCTTTTAGTGACCTGTGGAATACTCATGGCCAGCCCCTGCAGACTAGGCACCATGAAAATACTCCATGCCAGAGGTAGTCATCATGAGTGTGAATTCTTTTCCCCCGGTAAAATTTAAGATATGTCAAGACTGTATTTTAAAAAGAAATTGTTACTTTTCTACATTAGAAAAAATAAAATTCCACTTTGCATAAACATGTAATGGGGAATTTTTTTTTCCCCCTTCTGATAAATACAAGAAACAAAATAAAAATCCAAAACCCAAATTGCTTACTTTTTTTTTTTTTTTTCAGAAGAAATTTTCAAAACCAGACAAGATTCAGAAAACAGAATTTAATTAACGCTTGCTACATCCTGATTTGTAAAAAAATTAAAATAAAAAAAAAAAGTATTGGAAAAAAAAAAAAAAAAAAAATAGTAAGTGCAAAAGCAATAACATTGTGACATACAACCAAGACATCCATGCTATCTTACAAGGGAAATGTTAAGTCACTGACTGTTAGGCCACAAATCTGATAAACCCGTTGACAATCATCTACTTTGAAGCTAAATTAGTTTGAAGAAAAATAGTGAATAATAGTATTTCAGTGCCAACAACCACCCTGAGACAATGACCCGTTCATAAGAGACATGCAAGTGATTCATGCCAAGGATACAAGAGTTTGGTCGAGTTACTGAATCTTGCAGCAGTGTTAATCACAGACTTCAAATAAGTGCTCCTGGATCTAGGAGGCTGCAACACCCCCCAAAAAAATATATAGCATTTTTTTTTAAAATTTTACAGTCTTAGCAGCAATGGTCAGGCTTTAGAAAGGCTCGTTGTTAATAAAGCGGCTGAAGACAATAAAGGCAGAGCTGGGTTTGTCCGTTGGCACCATATGACCGGCTCCCTGGAGGAAGAGAAAGACAGATTTTAAAGTTACAGAGTATGACAAGATCTACATCGTTACGGTAATGGATAGATAAAAGGTCATAAGGCTTCAATAAATTGTGCCAGTCACCATCTGCAAATCTTAAGGCTGTAATGAACAAAGCTGCAGTGTTAAGGTGAGAGACTACCCATTTAAATGGGTTACACGATTCTCACATACAGCTACTCGTTTTATATTCTTCAGACAAGTCTAGAAATACCCCTTAAGTGTCGTTAGAGAATTTGTAGCTACATTGGCTTAAGAGGCGTTCAGTTCGCCAGAGGTTAATCATACCTTGATTGTCAGGAAGGTCAAGTTGGAAAATTCCTTCACAAATCCTCCGATCTGCTGCTGGCCTCCATCTGTATAAAGCCATGGCCGGCGCTGTACCTGCAGCTAAAAAGCCAGCAGAAGAGCTGTGTCACCCAGGAGTTTCTGCACCACAAACCAGAATACTGCATGCTGTTTATGGCGGTCTGTAGTCTGACAACATGCGAAATGCCCAGCAGATGAGAATACAGTGTTACATTATGGTAGACAATAGAAAGTGAGGGATCAGCATCAAGATCTACAGACTGCAAGTATGGAGGTCGAAATAAAAGCACTGAACCAAAAAAACATTACATACTGAGGACAGGCAACATATCTGAAGGCAATGCAATGATGTCAGGATAGTCTACATCAGTGACAAGCACTTACCTTCTGCTGCAGAGAGTCCACAAACCACTCATCACCCAGGAAGTTGCAGGCCATGTCCACATCACCATTATACACCAGAATACGATATTTCTAAGAAGAGCAAGATGTCAGAGGAACATACCAATAATAAAACTATTACATTCAAACTTCGGATCAGAGTCCTACATAACCCAGGTCCATGATCAGCTTTATGCAGCCTCCTGACACTGGTATGCTCCAATGCCGCACTTACCATGGTACTCAGTAGCTTCAAGTAATGGTCAGCCATTGTCTCATACACACGACCATAGGTTCGGTATACATCAAAACTGCAGAAGCAACAGAAACATTAACATGGCACACTAAGTCATAGAAGGCTATAGACCCCAGATAGATAACTGCCTCCTTAACCCCTCTAGCCAAAGCCAGGTTTTGTCCCCCTTCAACAAAAACAGCTGACATCTGAATGGTCTTGGTCAGTAAGTATTAATTAGAATGTATTTTTATTTTTTTCTGCATATGGGGGTATGTAACGCTAAAGGTGTGGTTTTGGCGCAGAAAGATCTGCTGTGAATGCTTACCATGTGCACATACTCTTACAATGTTATAAGGTTTTATTGTTCACCCAAGTCAGGGTTGGGGAACCTCAGGCCCCAGGGCCATTTACGGCCCTCGATAACCTTTTATCAGGCCCACCTCCCGAGCAGAAAGCTGTATTTTGATTGTCACAAGCTCATTAATTTCTTCTTGCTCTGTTTGCAAACACATGCAGTGTTCACTACTGAACACTGAAGGGCATGCAATGAAAGATTACGTCCTGAAACCAGTGCCAGTCAGGATGTACTTTGTGGGTGGAGTTTGTATGGCCCCGAAGGATGGTAGAAATATCCAAATGGCCCTTGGTGGAGAGAGGAATAAAAAAAAATAAAAATAAAAAAAGTTCCCCACCCCTGACCTAAGTGATCAAGAATGTTTGTGGAGTTCTTACCTGCAGACCTCCCATTTATTGACCTCAGGAGAAACATGTAGGGCATTCCTCACAAAGGGGTTATTCAGGAAGTTGCTGGAAGCCGTAGTGTTCACACATGGTGGGTCCAATTTAACAGGCTTATCCATGCCAGACAGAAGAACCAGCTTCTACATCAGAGAAGCTCAGTGAGAACTTACATCCTGATATCGGTACCCTACATGTCTAGTAAATACAGCAGCTGAACAACAACTTTCACATCAGATCTCAGGATATGCAAGCCAAAACTAGGAATGGAACCTACACAGATTGTGAACTTCCAGATGTTGGACCCACTCCCAAATTCTGTCAGGTTAAAGCTTCCACTAAGACTGTCTTTTTTACTGGGTCATCTAGGCAGCATAGTTTATGGGGCAGATGCACAAATTCCAGTGATGTGTCACTTACTAGGCTGCATACTGTAGATTTGATATCTAGATCACTAGAGGACTATTAACCTGCTGCCATGTAGTCCTTTCTATTCATAATCTGTATAACCCCATCAGCCATATCCTCCTTCTCCTCTCGCTTCCTCAAGCTCAATGTGGACAAATCTGAACTAATTATCTTTCCTCCATCTCGCATATCTTCCCTACCTGATCCATCTATCAAAATAAATGAAATCACTTTCCCTGTACCCAAAATCCGCTGCCTCGGAGTAACCCTTGACTTTGCCCTGTCCTTCAAACCGCACATCAAGCTCTCGCCACCTCCAGCTCAAAAATATTTCCAGAATCTGTCCTTTCCTCAACCCTCACTCTACCAAAATGCTTGTGCATGCCCTAATCATCTCCCAACTAGACTACTGCAACATCCTCCTCTGTGGCCTACCTTCTAACACTCCTGCACCCCTCCAGTCCATCCTTAACTTTGCTGCCCGACTAATTAATCTCTCTCCTCGCTACACTCCTTCCCCCCCCCCCCCCCCCCCCTCTTTGCAAATCCCTTCACTGGCTCCCAATTTCCCAGCGTATCCAGTTTAAATTACTAACACTGACCTACAAAGCCATCCATAACCTTTCTCCTCCATATATTTCCACACTAATCTCTCAATATCTTCCCTCATGTAATCTCCGGTCCTCCCAAGACCTCCTTCTCTCCTCCACGCTTATTCGCTCCTCATCCAATCGCCTCCAAGACTTCTCAATATCACCCATCCTCTGGAATTCAGTGCCCCAACACATCGGTTATCCACCACAATTGGATCCTTCAAAAGAAACCTGAAAACCCACCTCTTCAAGGAAGCTTACAGCCTGTAATGACCACACGGCCACCTCAACACCATCGGAGCTACTGCAACCCTCCACCTACTGTCTCCTTCCCCGCCATCCTGTAGAATGTAAGCCCGCAAGGGTAGGGTCCTCGCCCCTCTGTATCAGTCTGTCATTGTTAGTTTATTTACTGTAAGTGATATCTGTAATTTGTATGTAACCCCCTTCTCATGTACAGCACCATGGAATCAATGGTGCTATATAAATAAATAAACAACCGTGCCCCACCACAGAAAGCAGCCAATCAGTGGTGTGGGCGGGGTTATAGAGAGCTCAGCATTGAGAGAAATTGTAGATCTACAGCACAAAACGGTGATTTTAGCAAAACTGCAGCAAGCAGCCCAGTAAGTGATACAGACCCCAGGATTTTCCCCTTACATTATGCCAATGAGAATGCAATAGCCCAAAGGTAGCCCCATGGCAATTGTGCCCCAGCCTCCTGCTGATAAGCAGAATTCTGAGTTGGAAGATTAATTAGTTCTGGCATGGGCAGATCCACTACCGCCGACTATAGGAAACCTAAGCGACTCAGAAACACGAAGAGGAATAAGTAACAATGTGTTTCACAGTAAATATACAATGCACTTACTTTCTCAAAGTGCACATGCAATTTTGGTGAAATGAATCCAGGGAAATGAACAGCTATGTGATCACCTTTATCCCTAAGAAACAGAAGGAAAGATTAGGAAATCATCTGCTAAAGTCAGGTGTAATATCTACTGTATAATTGTCTAAGGGGTCACTTCCGTCTTTGTCCTGTCTGTCACGGATATTCATTGGTCGCGGCCTCTGTGTCATGGAAATCCAAGTCGCTGATTGGTTGCGGGAAAAAAAAAAAAAAAAAAAAAAAGCCAACAACCAAATCAGCGACAGGCACAGTCTGGAAGAAAATGGCCGCTCCTTCCTCCCCGCAGTCACTGCCCGGCGCCTGCATACTCCCCTCCAGCCACCGCTAACAGTTAATGCCGGCGGTAACGGACCGCGTTATGCCGCGGGTAACGCACTCAGTTACCGCCGCTATTAACCCTGTGTGTCCTCAACTTTTTACTATTGATGCTGCCTCTGCGGCATCAATAGTATAAAAAAAAAAAAAAAAAAAACCCCGCTATACTTACCCTCCATTGTCCGCAGAGCCAGCTGCCATCTTCTGTTCCCAGCAATGCATTGTGAAATTACCCAGAAGAATTAGTGGCCTCGCGAGACCGCCAAGTAATCTGGGTAATTTCGCAATGCATCCTGGGAACGGAAGATGGCAGCAGCCACGCGCTCATCGCCTGCGCCAGATCCAAAAGGGGAGTATGTTACAATTACAAGGGGCCCTCAGATCCGAAGGAGAGTATGTTACAACTACAAGGGGCCCTCGGATCCGAAGGGGGGAGGGGGATGTTTTTTGTTTTTTTTTTTAACCTGTGACATACGTAGCTGGGCAATATACTATTTAGCTGGGCAATATACTACGTGGTTATGCATATCCTAGAATACCAGATGCATTAGAACTGGGCCACCATCTAGTGTCATTTATAAACTTCCCCCATCTGGAATACAAGGGCTTAGAGTCTAGGGCAGTAAGACGCCAAGCCCTATGTGCCTTTTTATCCAGATAAACCAGTAGTAGCTAGCTTCAAGTCACAAAACAGTCATTTCTCAGGAGGGGAAGGGGCGTAAAGTAGAGCTATACACATCTCTAGATTGTGCAGTGTATAAGGGCAGCCCAACTGTTCTGTCACTAGGGAAGGAGGACAGTGATGAGCAAATATGACCAGATAAGATGTTATCGGAGAGTGCTCACATTTTATGTTAGGGTGCCTGCAGCTGTCAGACAGGCAATCCCACAAGTGTTGAGGCGGTCCATCATTCGCTCATCACCACTAGTGGTAGTGGGGGGGAGGTTCAGTTAGCATAATCCGTTCTGCCTGGGAGCTCTACACTGCATGCTGGAGCCTCCGACACCACAACTTCTCCCGGCAGTAAACAAGCAAGCTCCGCTGATCTGAGCATGCATGCATGCTTACTAGTTGGTTGGGCGAGCTAGTTGCTCAAAATTGTCAGCTACAAGTATGATCTTTTGAAATGTCTACACTTCATATCAGCAAATAAGAAAGTAGTCACTAAGTGTATACCCATCAGGGACACTACTTACCGGATCTCCCCTGGTGCTCCTCCAGCACAGTTCTCATACAAATTATAGATGTTTAGACCGGTACTGTACACATCATGCATGGCTTCTTGTACCTGCACACAATTATACGCAGTAATGGTCAAATACAGCAAAACCACATTGTGGAAGAATTAGTCAAACTAAAAGAAAGTCACTTCCTCTTGACAGCCACCATGATTGCACTTACCCGCAGGGAGCATTCAGTGTCAGGGTTGTTGTAGAACTGACAAGTTCCCTCTTTACAGCACAATTTCTGCAGTTCCTTCCAAAGGCTGCAAGAAACAGAACAAGATGTAACTGAAGGCTGATATTACAGCTCCTCTCATGTGCCAGATTACTGTTCTCAGACAATGGTTGGTGCGGGGTGAGCCAGTAAATACATGGGTCAGAAGACCCTTGAAATAGACAGGTCAAACATCCTCCCCAGAAATAATGCATTGCACCACAGATCTAGCCACTGCAGAGAGGTAAACGCTCCCAGGATTAGAAAAGGGTGGCTGCTTTCTTTTAGCAACAGCACAACCCCCGACAGTTGTGCACCATATTGCAGCTCAGCAAAGGGAGCAACTCTAGATTAGGGCAGCCGAACACTGACTCTTCTGCAGCAAAAACATGCAAGTTTGACTACTCAAAAAAAAAAAAAAAAAAGCAAAGTTATGGAGTAATAACTTCAGCAGATGTTACCAGTATATTATATAATTTTCTCTGTATTTATACACTGCTCGAACAAAAACAGAATCAACAGATGGAAATTATTGGCAATCAAGACGCACTCAAAGGAGTGGTTCTGCAGGTGGGGACCACAGACCACATCTCAGTACCAATGCCTTCTGGCTGATGTTTCGGTCACTTTTGATTGTTGGTTGTGCTTTCACACTCATGGTAGCATGAGACGGACTCTACAACCCACACAAGTGGCTCAGGTAGTGAAGCTCATCCAGGATGGCACATCAATGCGAGCTGTGGCAAGGTGTGCTGTGTCAGCGTAGTGTCCAGAGGCACTGCCAGGAGACAGGCCAGTACACCAGGAGAGGTGGTGGGGTTGGCCATAAGAGGGCAACAACCCAGCAGTAGGACCGCTACCTCAGCCTTTGTGCAAGGGGGTGGTGGGGGGGGGGTGTAGAAGGAGCACTGCCAGAGCCCTGCAAAACGACCTCCAGAAGGCCACAAATGTTCATGTGTCTGCACAAACTGGTAGAAACCGACTCCATGAGGATGGTCTGAGTGCCCGACGTCCACCGATGGGGGTTGTGCTCACAGCCCAACACCGTGCAGGACGCTTGGCATTTGCCACAGAACACCAGGATTGGCAAACTCGCCAATGGCACCCTGTGCTCTTCACAGATGAAACCAGGTTCACACTGAGCACATGTGACAGACGTGACAGAGTCTGGAGACGTCGTGGAGAGCGATCTGCTGCGTGCAACATCCTTCAGCATGACAGGTTTCGCAGTGGGTCAGTAATGGTGTTGGGTGGCATTTCTTTGGAGGTCCGCACAGCCCTCCACGTGCTCGCCAGAGGTAGCCTGATTGCCATTAGGTACAGAGATTAGATTCTCAGACCCCTTGTGAGACCATATGCTGGTGCGGTTGGCCCTGGGTTCCTCCTAATGCAGGACAATGCCAGACCTCATGTGGCTGGAGTGTGTCAGCAGTTCCTGCAAGATTAAGGCACTGTAGCTATGGATTGGCCCGACTGTTCCCCGGACATGAATCTGATTGAACACATCTGGGACATCATGTCTCGCACCATCCACCAACGTTGCACTACAGACTGTCCAGGAGTTGGCAGATGCTTTAGTTCAGGTCTGGGAGGAGATCCCTCAGGAGACCATCCGCCGCCTCATCAGGAGCATACCCAGGCGTTATAGGGAGGTCATACAGGCACGTGGAGGCAACACAGACACTACTGAGCATAATTTCCTTGTTTTGAGGGATTTCCACTGAAGTTGGATCAGCCTGTAATTTGATTTTCCACTTTGATTTTGAGTATCATTCAAAATCTAGACCTCCATGGGATATTAGTTGTGATTTACGTTAATAATTTTTAAGTTATTGTTCTTACATTGTCCATCCACCTCTTGTGTCTCCCCTTTTCCTTATAGTTTGTAAGTTGCGAGCAGGGCCCTCATTCCTCTTGGTATCCATTTTGAACAGTGATTTCTGTTATGCTGTAATGTCTATTGTCTGTACAAGTCCCCTCTATAATTTGTAAAGCGCTGCGGAATATGTTGGCGTAATAAATATTATTTACATTCCACTATGTAATGGATAAAGATTTACAACTGGAATATTTCATTCAGTGATATCTAGGACGTGGGAATATATTTTTTAATTAAAGAGGCTCAATAGCGACACTTACACGCTACCCAGGATTCCATGGTAATAGGCAAAGAAGACCAGGGAATTGTCATTGCTCTCGTAGCTACTCAGCCCATTGCCCACAGCAATTCCCTACAGATGGGAAAAAAAAAAAAAAGTTATAATCATGTACCATAAATCCACCTTAGTTGTATGCATTTGATGAAGGCAGCAGGTTACAAGTCATATGCAGGATTGTCAGTATTCTGCATGTTCCCCAGGCTGCTTCACTATATGCATGGTGAGCATATGCCTTACATGTTTCCAGGATCCAGCACCCATTGTACTGATATATTCAGCTAGTCTGTACAGATCCATAACACATCATGGCAGATCAGTATAAGGAACACTTCATAGTCTACCCCTTACCTTGAGATTTATACTGGAGTCTTGGGAAACCTCCAAAGCCAGTGATGGGACGTAGACACCTCCGTAGCTCTCTCCTGTGATGTAAAGGCTATTTTTACTATATTCTGGGAAGAGTCTGTAAAATTCCTTCAAGGCTAGATAGTTATTAGAGGCAACCTGTGAAGCAAAGGAACTTATCAGGACAAGCAAGTGAAGAGAAATTCATACATGATGCAAAATACCTGGTAATGGTTTCTTATACATTACTAAGCGATTCTGCAATCTGGATCCTTGCAAGATAAGGAGCCCCAACTCTAGGAATAAAAAGGACTGCAGCATATTGAGCACCAAGTTTTTCATGTACCTTTGTGTCTTTTGCCATCTCTATTGGCCCCTTTGTGCTTATAGATTCACTGAATAACTGAATGGCGGTGGGTGGGAAGGTTTATTCTTACACTGCCAAAGCTACAGATCCCAGCAGCACTCTTCTCAGGTGCTGCAGATCTGTCTGGAGTTCTCACCAAACTAATCATCTGCAGAATTTCCATTATGCTCCTTGTCTTTTGGGGAGCAACGGCTGAGACAATCACCTGCTCCTGAAGCACATGAAGAAAAGGACAGCACCACAGCAATTGTGAAAAGACAGCTCCAAAGTTTATTCTGCCATCTGCAACGTTTCGGTCCGTGGACCTTTTTCAAGGATGCTTGAAAAAGGTCCACGGACCGAAACGTTGCAGATGGCAGAATAAACTTTGGAGCTGTCTTTTCACAATTGCTGTGGTGCTGTCCTTTTCTTCATGCGCTTCTGGATTTACCTACTGGGATGGATCCCCTGGTGAGGACGTGCACTCTGCTGTCCATAGAGACATTGTCATTATAGGGTGCGGCTTTACTATTTATATTTGATAATCACCTGCTCCTGGCGTGGTCCCTGCATCTCCGATGCTTCTTCCAGCATTGAGTGGTTACATGGTACCGCTCATTACAGTAATGAATATGGACGCGACTTCACTCCCATAGGGGTGGAGCCGCATATTCATTACTGTAATGAGCATGATCGGTAACCGTTCGGGCGCTGACAGCTTCTTCCAGTGTTGGAGAAGACCACGCGCGGGAGCAGGCGAGTATAATGGGGAGGGTGAGCATACTGGGGAGGGAGAGCAGCATTGCGCAATATTCACATGTCCTTGTTCCACTGCCCAACAGGTGAATATGGCAAGTGACAGGAGCCTGAGCGACGAGAGGTGAGCATGTTGTTTTTTTTTTTTTTTAATCGCAGCAACAGCATATGGGGCAAGTATCTCTATGGAGCATCTTATGGGGCCATAATCAGGATTTGTGCAGCATTATGTGGGGCTCCTGATTCAATATGGATATTCAAACACACTTAACCTACTGATGTCTCAATTTTACTTTTATTGGTATCCATTTTTATAATTTACTGGTAGCTGCTGCATTTCCCAGATTTTTGTGGCAAAGTTTGGGGTCTCAGCTTATACGGTAATTACTTTTTATGATTTACTCCCATGCTCATGGGTCTCCATGTTCCATAAGCTTGATACATTTCATCCTGTTTTTTTTTTTTTTAATAAACCAATTAAAGACTTGTATTTTATCTTTACACATTGCAATATATCGTCTGGCCTCATTACATCACTTGAGGACGTGTGTACATACTTTGCCTATTAGGTAGCATAGTCACCCAACATGTCACTTGACCAGCGACTGGCTGCTGTGGTCAAGCACATTAGATGATTAAAGTGCCCTAGTGAACAGCAGTTGGCACTAGAAAGAAAAATGCGACCATTTGTTCTTCTCAATATAACACCTGAGGTTGCTGAAGTGGTTACAAAACCTCTGAAAGGCCCTGAACACCCAGGGTGAAGCTGCTTTTTTTGTGTCAAAATATAGAATGGATTTTTTTTGTTATAGACAAGACATCCTGAGGACTGATTAGCAGTAATCACGAAGGGCAGCATTAATTTAAAGGCCATTTAAGTTGATTGACACATTTCTGCAAATTACACAAGGATGATTCAGATCAGACAATGCACACAATAACGCTGTTCCTTAACCGTTGTGTGAACAAGGCCTGAAAGATACTACAGTTGAATATAAAAGCAAACATGGTGGAAACCGTCATTTCTGTGGCTATTCCACTTTTGCAGAGGTTTTTACTACCTCTGTATCATTGGTTTTGTAGTCCTTGTTATCAGCATAGGAGAAGCCCACACCAGCTGGAGCCTCAAGATACAAGACATTTGCAATCTAGAGAAAAATAGAAATAGCATGTTTAAAAGCAAAACATGGATATATTAAAAAAAAAAAAAACACAAACAAAAACAAAACAAAACACAGACATCCCATAATTACCAAGTTCCAAGAGTAGGAGTTATATTCCAGTGTTGTCCCATCGGGCTGGATCTGAGCATGGAAGGAAAAAAAAAAACCAAGTGTTAGACACAGGTAAAGTAATGAAATGGGAAAATAGAATACATCCTAAGGTGATGACATACGAGGAAGGGACCATGTTCGGTCAACAATCCATCCAGCGAGCTACAGCCAGGACCACCGTTCAGCCACAGGACCAGCGGGCTAGAGCTGGGATTCTTCTGTGCCTCAACAAACCTGAAGAAATAGTAAGAGGATGGAGGAAGAAGTGATCAAATAAGTTTGCAGGTTGCCATTCCACCCCAGAATTTGGCAGATCTCCTAATACTTTATTCAAAACCTGGCCATAGCAAGGTGTTAAAGGAACCAGCCATCAGCTTTGACAATCCCAAAAAAGTGACACAGGGGGATCTCTATACATCAGCATTAATAAAGAATCTTCGGAGAAGGAGACTCTCCAGCAGACAAGTGCGACAGCGTCCTCCCATATTTGTGAGGACTCCGACATCGGTCACCTCCTGTATCAGCCAGCCAAGACAGGAGGAGTGACCTGATGAAGAACCACCCAGTTGACTCAGTATTTGCATATGGTGGTAGGTATATTAATGAAGCAATGGCGGTCTAGGCCCCAATGTAGCTGTTATATTGGTTTAGCTTGTCACAACTAGTAACAAGTGCTCTTTAATGATTGCAAAGAAGCTACAGATTAATGGTGCTATACAAGAGTAAGAAATAAATAAATAGAACTGACAATATACTCACCAGTAGTGGAGATGCTTTCCTCCTGGCACATTTAAATAGCCCGAAAATTGGCGGAAGGACGGCTGCTTCTTAAGCCCCGGGAGGTAGGTGATCTCATCTGAAGAAGGTGCACCATCTACCAGCAGAGCTCCCAGGAGCACAGAGCAAAGTATGGACAGATGCATCTAGGAGGGGACAGAAGAGGGCAGTCACAGGCCAGGAATTCATGTACTGTGCCCCCACAGACTGGCCATCACTTATAGGGATGTGCTCCAATACCAGAGCCACTGTACAGAAGTAGTGCCGATCTGAGGGGCGTGGGGCGCATCTACTGCTGGACAAATCTGTACACAAACACACGGGCTGATGACCCGATCATGCAGCTTTATATGAAAATCCCTATTTATTATAATTGCCAGACCTGAAATAACAAGCACTTTTCACCTATTGTGTCCCCCCATTTCCTTGTAGATTGTAAGCTTGCGAGCAGGGACCTCACCCCTAATGTCACTGTTTAAATTGTCTTAACTTGTACTGAATTTATTGTCTGTACATGTCCCCGCTTAATTGTAAAGTGCTGCGGAATTTGTTGGCGCTATATAAATAAAAATTATTTATTATTATTATTATTATTACACAAATACTGGACGTTTGTTCTTGCCAGAATTGGGGTCAGATCTACTCTAACACGGACATCTTGGTGTTATAAGCCGCCTGATCCTGGAATATCTAGGCGGGAGAGTACTTCATACAGATCACTGGATGGCCATGATGGTGCAGGGGTAACAGAGGAAGGACAACCCCAGGAGCTCAGCATCTCAGCAGACGGGAAGGGGACGGGTCACCAGTTAGGGAGCTCTGCCGCATGGAAGAACACTGGATAGGAGGCAGATCCCCCTGCCGGAGAAAAATGGCTGACACAGGCCATTGTAGGAGACAGACACGAGTCCTTACAGGCAGACACTGGCTGTGGAACACAGGACTGCCAGGCCCCCCGCCATAGGGCACCATTGCTCTGCAGGCAGGAGCCCACACCCCACATGACAGGGCACACAATGGCGCCACCTTCCTCCCCACCGGTGGTCAGCGCCAGGTGCCGGACAGGGAGCGCCGCCAGCACTGCAGTCACACAGGCCGCTCCCCTGGCACAGAGAACAATGGCAGACCCCGAGCCCCTAACTCCCCCGTAATGCTGCCCCCACCGCACGGCGGCCATTACCTTCCTCCTCCCGGTCCTCTCCCCGGTCAGCGATCACTTCCTCCTTGCTCTTCCCAGTATTTGTACTTCTCCCACTTCGTGGCGTCACATGACCCGGGTCATGTGATCTCACCACGTGACAGGGAATCCGGCGCTAACAGTGAGAGAAGTACTGTTCCCAAGATGCTTTGCAGTTCTCGTGTCTGTGCTGCGGCTGAGGGCTCAGTGTGTGCAGTGTCCCAGGGCAGCACCAGAGCTCCCTGTATTGCTGCATCAGACCTGGCGGGAAGTCATTAATGGGAATGCTGCTATGGGAGATTCCAGCTGTGATTAACCCATCATAGCACCAAACTGTTGTTCCTCTGCTATTACTCCTGGAAATGTATGAAACCAATGGCTAACTGCATTGCACAAAATGGCCTCCTGCACAGCCTGACAGGAATAATCCCCTTCATTATTCATATGTGTCCAGGAGGAGTAACAGAGGAATAGCACAGGGAAGATGTAAGAACACAAGTTTCCTTGGAAATGGACGTTTGTCTTGAAACAGAGATGACCTCAAACCAAGCCGGCTCCTTCCTGGCTGTCCTGAGTCCGCTGCTACTTTCACACGTCAGGTTTTTGCCATCAGGCGCAATCCGGCGAGTTTTGAAAAAAAAGGGACGGACTAAACTGCATATTGGGATGATGGGCTGCAATACTAGACTCCACCACTAGATGGCAGCACATTTTACAAATGCAGCCCAGGAAATGACTTCTTGTAATATAGGAAGAAGGGAATTCAATGGAAATACTTACATGAATCAGAACATCCACAGGGCTGGATTAAAGTTTAATAATAGAACCAGGGAAAAAAGAGTGTAACTATATGGGATTATGTGTAGAATATCGGGTTACACACGCCTGGTGATATATCTCATCAACATCTCATAGGAATATGGGTATAACTATTGTTCTGTATGGGGATTATGGGTGAAATATCACAAATACACATGCTCAGGAACATACTTCATCTACTTCTGATAGGAATATGGGTATATCTATTGTTCTGTATGGGGATTATGGGTGAAATATCACAAACACACATGCCCAGGAACATACTTCATCTACTTCTGATAGGAATATGGGTATAATTATTGTTCTGTATGGGGATTATGGGTGAAATATCACAAATACACATGCCCAGGAACATACTTCATCTACTTCTGATAGGAATATGGGTATAAATATTGTTCTGTATGGGGATTATGGGTGAAATATCACAAATACACATGCCCAGGAACATATTTCATCTACTTCTGATAGGAATATGGGTATATCTATTGTTCTGTATGGGGATTATGGGTGAAATATCACAAATACACATGCCCAGGATCATACTTCATCTACTTCTGATAGGAATATGGGTATATCTATTGTTCTGTATGGGGATTATGGGTGAAATATCACAAATACACATGCTCAGGAACATACTTCATCTACTTCTGATAGGAATATGGGTATATCTATTGATCTGTATGGGGATTATGGGTGAAATATCACAAATACACATGCCCAGGAACATATTTCATCTACTTCTGATAGGAATATGGGTATATCTATTGATCTGTATGGGGATTATGGGTGAAATATCACAAACACACATGCCCAGGAACATACTTCATCTACTTCTGATAGGAATATGGGTATAATTATTGTTCTGTATGGGGATTATGGGTGAAATATCACAAATACACATGCCCAGGAACATACTTCATCTACTTCTGATAGGAATATGGGTATAAATATTGTTCTGTATGGGGATTATGGGTGAAATATCACAAATACACATGCCCAGGAACATATTTCATCTACTTCTGATAGGAATATGGGTATATCTATTGTTCTGTATGGGGATTATGGGTGAAATATCACAAATACACATGCCCAGGATCATACTTCATCTACTTCTGATAGGAATATGGGTATATCTATTGTTCTGTATGGGGATTATGGGTGAAATATCACAAATACACATGCTCAGGAACATACTTCATCTACTTCTGATAGGAATATGGGTATATCTATTGTTCTGTATGGGGATTATGGGTGAAATATCACAAATACACATGCCCAGGATCATACTTCATCTACTTCTGATAGGAATATGGGTATATCTATTGTTCTGTATGGGGATTATGGGTGAAATATCACAAATACACATGCTCAGGAACATACTTCATCTACTTCTGATAGGAATATGGGTATATCTATTGATCTGTATGGGGATTATGGGTGAAATATCACAAATACACATGCCCAGGAACATATTTCATCTACTTCTGATAGGAATATGGGTATATCTATTGTTCTGTATGGGGATTATGGGTGAAATATCACAAATACACATGTCCAGGAACATACTTCATCTACTTCTGATAGGAATATGGGTATATCTATTGTTCTGTATGGGGATTATGGGTGAAATATCACAAATACACATGCTCAGGAACATACTTCATCTACTTCTGATAGGAATATGGGTATATCTATTGATCTGTATGGGGATTATGGGTGAAATATCACAAATACACATGCCCAGGAACATATTTCATCTACTTCTGATAGGAATATGGGTATATCTATTGATCTGTATGGGGATTATGGGTGAAATATCACAAATACACATGCCCAGGATCATACTTCATCTACTTCTGATAGGAATATGGGTATATCTATTGATCTGTATGGGGATTATGGGTGAAATATCACAAATACACATGCCCAGGAACATACTTCATCTACTTCTGATAGGAATATGGGTATAAATATTGATCTGTATGGGGATTATGGGTGAAATATCACAAATACACATGCTCAGGAACATATTTCATCTACTTCTGATAGGAATATGGGTGTATCTATTGTTCTGTATGGGGATTATGGGTGAAATATCACAAACACACATGCCCAGGAACATACTTCATCTACTTCTGATAGGAATATGGGTATAATTATTGTTCTGTATGGGGATTATGGGTGAAATATCACAAATACACATGCTCAGGAACATACTTCATCTACTTCTGATAGGAATATGGGTACATCTATTGTTCTGTATGGGGATTATGGGTGAAATATCACAAATACACATGCCCAGGAACATACTTCATCTACTTCTGATAGGAATATGGGTATAATTATTGTTCTGTATGGGGATTATGGGTGAAATATCACAAATACACATGCTCAGGAACATATTTCATCTACTTCTGATAGGAATATGGGTATAATTATTGTTCTGTATGGGGATTATGGGTGAAATATCACAAATACACATGCCCAGGAACATACTTCATCTACTTCTGATAGGAATATGGGTATATCTATTGATCTGTATGGGAATTATGGGTGAAATATCACAAATACACATGCCCAGGAACATACTTCATCTACTTCTGATAGGAATATGGGTATATCTATTGTTCTGTATGGGGATTATGGGTGAAATATCACAAATACACATGCTCAGGAACATACTTCATCTACTTCTGATAGGAATATGGGTATATCTATTGATCTGTATGGGGATTATGGGTGAAATATCACAAATACACATGCCCAGGAACATACTTCATCTACTTCTGATAGGAATATGGGTATATCTATTGTTCTGTATGGGGATTATGGGTGAAATATCACAAATACACATGCCCAGGAACATATTTCATCTACTTCTGATAGGAATATGGGTATATCTATTGTTCTGTATGGGGATTATGGGTGAAATATCACAAACACACATGCTCAGGAACATATTTCATCTACTTCTGATAGGAATATGGGTATATCTATTGTTCTGTATGGGGATTATGGGTGAAATATCACAAATACACATGCCCAGGAACATACTTCATCTACTTCTGATAGGAATATGGGTATAACTATTGTTCTGTATGGGGATTATGGGTGAAATATCACAAATACACATGCCCAGGAACATACTTCATCTACTTCTGATAGGAATATTGGTATATCTATTGTTCTGTATGGGGATTATGGGTGAAATATCACAAATACACATGCCCAGGAACATATTTCATCTACTTCTGATAGGAATATGGGTATATCTATTGATCTGTATGGGGATTATGGGTGAAATATCACAAATACACATGCTCAGGAACATACTTCATCTACTTCTGATAGGAATATGGGTACATCTATTGTTCTGTATGGGGATTATGGGTGAAATATCACAAATACACATGCCCAGGAACATACTTCATCTACTTCTGATAGGAATATGGGTATAATTATTGTTCTGTATGGGGATTATGGGTGAAATATCACAAATACACATGCTCAGGAACATACTTCATCTACTTCTGATAGGAATATGGGTATATCTATTGTTCTGTATGGGGATTATGGGTGAAATATCACAAATACACATGCCCAGGAACATACTTCATCTACTTCTGATAGGAATATGGGTATATCTATTGATCTGTATGGGGATTATGGGTGAAATATCACAAATACACATGCCCAGGATCATACTTCATCTACTTCTGATAGGAATATGGGTATATCTATTGTTCTGTATGGGGATTATGGGTGAAATATCACAAACACACATGCCCAGGAACATACTTCATCTACTTCTGATAGGAATATGGGTATAATTATTGTTCTGTATGGGGATTATGGGTGAAATATCACAAATACACATGCCCAGGAACATACTTCATCTACTTCTGATAGGAATATGGGTATAAATATTGTTCTGTATGGGGATTATGGGTGAAATATCACAAATACACATGCCCAGGAACATATTTCATCTACTTCTGATAGGAATATGGGTATAAATATTGATCTGTATGGGGATTATTGGTGAAATATCACAAATACACATGCCCAGGATCATACTTCATCTACTTCTGATAGGAATATGGGTATATCTATTGTTCTGTATGGGGATTATGGGTGAAATATCACAAATACACATGCCCAGGAACATATTTCATCTACTTCTGATAGGAATATGGGTATATCTATTGTTCTGTATGGGGATTATGGGTGAAATATCACAAATACACATGCCCAGGATCATACTTCATCTACTTCTGATAGGAATATGGGTATATCTATTGATCTGTATGGGGATTATGGGTGAAATATCACAAATACACATGCCCAGGAACATACTTCATCTACTTCTGATAGGAATATGGGTATAAATATTGATCTGTATGGGGATTATGGGTGAAATATCACAAATACACATGCTCAGGAACATATTTCATCTACTTCTGATAGGAATATGGGTGTATCTATTGTTCTGTATGGGGATTATGGGTGAAATATCACAAACACACATGCCCAGGAACATACTTCATCTACTTCTGATAGGAATATGGGTATAATTATTGTTCTGTATGGGGATTATGGGTGAAATATCACAAATACACATGCTCAGGAACATACTTCATCTACTTCTGATAGGAATATGGGTATATCTATTGATCTGTATGGGGATTATGGGTGAAATATCACAAATACACATGCCCAGGAACATACTTCATCTACTTCTGATAGGAATATGGGTATAAATATTGATCTGTATGGGGATTATGGGTGAAATATCACAAATACACATGCTCAGGAACATATTTCATCTACTTCTGATAGGAATATGGGTGTATCTATTGTTCTGTATGGGGATTATGGGTGAAATATCACAAACACACATGCCCAGGAACATACTTCATCTACTTCTGATAGGAATATGGGTATAATTATTGTTCTGTATGGGGATTATGGGTGAAATATCACAAATACACATGCCCAGGAACATACTTCATCTACTTCTGATAGGAATATGGGTATATCTATTGTTCTGTATGGGGATTATGGGTGAAATATCACAAATACACATGCCCAGGAACATACTTCATCTACTTCTGATAGGAATATGGGTATAATTATTGTTCTGTATGGGGATTATGGGTGAAATATCACAAATACACATGCTCAGGAACATACTTCATCTACTTCTGATAGGAATATGGGTATATCTATTGATCTGTATGGGGATTATGGGTGAAATATCACAAATACACATGCCCAGGAACATACTTCATCTACTTCTGATAGGAATATGGGTATATCTATTGTTCTGTATGGGGATTATGGGTGAAATATCACAAATACACATGCCCAGGAACATATTTCATCTACTTCTGATAGGAATATGGGTATATCTATTGTTCTGTATGGGGATTATGGGTGAAATATCACAAACACACATGCTCAGGAACATACTTCATCTACTTCTGATAGGAATATGGGTATATCTATTGTTCTGTATGGGGATTATGGGTGAAATATCACAAATACACATGCCCAGGAACATACTTCATCTACTTCTGATAGGAATATGGGTATATCTATTGATCTGTATGGGGATTATGGGTGAAATATCACAAATACACATGCCCAGGAACATACTTCATCTACTTCTGATAGGAATATGGGTATATCTATTGTTCTGTATGGGGATTATGGGTGAAATATCACAAACACACATGCCCAGGAACATACTTCATCTACTTCTGATAGGAATATGGGTATAATTATTGTTCTGTATGGGGATTATGGGTGAAATATCACAAATACACATGCCCAGGAACATACTTCATCTACTTCTGATAGGAATATGGGTATAAATATTGTTCTGTATGGGGATTATGGGTGAAATATCACAAATACACATGCCCAGGAACATATTTCATCTACTTCTGATAGGAATATGGGTATATCTATTGTTCTGTATGGGGATTATGGGTGAAATATCACAAATACACATGCCCAGGATCATACTTCATCTACTTCTGATAGGAATATGGGTATATCTATTGTTCTGTATGGGGATTATGGGTGAAATATCACAAATACACATGCCCAGGAACATATTTCATCTACTTCTGATAGGAATATGGGTATATCTATTGTTCTGTATGGGGATTATGGGTGAAATATCACAAATACACATGCCCAGGATCATACTTCATCTACTTCTGATAGGAATATGGGTATATCTATTGATCTGTATGGGGATTATGGGTGAAATATCACAAATACACATGCCCAGGAACATACTTCATCTACTTCTGATAGGAATATGGGTATAAATATTGATCTGTATGGGGATTATGGGTGAAATATCACAAATACACATGCTCAGGAACATATTTCATCTACTTCTGATAGGAATATGGGTGTATCTATTGTTCTGTATGGGGATTATGGGTGAAATATCACAAACACACATGCCCAGGAACATACTTCATCTACTTCTGATAGGAATATGGGTATAATTATTGTTCTGTATGGGGATTATGGGTGAAATATCACAAATACACATGCTCAGGAACATACTTCATCTACTTCTGATAGGAATATGGGTACATCTATTGTTCTGTATGGGGATTATGGGTGAAATATCACAAATACACATGCCCAGGAACATACTTCATCTACTTCTGATAGGAATATGGGTATAATTATTGTTCTGTATGGGGATTATGGGTGAAATATCACAAATACACATGCTCAGGAACATATTTCATCTACTTCTGATAGGAATATGGGTATAATTATTGTTCTGTATGGGGATTATGGGTGAAATATCACAAATACACATGCCCAGGAACATACTTCATCTACTTCTGATAGGAATATGGGTATATCTATTGATCTGTATGGGAATTATGGGTGAAATATCACAAATACACATGCCCAGGAACATACTTCATCTACTTCTGATAGGAATATGGGTATATCTATTGTTCTGTATGGGGATTATGGGTGAAATATCACAAATACACATGCCCAGGAACATACTTCATCTACTTCTGATAGGAATATGGGTATATCTATTGTTCTGTATGGGGATTATGGGTGAAATATCACAAATACACATGCCCAGGAACATATTTCATCTACTTCTGATAGGAATATGGGTATATCTATTGTTCTGTATGGGGATTATGGGTGAAATATCACAAACACACATGCTCAGGAACATATTTCATCTACTTCTGATAGGAATATGGGTATATCTATTGTTCTGTATGGGGATTATGGGTGAAATATCACAAATACACATGCCCAGGAACATACTTCATCTACTTCTGATAGGAATATGGGTATAACTATTGTTCTGTATGGGGATTATGGGTGAAATATCACAAATACACATGCCCAGGAACATATTTCATCTACTTCTGATAGGAATATGGGTATATCTATTGTTCTGTATGGGGATTATGGGTGAAATATCACAAATACACATGCCCAGGATCATATTTCATCTACTTCTGATAGGAATATGGGTATATCTATTGATCTGTATGGGGATTATGGGTGAAATATCACAAATACACATGCTCAGGAACATACTTCATCTACTTCTGATAGGAATATGGGTATATCTATTGATCTGTATGGGGATTATGGGTGAAATATCACAAATACACATGCCCAGGAACATATTTCATCTACTTCTGATAGGAATATGGGTATATCTATTGTTCTGTATGGGGATTATGGGTGAAATATCACAAATACACATGTCCAGGAACATACTTCATCTACTTCTGATAGGAATATGGGTATATCTATTGTTCTGTATGGGGATTATGGGTGAAATATCACAAATACACATGCTCAGGAACATACTTCATCTACTTCTGATAGGAATATGGGTATATCTATTGATCTGTATGGGGATTATGGGTGAAATATCACAAATACACATGCCCAGGAACATATTTCATCTACTTCTGATAGGAATATGGGTATATCTATTGATCTGTATGGGGATTATGGGTGAAATATCACAAATACACATGCCCAGGATCATACTTCATCTACTTCTGATAGGAATATGGGTATATCTATTGATCTGTATGGGGATTATGGGTGAAATATCACAAATACACATGCCCAGGAACATACTTCATCTACTTCTGATAGGAATATGGGTATAAATATTGATCTGTATGGGGATTATGGGTGAAATATCACAAATACACATGCTCAGGAACATATTTCATCTACTTCTGATAGGAATATGGGTGTATCTATTGTTCTGTATGGGGATTATGGGTGAAATATCACAAACACACATGCCCAGGAACATACTTCATCTACTTCTGATAGGAATATGGGTATAATTATTGTTCTGTATGGGGATTATGGGTGAAATATCACAAATACACATGCTCAGGAACATACTTCATCTACTTCTGATAGGAATATGGGTACATCTATTGTTCTGTATGGGGATTATGGGTGAAATATCACAAATACACATGCCCAGGAACATACTTCATCTACTTCTGATAGGAATATGGGTATAATTATTGTTCTGTATGGGGATTATGGGTGAAATATCACAAATACACATGCTCAGGAACATATTTCATCTACTTCTGATAGGAATATGGGTATAATTATTGTTCTGTATGGGGATTATGGGTGAAATATCACAAATACACATGCCCAGGAACATACTTCATCTACTTCTGATAGGAATATGGGTATATCTATTGATCTGTATGGGAATTATGGGTGAAATATCACAAATACACATGCCCAGGAACATACTTCATCTACTTCTGATAGGAATATGGGTATATCTATTGTTCTGTATGGGGATTATGGGTGAAATATCACAAATACACATGCTCAGGAACATACTTCATCTACTTCTGATAGGAATATGGGTATATCTATTGATCTGTATGGGGATTATGGGTGAAATATCACAAATACACATGCCCAGGAACATACTTCATCTACTTCTGATAGGAATATGGGTATATCTATTGTTCTGTATGGGGATTATGGGTGAAATATCACAAATACACATGCCCAGGAACATATTTCATCTACTTCTGATAGGAATATGGGTATATCTATTGTTCTGTATGGGGATTATGGGTGAAATATCACAAACACACATGCTCAGGAACATATTTCATCTACTTCTGATAGGAATATGGGTATATCTATTGTTCTGTATGGGGATTATGGGTGAAATATCACAAATACACATGCCCAGGAACATACTTCATCTACTTCTGATAGGAATATGGGTATAACTATTGTTCTGTATGGGGATTATGGGTGAAATATCACAAATACACATGCCCAGGAACATACTTCATCTACTTCTGATAGGAATATTGGTATATCTATTGTTCTGTATGGGGATTATGGGTGAAATATCACAAATACACATGCCCAGGAACATATTTCATCTACTTCTGATAGGAATATGGGTATATCTATTGATCTGTATGGGGATTATGGGTGAAATATCACAAACACATGCTCAGGAACATACTTCATCTACTTCTGATAGGAATATGGGTACATCTATTGTTCTGTATGGGGATTATGGGTGAAATATCACAAATACACATGCCCAGGAACATACTTCATCTACTTCTGATAGGAATATGGGTATAATTATTGTTCTGTATGGGGATTATGGGTGAAATATCACAAATACACATGCTCAGGAACATACTTCATCTACTTCTGATAGGAATATGGGTATATCTATTGTTCTGTATGGGGATTATGGGTGAAATATCACAAATACACATGCCCAGGAACATACTTCATCTACTTCTGATAGGAATATGGGTATATCTATTGATCTGTATGGGGATTATGGGTGAAATATCACAAATACACATGCCCAGGATCATACTTCATCTACTTCTGATAGGAATATGGGTATATCTATTGTTCTGTATGGGGATTATGGGTGAAATATCACAAACACACATGCCCAGGAACATACTTCATCTACTTCTGATAGGAATATGGGTATAATTATTGTTCTGTATGGGGATTATGGGTGAAATATCACAAATACACATGCCCAGGAACATACTTCATCTACTTCTGATAGGAATATGGGTATAAATATTGTTCTGTATGGGGATTATGGGTGAAATATCACAAATACACATGCCCAGGAACATATTTCATCTACTTCTGATAGGAATATGGGTATAAATATTGATCTGTATGGGGATTATTGGTGAAATATCACAAATACACATGCCCAGGATCATACTTCATCTACTTCTGATAGGAATATGGGTATATCTATTGTTCTGTATGGGGATTATGGGTGAAATATCACAAATACACATGCCCAGGAACATATTTCATCTACTTCTGATAGGAATATGGGTATATCTATTGTTCTGTATGGGGATTATGGGTGAAATATCACAAATACACATGCCCAGGATCATACTTCATCTACTTCTGATAGGAATATGGGTATATCTATTGATCTGTATGGGGATTATGGGTGAAATATCACAAATACACATGCCCAGGAACATACTTCATCTACTTCTGATAGGAATATGGGTATAAATATTGATCTGTATGGGGATTATGGGTGAAATATCACAAATACACATGCTCAGGAACATATTTCATCTACTTCTGATAGGAATATGGGTGTATCTATTGTTCTGTATGGGGATTATGGGTGAAATATCACAAACACACATGCCCAGGAACATACTTCATCTACTTCTGATAGGAATATGGGTATAATTATTGTTCTGTATGGGGATTATGGGTGAAATATCACAAATACACATGCTCAGGAACATACTTCATCTACTTCTGATAGGAATATGGGTATATCTATTGATCTGTATGGGGATTATGGGTGAAATATCACAAATACACATGCCCAGGAACATACTTCATCTACTTCTGATAGGAATATGGGTATAAATATTGATCTGTATGGGGATTATGGGTGAAATATCACAAATACACATGCTCAGGAACATATTTCATCTACTTCTGATAGGAATATGGGTGTATCTATTGTTCTGTATGGGGATTATGGGTGAAATATCACAAACACACATGCCCAGGAACATACTTCATCTACTTCTGATAGGAATATGGGTATAATTATTGTTCTGTATGGGGATTATGGGTGAAATATCACAAATACACATGCCCAGGAACATACTTCATCTACTTCTGATAGGAATATGGGTATATCTATTGTTCTGTATGGGGATTATGGGTGAAATATCACAAATACACATGCCCAGGAACATACTTCATCTACTTCTGATAGGAATATGGGTATAATTATTGTTCTGTATGGGGATTATGGGTGAAATATCACAAATACACATGCTCAGGAACATACTTCATCTACTTCTGATAGGAATATGGGTATATCTATTGATCTGTATGGGGATTATGGGTGAAATATCACAAATACACATGCCCAGGAACATACTTCATCTACTTCTGATAGGAATATGGGTATATCTATTGTTCTGTATGGGGATTATGGGTGAAATATCACAAATACACATGCCCAGGAACATATTTCATCTACTTCTGATAGGAATATGGGTATATCTATTGTTCTGTATGGGGATTATGGGTGAAATATCACAAACACACATGCTCAGGAACATACTTCATCTACTTCTGATAGGAATATGGGTATATCTATTGTTCTGTATGGGGATTATGGGTGAAATATCACAAATACACATGCCCAGGAACATACTTCATCTACTTCTGATAGGAATATGGGTATATCTATTGATCTGTATGGGGATTATGGGTGAAATATCACAAATACACATGCCCAGGAACATACTTCATCTACTTCTGATAGGAATATGGGTATATCTATTGTTCTGTATGGGGATTATGGGTGAAATATCACAAACACACATGCCCAGGAACATACTTCATCTACTTCTGATAGGAATATGGGTATAATTATTGTTCTGTATGGGGATTATGGGTGAAATATCACAAATACACATGCCCAGGAACATACTTCATCTACTTCTGATAGGAATATGGGTATAAATATTGTTCTGTATGGGGATTATGGGTGAAATATCACAAATACACATGCCCAGGAACATATTTCATCTACTTCTGATAGGAATATGGGTATATCTATTGTTCTGTATGGGGATTATGGGTGAAATATCACAAATACACATGCCCAGGATCATACTTCATCTACTTCTGATAGGAATATGGGTATATCTATTGTTCTGTATGGGGATTATGGGTGAAATATCACAAATACACATGCCCAGGAACATATTTCATCTACTTCTGATAGGAATATGGGTATATCTATTGTTCTGTATGGGGATTATGGGTGAAATATCACAAATACACATGCCCAGGATCATACTTCATCTACTTCTGATAGGAATATGGGTATATCTATTGATCTGTATGGGGATTATGGGTGAAATATCACAAATACACATGCCCAGGAACATACTTCATCTACTTCTGATAGGAATATGGGTATAAATATTGATCTGTATGGGGATTATGGGTGAAATATCACAAATACACATGCTCAGGAACATATTTCATCTACTTCTGATAGGAATATGGGTGTATCTATTGTTCTGTATGGGGATTATGGGTGAAATATCACAAACACACATGCCCAGGAACATACTTCATCTACTTCTGATAGGAATATGGGTATAATTATTGTTCTGTATGGGGATTATGGGTGAAATATCACAAATACACATGCTCAGGAACATACTTCATCTACTTCTGATAGGAATATGGGTACATCTATTGTTCTGTATGGGGATTATGGGTGAAATATCACAAATACACATGCCCAGGAACATACTTCATCTACTTCTGATAGGAATATGGGTATAATTATTGTTCTGTATGGGGATTATGGGTGAAATATCACAAATACACATGCTCAGGAACATATTTCATCTACTTCTGATAGGAATATGGGTATAATTATTGTTCTGTATGGGGATTATGGGTGAAATATCACAAATACACATGCCCAGGAACATACTTCATCTACTTCTGATAGGAATATGGGTATATCTATTGATCTGTATGGGAATTATGGGTGAAATATCACAAATACACATGCCCAGGAACATACTTCATCTACTTCTGATAGGAATATGGGTATATCTATTGTTCTGTATGGGGATTATGGGTGAAATATCACAAATACACATGCCCAGGAACATACTTCATCTACTTCTGATAGGAATATGGGTATATCTATTGTTCTGTATGGGGATTATGGGTGAAATATCACAAATACACATGCCCAGGAACATATTTCATCTACTTCTGATAGGAATATGGGTATATCTATTGTTCTGTATGGGGATTATGGGTGAAATATCACAAACACACATGCTCAGGAACATATTTCATCTACTTCTGATAGGAATATGGGTATATCTATTGTTCTGTATGGGGATTATGGGTGAAATATCACAAATACACATGCCCAGGAACATACTTCATCTACTTCTGATAGGAATATGGGTATAACTATTGTTCTGTATGGGGATTATGGGTGAAATATCACAAATACACATGCCCAGGAACATACTTCATCTACTTCTGATAGGAATATGGGTATATCTATTGTTCTGTATGGGGATTATGGGTGAAATATCACAAATACACATGCCCAGGAACATATTTCATCTACTTCTGATAGGAATATGGGTATATCTATTGATCTGTATGGGGATTATGGGTGAAATATCACAAATACACATGCTCAGGAACATACTTCATCTACTTCTGATAGGAATATGGGTACATCTATTGTTCTGTATGGGGATTATGGGTGAAATATCACAAATACACATGCCCAGGAACATACTTCATCTACTTCTGATAGGAATATGGGTATAATTATTGTTCTGTATGGGGATTATGGGTGAAATATCACAAATACACATGCTCAGGAACATACTTCATCTACTTCTGATAGGAATATGGGTATATCTATTGTTCTGTATGGGGATTATGGGTGAAATATCACAAATACACATGCCCAGGAACATACTTCATCTACTTCTGATAGGAATATGGGTATATCTATTGATCTGTATGGGGATTATGGGTGAAATATCACAAATACACATGCCCAGGATCATACTTCATCTACTTCTGATAGGAATATGGGTATATCTATTGTTCTGTATGGGGATTATGGGTGAAATATCACAAACACACATGCCCAGGAACATACTTCATCTACTTCTGATAGGAATATGGGTATAATTATTGTTCTGTATGGGGATTATGGGTGAAATATCACAAATACACATGCCCAGGAACATACTTCATCTACTTCTGATAGGAATATGGGTATAAATATTGTTCTGTATGGGGATTATGGGTGAAATATCACAAATACACATGCCCAGGAACATATTTCATCTACTTCTGATAGGAATATGGGTATATCTATTGTTCTGTATGGGGATTATGGGTGAAATATCACAAATACACATGCCCAGGATCATACTTCATCTACTTCTGATAGGAATATGGGTATATCTATTGTTCTGTATGGGGATTATGGGTGAAATATCACAAATACACATGCCCAGGAACATATTTCATCTACTTCTGATAGGAATATGGGTATATCTATTGTTCTGTATGGGGATTATGGGTGAAATATCACAAATACACATGCCCAGGATCATACTTCATCTACTTCTGATAGGAATATGGGTATATCTATTGATCTGTATGGGGATTATGGGTGAAATATCACAAATACACATGCCCAGGAACATACTTCATCTACTTCTGATAGGAATATGGGTATAAATATTGATCTGTATGGGGATTATGGGTGAAATATCACAAATACACATGCTCAGGAACATATTTCATCTACTTCTGATAGGAATATGGGTGTATCTATTGTTCTGTATGGGGATTATGGGTGAAATATCACAAACACACATGCCCAGGAACATACTTCATCTACTTCTGATAGGAATATGGGTATAATTATTGTTCTGTATGGGGATTATGGGTGAAATATCACAAATACACATGCTCAGGAACATACTTCATCTACTTCTGATAGGAATATGGGTATATCTATTGATCTGTATGGGGATTATGGGTGAAATATCACAAATACACATGCCCAGGAACATACTTCATCTACTTCTGATAGGAATATGGGTATAAATATTGATCTGTATGGGGATTATGGGTGAAATATCACAAATACACATGCTCAGGAACATATTTCATCTACTTCTGATAGGAATATGGGTGTATCTATTGTTCTGTATGGGGATTATGGGTGAAATATCACAAACACACATGCCCAGGAACATACTTCATCTACTTCTGATAGGAATATGGGTATAATTATTGTTCTTTATGGGGATTATGGGTGAAATATCACAAATACACATGCCCAGGAACATACTTCATCTACTTCTGATAGGAATATGGGTATATCTATTGTTCTGTATGGGGATTATGGGTGAAATATCACAAATACACATGCCCAGGAACATACTTCATCTACTTCTGATAGGAATATGGGTATAATTATTGTTCTGTATGGGGATTATGGGTGAAATATCACAAATACACATGCTCAGGAACATACTTCATCTACTTCTGATAGGAATATGGGTATATCTATTGATCTGTATGGGGATTATGGGTGAAATATCACAAATACACATGCCCAGGAACATACTTCATCTACTTCTGATAGGAATATGGGTATATCTATTGTTCTGTATGGGGATTATGGGTGAAATATCACAAATACACATGCCCAGGAACATATTTCATCTACTTCTGATAGGAATATGGGTATATCTATTGTTCTGTATGGGGATTATGGGTGAAATATCACAAACACACATGCTCAGGAACATACTTCATCTACTTCTGATAGGAATATGGGTATATCTATTGTTCTGTATGGGGATTATGGGTGAAATATCACAAATACACATGCCCAGGAACATACTTCATCTACTTCTGATAGGAATATGGGTATAACTATTGTTCTGTATGGGGATTATGGGTGAAATATCACAAATACACATGCCCAGGAACATACTTCATCTACTTCTGATAGGAATATGGGTATATCTATTGTTCTGTATGGGGATTATGGGTGAAATATCACAAATACACATGCCCAGGAACATATTTCATCTACTTCTGATAGGAATATGGGTATATCTATTGATCTGTATGGGGATTATGGGTGAAATATCACAAATACACATGCTCAGGAACATACTTCATCTACTTCTGATAGGAATATGGGTACATCTATTGTTCTGTATGGGGATTATGGGTGAAATATCACAAATACACATGCCCAGGAACATACTTCATCTACTTCTGATAGGAATATGGGTATAATTATTGTTCTGTATGGGGATTATGGGTGAAATATCACAAATACACATGCTCAGGAACATACTTCATCTACTTCTGATAGGAATATGGGTATATCTATTGTTCTGTATGGGGATTATGGGTGAAATATCACAAATACACATGCCCAGGAACATACTTCATCTACTTCTGATAGGAATATGGGTATATCTATTGTTCTGTATGGGGATTATGGGTGAAATATCACAAATACACATGCCCAGGAACATATTTCATCTACTTCTGATAGGAATATGGGTATATCTATTGTTCTGTATGGGGATTATGGGTGAAATATCACAAACACACATGCTCAGGAACATACTTCATCTACTTCTGATAGGAATATGGGTATATCTATTGTTCTGTATGGGGATTATGGGTGAAATATCACAAATACACATGCCCAGGAACATACTTCATCTACTTCTGATAGGAATATGGGTATAACTATTGTTCTGTATGGGGATTATGGGTGAAATATCACAAATACACATGCCCAGGAACATACTTCATCTACTTCTGATAGGAATATGGGTATATCTATTGTTCTGTATGGGGATTATGGGTGAAATATCACAAATACACATGCCCAGGAACATACTTCATCTACTTCTGATAGGAATATGGGTATATCTATTGATCTGTATGGGGATTATGGGTGAAATATCACAAATACACATGCTCAGGAACATACTTCATCTACTTCTGATAGGAATATGGGTATATCTATTGTTCTGTATGGGGATTATGGGTGAAATATCACAAATACACATGCCCAGGAACATACTTCATCTACTTCTGATAGGAATATGGGTATATCTATTGTTCTGTATGGGGATTATGGGTGAAATATCACAAATACACATGCTCAGGAACATACTTCATCTACTTCTGATAGGAATATGGGTATATCTATTGTTCTGTATGGGGATTATGGGTGAAATATCACAAATACACATGCCCAGGAACATACTTCATCTACTTCTGATAGGAATATGGGTATATCTATTGTTCTGTATGGGGATTATGGGTGAAATATCACAAATACACATGCCCAGGAACATACTTCATCTACTTCTGATAGGAATATGAGTATAATTATTGTTCTGTATGGGGATTATGGGTGAAATATCACAAATACACATGCCCAGGAACATATTTCATCTACTTCTGATAGGAATATGGGTATAATTATTGTTCTGTATGGGGATTATGGGTGAAATATCACAAATACACATGCCCAGGAACATACTTCATCTACTTCTGATAGGAATATGGGTATATCTATTGTTCTGTATGGGGATTATGGGTGAAATATCACAAATACACATGCCCAGGAACATACTTCATCTACTTCTGATAGGAATATGGGTATAATTATTGTTCTGTATGGGGATTATGGGTGAAATATCACAAATACACATGCCCAGGAACATACTTCATCTACTTCTGATAGGAATATGGGTATAATTATTGTTCTGTATGGGGATTATGGGTGAAATATCACAAATACACATGCCCAGGAACATATTTCATCTACTTCTGATAGGAATATGGGTATATCTATTGTTCTGTATGGGGATTATGGGTGAAATATCACAAATACACATGCCCAGGATCATACTTCATCTACTTCTGATAGGAATATGGGTATATCTATTGTTCTGTATGGGGATTATGGGTGAAATATCACAAACACACATGCCCAGGAACATACTTCATCTACTTCTGATAGGAATATGGGTATAATTATTGTTCTGTATGGGGATTATGGGTGAAATATCACAAATACACATGCCCAGGAACATACTTCATCTACTTCTGATAGGAATATGGGTATATCTATTGATCTGTATGGGGATTATGGGTGAAATATCACAAATACACATGCCCAGGAACATACTTCATCTACTTCTGATAGGAATATGGGTATAAATATTGATCTGTATGGGGATTATGGGTGAAATATCACAAATACACATGCTCAGGAACATATTTCATCTACTTCTGATAGGAATATGGGTGTATCTATTGTTCTGTATGGGGATTATGGGTGAAATATCACAAACACACATGCCCAGGAACATACTTCATCTACTTCTGATAGGAATATGAGTATAATTATTGTTCTGTATGGGGATTATGGGTGAAATATCACAAATACACATGCCCAGGAACATACTTCATCTACTTCTGATAGGAATATGGGTATAATTATTGTTCTGTATGGGGATTATGGGTGAAATATCACAAATACACATGCTCAGGAACATACTTCATCTACTTCTGATAGGAATATGGGTATATCTATTGTTCTGTATGGGGATTATGGGTGAAATATCACAAATACACATGCCCAGGAACATATTTCATCTACTTCTGATAGGAATATGGGTATATCTATTGTTCTGTATGGGGATTATGGGTGAAATATCACAAACACACATGCTCAGGAACATACTTCATCTACTTCTGATAGGAATATGGGTATATCTATTGTTCTGTATGGGGATTATGGGTGAAATATCACAAATACACATGCCCAGGAACATACTTCATCTACTTCTGATAGGAATATGGGTATAACTATTGTTCTGTATGGGGATTATGGGTGAAATATCACAAATACACATGCCCAGGAACATACTTCATCTACTTCTGATAGGAATATGGGTATATCTATTGTTCTGTATGGGGATTATGGGTGAAATATCACAAATACACATGCCCAGGAACATATTTCATCTACTTCTGATAGGAATATGGGTATATCTATTGATCTGTATGGGGATTATGGGTGAAATATCACAAATACACATGCTCAGGAACATACTTCATCTACTTCTGATAGGAATATGGGTACATCTATTGTTCTGTATGGGGATTATGGGTGAAATATCACAAATACACATGCCCAGGAACATACTTCATCTACTTCTGATAGGAATATGGGTATAATTATTGTTCTGTATGGGGATTATGGGTGAAATATCACAAATACACATGCTCAGGAACATACTTCATCTACTTCTGATAGGAATATGGGTATATCTATTGTTCTGTATGGGGATTATGGGTGAAATATCACAAATACACATGCCCAGGAACATACTTCATCTACTTCTGATAGGAATATGGGTATATCTATTGTTCTGTATGGGGATTATGGGTGAAATATCACAAATACACATGCCCAGGAACATACTTCATCTACTTCTGATAGGAATATGGGTATAACTATTGTTCTGTATGGGGATTATGGGTGAAATATCACAAATACACATGCCCAGGAACATACTTCATCTACTTCTGATAGGAATATGGGTATATCTATTGTTCTGTATGGGGATTATGGGTGAAATATCACAAATACACATGCCCAGGAACATATTTCATCTACTTCTGATAGGAATATGGGTATATCTATTGATCTGTATGGGGATTATGGGTGAAATATCACAAATACACATGCTCAGGAACATACTTCATCTACTTCTGATAGGAATATGGGTATATCTATTGTTCTGTATGGGGATTATGGGTGAAATATCACAAATACACATGCCCAGGAACATATTTCATCTACTTCTGATAGGAATATGGGTATATCTATTGTTCTGTATGGGGATTATGGGTGAAATATCACAAATACACATGCCCAGGAACATACTTCATCTACTTCTGATAGGAATATGAGTATAATTATTGTTCTGTATGGGGATTATGGGTGAAATATCACAAATACACATGCCCAGGAACATATTTCATCTACTTCTGATAGGAATATGGGTATAATTATTGTTCTGTATGGGGATTATGGGTGAAATATCACAAATACACATGCCCAGGAACATACTTCATCTACTTCTGATAGGAATATGGGTATATCTATTGTTCTGTATGGGGATTATGGGTGAAATATCACAAATACACATGCCCAGGAACATACTTCATCTACTTCTGATAGGAATATGGGTATAATTATTGTTCTGTATGGGGATTATGGGTGAAATATCACAAATACACATGCCCAGGAACATACTTCATCTACTTCTGATAGGAATATGGGTATAATTATTGTTCTGTATGGGGATTATGGGTGAAATATCACAAATACACATGCCCAGGAACATATTTCATCTACTTCTGATAGGAATATGGGTATATCTATTGTTCTGTATGGGGATTATGGGTGAAATATCACAAATACACATGCCCAGGAACATACTTCATCTACTTCTGATAGGAATATGGGTATATCTTTTGTTCTGTATGGGGATTATGGGTGAAATATCACAAATACACATGCCCAGGAACATATTTCATCTACTTCTGATAGGAATATGGGTATATCTATTGATCTGTATGGGGATTATGGGTGAAATATCACAAATACACATGCCCAGGAACATATTTCATCTACTTCTGATAGGAATATGGGTATATCTATTGATCTGTATGGGGATTATGGGTGAAATATCACAAATACACATGCCCAGGAACATACTTCATCTACTTCTGATAGGAATATGGGTATATCTATTGATCTGTATGGGGATTATGGGTGAAATATCACAAATACACATGCTCAGGAACATATTTCATCTACTTCTGATAGGAATATGGGTATATCTATTGATCTGTATGGGGATTATGGGTGAAATATCACAAATACACATGCCCAGGAACATACTTCATCTACTTCTGATAGGAATATGGGTATATCTATTGTTCTGTATGGGGATTATGGGTGAAATATCACAAATACACATGCCCAGGAACATACTTCATCTACTTCTGATAGGAATATGGGTATAATTATTGTTCTGTATGGGGATTATGGGTGAAATATCACAAATACACATGCCCAGGAACATACTTCATCTACTTCTGATAGGAATATGGGTATAATTATTGTTCTGTATGGGGATTATGGGTGAAATATCACAAATACACATGCTCAGGAACATACTTCATCTACTTCTGATAGGAATATGGGTATATCTATTGTTCTGTATGGGGATTATGGGTGAAATATCACAAATACACATGCCCAGGAACATATTTCATCTACTTCTGATAGGAATATGGGTATATCTATTGTTCTGTATGGGGATTATGGGTGAAATATCACAAATACACATGCCCAGGAACATACTTCATCTACTTCTGATAGGAATATGGGTATAATTATTGTTCTGTATGGGGATTATGGGTGAAATATCACAAATACACATGCTCAGGAACATACTTCATCTACTTCTGATAGGAATATGGGTATATCTATTGTTCTGTATGGGGATTATGGGTGAAATATCACAAATACACATGCTCAGGAACATATTTCATCTACTTCTGATAGGAATATGAGTATAATTATTGTTCTGTATGGGGATTATGGGTGAAATATCACAAATACACATGCTCAGGAACATATCTCATCTACTTCTGATAGGAATATGAGTATAATTATTGTTCTGTATGGGGATTATGGGTGAAATATCACAAATACACATGCTCAGGAACATATCTCATCTACTTCTGATAGGAATATGGGTGTATCTATTGATCTGTATGGGGATTATGGGTGAAATATCACAAATACACATGCTCAGGAACATACTTCATCTACTTCTGATAGGAATATGGGTATAATTATTGTTCTGTATGGGGATTATGGGTGAAATATCACAAATACACATGCTCAGGAACATACTTCATCTACTTCTGATAGGAATATGGGTATAATTATTGTTCTGTATGGGGATTATGGGTGAAATATCACAAATACACATGCTCAGGAACATACTTCATCTACTTCTGATAGGAATATGGGTATATCTATTGTTCTGTATGGGGATTATGGGTGAAATATCACAAATACACATGCCCAGGAACATATTTCATCTACTTCTGATAGGAATATGGGTATATCTATTGTTCTGTATGGGGATTATGGGTGAAATATCACAAACACACATGCTCAGGAACATACTTCATCTACTTCTGATAGGAATATGGGTATATCTATTGTTCTGTATGGGGATTATGGGTGAAATATCACAAATACACATGCCCAGGAACATACTTCATCTACTTCTGATAGGAATATGGGTATAACTATTGTTCTGTATGGGGATTATGGGTGAAATATCACAAATACACATGCCCAGGAACATACTTCATCTACTTCTGATAGGAATATGGGTATAACTATTGTTCTGTATGGGGATTATGGGTGAAATATCACAAATACACATGCCCAGGAACATATTTCATCTACTTCTGATAGGAATATGGGTATATCTATTGATCTGTATGGGGATTATGGGTGAAATATCACAAATACACATGCCCAGGAACATACTTCATCTACTTCTGATAGGAATATGGGTATATCTATTGTTCTGTATGGGGATTATGGGTGAAATATCACAAATACACATGCCCAGGAACATACTTCATCTACTTCTGATAGGAATATGGGTATATCTATTGTTCTGTATGGGGATTATGGGTGAAATATCACAAATACACATGCTCAGGAACATACTTCATCTACTTCTGATAGGAATATGGGTATATCTATTGTTCTGTATGGGGATTATGGGTGAAATATCACAAATACACATGCCCAGGAACATACTTCATCTACTTCTGATAGGAATATGGGTATATCTATTGTTCTGTATGGGGATTATGGGTGAAATATCACAAATACACATGCCCAGGAACATACTTCATCTACTTCTGATAGGAATATGGGTATATCTATTGTTCTGTATGGGGATTATGGGTGAAATATCACAAATACACATGCCCAGGAACATATTTCATCTACTTCTGATAGGAATATGGGTATAATTATTGTTCTGTATGGGGATTATGGGTGAAATATCACAAATACACATGCCCAGGAACATACTTCATCTACTTCTGATAGGAATATGGGTATATCTATTGTTCTGTATGGGGATTATGGGTGAAATATCACAAATACACATGCCCAGGAACATACTTCATCTACTTCTGATAGGAATATGGGTATATCTATTGTTCTGTATGGGGATTATGGGTGAAATATCACAAATACACATGCCCAGGAACATACTTCATCTACTTCTGATAGGAATATGGGTATAATTATTGTTCTGTATGGGGATTATGGGTGAAATATCACAAATACACATGCCCAGGAACATATTTCATCTACTTCTGATAGGAATATGGGTATATCTATTGTTCTGTATGGGGATTATGGGTGAAATATCACAAATACACATGCCCAGGAACATATTTCATCTACTTCTGATAGGAATATGGGTATATCTATTGTTCTGTATGGGGATTATGGGTGAAATATCACAAACACACATGCCCAGGATCATACTTCATCTACTTCTGATAGGAATATGGGTATAATTATTGTTCTGTATGGGGATTATGGGTGAAATATCACAAACACACATGCCCAGGAACATACTTCATCTACTTCTGATAGGAATATGGGTATATCTATTGATCTGTATGGGGATTATGGGTGAAATATCACAAATACACATGCCCAGGAACATACTTCATCTACTTCTGATAGGAATATGGGTATATCTATTGATCTGTATGGGGATTATGGGTGAAATATCACAAATACACATGCTCAGGAACATATTTCATCTACTTCTGATAGGAATATGGGTATAAATATTGATCTGTATGGGGATTATGGGTGAAATATCACAAATACACATGCTCAGGAACATATTTCATCTACTTCTGATAGGAATATGGGTGTATCTATTGTTCTGTATGGGGATTATGGGTGAAATATCACAAACACACATGCCCAGGAACATACTTCATCTACTTCTGATAGGAATATGGGTATAATTATTGTTCTGTATGGGGATTATGGGTGAAATATCACAAATACACATGCTCAGGAACATACTTCATCTACTTCTGATAGGAATATGGGTATATCTATTGTTCTGTATGGGGATTATGGGTGAAATATCACAAATACACATGCCCAGGAACATATTTCATCTACTTCTGATAGGAATATGGGTATATCTATTGTTCTGTATGGGGATTATGGGTGAAATATCACAAATACACATGCTCAGGAACATATTTCATCTACTTCTGATAGGAATATGGGTATATCTATTGTTCTGTATGGGGATTATGGGTGAAATATCACAAATACACATGCCCAGGAACATACTTCATCTACTTCTGATAGGAATATGGGTATATCTATTGTTCTGTATGGGGATTATGGGTGAAATATCACAAATACACATGCCCAGGAACATACTTCATCTACTTCTGATAGGAATATGGGTATATCTATTGTTCTGTATGGGGATTATGGGTGAAATATCACAAATACACATGCCCAGGAACATATTTCATCTACTTCTGATAGGAATATGGGTATATCTATTGATCTGTATGGGGATTATGGGTGAAATATCACAAATACACATGCTCAGGAACATACTTCATCTACTTCTGATAGGAATATGGGTACATCTATTGTTCTGTATGGGGATTATGGGTGAAATATCACAAATACACATGCCCAGGAACATACTTCATCTACTTCTGATAGGAATATGGGTATAATTATTGTTCTGTATGGGGATTATGGGTGAAATATCACAAATACACATGCTCAGGAACATACTTCATCTACTTCTGATAGGAATATGGGTATATCTATTGTTCTGTATGGGGATTATGGGTGAAATATCACAAATACACATGCCCAGGAACATACTTCATCTACTTCTGATAGGAATATGGGTATATCTATTGTTCTGTATGGGGATTATGGGTGAAATATCACAAATACACATGCCCAGGAACATACTTCATCTACTTCTGATAGGAATATGGGTATAACTATTGTTCTGTATGGGGATTATGGGTGAAATATCACAAATACACATGCCCAGGAACATATTTCATCTACTTCTGATAGGAATATGGGTATATCTATTGATCTGTATGGGGATTATGGGTGAAATATCACAAATACACATGCCCAGGAACATATTTCATCTACTTCTGATAGGAATATGGGTATATCTATTGTTCTGTATGGGGATTATGGGTGAAATATCACAAATACACATGCCCAGGAACATATTTCATCTACTTCTGATAGGAATATGGGTATATCTATTGTTCTGTATGGGGATTATGGGTGAAATATCACAAATACACATGCCCAGGAACATACTTCATCTACTTCTGATAGGAATATGGGTATATCTATTGTTCTGTATGGGGATTATGGGTGAAATATCACAAATACACATGCCCAGGAACATATTTCATCTACTTCTGATAGGAATATGGGTATAATTATTGTTCTGTATGGGGATTATGGGTGAAATATCACAAATACACATGCCCAGGAACATACTTCATCTACTTCTGATAGGAATATGGGTATATCTATTGTTCTGTATGGGGATTATGGGTGAAATATCACAAATACACATGCCCAGGAACATACTTCATCTACTTCTGATAGGAATATGGGTATAATTATTGTTCTGTATGGGGATTATGGGTGAAATATCACAAATACACATGCCCAGGAACATACTTCATCTACTTCTGATAGGAATATGGGTATAATTATTGTTCTGTATGGGGATTATGGGTGAAATATCACAAATACACATGCCCAGGAACATATTTCATCTACTTCTGATAGGAATATGGGTATATCTATTGTTCTGTATGGGGATTATGGGTGAAATATCACAAATACACATGCCCAGGAACATACTTCATCTACTTCTGATAGGAATATGGGTATATCTATTGTTCTGTATGGGGATTATGGGTGAAATATCACAAATACACATGCCCAGGAACATATTTCATCTACTTCTGATAGGAATATGGGTATATCTATTGATCTGTATGGGGATTATGGGTGAAATATCACAAATACACATGCCCAGGAACATATTTCATCTACTTCTGATAGGAATATGGGTATATCTATTGATCTGTATGGGGATTATGGGTGAAATATCACAAATACACATGCCCAGGAACATACTTCATCTACTTCTGATAGGAATATGGGTATATCTATTGATCTGTATGGGGATTATGGGTGAAATATCACAAATACACATGCCCAGGAACATACTTCATCTACTTCTGATAGGAATATGGGTATATCTATTGATCTGTATGGGGATTATGGGTGAAATATCACAAATACACATGCCCAGGAACATACTTCATCTACTTCTGATAGGAATATGGGTATATCTATTGTTCTGTATGGGGATTATGGGTGAAATATCACAAATACACATGCCCAGGAACATACTTCATCTACTTCTGATAGGAATATGGGTATAATTATTGTTCTGTATGGGGATTATGGGTGAAATATCACAAATACACATGCCCAGGAACATACTTCATCTACTTCTGATAGGAATATGGGTATAATTATTGTTCTGTATGGGGATTATGGGTGAAATATCACAAATACACATGCTCAGGAACATACTTCATCTACTTCTGATAGGAATATGGGTATAATTATTGTTCTGTATGGGGATTATGGGTGAAATATCACAAATACACATGCCCAGGAACATATTTCATCTACTTCTGATAGGAATATGGGTATAATTATTGTTCTGTATGGGGATTATGGGTGAAATATCACAAATACACATGCCCAGGAACATACTTCATCTACTTCTGATAGGAATATGGGTATAATTATTGTTCTGTATGGGGATTATGGGTGAAATATCACAAATACACATGCTCAGGAACATACTTCATCTACTTCTGATAGGAATATGGGTATATCTATTGTTCTGTATGGGGATTATGGGTGAAATATCACAAATACACATGCTCAGGAACATATTTCATCTACTTCTGATAGGAATATGAGTATAATTATTGTTCTGTATGGGGATTATGGGTGAAATATCACAAATACACATGCTCAGGAACATATCTCATCTACTTCTGATAGGAATATGGGTGTATCTATTGATCTGTATGGGGATTATGGGTGAAATATCACAAATACACATGCTCAGGAACATATCTCATCTACTTCTGATAGGAATATGGGTGTATCTATTGATCTGTATGGGGATTATGGGTGAAATATCACAAATACACATGCTCAGGAACATACTTCATCTACTTCTGATAGGAATATGGGTATAATTATTGTTCTGTATGGGGATTATGGGTGAAATATCACAAATACACATGCTCAGGAACATATTTCATCTACTTCTGATAGGAATATGGGTATAATTATTGTTCTGTATGGGGACTATGGGTGAAATATCACAAATACACATGCTCAGGAACATATTTCATCTACTTCTGATAGGAATATGGGTATATCTATTGTTCTGTATGGGGATTATGGGTGAAATATCACAAATACACATGCCCAGGAACATACTTCATCTACTTCTGATAGGAATATGGGTATATCTATTGTTCTGTATGGGGATTATGGGTGAAATATCACAAATACACATGCCCAGGAACATACTTCATCTACTTCTGATAGGAATATGGGTATATCTATTGTTCTGTATGGGGATTATGGGTGAAATATCACAAATACACATGCTCAGGAACATACTTCATCTACTTCTGATAGGAATATGGGTATATCTATTGTTCTGTATGGGGATTATGGGTGAAATATCACAAATACACATGCTCAGGAACATATTTCATCTACTTCTGATAGGAATATGGGTATAATTATTGTTCTGTATGGGGATTATGGGTGAAATATCACAAATACACATGCTCAGGAACATACTTCATCTACTTCTGATAGGAATATGGGTATAACTATTGATCTGTATGGGGATTATGGGTGAAATATCACAAATACACATGCTCAGGAACATACTTCATCTACTTCTGATAGGAATATGGGTATAATTATTGTTCTGTATGGGGATTATGGGTGAAATATCACAAATACACATGCTCAGGAACATACTTCATCTACTTCTGATAGGAATATGGGTATAATTATTGTTCTGTATGGGGATTATGGGTGAAATATCACAAATACACATGCCCAGGAACATACTTCATCTACTTCTGATAGGAATATGGGTATATCTATTGTTCTGTATGGGGATTATGGGTGAAATATCACAAATACACATGCCCAGGAACATACTTCATCTACTTCTGATAGGAATATGGGTATAACTATTGTTCTGTATGGGGATTATGGGTGAAATATCACAAATACACATGCCCAGGAACATACTTCATCTACTTCTGATAGGAATATGGGTATATCTATTGATCTGTATGGGGATTATGGGTGAAATATCACAAATACACATACTCAGGAACATATTTCATCTACTTCTGATAGGAATATGGGTATATCTATTGATCTGTATGGGGATTATGGGTGAAATATCACAAATACACATGCCCAGGAACATACTTCATCTACTTCTGATAGGAATATGGGTATATCTATTGATCTCTATGGGGATTATGGGTGAAATATCACAAATACACATGCCCAGGAACATACTTCATCTACTTCTGATAGGAATATGGGTATATCTATTGATCTGTATGGGGATTATGGGTGAAATATCACAAATACACATGCCCAGGAACATATTTCATCTACTTCTGATAGGAATATGGGTATATCTATTGTTCTGTATGGGGATTATGGGTGAAATATCACAAATACACATGCCCAGGAACATATTTCATCTACTTCTGATAGGAATATGGGTATAATTATTGTTCTGTATGGGGATTATGGGTGAAATATCACAAATACACATGCCCAGGAACATACTTCATCTACTTCTGATAGGAATATGGGTATAATTATTGTTCTGTATGGGGATTATGGGTGAAATATCACAAATACACATGCCCAGGAACATACTTCATCTACTTCTGATAGGAATATGGGTATATCTATTGATCTGTATGGGGATTATGGGTGAAATATCACAAATACACATGCCCAGGAACATACTTCATCTACTTCTGATAGGAATATGGGTATATCTATTGATCTGTATGGGGATTATGGGTGAAATATCACAAATACACATGCCCAGGAACATACTTCATCTACTTCTGATAGGAATATGGGTATAACTATTGTTCTGTATGGAGATTATGGGTGAAATATCACAAATACACATGCCCAGGAACATACTTCATCTACTTCTGATAGGAATATGGGTATAACTATTGTTCTGTATGGGGATTATGGGTGAAATATCACAAATACACATGCCCAGGAACATACTTCATCTACTTCTGATAGGAATATGGGTATATCTATTGTTCTGTATGGGGATTATGGGTGAAATATCACAAATACACATGCCCAGGAACATACTTCATCTACTTCTGATAGGAATATGGGTATATCTATTGTTGTGTATGGGGATTATGGGTGAAATATCACAAATACACATGCCCAGGAACATACTTCATCTACTACTGATAGGAATATGGGTATATCTATTGTTGTGTATGGGGATTATGGGTGAAATATCACAAATACACATGCCCAGGAACATACTTCATTTACTTCTGATAGGAATATGGGTATATCTATTGATCTGTATGGGGATTATGGGTGAAATATCACAAATACACATGCCCAGGAACTTACTTCATTTACTTCTGATAGGAATATGGGTATATCTATTGATCTGTATGGGGATTATGGGTGAAATATCACAAATACACATGCCCAGGAACATACTTCATCTACTACTGATAGGAATATGGGTATATCTATTGATCTGTATGGGGATTATGGGTGAAATATCACAAATACACATGCCCAGGAACATACTTCATCTACTTCTGATAGGAATATGGGTATAACTATTGTTCTGTATGGGGATTATGGGTGAAATATCACAAATACACATGCCCAGGAACATATTTCATCTACTTCTGATAGGAATATGGGTATAATTATTGTTCTGTATGGGGATTATGGGTGAAATATCACAAATACACATGCCCAGGAACATATTTCATCTACTTCTGATAGGAATATGGGTATAATTATTGTTCTGTATGGGGATTATAGGTGATATATCATGAATACACATGCCCAGTGTCATATTCGATCAATTCCTGGTAAGAACACGTATGTGTACAATTATTGTTTTATATGTTGATTATTGGTAAAATATGATGAAACATTTCATTAACTTCCGGTAAGAATATGGGTATATTTATTATTCTATATGGGGTTATGGTCAGAATGCCATGGATATACAGATCCTGTAACCTATTTGCATCTGACAGGATTACATGTCCATTGACTTCTCCCACCCCTGGGAGATGTGAGCCCTGGCATCATAGGTCTTTGACCCAGTGTTCCCACCTCCTTATTAGGCCGGCCATGTCATAGAGATGAGCAGTCTTGCACCATACTTCTTGCTTATATACCTATATTATTTTCAATACATTGTTCTTTATAGGATGTTGGATCTTTTGCAGGATTTTATTGGTTACTTAGGTTTGTTGACATCAATAACTTTTAATGGAGATATACAGAATTTTTTTTAAATAACTTTTAATAAAATAATAGGTTTTATCTTAACAAAAATATTTGGAAATGGAACATGTATTTTAGTGTATACTGGTCTCTAGGTTAATACAAAGGCCATCATAACAAATCCAACAAAATAGCTTTCATGGAACAATAAATGATCCTGCTTACGTTCACATGTCTGATATAGGACTCGGCATTGCTTCTTCGTCAGTAGGCAAGGCATAATTGAATCTTATGTGCCTGTTTTCCATCCAGGTTCACTTGAATGGGAATGGAAACCTTCATATTGTTCCCCGCTATACAGGGCAGATTTTTTTTTTTTGTGTGGCTGTGGGAAAAAGATGAGGGTAACGTATACAGTCATGGCCAAAAGTTTTGAGAATGACACCAAAATTATATTTTCACATGATCTGCTGGCCTCTGGTTTTTATTATTGTTTCTCTGATGTTTATATCACATACAGAAATATAATTGCAATTATATTATGGGTACCAATAGGTTATATTGACAGTTAGAATGAGTTAAGGCAGCAAGTCAATATTTGCAGTGTTGACCCTTCTTCTTCAAGACCTCTGCAATTCTCCCTGGCATGCTCTCAATCAACTTCTGGACCAAATCCTGACTGATAGCAGTCCATTCTTGCATAATCAATGCTTGCATTTTGCCAGAATTTGTTGGTTATTGTTTGTCCACCCGTCTCTTGATGATTGACCACAAGTTCTCAATGGGATTAAGATCTGGGGAGTTTCCAGGCCATGGACCCAAAATCTCTGTTTTGTTCCATGAGCCATTTAGTTATCACCTTTGCTTTATGGCAAGGTGCTCCATCATGCTGGAAAAGGCATTGTTGGGCGCCAAACTGCTCTTGGATGGTTGGGAGAAGTTGCTCTTGGAGGACATTCTGGTACCATTCTTTATTCATGGCTGTGTTTTTAGGCCGATTCCCTTGGCTGAGAAGCAACCCCACACATGAATGGTTTCAGGATGCTTTACAGTTGGCATGAGACAAGACTGGTGGTAGCGCTCACCTCTTCTTCTCCGAATAAGCTGTTTTCCAGATGACCCAAACAATCGAAAAGGGGATTCATCAGAGAAAATGACTTTGCCCCAGTCCTCAGCAGTCCACTCCCTGTACCTTTTGCAGAATATCAGTCGGTCCCTGATGTTTTTTCTGGAGAGAAGTGGCTTCTTTGCTGCCCTCCTTGAAACCAGGCCTTGCTCAAAGAGTCTCCTCCTCACAGTGCGTGCAGAAGCACTCCCACCAGCCTGCTGCCATTCCTGAGCAAGCTCGGCACTGCTGGTAGTCCGATCCCGCAGCTGAAACAGTTTTAAGATACGGTCCTGGCGCTTGCTGGTCTTTCTTGGGCGCCCTGGAGCCTTTTTGACAACAATGGAAGCTCTCTCCTTGAAATTCTTGATGATGCGATAGATTGTTGACTGAGGTGCAATCTTTGTAGCTGCGATACTCTTCCCTGTTAGGCCATTTTTGTGCAGTGCAATGATGGCTGCACGTGTTTCTTTAGAGATAACCATGGTTAACTGAAGAGAAACAATGATACCAAGCACCAGCCTCCTTTTAAAGTGTCCAGTGATGTCATTCTTACTTAATCATGACTGATTGATCGCCAGCCCTGTCCTCATCAACACCCACACCTGTGTTAATGGATCAATCACTAAAACGATGTTAGCTGCTCCTTTTAAGGCAGGACTGCAATGATGTTGAAATGTGTTTTGGGGGTTAAAGTTCATTTTCTGGGCAAATATTGACTTTGCAAGTACAGTAATTGCTGTTAAGCTGATCACTCTTTGACATTCAGGAGTATATGCAAATTGCCATTACAAAAATGAAGCAGTAAACTTTGGAAAAATTACTATTTGTCTCATTCTCAATACTTTTGGCCATGACTGTACAGCACTTTGCCAGCCAATTTACTGCTTTATCCAAGCATCCAGGCGGCTGCCCAGGGCTCCCCTTTTGGACACAAAAAATGGACAAAAGCGGACAGTAGAACATAAAAGAGAGGTAGGATGACACAAAAGGAGGATACTCAGAGGGACAGAAGGATACAAGAGGGACAGGAAGACCCAAAGCGGGACAGCAGGATACAAAGGGGGGCATTTTATTCAGTTGTTTGAGTTATCCCAGTTTTTCACAAATCCAAGCACCCTCTGCTCCCGTTTAGCTTGGATAAAAGAGACTCTACTGGATATTTTTATCAGGTAAAGGATAAATATGGGAGTTGGGATTTGTAGCCATGTTATCCAAATCATAATCCCCATATAAATGAATATTGATAATAATCAATAATATAATCATCCACATCTGATGATCATATCACATTACATTTTATGTGAAATTAGTGGGGTAAGGTGTTTGTTGGTTGACAGCACACGCTATGCACGATTGAGCAGCTAAGTATTAAATTTCACAAGGAAAACACAGGCTATTTTCAACTCGACGCTTTAAAGAGGACCTGTCATCACATTCAATGCCACCAAGCCGCAGCTATGGTGGCATAGTTGACAGGTCCAGCTGTGTGGAGAGACCTTTGTCCACCTCCCTGGGTGCCTCCTCATTGAAATACTAAACTTTATTGCCCCCTTGGCGCGCGTAACGGGAATCAAGAAGTGGTCCTGTTGGTGTTTTGGAGTGTGAACCAATCAGTACTTGAGCCCTGCGCTGTGCCGCGTCATCAGTCGCTGGGCAGTAAAAAAATTCCTGCCCAGCAACTGATGACGCAGTGCATTGTAGATAGCGCAGATTTGTTCACACTCCATCGGACCGATACAGACACTTCATGCTTCCAGTGGTGCCCGTCGAGAGGAATAAAGTGTAATATTTTAGTGCAGAGGCACCAGGGAGGCGGATAGAGGGCTGTCCACACTGCTGGACCTGTCAGCTATGCCACCATAGCTGCGGCTTGGGGGCATTGAATGTGATGACAGGTCAGCTTTAAGCCTTTTTTTCAGTACTGAAGATAAGCAGTTAAAAGTCTCTTAAATCAGCCTTTATTTACTTATTTCAGCAACCTTGACGTCCAACCACAAAATATATCAATAAAGTCACAAAAGCTATTTTCAAGTCAATGCTTCAGACAGTTTTCACAATCTTGAAGAAAAAAAAAAAAAAGCAAAAACGTTGTTAAACCCGTCTTTCCAGGCCTGTTTCAGCATCTTTGAGCGTATAAACACTGCATATGTCCAGGAAATCAATGCAGATATTTTCAAATTACGGTAATAGTTCAAACTGTTATCGCTATATTAAAGAAAAGCCGTCATATAGAGACAATAAACAGCCTATACTGACTTATTACAGAGCTATTGAATGCAGAATTACCAAGCTGTAAAAGGAAATTACTTAGCCTATTTGACGCTGTAATATAAATGTACATATAGGTATTCATTTATTATGGAGCTTAAGTGCCCACAAGTTTTTAAAGATATTTTTTCAAACAAAGCTGCAAAATTATTTGGCCTCTGTAAATATAATATTTCACATTGAATTACCATGGAGGTGAATAATTCTATTCATATTATTATGGGAAATTCATCAAATGTGGTACTGGGCATGACTATTTGGGATAAATATATATGTTCTTAAAATAATGATAAAATATGTTCCTGGGCATGTGTATTTGTGATATTTCACCCATAATCCCCATACAGAACAATAATTATACTCGTATTCCTATCAGAAGTAGATTAAATATGTTCCTGGGCATGTGTATTTGTGATATTTCACCCATAATCCCCACACAGAACAATAGATATACCCATATTCCTATCAGAAGTAGATGAAATATGTTCCTGGGCATGTGTATTTGTGATATTTCACCCATAATCCCCATACAGATCAATAGATATACCCATATTCCTATCAGAAGTAGATGAAGTATGTTCCTGGGCATGTGTATTTGTGATATTTCACCCATAATCCCCATACAGAACAATAATTATACCCATATTCCTATCAGAAGTAGATGAAGTATGTTCCTGGGCATGTGTATTTGTGATATTTCACCCATAATCCCCATACAGATCAATAATTATACTCATATTCCTATCAGAAGTAGATGAAGTATGTTCCTGAGCATGTGTATTTGTGATATTTCACCCATAATCCCCATACAGATCAATAATTATACCCATATTCCTATCAGAAGTAGATGAAGTATGTTCCTGGGCATGTGTATTTGTGATATTTCACCCATAATCCCCATACAGAACAATAGATATACCCATATTCCTATCAGAAGTAGATGAAATATGTTCCTGAGCATGTGTATTTGTGATATTTCACCCATAATCCCCATACAGAACAATAATTATACCCATATTCCTATCAGTAGTAGATGAAGTATGTTCCTGGGCATGTGTATTTGTGATATTTCACCCATAATCCCCATACAGAACAATAATTATACCCATATTCCTATCAGAAGTAGATGAAGTATGTTCCTGGGCATGTGTATTTGTGATATTTCACCCATAATCCCCATACAGATCAATAGATATACCCATATTCCTATCAGAAGTAGATGAAGTATGTTCCTGGGCATGTGTATTTGTGATATTTCACCCATAATCCCCATACAGAACAATAATTATACCCATATTCCTATCAGTAGTAGATGAAGTATGTTCCTGGGCATGTGTATTTGTGATATTTCACCCATAATCCCCATACAGAACAATAATTATACCCATATTCCTATCAGAAGTAGATGAAGTATGTTCCTGGGCATGTGTATTTGTGATATTTCACCCATAATCCCCATACAGAACAATAATTATACCCATATTCCTATCAGAAGTAGATGAAATATGTTCCTGGGCATGTGTATTTGTGATATTTCACCCATAATCCCCATACAGAATAATAATTATACCCATATTCCTATCAGAAGTAGATGAAGTATGTTCCTGAGCATGTGTATTTGTGATATTTCACCCATAATCCCCATACAGATCAATAATTATACCCATATTCTTATCAGAAGTAGATGAAATATGTTCCTGGGCATGTGTATTTGTGATATTTCACCCATAATCCCCATACAGAACAATAGATATACTCATATTCCTATCAGAAGTAGATGAAATATGTTCCTGGGCATGTGTATTTGTGATATTTCACCCATAATCCCCATACAGAACAATAATTATACCCATATTCCTATCAGAAGTAGATGAAGTATGTTCCTGGGCATGTGTATTTGTGATATTTCACCCATAATCCCCATACAGAACAATAGATATACCCATATTCCTATCAGAAGTAGATGAAATATGTTCCTGGGCATGTGTATTTGTGATATTTCACCCATAATCCCCATACAGAACAATAATTATACCCATATTCCTATCAGAAGTAGATGAAGTATGTTCCTGAGCATGTGTATTTGTGATATTTCACCCATAATCCCCATACAGAACAATAGATATACCCATATTCCTATCAGAAGTAGATGAAGTATGTTCCTGGGCATGTGTATTTGTGATATTTCACCCATAATCCCCATACAGATCAATAGATATACCCATATTCCTATCAGAAGTAGATGAAATATGTTCCTGGGCATGTGTATTTGTGATATTTCACCCATAATCCCCATACAGAACAATAATTATACCCATATTCCTATCAGAAGTAGATGAAATATGTTCCTGGGCATGTGTATTTGTGATATTTCACCCATAATCCCCATACAGAACAATAATTATACCCATATTCCTATCAGAAGTAGATGAAGTATGTTCCTGGGCATGTGTATTTGTGATATTTCACCCATAATCCCCATACAGAACAATAATTATACCCATATTCCTATCAGAAGTAGATGAAGTATGTTCCTGGGCATGTGTATTTGTGATATTTCACCCATAATCCCCATACAGATCAATAGATATACCCATATTCCTATCAGAAGTAGATGAAATATGTTCCTGGGCATGTGTATTTGTGATATTTCACCCATAATCCCCATACAGAACAATAGATATACCCATATTCCTATCAGAAGTAGATGAAATATGTTCCTGGGCATGTGTATTTGTGATATTTCACCCATAATCCCCATACAGATCAATAGTTATACCCATATTCCTATCAGAAGTAGATGAAGTATGTTCCTGGGCATGTGTATTTGTGATATTTCACCCATAATCCCCATACAGAACAATAGATATACCCATATTCCTATCAGAAGTAGATGAAATATGTTCCTGGGCATGTGTATTTGTGATATTTCACCCATAATCCCCATACAGAACAATAGATATACCCATATTCCTATCAGAAGTAGATGAAGTATGTTCCTGGGCATGTGTATTTGTGATATTTCACCCATAATCCCCATACAGAACAATAATTATACCCATATTCCTATCAGAAGTAGATGAAGTATGTTCCTGGGCATGTGTATTTGTGATATTTCACCCATAATCCCCATACAGAACAATAGATATACCCATATTCCTATCAGAAGTAGATGAAGTATGTTCCTGGGCATGTGTATTTGTGATATTTCACCCATAATCCCCATACAGAACAATAGTTATACTCATATTCCCTTCTTGCTATATTACAAGAAGTCATTTCCTGGGCTGCATTTGTAAAATGTGCTGCCATCTAGTGGTGGAGTCTAGTATTGCAGCCCATCATCCCATCATCCCAATATGCAGTTTAGTCCGTCCCGAAAAAAAAAACATTAGTTTTTTTTCTCCCACCGTATCCATTTTTTTTTCATAGAGTTGTATTAGTGCCGGATTTTGCCTGATGGCCACACGTTTCATCCATTTTTTCCCAGATCTGTCAAAAAAAGCTGTTTCCGGCGGACGGAGAAAACGTACACAGGAATGTTTTTTCTGTCTGGCAAAAAAACTCCCAGTGACTGATCCGGTGAAAAACGTATGATCCTTGGCTAGATGAAGAGAATGGGGCATCAGACTGCGCTGCTCGCCTGTCAGGATAATGTACCAGACTTCTCTGGTACATTATCCTGACAGGCGAGCAGCGCAGTCTGATGCCCCATTCTCTTCATCTAGCCAAGGATCATCACATCGGGGCTTGCAGCAGCCGCCAATGCTAAGTGCAGTGGTTGTGTCTTACACAACCATAATAGGTGAGTGAATTTATACTATCTCTCACGAATATTCCCTCTATCTCGGATAAGACCCTATGTGCGCTCTATATTCCTTCTAGCTACCTGGTGAAAAACGTATGAAACTGAGATGTGAAATGACAAATCCGGCATCTGAATCCGGTTTTTAATGCATTTCTCCATTCAAGTCATGCACATTTTCCGATGTGGAGTTCTCTCTCTCTCCCCCCCTCCCCCAAAGAAAAAAATGGATCCAGCAAAAAAAAAGATCCATTGCATCAGTTTTTCACAATTTGCAACGGATCCGTTTGTTTTTTAAATTAGCCGGATCCTGCCTGACCGCAAAAAAACTGATGTGTGAAAGTAGAGGCCGGACAGATGGCAGCCTAAATCAGCACTGGGGGGCATTTATGAGGGACCGTGAGCCATCAGAACGTCCCATGGGGGCTTACACAAGTGATCATCGTTTTGCCAATTTTCTACGCCCCTCAATAACAATAAAAAGTGAGGTCCCATCTATGTAATATGATTTACACCATAGCCTGGCAGAACCTATTGTGTACCAGCTCATGGCACTTGGCTGCCCAAGATGTTGCCCAGGCGTGCCCCTCTTACCAACGGTGCCCCCTAGAGTTCAAGGAAAATATATACACTAAGTGGTAGGTATCGGTCAGTGAGGACGCAGGGTATTGCTCCACTGTGCATACTGGGAACGTTTCTCAATGGCTTTACCCAATGTAGGTTACAAACCAGTTGTGAACAGAGGCTAAGGCCGAGGTCACACGAGTGCAATGCGAGAAACTCGGATCAATACCCGGCACTCAGGACCGGAGTGTGTAACTGCTGTATTTCTAGCTGAACGCTCCGGTCCCCAGTGCCGGCGGCAGTGCCATGTATTGATGCGAGAGACTTGTGCGAGTTTCTCTGCACTCGCAAGTGTGACCCCGGCCAAAGGCTGCATTCACCCCAATTGCAGGAAGCTAAAGCAGCACTGACAACTCTATGCAAGTCATTCGGCACTCGATTACCAGGCTGATGACCAATAATGGTTAATATGATCCTTCTGTCCCCATACAGTATCGGTTTCTCAGTAGCACATCTGTTTACACCGGACAATGTGCTGCCGAGAAAAATTACTTTTATGCCTGCATAAACGATCCAGTCACTCAATGGAGGCGCATATTGCTTGTTTGTGTGGTGACTGCTGGGCTCTTTACACTGGCCGGTAATTGGGGAGCGAGTTTTCCTGTGAACTTCTTTTGCTGATTGCTGGCTCGCTAAAAGGGTCATTAGGGTGTGTTCACACATTCTGGGGACCGACCCCCCCACCAGTATTCTCATTATGGGTCCGATAGAGGAAAGTTTAGGCTGTGTTCACACTGTGTCTATTGAGGCGCACAAATCTGATGAGTTTTTCAAGCAGAAACCACTTCAGGAGACTCCTTTTTGGAGGAGTTTTTGGGTATGTGCAACGTCTTCGGCGGCTTAAATATGTTGTGTGCACGTACCCTGTGGGGCAGTTTTTCTTTTCCTGAAGAAGTTTTGGAGGTTTTCTTGTAACCTTTGCAGTGCCTAATTTGGAGTCAATAAGAATTTGCCTCAAAGAAGTTACATGCAATTTTTCTTCCCAGGAATTTTCCACAACCCCTTAGGGTATGTGTACACGTTCAGGAAAATTCTGCTGCAAATCCTGCTGTGTTGGTAGAAAAAAAAAACTGCGTAAAATACGTACATTTTGGTCGTTTTTTTTTTTTTACACGGGTATTAGTACGGGTGAAATCTGCAACCAAAACGCTGAAAGAATTGACATTCTGCAGATTTAAAGGAAAAAATAAGCAACGTGGGCAGGAAGCTCATTCACTTTGCTGGCATCAGGAAATCCTTCAGGTTTTGTAACAAAACTGTGCAGAAGAAAACATGATAAAAATGTATCGTGTGCACAGATTCTGAGCAAAAACACTTGATAAACTCCATATACGCAATAGGGTGTCTATAAGGCTATTTTCACACTGGCGTTTTTTGCAATACGTCGCAATGCGTCGTTTAGGGGAAAAAATGCATCCTGCAAAGTTGTTTGCAGGATGCGTTTTTGCCCCATCGTGCGACGGTTGCGCCGTGTTGTGGCGGACCGCCAGGAGCAAAAAACGTTACATGTAACGTTTTTGCTGCCGATAGACCACTTTTTCCGACTGTGTTAATTTGAGGGGGCGTTTTTGTGCCGCTTTTCAGGTGGATTCTGGGCGGAATCTGGCTGAAAAAGACATTGTGTGTATCTATGTAGATTTCTCATAGTCATGAATAGAAAAGGTTTTTGAGGAACATTTTGGAGAAGGTGGTCTAAAAAAAACTGTAAAAAAAGTGTGACCATAGATTTACCCCCCAATAAACTTTCCCATGATTTTTAGGGCTCGGCTGTAGTGTTAGGCTATGTGCACACGTTGCAGAATTTACTGCGGAACCGCAGCGTTTCTGCAGCTGCGGGTCCACAGCAGTTTCCATTGCGTTTACAGTTACATGTAAACCTATGGAAACCGCAATCCGCTGTGCACATGCTGTGGAAAAACCCGCGCAGAAACGCAGCAGTTTACATTCCGCAGCATGTCACTTCTTTGTGCAGAATCGCGGCGGTTCTGCACACATAGGAATGCATTGATCCGCTTACTTCCCGCATGGGGCTATGCCCACGATGCGGGAAGTAAGCGGATCATGTGCGGATGGTACCCAGGGTGGAGGAGAGGAGACTCTCCTCCAGGCTCTGGGAACCATATTTGTGTATAAAAATAAAAATAAAAAATAATGATATACTCACCTCTCAGTGCTGCACGCTGCCGTCCGGTCGCAGGGTTGCTGTGCGAGCAGGGCCTGCGATGACGTCGCGAAGGTCCTTCTCGCACAGCATCTTTGGAACCGGGCCGCCGCGTGCAGCACCGAGGAGATCAGGACGTCAGAGGGCGAGTATATAACCATTTTTTTTTTTTTAACATTACTATTGATGCTGCATATTGCTGCATATGCAGCATCAATAGTAGGAGTAAACCCGCAGCGGAAACTGCAAGACAAACCGCGATAAATCTGCAGGGATAACTGCAGCGGTGTTGCCCTGCATATTTATCAAATCCGCTGTGGGAGAACCAGCAGGGACCCTCCCTACGTGTGCACATGGCCTTAGGCTGCCATCACACTAGCAGTATTTGGTCAGTATTTTACCTCAGTATTTGTAAGCCAAAACCAGGAGTGGGACAATTAGAGGAAAAGTATAATAGAAACATATGCACCACTTCTGTATTTATCACCCACTCCTGGTTTTGGCTTACAAATACTGAGGTGAAATACTGACCAAATACTGCTAGTGTGACGGCAGCCTTAGTAGTGGTGGAGTAGTTCAGGGGTGTCAAACTGCATTCCTCGAGGGCTGCAAACAGGTCATGTTTTCAGGATTTCCTTGTACTGCACAGGTGATAATTTAATCACCTACACAAATAATGAGTTGGTGATTAAATTATCACCTGTGCAGTACAAGGAAATCCTGAAAACATGACCTGTTTGCAGCTCTCGAGGAATGCAGTTTGACACCCTTGGAGTAGTTAAAATTGTACATAGAGCAGATGTCGGAGGTCGCAGACTGCTTACTGCACAAGAGTGCTGGTTTCAGCAGTCCTATAGATGAAGTCCACACTACTTCTTGTAATAAGAGATAGCACAGGTGTTGGGCAGCTCCGCGTCCCCTAAATGGCTCTCCACCACTCAGCGGCAGCTGTCTCAGGATAAGTCGTTGCCTTTTTAAAAATAGCCTCAGGCTGCATGTCATCTGAGCTCTGTGCTAGAGCAATGGCCGCGCAGGGCCAGCCATTTACATGCTTCCACGCTATCCATGGGACAAACGTTCGTATCGACCCTTCGGCCACTCAAGCTACCAGAGTAGAAAGCTTTGCTAATGGCCTCTGCTTCAGTCAAGACCCACTGGCACCTGGGCAGCTGTTTTTGGTGGAAATTGAAGAAAAAGAATTTGGCTGGTGTGGTCACCTAAGAGTTGGGCTTATGGCCCGAGATCCTCGCAGCTTGGACTTAGTGCCAGAATATTCGCTACCAGACCTTGTAAACCAGGGGGATAGCTGGGTATTTGCCATCACTCGGAACCACAACAGGGTGACGCCAGATGAAGACGAGGACATGTCCAGGTTGGGAAAAGACCTCTCAGATCCTTATCTGAAAGTGGGCAAGTTTAAAATTCCTCGAGACAAACTGATAGCCCGTAGTAGGCCTGGTCGCTTCAGTCATATCCTGGATGATTTATACAAAACCAATATTCTGCCACCCACTGCTCGGAGAAGCCGCATCGGGGTGCTGTATGAGCCACAGGCAGATGGCACTGGTCATATGCACATCATCATTAACGGAGAAGATATGGGTGCCAGCGCTCGTGGGCTTCCAGCATCTCAACCATTATATGCTGTGATCGACGTCTTTGCCTCCACCAAGAGCGTCCGGGTGATCCAGTTAGAATATGGATGTATGTATCACATTCAGCCGTCTGTTGTGGATACAGGGTTCTATAATCTAGGGGTGGGGCGAGATTTCCAAATAAGACATAGTAGTTCTCCCGCAGACATTCCTCTACTTCCTCACATAGTCCTCACACTAGCAAGCTGTCGCTATCTATCTATAGTCTACTCTTCTCTCCCGATCTGGGATGACGGGTGGAGACATCATTTAGGATTTCATCAGTCGTGTAATTTTAGGAATGACAAACCTGCCCTAGATTTCTAAATGACTGAGATTTATTACTTAACTTGTCATGTAAGACAGCTATGTAATGTATTATCACATCTCTTTCCTTTAGGCTACTTTCACACTAGCGCCGCACGCCGCAATGCGTCGTTTTGCAGAAAAAACGCATTTTGCAAAATTGTTTGCAGGATGCGTTTTTTCTCCATAGGCTTGTATTAGCAACGCATTGCCACAAGTCGCGACGGTTGCGTCGTGTTGTGGCGGACCGTCGGCACCAAAAAACGTTGCTTGTAACGTTTTTTGGTGCGTTGTGTCTGCCATTTCCGACCGCGCATGCACGGCCGGAACTCCGCCCCCTCCTCCCCGCAACTCACAATGGGGCAGCGGATGCGTTGTAGTAATGCATCCGCTGCCCCCGTTGTGCTGCGTTGTCACAGGATGCGACGGGCCAATGCTAGTGTGAAAGTAGCCTTAGCTATGGGTCCCATCAAGCCCCCATCAGCAGTAGCTGTTTTTTTTGCGGTTGCTGTTCTTACTAGGATTTTGGGTTAACATACTATAAAGTCATACTACCTGTTTTAGAAATTAAACTAGGAGATGATGCTGATACTATTGTATTCGAAAGGCGGAAGCTGTTGAGAGGGATACAGATCATTTCCTCCCGAAAGCGAGGCTATCAATGTGGGCGCCAGGCAGCTTTAGAACGCTATTAACCTGCAGGTTAAACCCACATCTGCAGGCTAATAGCGTTTTGTACATTTCAGGTTTCCCTTAGAGGAACCTTTCATGTTGAAAATAGTGTCTGATCTGCAGGCAGGATGTTATAGAGCAGGAGGAGCTGATCAGATATACTTTTTTATGGAAAAAAAATGCAATAAAAGTTGTATTTTAATCATTGAAATCCTGGTGTTTGAATGCGAGTCCAGTGGGTGGTCCTATTCAGTGACTGAAAGTCTTCCCTGTATGACTGTGCATGCTGGACTCATACATGCAAACACCAGGATTTCAGAGACTAAAAAACAAGTTATAATGAATCTTTTCCCACAACCCTATATATCAATCTGCTCGGCTTCTATTTCTATACAGTATCTCCTTCATGCCATCTTTGACTACTTGTACCCTAATGTGCATGTCCGGTTATGTGGAGCATAAGACATAAGATATTCCAATCTGGCACCCACAGCTGTTCATGTCCTGGTGGGCATGTGCGCTCCTCCTTAGCGTACCTCTGACCCCGCTGCCCTGGATCATCCTGTTACTTAAAGGGACACTGTCACCTCACAGTGTCCCTTTAAGCTCTGGTTGATTCTAGTCGTCCTTTTGTATTGCATTCACCTTTTTTGAATTATGCTCCGATCCTCTGATTGTTGATGTTTTTTCAGAATTATATTTCACCTTTGATTAAGACCATTGCTTTATAAACCACTGTTATCCACCAGAATATTGCTTAGCTAGTTGGGAGCTGAACATTGTCATTTTTGGACATGGACTAATAAAATGTCATTCTTATTATCGGAC